>NW_004443944.1:12972255-13062455 GCF_000243295.1 Trichechus manatus latirostris
GCCGGGAGCCGAGGCGCAGCCCGGCCGCTGGAGGCTCCGGCCCGGGCGCCCGAGCATGCGGGGACGCGGACGGCGCCCCCTGGGCTGCTGAGCCGTGCAAGCGACCCCTCTTCATCCAAACCCCGCCGAGTCCCCGTGCCCTCCAGATGCAGAGAGAGGCTGCCTTCCGACCGGGGCTCTGCCATCCCCTGCGCATCATGGGGTCTGTGGACCAAGGTAACCGCCTGCGCTCTGTCTCAGCCTCCTCCTCCGCCTCTAGCCTTCCCTCCGCTCCTTCCCCGGGCAGCGCAGTCGGCTCCGTCCGAGGTCGGGAGGCCCGGGACCGGCCCCTGCTCCGGCTTCCCAGGGCGCGCGCACAGGTAGACTGGCCAGGAGGAGAGGTGCCATCACCCTGGCCAAGGAGGGAAAATACTGGAAAGCCGGCTTTAGACAACTTTGCGCGGTAAAGTAGCCCAAGACGGGATTCCCGAGGCGAAGTCCTGTCGGAGGATTTTCCTGTCGGAGGATTTTCCCCTCCGCGGGACACCGGGAAGGATTCGCGCTACTAACCGCTGGCTGCTTAACCATTTCAGCACTCTGCTTTTGACAGCACATGCCGTTCAGCTCTGTTAGTATTATTATTTAGCTTTTTTTCCTTCTTAGGAGAACAGGCTTGGCATTTCATTATGTAGGGGACCCTGGAAGACTGCTTTTTAACAGTTACAGCAGCAGATGTTCTGAGCCATGTAAACAATTTTCTTTCCTTTTTTTTTTTTTGGATGTGCCTAATGGAGAAAGTCATTCAGCTCCCCCTTTAGAGAGCAGTGTACCATCAGTTTATTTTGCGATATGATTACATTCTAGTTTCTGCTTCTTTTTCCCCCTTGTTAGATTTAGTCCTGGAATCATACTCCTCGGACCTTATCGGAGGGGGTTAACATACAAGAATACGAGGTGGAACTACCCATTTGGTCGGGACTGTGGAGGGGTTTGAGCTGTTTAATAGTGAATTGGTCTCGAAAGAGTGGGAACCCGGTAAGGCGATGTATTTTTCAGAGCCGAGTGAGGCGCTCAGAGTTGGGGGCACTGCCAAGAGGGAAGGGCTGGAAGAGTTAAGTGAAATAAATACGCGTAGGAGGAGTTAGCCTCCCATCATAAAATCAGAGTTGAATGTAGGTTTTGTGCTCTGCGTGGCTGATTAAAGTTCTGGAGTGGAGGCTGAAGGGGGTGGGGGGGGGGGGGGGGAGAAATGACAATTTCAGTAAATAAACGGAGGGGATTTTTTGAAAGCCAGAGCGAGACCAGACTGCTTTGGGTTAGGTGAATGGCGTGTCTCGCCCTGGCAGACCTGAGTGACACATATTTTTAGCTGAGCTACGTTTTTGGAAGCAAGACCCTGCCAACCCTTTGAACGTTTTTAACTGGTGCCAGTTTATCCCGTCCTCTGCTAGGGATCAAGCATATGACATAATGGCAAAAAAAAAAAAAGAAAGAAAGAAAGAAAAAAAATTAGTAATATCGCATCGTTTATAAAAGTGGTGCTCTCAGACAGGCAACACCTCTATTAAGGTCGTGAATTGGTTTTCACTGCCATACATGCTGAAACCGAGCGTTTGGTGTTACAATGGGTGGGTGGAGGGGTAAGCAAATGCCAAATCTAGCTCTATTCGGAAAGAGAGAGCTCCGAAGAGAGATCGGGCTTCTGTTTGACTATGTGAACTAACACAAACCTCAGATTTTATTCGGGCTGCTAAACTTCTGCTCCAGGCTTACGAACTTGCTCCCCTGTTAAGGTTTTGAAGTGTGTCTATGAGTGTGTATATGTGCGTGCATGTACGCTGCTTCCCCTCCCCAGCCCATGCTTGTGTGTGCAGGGACTGCGGGTCCATGCATGCCAGTGTGTGTGTGTGTACGCATGTGGCAAAAACGGGCACCACATTGCTCCTGGTGAGCCACGCTTGGCATGCCAAGGCAACTGGGCACACAGAATGCCATTCCAGACCTCAAAGGCAGCTGGCATGAGATAGGCTGGTCCAAATGCTTCAACCGGGCCCCACATTAGCAGTTTCCTGGGGGAAAGTCTGATGCACCTTTAAACTCAGACATCACCACCGTCATTGGACAGACCTGCAGCATGCATGAGATGGGTGGGGTCCTTCAATAGAGACTGGGACTGTTTGCATGGTAAGAAAATACCGAACTTACTGAGCAGCTTTGGGCCGAGGGCTTGGGAGAAACTGAAGGTCTGGGAGAGTTGTGATTGGTTTTATTGGAGGTGGGAAGATGGAAAGACTTTCAGGAGTAAACAAACTCGGGATGAGCTCTGCTCACAGACCCAAACTCCTTGCTTCTGCTTCGGTTAGAATTCCAGCTCTGCCACATTGCAGCTGTGTGATCTTGGGCAAATGGCTTCACCGCTCTGTGCCTCAGTTTCTTCATCTGTAAAATAGGGCCAATAATAATAATGCCTCCCGCATATGCTATTGTGAAATTCAGTGAGGTAACACATGTAAGGCACAAAGGTCAATGCTCCATAAATGTTAGCTACGAATTCCTATTGTATCGAAAATGGAAAAACAATAACATATTGAAAAAGATTTCACTGCAAAAATTCTTTGAAGAGGTGTGGCATTTTATGTATCTCAAGGACTTTTTAACTTACTGGAGCCTCATGGTGACATAGATTGGATTAAGATATGGCTTGTGAAGCCTCAGTTTCCTCATTTGCAAAAGGTACATGGGACATGATAATGACTACTGCATAGGGTTGTCACGTGCATCCTGTGAAATCATGCACGTTATGTGCTGTGCTTAACATGCAGTAACCATGCACTCAATGTTATTGTCTGACAGTTGAGGACACTGAGGCCTGGATTTGTCCAGCAAGTTAGGAGCACAGGGCCTGACACCCAGCAAGCGCCCAGTTGCTGTCACCTATTTCACATCGACTCGGAGCCAGGCATGCCTGAGCGCTCGCCAAGTAATAAGTCTTAATCCTTACAGCAGTCGTAGTGTAATCACTGTCTCCTTCCTGGAGGAGGGGAGTGAGGCACAGAGAGGGGCAGTAACTGACCAGGTGTGACCTAGCAGGGACGCGGCAGAGCCATAATTCGAACCCAGGCTCTGAAACTCACTAACATGGTCATAATTGTTTTAATACCATTTGACAGATGAGGAAACTGAGGCAGGACCAGGCCTGACCCTGGGCTCTTTTCCCAGCAGCACGTCCGTTGGCGTATCCAGGAAGGGAAAGAGAGGCGATGTTAGGGAGGCTATGGAGGAACAAGTATCATTGTTAGAGATGGAGAAACTGAGGCAGCAGCTGATTTGTCCCCAAGCAGAGGGTGTGTGAGGGAGGGCTCCTTGCCTTGACCGGCCTCAGGGAAATGAAAGTGGAAGGTTTCCACTTCCGCTGGAGGAAGAGAAAGCCCCAGATGGCCAAGGAGGCTGTAGAGCTGGCACTGCCTTCTGGGCTCATGGCACCGAAAGCCCTCCACGGGCTTCTCCTCCTGCTGAAGCCCCGCCTCCAGCCTGTAGACCCCTCCTGGTCTTCTCCGTACTTTAGAGAGGACCATCACCTTCCTAGACCCTCCCTGACTGCCTTCAGAACTTTCCCTTCACTCGCTTCTCAGTCCCTGAGGTCAGGGACCAGGTCTCCTATTTCTGTGAGTCTCCGTTTCCACCACCCAGGAGGCTAACAGCTTGAGTGCTGAGTCAGAGGTGCTCTGCCACTTGCCAGCTGCATGACCTTGTCCAAGTAACTTGGCTTTCCTGTGCCTCAGTGTCCTCTCGTGCCAACAAGCAATACAATCTTACCCAGGGTGGTATTTAATGTGTTTAACAACAGGGTATCAACCAATCACAACAGCAGGAGCAGGGACCTAAGAGACTCCTCTGCTGGACTAGGCTTTAACCCCTTATTTGCTGAATTGTGGGGAGGGTCCTGGGCTGCAGAGGGTCCCAGGCAGCAGAGGCCCTTGGGGGAGGGGGGTCAGGACAGCAATTATTTACTCATGTATGGAGGTTTTCCTGTTTTCACAAATAGTATGACCCTCAAAATGTCCCAGGGTGGCACAAACAGTTTGCACTTGGCTACTAACCTGAAGGTTGGCAATTTGAGCACACCCAGTGGTGCCACAGAAGAAAGGACTGGCAAGCTGCTTTGTAAAGGTTATAGTCAAGGAAACCTTATGAGCTCAGTTCTACTCTGTAACACATGGGGTTGCCATGAGTCCAAATTGATTTGTCAGCAATGGGTTTGGGCTTTTGTTTTTTTTTTTTTTTTGATTGACCCTCCGAGTACCCATTCAATAAACAATTACTGTCATTGTTATACAGTTTATTAATTCCACAAACATTTACTAAAAAGCCAACTAACAAAAACCATTTGCCAAGTGCTTTCTCACTGGAAGGCACACGCTTAATACCTAAACGAGTGATTGTGTATTTCCCATTTCACCTGGAAGAAGCTCTTTTCTAGAAGGAATTTGAGAACCTCTGAGTGGCCTAGACAGCCCTGGTGGTGCAGTGGTTAAGAGCTCGGCTGCTAACCAGAAGGTTGACGGTTCGAATCCACCAGCCTCTCCTTGCAAACCCTATGGGGTGGTTCTGCTCTGTCCTGTGGGGTCACTATGAGTCAGAATCAACTCAACGGTAAGGGGTTTTTATGGGGACTGGCCCAGACTGGATTGGAGGGCTCCTCCAGGCCCCTCCGTGCTGCCCCTGTCCTGGCCCTGCCACACTGACAGTAACTGTGTGAGATTTGCCCAGGTGCTGCATCAGGTGTGGGCTCCAGGAACCTTTATCCACGACTGGCTTGATCCCAGTGACCCCATTGCCTAGAACAGTGCCTGGCACTTCATAGGTGCTCAGTCATCATTGTATTAAATGAACGGACAAATGAATGAGTGAATGAATGAATGATGCACAGTAGGGGTGCAGTGACTTGTTAAGGCCACAGAATTAAGACTCAGCATCCTTAACTTCTGAAGCACTGTGCCCTCTTTTTGGCTCACTGTCTTCTTCCTCTTTTTGACAATGACAGTGGCCTTCTAATGTCCACAGTTTCCCACTAGGACTAGTGACCTCAGCAGAATTCCCCCTGGGCCACCCAGCAGGCACACACTTTCATGTTGCTGCCTGGAATAGATACGCAAACCAGCTGCCGTCCAGTTGACTCCTACTCACAGCGACCCCATGTGTGCCAGAGTAGAACTGTGCTCCACAGGGTTTTCAATGCTTGATTTTTTGGAAGTAGATCACCAGGCCTTTCTTCCAAGGTGCCTCTGGGTGGATTTGAACCTCCAACCTTTTGGTTAGCAGCCACCTGTGTTGTTTGCACCACTCAGGGATTTCCTGGAATAAATAAACAAAAAACAAAAAAAAAAAAACAAAAAACAAAAAACAAACCCTTTGCTGTCAAGTTGATTTTGAGCACCTGCTAAGACCTGATAGGACAGACTAGAACTGCTCCATAGGGTTTCCAGGGCTGTAAATCCTTACGGAAGCAGACTGCTGCATCTTTCTCCTGCGGAGGGGCTGGTGGGTTTGAACCACTGACCTTTTGGTTTGTAGGCGAGTGCTTAACCACTGCACCAACAATGTTCCTAGCTCCACTGTTTTCTAGCTGTGTGAACTTGGCAGGTTTTGTGGCCTCTCTATACCTCAATTTCCTCCTCTGTCAATAAACACCCAAAACAAAAACAAACAAAAACCCATCATCTTTGAATCCATTCCAACTCATAGTGACCCTCATAGGGCAGACTAGAACTGTCCCTTAGGATTTCCAAGGAGCGGCTGGTGGATTTGAACTGCTGACCTTTTGGTCAGCCGCTGAGCTCTTAACCACTGCGCCACCAGGAGGCCCCCTAAAAGCAACAGCAGCAGCCGCTGCCACCACCATTTATTGGGTGACAACTGTGCCAGGCACCGTTCTTAGGGCTTTCCATGTGTCACCTCGTTAATCCTCACACCAGCCCCACAGTTGTCACCTCCATTTTGCACAGAGAGGTACAGTCCCTCACCCAAGGTCACATTGCTAATAAGTGATGGCACTTGGATTCAAACTCAACATGTATTGCTCCCAGACTGTTAATGCTGAAAAATAATCATTAAGGGATAATGTTTTTCCTATGGGATACATACTGTATGGCCAAGCACTCTACAGATACTCTATCACTGGATTCTCACAAAAGAAACTGAGAGGTTGGTATGTAAAATTATCTGCCTTTTAACCAACCAGTTGCCATCAGGTTGATTCTGACACATGGCGAGCCCATGCATGTCAGAGTACAACTGTGCTCCACAGGGTTTTCAATGGCTAATTTTTTGGAAGTAGAGTGCCAGGCTTTTCTTCCAAGGCACCTCTGGGTGGACTTGAACCTCTGACCCTTTGGTTAGGAGCTGAGCATGTTAACTGTTTGCACCACCCAGGGTCTCCATCCTCCTCTTAGAGATGAGGAAGACCGAGACTGGGAGAGGTCAGGCATTTAAAGTGGTAGAACCAGACCCAGCTGATGTGAAAGGCTGGACTTCTAATGGCTCTGTAGTCCTGCCTCTTCTGCTTCCGGCAGCGGGAGCACCCAGCCAGAACAGTGAGCTGGAGAGGAGGGCCCCAGCCCCCTGCAGGAGCCAGGCCTCCACAAAGTTTGCAGTAGGGGGCTTTTTGGCTTCCTGCCTCCTTGCCTTTCTGCCCACTCAGTAACTTCTGGCAGGTCTCATCCCCTTGGACTTTCCTTATTGCAATGCACTGGTCCTGGGACCCATTTCCTCAAAGCCTCTCTGGATGCTGAAGCCCAGCTGGGTGTTTCCTTAGCCTGGAACTCCAGGGCTTCCATTTCCAGCAATATCTCTACTCTCTGCACCAGCCTGTGCTGTTCTCCTCGTTCCTCCGCCCAGGCACTATTGATCTTCCCCTTGCCTTTGCTGGTGCCAGTCTGCCCACCTGGAGGTCCGTCTCCCTTTCTTCACAGCTTTCTTCAAGTCCCAGTCCAACTCCCATCTCCTCGTAGAAGCCTCCTTGACCATTTAATCTGTCAACCTTTTTAAAGTAGCTACTCTGTGCCAGTTACTGTCCAGGATGCTTGGGGATGGAGTGGTGACCAAGACAGATAAAGACTCTGCCTTCATGAGGCTTGCATTCTGGGGAGGAAGACAAACACCAAGCAAGTGGACCAAGAAATATCCCAAATAATTGCAACAGGTGTAAATGCTAGGGACGAAAATAGAATGGAGTCGCAGATGACTTGGTGTATGTGTTTTGTGTGTGTCTGATATGTGCTGTGTGTATATTCTGTGTATGTTGTGTGTGAGTGTGTGTGGTGTATGTGTGTTGGGTGTGTGATGAGTGGTGTGTGTATGTGTATATGTGTTGTGCGTGATGAATAGTGTGTGTATATTGTGTGCATGTTGTGTGTATGTGTTGTGTGTGTGTGTTGTGTGTGAGTGTGTTGTGTGTGGTGTATGTGTGTTGGGTGTGTGATGAGTAGTGTGTGTATGTTATGTGCATGTTGTGTGTGTGTGTTGCGTGTGTGTTGTGTGTGGTGTATGTGTGTTGGGTGTGTGATGAGTTGTGTGTGTATGTTATGTGTATATGTGTTGTGCATGATGAATAGTGTGTGTATGTTATGTGTATGTTGTATGTGTGTGTTGTGTGTATGTGTGTTGTGTGTGTGTTGTGTGTGTTGGGTGTGTGATGAGTATGTGTGTTATGTGCATGTTGTGTGTGTGTGTTGTGTGTGAGTGTGTTGTGTGTGGTGTATGTGTGTTGGGTGTGATGAGTAGTATGTGCATGTTGTGTGCATGTTGTGTGTATGTGTGTGTGTTGTATGTGGTGTATGTGTGTTGGGTGTGTGATGAGTAGTGTGTGTATGTTATGTGTCTGTTGTGTGTGTGTGTGTGTGTGTGTGTGTTGCGTGTGAGTGTGTTGTATGTGGTATGTGTGTGTTGGGTGTGTGATGAGTAGTGTGTGTAGGTTATATGTGTGTTGTGTGTGTGGTGGGTAAGTGGGGGTAGCTAATTCAGACTGGATGGCCCGAGAAGACCTCTCTAAGGGGATGCCTCTATGAGCTGGCCCCTGAACGGTGAGGAATCTGCCTGTAAAATGTCTGGGGAAGAGCACTACCGGCAGAAGGAACAGTGAGTGCAAAAGCCCTGAGGAGAGACGTGTGCTTCGGAGCAAGCAAGAAGACCAGAGTGGCTGGAACAGAATGAGCAAGGGGGAACATGATAGGGGAAAAGCAGGCAAGGGCAGGCTCCTGTGGGGTCTTCTAAGGAGTCTGAAGTTCAGGGCCATCGTAAGCAGCAGAGTGTGTGGTCTGGTTAATCTTTTGAAAGGATCATCCTGACCATCCTGTGGAGACCAGGCTCTAGCTAGGTGAGAGCAGATGCAAGAATACCAGGTGGGAGGCTGTTGCAGGTAGCCCATGCAGTTGATGATGGTGTCTGGGACGAATGTGGGATGGTGAGAAGGCCATAGAGCCATACAGCTTTCTCCTTTGGGGTTCTCAAACTGTGTTTCCTTGAGGCCCGATGGTCTCTGCCTTTGGCACCCAAGGGGAAATGCCATTGACTTTGTGGCTAATGGGAACCACTTTAGACGTGTCCTCCTCTTGGCCCAGCCTAAGTTCTTCATGTCAGTGTCCCTTTCACCCTCTGCTATCGCTGGGAGTCATACGGCTTTTTTCAGTGTTTCATCTTGGTCCAAAAATGTCCCTTGGCCAGTCCACCCAGGAACAGTGTGACTCAGTAATGAGGATCAGATTCATGGGGGACAAAACCATCTCCGTGGTGACATGTGTGATTTGAATATTAACATCACAATCTATTCTAGGCTTAGTGTCCTTAACTGAAAAAATGGGGGTAAAAGTAACCCTTACCATGGGTCTGCTCTGAGGTTTAGATGGGGTCATGTTTGTGAAATTCTCCGCATTTGTCAAATGGTCAGGTAATGTCAGTTGCCACTTTTACCATTATTTTATTGTTTTAAATTCAAATTCTTCTTACTACTTTCATTCATCTGAATAGCTTTCAGGAGTCCTTCAGGAAGGGGATAAATCCACTTTCTACCAAACCTCTGGAGTCTTTTGTGTGGGTTCTGGATGACCTACTTTAATTGCTCAACCAATGAGCCCAGAGGTGTTGGGGAGAGCCTATTAGATACAAGGCAGTTTGCTAGGTGGTATGGAGACAATACAAAGATATGGAAGATATACTCCTTTGCATTTGAAAATCGAATAAAGTTTTTCTGTAAAGTTGGGAGAGAGAATTTTATGTGCAGCCATTTACATGTTAAGTAATTAAAAGGTTAGGCGAGGTTTGTTGCCATTGTGGTGTGCTGTCAAGTTGATTTCCGACTCACAGTGACCTCATGTGACAGAGTAGAGCCTCCCCCCCTCCCATAGAGTTTTCTAGGCTGTAGTCTTTACAGCAGCAGATCACCAGTCTTTCTCTTACGGAGCTGCTGTGTGGGTTCAAACCACCAACCTTTCGGTCAGCAGCCAAGATGAGGTTTAGTGATTGTTTTTCAAAGAAATGAAAGAGAGCAAGAGCAGACCCCATGTGCTTTTTGGGGAGGCAGGGATGGGTTCCACGGTGTGGTCATGCGGATGGGAGAGTGATGATGGGTAGCTCCAAGGTCCCTGAAGTCAGCTTCTTGTCCTTATCGTTCTCCACCCACCCTGACTTCAAAGACAGTGAAATCGACACAGATGTTTAGTCTGCAAAGAATATGGCAGGCGAGAGAATGCAATGAGAACCACGGTACTGGGCCTGTAGTTGTCCAGGAAGACTGCGTGGGTCCTGAAGGGCCAGTGGAGGGAGCGTAGCAGGTGGGTGGTTGAGAAATGGTTGTAGGGCTGGGTGAGGACTTACCAACCCTCTATTCCCTAACTAACCAACCCTCTGCTGCCTACCCCTTAAGCCTCCCACTTAACAGAGAAGATGAAGTCTCCTTCCTGGAGAGAAGGTGGCAGCTCCTGTTTAATTGAGGGCAAGGATGGTGGATAGTTAAGTTAAAGGAGAGTTTGCTGACTGGGCTCCCCTTCTCAACATTGGTTCCATAAGGGAAAATACTCTATGAAGCAGGGAGCCGAGAGGAGAAACACAACCAGACAAAGCAGGTGAGCAGGGATCAGGCAGGAGAAGTCAAGAGCCAAGGCCTTAAATGCGGATATTTTCAGGGAGCAGGCAGGTCTCTCCTGAGGCAGCCAGGTGGGGACTGCAGGGAACTGAGAGCAAGGGGCCCATTGAAGGGGACGGCCTTCACCGTGCTCCAGCTGATTTCCACGGAGAACATGGGCCACATGTGGCCAGATCTTCCCATTTTTCAGGACAACTTGGAAATCTGGATTTTTATATAAAATCTCTCAATTAAAAAATATTAGTTCAGATTAAAAATAATAATACAGGGCAGGCCAACCCGAT
Organism: Trichechus manatus latirostris; assembly: GCF_000243295.1. NCBI lineage: Eukaryota > Metazoa > Chordata > Mammalia > Sirenia > Trichechidae > Trichechus > Trichechus manatus. The sequence continues at coordinate 12,982,657 of NW_004443944.1, forward strand.
CTGCCTGTGGATGACCTGGCCAAGGCCCTGGAGCCTGTATTCTGCCCGTGTCCATCCTACGGGGCATCTTCTTACATTATGCAGCTTGACCTGGCCTCTGGCTTTTAGTAGAGCCCGAGCTTCTAGGTTACGACTCACGATCAGCGCCTGCCCAGCGGGCTGTGGATTTCCACAAACCACCTCTGCTGCCGTCCCCTGCGAGAGAAAACGGTTGGCTCCCAGCAGGGGGGTCCTGTTCTGGTTTTAGAAGATGATGTCGGAAATGGTAGATTGCAGTGAAAGGCGGGTTTGAAACTGTCCTGCTTCCCCAATCCAGAAGGGCCTCATCTCTTGAAAATGTTATTTTTCCCCCTTCTGACAGCACATTTAGGAGTCTAGGGTGAATCTAGGAAGAGGTAGGGGGAAGAGAGGGTGGCACTGGCCTTGGGAGCCATGTATGGGGGTGTCAAAAAACCCAGCAATCAAGGTAATTTTTTTTTATTCTGTTGAAAATATCCATAACATACACCATTTCAACAATTTCTGCATGTACAATTCAGTGACATTGATTACATTCTTCAAGTTGTACAACCATTCTTGTTATCCTTTTCCAAAACATTGCACCCCCATTAACATAATCTCGGTGCCCTCTAAGCAGAAACTCCCCGTTTCCTCCTTCCTCCCACCCTAACAATCTTTGGTTTCTATATGTTTGCTTGTTTCATATATGTGAGATCATACAGTATTTGTCCTTTTACAGCTGACTTATTTTGCTTGACATGTTTTAAAGGTGCATCCGTGTTGTGACATGCATCGAGACTCCATTTCTGTTTATGGCTGAGTAGTATTCCATTGTATGGGTATACCACATTTTGTTTATCCATTCATCTGTTGATGAACGGTTGTTTCCACCTTTTGGCTATGGTGAAAAGCGCTGCAGTGAACATTGGTGTACAGGTTTCTGTTTGCGTTCCAACCTACACTTCTTCTGGGCACATACCTAAAGATAAATATTTTTTTAATGTAATATTTTATAGACAAATGCGTTTGGCTCCTTCAGAGCTGGAGCTGGGGAGGTGAGTGAGGCAACACTCAAGAGGGTGCTAAAAAACTCAATAATCAACTAAATAATTATTTTAAAAAAATTTTGGGGGAAGTATACATGGCCAAAGATATACCACTTTAACAATTTCTACATGTACAATAATTGGCAAATATTGTGTTGTATATATATATATATATTTTTTTTTTTAAAAAGCAGCTGTCAAGGCTGCTTATGCACAACCAAACACCTCACAGGATTTGCTTCCTTGGTCTGAAGGTGTAAGGTCATGGTTTCATGGGACATCTCGATCAGTTGACATAATATTGTTTCTTAGTACTTCTGTTCTACCTCCTAGCTCACTGCTTAGTGCCTGGGGTCTTAAAAGCTAGCAAACAGCCATCCAAGGTACAACAATTGGCCTCCATTTATCTGAAGCAACAAAAGAAGGCGAGTCAGAAATTGGAGGAGGAAACTGAATGCGTGTCTGGTTGCCTCCATGAACAACTGTCTCCTTTGCCATGAGGCCAGAAGAACTGGATGGTGCCTGGCTACCATTACTGAACATTTTGATCAAAGATTCTATGGAAGCATCCTGATCAAAAGGGGGAACATATTTTAAGGTAATAATTTAAAAAAGAAAAATTAATGCAAAAAATTTACAATGAAAAAAATAAAAATTTTAAATAAAGACAGATCAATATTACTTATTTTTCCTTTAGCCTCAGGCTCGGCACAGTAGTGTTACTGATCTTGTCTTTACTGAAAATTGTAATATTTTGTTCACCATGGGTTTTTTTTTTTTTGCATTTGTTTTGATTTTTAAGAACATTGCATTAAATATAATTTATTTGATTAGTGAGGTTTTTGGTGCCCCCTTGAATGTTGCTTCATCGCCTGCCACCACTTCCAGCCCTGTAGGAGTCAAATGCATTGGTCCATAAATTATCGTGTTAATATCTACAGTGATAATGAATCCCAGGATATACTTAGATTGGGGGAGATGGTTTCTGGAATCTTGTAAAGAATGGTCCTACTTTTTGGATTAGACTTAAAAATGACTTAATGCCTACATTTTACAGTCAATGTTTTCTTTTTTTTGAGATGCTCATTTCTTTTATTTATTTATCTTTCTTGTGGTCAGTTTTTTTTTAATTGTGGTAAAAATATGCACAACAAAACATACACCAATCTAACAATTTCCTCATGTACAATTCAGTGACAATGATTACATTCTTCAACTTGTGCAACCATTCTCGCTCTCCTTTTCTAAATTATTCCACCACCATGAACATAAACTCAGTGCCCCCTAAGCAAAAACTCCCCCTTCATCCCTCCCCCGCCCACCCCTGGTAACCACTAATAATCTTTGGTTTCTATAACCCATTGCCTTTGAGTCGATTCCAACTCATAGCTACCATATAGGACAGAGTAGAACTGCCCCATAGGGTTTCCTAGGAGCAGCTGGTAGATTTGAACTGCCAACCTTTTGGTTAGCAGCCGAGCTCGTAACCACTGCGCCACCAGGGCGCTGTATATTTCTATATATTTGCTTATTTCATGTAAGTGAGATCATACTGTGGTCAGTTTTTTTTTTTTTTTGGAAATAAGCACAACAAAACATACACTCGTTCAGTAATGTTTACATGTACAGTTCAGTGACAGTGATTGTCTACTTCACCAGTCAATGTTTTCTTGTCACGGACATGGGCAGGCCATGGGGTCCATGGTGAGAATTTGTGACTTGTTTGTTATGTACTGTGATCAGGACTAGCTGCAGAATTTTCAGAGCCCAGTGCAAAATGAAAATGAGGGCCCCTTGTTAAAAATATATAAGAATTTCCAGATGGTGACAGCAGAGCGTGAAGCCAAGTATGGGACCCTTCTAAGTGTGGGGCGCTGGATGGCTGCACAGGTCCCATGAAGCTGGCCCTCACTGCTACACAGGTTGCTTGACTTTTCTTATTAGAGTCAAAACCCGTTGCTGTCGAGCTGATTCCAACTCATAGCGACCCTATAGGACAGAGTAGAACTGCCCCATAGGGTTTCCAAGGAGCGGCTGGTGGATCCAAAGCGCCAACCTTTTGGTTAGCAGCCCTGCTTTTAACCACTGCGCCACCAGGGCTCCATTAGAGTCAAAAAAGCCTTGAATATTGGAGCTGGAATGGGGAGTCAGCTATTGTCTAATTTATCTCCTCCTCATTTTATAGGTGGAGAAATTGAGGCACAAAAAGGCTAGGTGATTTTCTTAAAGCTCGCAAACTGAGTTAGAGGAAGAACTTGAGTTGGACCTGGACCTCCCAGTTCTGGGCTGTTCCTTATTGAACCATGAGGTCACTCCAGCCTTAGCCAAACATTTATACCTTCATGGCTTTGGGATTACCTAGGAAGGTCATCCTGAGGTGGGGGTGCTGGCTAGATTCAAGCCTACCAGTCTTGTTACAATAACTCCAAGAATGTATGTTCTCTAATGGGACAAATGCCATTTTCTTTTACAGAAAGGTCTTTTTTCTTTCCTTTTTCCCTAAAAAAAAAAAAAAAAAAAAAAAAAGAATGGGTAGAATTTCCCCGAAGCCATTGACTCGGATGAAATGTTGTTTATATAAAAATGATTACAGGTATTATAACCACTCTAGAAGCTGGGCCACCAATTGTGCGAAGTGCCACCAGGTTCCACTCCATCATTGACGAACTCCATTAAGCTGAGCAAAGCAGGGACTCAGGTTCTACTCTTGCTGCAATTCCATTTATTGTTCAATTTCTCAGATGGAAGACCTCCTGGGCACCATTCATTCATTCAGCCAGTTTTTAGTGAGTCCCTACCACGGGCTGGGTACTATTCTAGGACTTGGGGTTACAGTCAATGTTGCCAGATAAAATACGGGATCCCATATAGTATACGGGACATATTTATACTAAAACGTTGCATACAATATCTGGGACATACTTGTACTAAAAAATTATTTGTTGTTTGTCTAAAATCAAATTTAACGGGGTATCTGCTATCTTTATTTGCTAAATCCTAGATACAACAGTGAGCCAGAAAGGCACCTATCGTTGCTTGCAAGCCAAAGAAAGTGTTTTAAAAACTCCAGTACGACCATGTCATGCACTGCTTAATGCTTTGCAATTGTTCACCATTGAAATTAAGTTCAAAGTTCTCAACATGGCCCCCAAGGCCTACCTCCCCAGCCTTACCTTGCACCATTTTCTCCTCCCTCCCTGAGTGTCTTCCAGTTCCTCCAGCACTTCGCACTATCCTCTGCCTCAGGGCCTTTGCACATTCTCACCTGGCTGTTAGTTCTTCCCCTCGGTATTTCCTAGCTAACTTCTACTCAGCCTTCCTGTCCCAGCTTAAACATCACCTCCCCAGGGAAGCTTTCCCTGAACTGCCTGTCTAGAGCAGGTTTCCTTGATATAAGCTCCATAGCACCATTTTCTTTCCATTCATGGCATTTATCTCAGTTTGTAAAATACATTGGGGTAAATACTCGGCGATTTGGGCCAGGGTCAGACAGTACAAATGTATGCTAGAAGTTTCAAACTCTCAGTGGCTTCCCTCGCTTGCCATTACACTTTTGTTGGAGAGACTGGAGAAGAAATAAAAGGTCAGGGCCTCCGTAAGGAGGTCAGCCACAGGGCAGAGAGAAGGTGACAGAGACCCACTGTCAAGGCCTCCTGCCCTCCTGCCACCCCCGGGGTTGGCCTTCATGCATTCTGCTCCTGGCCCTAGCTCCCAAGAGCACAAATTATTTATTTTGGAATTAAAAGTATGCCTTCCCCCAACCAAACTCCTACCCTTCAAGGTAGCCTTTAGAGAAGAAAACCCTCTCACTTCCCTCTGCTCCAGTGGAAACTCTGAACCCTAGCCCTTTCAAGAATTCTGATCCTAGAAGGGTTTGAAATGTACCTGCTGTTCAGAGGAACAACCAAGAGAGACTCTTATTTAGAATGTTCAGTACCATCTTTCCTAAGGCTGAAGTTTTTGCAGTACTTTATTGGTTATAAAGTTATTATCTCATCTTATTATTGGGTATTTCAAGAGGAATGTGAAGTTGGGGATAAGAATTTAGGATTCTTGCCCTATCAATTGAGTGGCCAGGCTGTCTAAGGGAGGAAGACCCTTAAAGAGAGATCTAATGGTCTTATTCAGTCTATCATCTTCCTCTCTTTCACCTTCCTTTCCTTCCTTCCTTCCTCCCTGCCTCCCTCCCTTCCTTCTTTCTTTCCTGCCTTTCTTCCTCCCTTCCTTCTTTCCTTCCTCCTTCCTTCCCTTCCTCATTTCCTTCCTTCCTCCCTTCCTTCTTTCCTTCCTTCCCCCTCCTTCCCTCCTTTCTTTCCTTCCTCCCTCCCTTCCTTCTTTCCTTCCTCCCTCCCTTCCCTTTTTCCTTCCTCCTTCCTTCCCTTCCTCATTTCCTTCCTTCCTTCCTCCCTCCTTCCCTTCCTGCTTTCCCTCCCTCCCTCCCTCCCTCCTTTCCTTCCATCCATCCATCCACCCTTGCTGTTGTTGGTTGCTGTTGAATTGGCTCTGACTCATGGTGACCTGATGTATAAGAGAACAGAATGTAGCCTGGGCCTGCGCCGTCCTCATGATTTTGGTGTTTGAGCCCGTGGTTGTGGCTGTTGTGTGAATCCATCTCGTTGAGGGTTTGTTTCCCTCATTTTCGCTGACCCTAAACTTTACCAACCATGATGTTGTTTTCTAGCAATTGTCTTTCTATCATGTTTTCTAACATGTTTTTCCTGATAACATGTCCAAAGTAAGTGAGCCAGAGTCTCACCATTCTTGCTTCTAAGGAGCATTCTGGTTGTATTTCTCCTAAGGCTGATTGATTTGTTCTTTGACAGTCCATGGTATATTTGATATTCTGTACCAGCACAATTCGAATGCATCGATTCTTGTTCTGTCTTCCATTTTCCTTGTCTCACTTTCACACGCACATGAGGTGATAGAAAAGACCATGGCTTGGGTCAGGCATGCCTTAAGTCATCAAAGCGACCATCTTTGCTTTTTAACACTTTAAAGAGGTCTTTTGCTGCAGATTTGCCCAGTGCAACACATTGATTTCTTGACTGCTGCTTCCATGGACATTGATTGTTGATCTCTTCTGCCCATCCAAGAATCCTTCAATCCACATCCACTGTACATAAAGCTGTGAGTTCTACAGGGACTCACTGTGGATGAGGCAGTGGTGCCCCTGCCTTGGTAGAGCTCATAGGCTGGTGGAAGTAGAATTCCCTGATTGGCCAAGCCTGAGTCATGGGGCCACTTCTTCACAGGGGTTGGTGGGACAACTGGGTTATCAGTTCTACCAAGATTTGTCTAGCATAATTTCCCAAAGGAATACACTGGGGTGCTGTTATCAGAAGAAGAGGGGAATGATTCTGGGTACACACAAGCAGGAGATATCCACTAGATTAGAGGCATCTAATCATTATGGGGTGGAGAAATGGGAAAGGATGTCTAGGGGTGATACCAGCCTTTCTCCCTTTCTACAGCACAAGGGAAGGCTGCTTCCCTTATGTGTTCCTGACACATTTCAGGGTCTGGACCATGGGAGGAGCCCTGGTGGCTCCATGGTTAAGTGCTTGACTGCTAACCAAAAGGTTGTTGGTTCAAACCCACCGGCCGCTTTGTGGGAGAAAGATGTGGCAGTCTGCTCCCTTAAAGATTACAGCCTTGAAAACCCTATAGGACATTTCCACTCTGTCCTATAGGGTCACTATCATTTGAAATTAACTCAACGGCAGTGGGTTTGGGTGGACCATGGGAAGCTGAAAGCCCTTCTGCCTGTCATAGGGACCAAAGAGTATCTACTTATAGATACTCAGCTGTAAGTGTCCCACCCTGGGCCATCACTCTCCCCTCATTCACCTACATTTACCAGCCACCTCCTAAGATGCTTGTTGGATACATACAGTATGCCAGTACTTGTGGTTAGGAAACAAAAAAGAGGGGATTGCTCTATATTTTGAGAACCAGAAATCGCCTCCCAAGACTGAAAGTTGGCAAGTCTTGAGTCGGCCGCTTAAATGGAGTTTGAGTCTAATCAGTGGTTCTCACCCTGGCTGCACATTGGAAGCACCTGGGGAGCTTTTACAAAATGCTGATGCCCGGGTACCACCCTGGACATTTTGACTTAATTGGTCTCTGGTGGGGCCCAGGCATTTGACTATTTTAACAGCTCTCCAGGTGATTCTGATGTGCACCCTTCATTAAGAACCACCATTCTAAATGCAATTTGGAAAATGCAACTGTTCTTTTCTTCCAGGATGTAAACATAATGAAGGTAGAGATGGTATCTGTATCTTGTTCATCGCTGTATCCCCAACACCTGCAGCAATGCCAGTCACCTGGCAGGTGCTCAGTAAATATTTGTGGAATGAATGATGATCGACAGCTTTGCACAAATACCTTAGTGGAGCGGAGATGCCTTCTCCCCTGTCCCTGGCATGTGGGGAAGGAGGTGAGTCGGTCCTGGCTTAGGGGCAAACTCATGGGGATCCAAGAACCTCTCCATATCTTCTGATGCAATGGCTCTCAGCACTGGCTGTACTGAGGCTGAATGATCTGAGGTTGTTGTAAAAATACCTTTGGATGTTCTGGTTCAGCGGGTTTGGATTGCAGCCTGGCACAGGCATTTAAAGAAGTGTTCCAGGTGATTCTAATGTGCTGCAAGGGTTGAAGACCTCCTTTTCTACCTGTGACTCATTTTCTGCCTTCAGCTAAATTGGTCTGAGACCCCTGGAAGTGTTTTGTCCCGGGTGGTACCGGGTTCTTATGTAGTGTGCCTGAAATGTACCTGTTCATACCATTTACCTTGGGGGCTTGTTTACAGAAGGACAGATATCATATGATTTCACTAAGATGAAGTACCTAGAATAGACAAAGGTATAGAGATTAGAGTTGTGGTTACCAGGGGTGGGAGGGACAGGGGAGGGGAGAAATCATTGTTTAGACAGTAGAGAGTTTTTGTTTAAGGAGATGGACAATTTGGCAATGGATATTGGTGATGGTTGCACGACATGATTGATGGAATTGGTTTTACTGAATTGTACACGTGAAAAATGTTGAATTGGCAAATGTTGTGTTTATATTTTTACAATAAAAATTAAAAACCCACTTTCCTGAGCCTCTATTCCAGACTTACAGGAGGGGCCTGGGAATCTGGGTTTTTACAAGCGTCCAGGTGTACTCGGTACCTGCCAAGGTCCCCAACCCCATATCGTACCATTCCCCCTTCCCCCTTGCTCTTCCTCTAACTCACCAAGCCCCGGGTGGCTTTTGCTTTTTCTGTTCCCACTACCAGAAACAGTCTTCCCCCGATCTTCAGGCTGGTCCACATGTGCCCTCTACAGAAAGGTCCACCCTGGTCATCTATGTGACTAACCCTCCCCAGCCCCTGGTCTTTGCCCCACACCCCTGCGTGAGTTCTCTCCTGGCACTCACTCCATGGGAGATGGTATTTGAGCCTTTGAGCCTCTCCCTCCTCCAGAACCTGGGCTGTGGAGGGCGACAGTGTCTGGTTCCTGCTGTGTCCCCAGCACCTGGCACATGGTCGGTGGCAGATAAGTACAGACATACTTAACGATAAGGATGGGACTTGTGCTTTCTGAGTTTTCTCTCCCAGGCCCTGGGAAATGAGTTCAGGGGCGCCCAGGAGTCTGAACTGCCGGTGAAATCGTGCCACAGCTGTGGGCGCAAGAGGCACCTGGAGACAACCTCTGCAATAGGAAGGAGTGGTGGCCCTAAAGACAGACACCCCCCCCCCATTTGGAACTGCCATCAGTTGGTCACTTAGGGCAAAACTGCAATGGCCAGCGGCTGTCTTGTTTAGATCCTGGGTCGGGCAGGGCGCACCGCACTCACTCGGGAGGGTGGGAGGCCCGGGCGCCTGGCAGTGGCCCCGGCCGGTGGCTCCGCGTGGTGCCGAGGCAGTGCGGCCAGGGCCGGCCTCCTTGCTCCAGAGGGCCGGCTACCCCGGCCGCCTCCTCTCCTGCCCGCCCTCCCTGGTCTCTGGGTGGCGCCCCGCCCCCGGCCGGCCCTACCGCCCTGTCCCCGCCCCGTCCCCCTCCCCCCCGGCTGCAACAGGTGCCTCCCGGAGCAGGAAGCGCGCGCGCCGCCGCTCATCTCCCAGGCGCGTCCGGACCCGCTGCGCCAGGCGCACCAGCCCGACCCGGCGTGCGTCCCCACGGGGAAAGTGACCCCCGCTCGACCCGCCTCTACGCTCGGCTTCCTGCAGCCTTCGCCACCTCCGGCCAGGGACCCGGAACCCGGCCAGGAGAACGCCGAGCCTGCCCTCGCCCCCAGCCCTGCAGCTAGCGCGCCATGAACGCTCCGGAGCCTCAGCCCGACCCCGACGGTGGGGACGCGCCAGGCCACGAGCCCGGGGGCAGCCCCCAGGACGAGTTCGACTTCTCCATCCTCTTCGACTATGACTATTTGAATCCCATCGAAGGTCGGTGGAGGCTCCCCGTGGCCCCCAGCCTGGCCTTGAGCCTGGGCAGGGACTAAGCGCTGGGGAGTGGGCGCAGGGCCCCTCTCTGCTCCAGATGCCACCACACCTCCTTGCGGGGTGGGCTCTCGGGTGGGGGGTTCCCCTACCCAGGTGAGAGGAGGGGATCAGGGTCAGTAGTAACTGCTTCCACCTCTAGGGGGCAGTAGGCTGACCCTTGCCCCGTGGGGGCGTCAGTTTCTAGTTACTTGTGATTTCTCCCTGAGGGTCACTGTTAGCTAAGCAAAAGGGGGCCGGCCCAAGGCTAGGGGAGGGGGCTCCTCTGGCCTCTTGCTGGCACTGGGTGGTCAGAGGGCAGTGACTTATTTGCCTTTGGAGGGAGGAGATGAGGAAGCAAAGGAACGGAGTTCGTGGGGAGGGGGCTGTGCAAAAGAGGTTGCAACTGAACCGAATTATCAAGGGCACATGAAGCTGGTCCCCTCCGTCAGGCTCTAAAGAGAGCCGGCTGCCTGGCACCATTGCATGGGAGCCCCGTTTATTGGTGAATTTGTGTTGAAACTAAGGAAGAGGTTGTCTGTGTCTAATGCTAGGGGGTGGTTTGACTGCTGTTAGGCGGCCGGCCCATTTCCTCCCTGGGTTCTGTGGCTGCGTGTTTGCGAGTCACCCCAAGTGGATCCGGCTGAGCTTTTAGAAATGATTAAATGCTCCTGTACCCCAGAATCCTATGGATGGTGTGTGTCGACTGTGGGGTTGTAGGGAGAACTGACATGGGGATCCCCGAAGACACAAGCTATTCCTGCTTTAACTGTCCTCTAGTCTGCACCTCCAATGTCCCTCTGTTGCTGGGGCTGGGGACTTCCCCAGACTGGGCCGAAGCTCATCTGTCACTCCACGTGTATAACACGAGCCTTCGTCAGAGGGGGAGGAAGGAGGAGGTGGCACACACAACCTCACTGTATTTTTTTCTGGTTAGCAGATTGTCCTGGAAAAAACAAAAACAGAAAAAAACTCAACCAGGTTTCCTGATTTTGACAGCCCGGCCCATGCTTGCTGAAGCCTCAGGGCTGCCTGTTGGTAACTTCCAGATGCGCTGAGCTGGCCTGCATCTGAGGGTAGGAAGGGCCGTGCTCTGGTTGGTGTAGGAAGCTTTTCACGGATACCTGGTGGCTCACTGTTTGCCAGAGAGGCTGTATCAGGCAGATGAATGGAGAGGGTTGACTTTCTCTAGCATCGATGTTTTCCCTGGCCACCTTAGGTGAGGGACTTGCTTTGACTTGGGGTCTTCCTTTCACTTGGATACCCAGAGATGGTAATTAGTAATAATTTTGCGTTTTGGCTGGAGATGGAAGTAATTAGCCAGCGAAGGAGACTGTTCTTCTAGAGTTGCAATCTGGAGGCCATCTTTCTCTTTGAAAAGATACAATTAAGAATCTGCAAACCATCCACACTCACGTGAGTGGTCTTTGTGTTTGTGAAGATTAAAGTCATGTTTTGCAGGGAACTAATACACCCCTCCCAGATTCCCAATCAACTAACATTTTTTTTTTTGCAGGGTAGATTTCCAGGGAAATAGTTTCCAAGCCAAATCTGATGGGAGGTGCTTTTTATAGTTTTTCTTGGCAAGTGGTACTTGGTGGCCGCCACAGCCCTGGAATCTGGGTTTTTTTTTTTCTTTCTTTTTAATAAACGTTATTTTTTAGGATAGTTTCAAATGTACAGAAGAGTTATAAAGATAGTACAGAGAGTTCCCATATACCGCAAACCTAGTAGCCTCTGTCAGAGCCCTGGCAGTGTGCTCCCTTACAGATTACAGCTTTGGAAACCCTACGGGGCAGTTCTACTCTGTCCTATAGGGTCATGAGTCAGAATCGGCTCGACGGCAACGGGTTTGGTTTGGTTTTTGTTGGTATCCTGTTATTAACATCTTGCATTAGTATGGTACGTTTGTTACAGTTAATGACCCAATATTAATATGTTATTACTAACTGAAGCCCGTACTTTATTGAAATTTCTTTAGTTATGACCTGATGGCCTTCTTCTGTACCAAGATCCCATCTGGGGTACCACCATACATTTAGCTGTCATGTCTCCTTAGGCTCCTTTTGCTGTGACAATTTCTGAGACTTTTCTTGATGACTTTGACAGTTTTGAGGAGTACAAGTTGGGAATATTGTAGAATGTCCCTCAGTTAGGGTTTGTCTCATGTATTTCTCATTAGACTGATGTTATGGATTTTTGGGAAGATGCCATTCTTATCCCCTTGTCTCAAGGGTACATACTATCAACATGACTTATCACTGTTGATGTTGATAACTTAGGTCATCTGGCCCAGGTAGTGTTCGTCAGGTTTCTCCACTATGCTCTCCTCACCCCACTTCCATGCTGTACTCTTTGGAAGGAAGTCACTATATACATCCATACGTAAGGAGTCAAGTGTTATGCTCTGGAATCTGTTTGTAGAAGAATGACTTTGCTGGGAAGCTGGCAGCACAGAAGAGTCAACATTCAGGAAGAGAAAGGGCATCGTGAGCCTTGAGAGGCTAGAGAGAGGTGTTCCAGATGTGCGCCCAGCTCTGGCTTATCCAGATGTCAGCAGCCACCTCTCTGCTTCTGCAGGGCAGAACTCCCCAAGGGCTGAGACTAGCCCTTATCTTGCTACTGGGCTTCGTGCCAGATGACAGTATATTGGTGATGCACATAGGGTGTGTTACCTTAAGGCTGGACCTGGGCCTGGCAGAAACAAGGAAAGCAAATGACTGCTGATGGGACGAACATCACTGTAAGAAATCAGGGATGGTACTTAGGGAATTTTTTTGGAAGAGAGGATGCTCATTTTATGCAACTCTGGCACGTAGCAGACATTCAGTAACTCCTGTAACACCCCTACACCTCTAGGAGGTAGGTGCTATCATTACCCCCATTTTATAGGGGAGGAAACGAAGGCACACAGACGGGAAGTAATTTTCCCAAGAAAGCAGAGCTGAAATATGAACCCCGAAAGTCCTACTCTGGAGTCTGCGTTCTGAGCTATTATATGAGGCCCCCTCATTTCTTTTTTTGATGAGCGACACATGCAAAGTAGTTGGTATGTGTCTGGCATCGGGGCAAGGCTGAGATTTAAAACATTTACCAGCAGGGTGACCTTGGGCAAGTCATTTTACCTCTTCGGACCTCTGTTTGCTCATCAGTAAAATGGCTGAAATAATGGTACTGACCTTATAGGGTGGTTATTTGTCCTGAGTGAATTAACTCATATAAATCAATTAACACAGTAATACTTTATTAAACCCTTGCTGTTTGTTAATAACCCCTCCCCCCCAAAAAAAAAAACATTGCCATTGAGTCAATTCTGACTCATGGTGACCCTATGGGACAGAGTAGAAAGGCCCCATAGGGTTTCCGATGCTGTAATCTTTACAGAAGCCGACTGCCACATCTTTCTCTGGTGGAGCGGCTGGTGAGTTCGAACTGCTGATCTTTCAGTTAGCAGTCGAATGCTTCACCACTGCACCACCAGGGTTCGTTGTGTTTGTTAATAGAGATGCTCAATTAATGTGAGCCATTATTCATTTACTCGTCCAACTATCTATTGAGCACCTATTGTGTTAGATCCTGGGGCTACCATAGGGAGTAAGACTCAGTTCCTGCCCTCGCTGAGCGAGTGCCTCTAATTGTTTTCTCTTGTCTAATTGCGTTGACTAATACCTCCGGTAGTGGAGATGGTGGGCCACCTTGCCTGACCTTCATAGGAATGCCTCCAGTGTTGGCTTAGAGGTAGGATTGAGGTATATGTATTTTATTATGCTAAGGAAATACCCGTCTGTTTCTATTTTCTCGAGAGTTTTTATTAGGAATGGGAGTTGAATTATGTAAGAGGGTTTTTTAGCATCTATCGAAAAATGATTCTATTCTCCTTAAACTAAAACCAAACCAAACCTATTGCCATTGAGTTGATTCCAACTCATAGCCACCCTATAGGACAGAGTAGAACTGCCCCATAAGGTTTCCAAGGCTGTAAATCTTTATGGAAGCAGACTGCCACATCTTTCTTCCATGGAGTAGCTAGTGGATTCAAACCGCTGACCTTTTGGTTAGCAGCTGAGCACTTAACCACTGTGCCACCAGGGCTCCCTCAGTTCTCCTTAGACCTATTAATACGTTGCATGAATAGATTTCCTAATATTGAAACATTCCTGGTATACACTTCACTTAGTAACTGTATTTTTCTTAATGTGATAAATTGGCATCTATTTGATAATATTTTGTTTAACTATTTTCAGCAATATTCATGAGTGGCATTTGTAATTTTCTTTTTTTGTGTGCTGTCAGATTTAGGTTTATCTCATTTTCTGTACTTGGGGACAATTATGTAGCATTGGAACTGTCTGGTTTCTGAAGGTGTGGCAGAACTCCTCTGTGAAGCCATCTGAGTCTGGTGCTTTTTCGTGGGGTTGTTCCTTGATAGCTTTCCCTATTGTGTCTATGGAAATTGGTCTGTTTAAGCTTTCTATTTCTACTGAAGTCAGTTTTGCTAAACTGTATCTTTCTAAGAAATTATCCATTTCATCTATCTAGGTTTTCAGTTTTTTTTGCTTGAAGGTATAGATTCGTCTTATTTTTTCAAGTGGGGAGATAGCTAAGTTCATAGTCAGTAGTGGAAAGAGTAGGGGCAGGGGTATAGGAGCCTAGAGTAGGGCTACCGATCCCAGCTCGGAGGGGAAAAGAGTTCAGGGTCCTTTTAACATGCTGGCTGTCAGCAGATGGTTCCAAAGTTTAATTCCCTGTGCATGCTTGTGAACTCAATGAATTCTTACTTCTCCCAACTTGTAATACATTGGGAGGCACAGGTGGGCACTGGAAATCCCTGGTCACCACCAGAGGTGCCAGATCTTCTCTGTGCTGTGTCTGGGACTGACACGTTGGAGCGCGCACTTCCTCAATAGACCTGGCTAGTCCCTCTCCCTCCATTCCTGGTCAGTGAGTGTACGTCTTAGCATAGTGCCAATTTTGACCTTTCGGAAGGAAAACAGACTCCTCCTGACCATTGCTTGTCGCTCTGAAGAGTCTATTCTAGTGATCATTAAACTTTTTGGGTCACAGCCCTTTGAAAAGTTACTGGAAACCAAGACTGTACACGTGCACACACACATGCCCCCAAATGTACATACTACATACATGCACACATGAACACATGCATACCCCCGTGCACTCCCCTGCCTACCTCCCTGTATCCCCCATACGGTACACACGCATGCACCTTACAGACACACACACCACACACACACATCATGCACATGCACCACGCACACACACACCACAAGCACACATGCATCATGCACATACATCATACACACATGGCCATGCTCCCCCATAACGCCCCCATGCATACACCATACACACGCACCATGCACACATGCAGCATGCACACACGTACCATGCACACACATATCATGCACCCCCATGTTTACATACACGCCATGCACACACACACACCATGCTTACACACCATGCACACACACACACCATGCTTACACACATACCATGCACACACAACACCACATGCGCACACACACACACACACACTTTTTATACCATTTCTCACATGGAGTCGCAGACCCTTCTGTGGCTTGTTCACTCCCTAATGTCACCTGCACTTCAACTTAGGAACACCTGCTCTCAGCCCATTCACAGGGGACAATTAAAAACTCATTCTTTCAACAAACAGTGACTGCTGTTCAGTGCCAGGCCCTGTGGGGGTCTAGAGGGGAATTAGATGTGGTTTCTGCCCTTGCGGGGCCCTGGCCCATGTGGGAGACAGCCTTGAAAACAGATAGGTGCAAGCATGGTGCTGGGATACAGTACTGTGGTGTTTTTGGTGCTTACTAAAAATAGACTTCGACACTAAGCAAGCAGGTTCCCTAAACACACGTGACATTCAGAGACGGTGCCGACTGCGTGGAGTTAAGTACGGGCCTTAATAAGCCTGCGCTGGACAAACAATGTCTCCAGGTGCAGCTGGAAAGGTGAATTGAAGGCTAGGATTGAGCAGGGCCCCTGTCAGGTAGACAAAGGACATGGGGATAAAGTTGCCTCCATCATTCTTCATTACTGAACATACGTCATCCCAGCTTCCAAATTAAGGGTCCTCTGTTCTTTAGAGAAAGGAGTCCCTGGGTGGTGCCGACAGGCGCTCGACTACTAGCTGAAAGATTGGCTGTTGGAACCCACCCGGAGATGCCTCTGAAGACAGGCCTGGTGACCTGCTTCTGAGAGGTCACAGCCTCTGCACACGTCGGGTCGCCAAGAGTCAGAACTGACTCAACGGCAGCTAACGACAGCAGCTGCTCTTCAGGCCTTAGGTTTTGATCCCACGTGGAGGTTCTTCCAAACCCTAAAGCAGTGTTTTTCAGGTTGGTTCCCAGGGTGCTGTAGCCCTATCAGGTGACGGGATTAAATGCACTTGCAAAATACAGCCGAGGCAGCCAGCGGTTCTCAACCCTGGCTGTGCACCCAGACCAATGGAGTCAGACTCCTTGGGGTAAGGTAACTACCGAGAGCCACGCAGCTGGTCCGTGGCAAGGCGGGACTTGAACTTGGGAGTTGAGGTCCAGAGTCAAGGCCCTCAGCACTAGACCTCACAGACAGAATGTGGCCAGTGAGAGCAGAGCCTCCATCTCCAGCTCGGCCCAGTGTGTCCCCTGCATGGTAGCACAAGTGTGTGCATTTACTCCTTATATTTGATATTTACATATTTATAAACTTTACTAGTGCCCTAAAGGCCCCTGGGTGGTGCAAATGGTTTGTGCTCAACCTACTAACCAAAATGTTGGCGGTTTGAACCCACCCAGCAGTGCCACTGAAGAAAGGCCTGGCAGTCCACTTCTGTAAAGATGTAAAAAAAAAAATCGCCTTTTAGTCAATTCTGACTCAGAGCAACCCTATAGGACAGAGGAGAACTGCCCTGTAGGGTTTGCAAGGCTGTAATCTTCATAGAAGCAGACTGCTACATCTTTCTCCTGAGAGGCAGCCGGTGGGTTCAAACTGCTGACCTTTTGGTTAGCAGCTGAGCACTTAACCACTGTTCCACCAGGGCTCTCTGTAAAGATTACAGCCAAGGAAACCCTATGGAGCACAGTTCTACTCTGAAACACATGGGGTCACCATGAATTGGAATCGACGACAATGAGTTTGGTTTTTTTTTTTGTTGGTTTAATGAGACTGTATTCATTAAAAAACATACAGCAAAAATAGAAATGGAGAAGGACGAGCTTTAGATGGGAGTTATGTCCTTTTTATATTTCTTTCTACATCCTATGGATCTTCGTGCATGGCTCTTGAGGTATGCGTGCCCCTGTTACCCCAGTTCTGGAGGCCACTGACTTGGCAGATCAGAGCACCAGAAATCAGAAAGTGGTGGCTTGAAACTCTGGAGTAGCCACCTCCTACCTGGGTGACCTTGGCTGAGCATTTGTCTGATAAATGCGCAGAATGTTACATGATGCCTTATTAGTGGTGTGATGGTGGACCCGTGGTTTGGGTTCTCTGACCTTGGCCTTTTCTCTTCTGTAAAATGGGGATGGTGAAGACAGTGCCCACCTGCTGGGGCTGCTGTGATGAAAGCAGGTAGCAGGCAGGAGCATGTGAAGGCTGGACAATGGCCATGGTAGGGATGGGCTATGAGAAACTGTTCTAGCTCTCCTGAATTCCTGAGGGCATTGGCTCCTTGGGGGAGAGAGTCAGTCCTTTGCCTTGGACTTTGGTGACTCCTGACCCTTAAAGAGCTTGGCCAGAAGATGGTCTAGGATATGAAGGGCATGCAGTCTGGTAATTGGAGAGGAGCGACTGGCTGCTGGGCTTGAGCCCAGCCGTACAGCAAGTTATCTATCCCTTACGTGCGTCCAATTCTGACTTTAAAACCTCTCTTCCATCCCCGGCCTCAACCCTGGAGCTTGGCTGGCTCCGAAAGCTCCCCCACTCACTGTCCCACTCCATGGCCTGAGGCTTCCCTCTGGCTGCCTCTCTCAGGAATGAAGGGTCTCCCAGGTGTCTGGCCCTGGCCCCGTGGAACCCCCTGAGCCAGGGCCAGCAAGGAGCAGCCTGTAAAAGTAGCATGATGGGTGTCCTGCGGCTTCCCCCAAAAAAGGGACTTCCTCCTTCTACCTCCCTAGCACAGGAAGTAACCACAGGCTACCCAGAGCTCCAGCCAGACTCACTTCCCGAGCCTGGTTTGAGGTTAGGTTTTTGCTGATGGTTCTGGAAATGAGCTCAAGGGAAGAAGACCCCCAAACCTGGGGCTCCTTCTGGGAGGGCCTAGGGCTGTCTGCTCCCTACCTGGTACGAGAGGAACTGCCTTTGACTCTGTTTCTGAGCTTTTATTGTGAACTTCCTCAAAATATGCAAAAGTAGAGATAATGATATAATTAACTCCACGTGGCAGTCACCCAGTCTCAACAGTTATAAACATAAGGCCAATTTTATTTCATTTTCTATCCTTTCACCACACTTTCCCTGCCCCGTAGTTACTTTAAAGCAAATTCAGAATTCATAAACTTTCCTCAAAAAATAGATGAGTATATATCTCTAAAAGGTAATGTCTCAAAAAGAAATCACAATACTCTTATCAAATCTTAAAAAAAGACAGTAGTTAATATCAAATATCCAGTGTCCAAATTTTCCTGCTTATTTCATAAAAAACATTTTAATAGTTAATTGTTTGAATCAAGATCCAAACAGTAGCCTCACATTGTATTTAGCTGGTGTGGCCGTGAAGTCTCTTCTTCAGTTACAATCCCTATCAGTTTGTTTCTTGCCATTTGTTTGTGGAAGAAAAAAGGCCGTTTTTCTTGTAGCATACTTCACATTCTGGATTTTCCCAGTTGCATCCTTGTGGTGTCTTTTAACAAGTTCCTCTTTCCCCTGTATTTCCTGTAAACTGGAATTTAGATCTAAAGCCCTGCACCTTGGACCTGTACTTTTTTTTTTTTTTCCTCTCTCTCTCTGCAAAAGAAATATACCAAAGGCAGGCTGTAAGCTACAGGCAGCGCGCGGGAGATTGTTTTTCCTGAGCTGGCATTTGAGACCCCTCCACCCTCCCTGCCTTCTAATTTGAGGTTTTGGGAAAGAACATGTTCTCAGCTGGGTCTGTTTTAGTTAATAAAATGCATTTCTCAAAGCCAGCCCTTCCCATGTGAATTTTAATCAAGCCATGCCTGGGCGAGCTTTCTGAAGGGGAGAAAGTGGCTGGCCAGGCTCAGGATTTATAAAGGCCCTTATCAAAACAGACCTGCTCGGGCATGCCTGCAAACAGGGGGATGTTAAATGAGGGGAGGGGGGATAAAAACAACTTTAAGTCTGAAATGCCTGCAAAAGTTATTTTAAAGATGGGAGAAAGAGGCCATTTACCTATGGAGTGCTAAGAAGGTGGGCTGTGGGGCTGAAATCCGCAATGGGTGACATCACCCCCCATTGCCGTGTAGACAGGATGGCTGTCATTAATGACGGGGGTTGGCAGGGGCCACTGATTAAGTGTGCCCGCCACTGGGAACATGGCACGGAAAGGAAAGCTCCTGGGGAAAGTGTAAACAAAGAATCGTCAGTCAATCCGCTCCTAATTTCAAATCCCTGCCCCTGGTCAAGTGTTACATGGGCCCCACTGTCTTCAAGGGGAAGTTTCCACTTGGATTTTAAATTGGCCGAAAGAAAAAATGGAAACCAGGTTTTCAGGCTGTGCCAAGGGGTGTGAGAATCAATACGGGGCAGAGGTGTCTGATGTGACAGGCATAAGGGTGGGCGGTCTTTGCTGAGTGGGATAGAGGATGAAAAAGGGGGATGCCGGGTGCCTCTTTCCGCCTGCATATCCCCTTGCAAGGGCAGGCCAGGCGAGGGTGGGTGTAGCTGTGGCAAGTGTGTTTCTGAGGGAGGATTATCTGCAATCTATTTCCGGTTAATTCTTCTGTCCAGATCTTTCTTCTTGTTTTGGTGAGGAAGTCGTCCCTGGTCTCGCTCGCTCTCATCACTGTTGGGGCTCTCTTCTGTTAGAAAGGGATCTCTCCAAATACCCAGGTTTAATCACAAATTAAAAACAAGGCAAGGTGTTTGGGCAAATAAATTATGACGTATCGATAATAACCCATTACCGTGGAGTCAATTCTAACCCATAGTCGATAGGGCAAAGTAGAACTGCCCCATAAGGTTTCCAAGGCTGTAATCTTTATGGAAGCAGACTGTCACATCTTCTCCTGCAGAGCAGCTGGTGGGTCCAAACTGCTGTCCTTTCAGTTAGCAGCCAAGTGCTTAACCACTGTACCACCAGGTCTCCTGTTCATACAGTGGAATACTAAAAACCAGTTGCTATTGAGTCACCCGCAACTCATGGCGACCTCATGTGTGTCAGAGTAGAACTGTGCTCCTTGGGGTTTCCAATGACTGATTTTTCTGAAGCACATTGCGTGCCATGCCTTTCTTCCAGGTCACTTCTGGGTAGACTGGAACCCCAACCTTTTTTTTTTTTTTTTTAATTGTATTTTAGGTGGAAGTTGACAGAGCAAATTATGTTCTCATTGAACAATTTTTATACAGATTGTTCAGGACATTGGTTACATTTTTCACAATGTGTCCCCATTCTCATTATTTTCATTCTTTTTGTTGTTTCCATTACTCTAGCTTCCCTGCTCCTCCTTAGCTTTTCATCTTTGTTTTAGGGTAAATATTGACTGATGGATCTCATATAATTGATTATTTGAGAGAGCACAGTTCTCATGGGTGATATTGTTTATTTTATGAGCCATATATTATTTGGATGAGAGGTGACCACTGGGAACTTTAGTTCCAAGTTCAGAGGATGTCTTCGGGTGATGGTCTCAGGGGTTCCTCTAGTCATTATCAGTCCAGTAAGTGTGGCCTTTTTAAAGGGATTTTAGTTTTGTTCTACATTTTTTTTCCCTTCTTAACTGGGACTTTCTATTGTGTCCCTGGCCAAAACGGTTGGTAGTGGTAGCTGGGCACCATCTAGTTCTTCTGGTCTCAAGCTAGATGACGCTGTGCGGTTCATGTGGGCTATTAGTCCTATGGACTAGTTTGCTCTTTGGGTCTTTGGTTTCCTTCATTCTCTTTTGTTCTAGATGAGTAGAAAACAGTAATTGTATCTTGGATGGCCACTCGCAAGCTTTTAAGAGCCCAGATGCTACTCACCAAACTAGGATGTAGAATATTATCTTTATGAACTATGTTATGCCAATTGACCGAGTTGTCCCACCGGAACCTCCAAACTTTTGATTAGTAGCTGCGTTAGTCATCTAGTGCTGCTGTAACAGAAATACCACAAATGGATGGTTTTAACAAAGAGAAGTTTATTGTCTCACAGTCCAGTAGGCTACAAGTCCAAATTCAGGGCATCAGCTCCAGGAGAAGGCTTTCTCCGTCGGCTCTGGAGGAAGGTCTGTGTCATCAATCTTCCCTCGGTCTGGGAGCTTCTCTGTGTAGGAACCTTAGGTCCAAAGGACGCGCTCTGCTCCTGGCACTGCTTTCTTGGTGGTATGAGGTTCCCATGTCTCTCTGCTTGCTTCTCTTTATATCCTAAAAGAGACTGGCTTAAGACAGTACCTAATCTTGTAGACCTCATCAGTATAACTGCTGCTAATCCATCGTATTACATCATAGTGATAGCATTTACAACACATAGGGAAATCACATCAGATGAGAAAATGGTAGACAGTCATATAATACGGGGAATCATGGCTCAGCCAAGCAGATACATACATTTTTTGGGGGGATATGATTCAGTCTCTGACTGTAGCTAAGCGTGTAACCATTGGCACCACCCAGGGACTCCTACACGCCATAAAAAAGAACAAACCAGCGCTGCACATGATGTAGTTGAATCTCAGACATGATGCTCGGCTAAAGAAGTGATACATGTGGCACATTCTGTGTGATTTCATTTACGTTAAGTTCAAGAATAGGCATCACCAGGCTATGGTGAGAGACTTCAGCCTGGTGGGTCCCCTTGGGCGGGGCCACAAAGGAGCCCTCTGGGGGGCTGGAAATGCTGTCTTGAGTGGTGGACACACAGACGTGTACATGTGTATAAAGGCATGAGATGTATATTTAATATCCGTACATTTTACTACATGTAAATTATGCCTCTATTTGAATTCCGGCTCTGCTCCTGACTGGTTTTGTGACCTTGGGTGGATCCCTGCACCCCCGAGCCTCAGTTTCCCCATCTGGAACGTGGAGGTGTTGATAGTACCTGCCTCCCAGGGTTATAATCTGCAGAGAGAGATGGTACATGTGAAAGCTTGTAGCACAGTGAGCATCAGCTATTAGGATGAATAATAATACGAAGGGCTCTGAACTCTTTAAAAAAAGATAATTCATTTTATTTTTTCCTGAAAATATACACAGCAAAACATACATCAATTCAACAGTTTCTACATGTACAATTCAGTGACATTGATGATATTCTTTAAGTTATGCAAGCATTCTCACCCTCCTTTTCCGAATTGTTCCTTCCCCATTGACAAAAACTCACTGCCCCCTAAGCTTCCTATCTAACCTTTCGAGTTGCTCTTGTCAATTTGATCCCATGCAGATAGTTCTTTAGGTCTCTGAAGCTCTTGAAAGTGGAAGGGTCCCCTGAAATGGTGTTAAACCAGTGAGAGGCGGTTCTTTCCATCACAACTTGAGGATGGAGATGAGGCGTCTCGTCTGCCAGATGCCTGGGCCCTGCCACCCTCCGCCCCGTCCAAAAGCTGACTGAGGCATACATGCTGCTTGCAGATCCCATATGTTTCTCCACCCTCCCCAAAAGCAATACGTGTCAGCGTTTAGGGGCATGTGTTTTTGCAAACGGCTATGCCAGCAGCCAGTCTCCAGGCTCGTTGTTTGCACATTATCTTGGGTCCTGTGTCCTGGACGCCTGGCCTCATGGCTGATGGTCTGGGAAGCAGTACCAAGCCCTTCATCCTGCCCGTCTGGTGAAGGCAGACTACTGTCTTCACTGGGCAAGGTCAGCAGAGAGCGTGGCGGTCAAGGTTGCTTTTTCCAGTGGTTCCACTTTGACGAGACGGGAGGGTTAACTGCCTGCCAGCCCTTTCTGGTCCTGACTTATCTGGATGGGATTTCTTGCCTTTGGTGCCCTGAGTCTGTCTGTGTCACCGCTGAATGAAGGGTGTGATGACCTGATTCTCCGTCGTCCTTAACACACATGAGTCATTGATTGGGAATCCAATGACTGTTGTGCATGTGTGCATGGGGCAGGGGGACGATAAGGGTTGTGGGGGGCTTTTTGGAAAGCTGGCTGAGGGTTGAATTTATTATTTGAAGGCTGTCTGCAGCTTTCACAGAGGATCTTTCCTATGTAAGCTGCTGAGTTGATGAAAAAAATTCATCCACTTTTTTGTTCCTCTTTGTAGTTCCTTGCAACCCCCACTGTGTAGGGAATTTCAGGAGGAGTTGGAGGCAAGGCAGTTTGCTTGCTTCACTTTCTCCCATTTGCTTGGGCTGTAGATTTGTGGTGCCAGCTGGTGGCATCTTGGCGTTGCCATGACAACAGACTGTGATGTCTCAAACCCAGGGCCTGGGACGCCACACCACCTTGGGGGGTGAGCTCACCGCGTAGTGGGGCGGACCATCCTGGATGAGGATGGGCCATGGCTCCGTGGCTTGTTGCCAGCCCATGGTGTGCCTGGCCCCCCGCTGTGGCCTTGCTTGGAGGGGGACAGCAGCGTGTGGCCAGCCTCCTCCAAGCCATTCAATCCCCTTCGCACCATTCAGCTTGGCCCCTTCCTCTCCCCCCAGGACAAATGCCTCATGTAGCTTCCCTAACTGGGTTTCTATTTTGGTAACTATTCTGCTTCCCAAAAATTCCGCCCACCGGTAGTTCTAGACAGAGAAGGTGCCCTCTTGGCTGTTCGTTTTTAAAAAGAGATCTGTGGGATTGTGGGCTGGCACTGAGCGGATGCCCCAGACTTGGCGGGGTGTCCATGAGGGTGAGCAGCCGGCCTGGGAGAGGCTCCAGGAGGAGAGGGTCTGGCAGAGGCCACGCCGTGGCCTGAGCCTGATTTTTTAAATCTTTGACTCAGTCCTGGGGCAAACTGAGGGAGTGTGAACATTCCAGAAGAATGGAATCGGTGTTTTCAGTTGCCAGGATAGCCTGCTCCCTGGGTGAAATGATGGTGAATCTGGGGCCCCGAGAATAGTTCCTGCTCCAGGGGAACTCATTTCCCTGTGTTGGGTTAAGGCGTCGCCATCCAGGAAGTGACCCCTTTCACGAGGAGCAGGCTAGAATAGTGGTTAGGAAGATGGTGGAATCTGGCACTGAATCCCAGCTCTGCCACTTAGAAGCTATGTGACCTTGGGCAAGTTACTGAGCCTCTCTGAGTGTCATTTTCCCCATCTGTAAAACAGAGAAATGGTATACATACTTCTTAGAGTTCTTGTGAGACCAGCATATTAATACATGTAAAATGCATGCAGTGGTTATTGATAGAGAGTAAATGGTATGGATGTGCAGGCTAGCTCACTCAGTCACCAGCACTTTAGTAAGATTTAGTTGATGGGCTCCCAGGTAGACCAGGGAAAAGAGTATAAAACGCAGGAACAGAGGACATGTTGGAGGCATTGTTTACCTACGGCACACATTTCCTGAAAGCCAGCTCAATCTGGGATGGAACAGAGAACTCCCAAAGTGCTGACCAGTCCATTTTATTTTTATGAACATTTCTTCCTCTTTTTTAAAAAATGCTTTTGAAGGGGCTAGGGGCTATGTGTCGCACTAACAAGTTGTTGTAAAATAAGCAACATAAAGGGTAGAATTTTCACTTAAAAGATCATTCTTTCCATAATAATAATAATAATAATACAACAGGCCCCATTTATTAAGTGCTTCCTCTGTGTGTCTCAGGCTTTGTGTGGTTTAGGTACACTAATCCCCACAAGGTACCCATCAGATGGATGCCACCGACTTCATCGTTCCTGTGTTACATGTGAAGATGCTGAGGGTCCCAAGGCCACGCAGCTGGTGAGCAGCGGAGCATCAGGGGTCCCTAACAGTGGGATACCCCTTCTTGAGTGAGATCTGGAATTTCAGTGTGAGACCCACTGCTGATGTGGGCTGGAGTGGCCCCTCAGCAATCTTTTCCAGTTGTAGGTGGCCAGAGGCTTCCCCAAGTATTCTTGGGGCCTAGGTGCTGGGTTGTACCCCTGGGCATTTGATGAAGGAAGGGTGATAAAAGTGAGAACCTTCAGATGTCTACTGCAGAAGGGAGATACGTGCTAGGGCTGCCTCATTTCTGAATCATTTCAGGTTTGAGGGCCTGAGTCATGGACTGATGCTTCCAACAGTCTTTGAGGCCTCTTCTGTGTGCAGGCTCCGCGGGAGGTTCCAGAGCTGCAAACTTAGAGCAGTGGTGCTCAGCCGGGGCTGATTCTGCACTCCAGGGGATGTTGGGCAGTGCCTGGAGACAGTTTGGTTGTCACAGCTGGGGAGGGGTGCTGTTGGCACCTAGTGGTAGAGGTCAGGGCTGCTGCTAAACATCCTACAGTGCAAGGACAGACCCCGCAACAGAGAGTTGTTCACCCTAAATGCCAGTTCTGCCGAGGTTGAGAATCCCTGGTCTGTGGTTGACGGTGCACTCAAGTCTGCCTGGGTTGAAGCTGTGGAGCCACAGGCAAGTTGGTTTGCCTCTTCGTGCCCCAGTTTCCTCATCTGTAAAAGGAGTATAGATAGCACCCACCTTATAGGTTGTTGTGAGAATTAACTGATTCATTGCATGTACTATGCTTAGAAGGGGGCTTGACAGACAAGGGGTTGATACATGTAAGTTCTCAATAAGTGTTAGCTGCTTTTGAGCCCCTGTGGTGCAGTGGTTAAGTGCTCAGCATTGGAACCCACCAGCCACTCTGCAGGAGAGAGATGTGGCAGTCTGCTTCCATGAAGATTACAGCCTTGGAAATCCCATGGGAGCAGTTCTACTCTGTCTTACAGGGTCTCTATGAGTTGGAGATGACTCGACAGCAGTGGGTTTTGTTTATTATTATTGTTATTAATATTATTGGCATATGGCCCCCTGTCTGCCTTCAAAAGGCTCAGCGTCTAGTGGAGAGGCAGACAAGTGAATCAGTAATTGACCGCCTTCTGTCAGCATTCTGTGGATTCTGGGAGTCCAGAGGAAAGGCTGCCTGATCAAGCCAAGGGAATCAGGGAGGGCCTTCAGGAAGAGGTGGCCCAAGCAAAATCTTGACTGACAAATAGTGGTTTGCTAGGACAAGTAGGGGTGGGGTGTATGGAAGGGAATTTTGGGCAAAGGGAATGGCCTGTGCAAAGGTATGGCAGCACAGAGGACCTAGAGCAGCAACCTCGGAATCCCCCATCACTGTTTCCTCCTCCTTACTCTTCAAGTTCTGATTTCTCAAGTTCAGGCCAAGTACCTCCCATGGCAGGTGAGACGACTGGAGGTAGTCCACCGATGAATTAGTACATCGCACATAGCGAGAGCGAGAGCCAGCTCCTTCTCAGGATTCTCTTCTCTTTGGACTAGTCAGAAGTGAGAATCTCACTTAGGTGCCACTGTGTCTTTAATGCCTTTTTGATTCTTGCCATTCCCTCCTCTCATCCCCAGCCTTAAAAAAGGTGGACTTTTTGGGGTCATAGAAATGTCCCACAGCTCAATTGTGGTGGTAGTTTCAGGGGAGTATGTTGTTGTGTACTGTCGAGTCGATTCTGACTCATAGCCGCCCCATATGACGGAACAGAGCTGCCCTATAGGGTTTTCTAGGCTGTAATCTTCATGGGAGCAGATCACCAGGTCTTCCTCCCATGGAGCCACTGGGTGGGTTTGAACCACCAACGTTTCAGTTAGCAAAACTCATTGAAGTCAACACTTAAAATCTGCATATGTAAATTATATCTGATTAAAAAAAAGAGCATTGAGAAGGGAAAAAAAGTAGGCCTCAGGCTCAGAGCCTTGGCCTGCCACAGTGTCTCTCTTGATTTTAGTAACTCTTGTTTTTGTTGTATTTTTACCCTTCTATTTATGGAGTTGACACTGATTTTCCATTCACAGGAGTGGTGTAAAGTTTCCTTAAAATGAAAAAAAATTAAAGAAATATGAGTTCATTTAAATAGAAATATTAAGTAAATAATATTTACTGCTGGTACATGGATAGAGCAAAGATCGTGCAAATAGTAAGAAAAGCAAGACTTTTGGAAACCCTTCTACGGAAACTTGGTGGTTCTGAGATGCACTTATTTCTCACAGCGCTGGGCGGGCATCGTGACGTCTGGGAGGCGCTGTCTGCAAGCGTGGCACTTGCTTAAGGAGAAATAGCGAGGAACCCCAGCTACTTAAAGGAATGTTTTAATGATGTGCCATTTTTCTCTGAAGTTTGCTGCCAAACACCCAGAGGACTGAGAATTAGATGATTATAAATTATCTTCATATTCTCTGCTTGCTGTTAAGCTTTCAAAGTCTTGGGGAGAAAGAAAGAAAAATGAAAAACTCTGCTGCTTAGATTAATTAAAGCAAAGGTACATACTTGAAATACTGTAGCTTTGCAAACCGGGACTTTGCGTGTTTAAAATGCTCCTGGGTATGTGAGTGATGTGTGTTTTCATGACTGCTTTGCTGAGACTTTTCACATCAGCCCTGAGGAGGGTGTGTTTCTGATAAGATGCAATGCAGTTTTTCTGATAAGGCTGGAATTTTTGCTAAAGGACTTTTTATGTTTTGTTTCCTGATTCACAGGGCAGAGGGTTCTCAGAACAGTTGTTGGACATGGATTTGATGTTGATCTTTTCCTAGATTACAAATCTGTGCTCACTTACCTGCTAGGAAGACCCACGTGTGTGTGCACATGTGCACGCGTGTTCGTGCTCAAATATGATTTTATATTGAACTGTGGCTTCATAAGAACCCAGACCCTAAAGACTCTAGTTAAAAAAATCAAAGGATTTCAGAGCTAGAGCAACCACGGAGACTCATCCAGTTTAAGGCATTCTGTTACAGTTGAGAAGGCTGAGGCCCAGGCAGGGGGTGCTTTCCAAGGCCACACAGATAGTGGCAGAGCAGGACTTAGTTCTCCATTTCCTGCCTTCTAAACCAGGGTTTCATTACTAGCTTCCACGTTATGCCATTCTCCTTTAAAATTAAAACAATTATGTTTCTTTTGGGAGTAGGTAATATCCTACATGATAAAGAAATCAAAAAGTCTCCTTTCTGCCATGGAAAAAAAGAAAAAAGCAAAAAGCAGTTGCCGTCGACTTGATTCCATCTCAAGGCGATGCCATGTGTCAGTGTAGAACTGTGCTCCATAGGATTTTCAATGGCTGACTTCTCGGAAGTAGATCATCAGGCTTTTCTCCTGAAGTACCTCGTGGTGGACTTGAACCACTAACCTTTTGGTTAGTCGCCAAGTGCTTAACCATTTGTGCCACCCTGTTACTGTTGTTGTTAGGTGCCATCAAGTTGGTTCCAACTCATAGCGACCCTATAGGACAGAGTAGTACTGCCCCATAGGGTTTCCAAGGAGTGGCTGGTAGATTCGAACTGCTGACCTTTTGGTTAGCAGCCAAGCTCTTAACCATGGTCCTACTGTCCCCTAATTACTTAGTTTCCCTTCCTGGAGGAATTCACTGTTACTTCTAACTTCCAGAGGAAACCCGTGCATCCGTCATCAGTTGTGTGTGTGTGTATACACATATTCTCTCCCCTCCCTTTTTATACTACGCATACTGTTAGGCACCTTGCTTTTTCCTTTAACACTATATATGTTGGTGGTCATTCTGCATCAGTGCAGAAAGAACACCTTCATTCTTTTTTGAGGCTGTATAGTATTCCATTGCATGAGTAAACCAGAATCTAACCCATCTCCAGTTGATGGATGTTAGGTTATTTCTGGAGTCCCTGGGCCACACAGATGGCTAAGCCTTTGACTACTAGCTGAAAGGTTGAAGGTTTGAACCCACCCAGAGTTGTCTTGGAAGATAGGCCTGGAGATCTGCTTCTGAAAGGTCACAGCCTGGAAAACCCTATGGAGCACAGTTCTACTCTGCAAACACGGGGTCACCATGAGTCAGAATCAACACAACAGCAACCAATACCAACAAGGTTGTTTATAGTCTTTGGTGATTAAGAACAGGTCTGCAGTGACTAATTTGTATGCAGCCCATTTTACACATAGAGAATATATCTTCAGGAAAAATTCCTGAAAGTAGCATTGCTTGGGTCCAAGGATATGTGTGTTTGGAATTTTGATAGATATTACCAAATTACCCTCTCTAGAAGTTGTATCTTTATACCTTTGGAGTTGGATATTAACATCTTTGAGTATTAGTTTAAATATTTTACATAGACTTTTCTGAGCTCACTTCATTCATTCATTCAGCCAACCAACAAATACTTTCTGAGAGCCTGCTTCCTGCCAGGGCCTGTTCGAAGTGCTGGGAATACAGTGGGAACGAGAGAGTCCTTGGTGGATTTTACAGATTGGTAGGAGTAGGGCTGAAGGTTGGGAGAGACAGAGATGAGAAACAGGTAACTTCACAATGATTTAATTGGAATTGTGAGAAGCACATGGAGAAGAAGAGGGAACCGTGAGTGGGTAGGAGTAGGGGTGGAGCTATTGAGGCGGGGGAGCTGCAAGTGCAAAGGTCCTGAGGCTTCCTAAGAACAGATGGGAAGCCAGCTTGGCTGCAGTCCAGAGAGAGGCTAGAGAATGGAGGGATGCAAGGCTGGAGGGGCAGGTGGGGCAGGTAGGGCTGGCTGGGCAGGCCTGGCTGAGGTGATTTATCTTTAAATTGCTGTGGGCAGCCATTTTGGGCCTCTCAGCTGGGGTAGGGACAACTTCTGGACCGTATGAAATCGGCTCAGCTAAACCAATCGATGCTTCCTCCAGGATGGCCCAGAAAGGGCATTAAGGAGGCTGAGGATCACCTGCTGGGACACCCCAGCTCCCCAAGGCTGGAGCCGGTTGCACAACTTCAGGAAGAGGGCCCATTTCTGGCTGGGCAAGCCCTTGAACTTGATTCTTTCATTTAATTATTCATTGAGTCAGTCACTCCACAGATGTTTACAGAAGGCCTGTAAGTGCCAGATGCTCTGCTAGTTGCTTCGCAAACAATGGTGAGCCACAAAAGACATGATTCCAGCCCTGGTGGAGCTTAGCATCTAGTGCAGGGGTCACCAGCTTGTTCTATAAAGGGCCAGATGGTTAATATCTTGGACTTTGCGGACCATGTGGTCTCTGTTGCAGCTACACAACCCTGCTGCTGTAGCGTGAAAGCAGCCATAGACTATATGTAAACAAATGGACATAGCTGTGTTCCAATAAAACTTTATTTACAGAAACAATCTGTGGGCTGGATATGTCCTAAAGGTTGTAGTTTGCTTATGCCTGGTCTAGTAGCGGTACAACTCTCTAAACGGACGAATATCTGACGTGATATCAGCTGGTAAAAGGTGCCATGGAGAAAAAGATAGCAGGGAAGAGGGATGGAAGTGACACGGGGTGGGGGTGGAGGCAGTCTTTTTGATGGGCCAATGTAAGGTGGTGTTGGCTGAGCAGACACATGAAGGAATTAAGGGAACCAGCCATATGAAGATGTTGGGGCCAGAGTTCCAAGGCAGAGGGAACAGCAAACTTAAGAACTCTGAGGCAGGAGCGTGCTTGATGAATAGTGAAGATGTCTGCGGGGCTGGAGCTGAGTGAGCTTGGGAAGGAGTGGGGAGAGATGAGGGTGGAGAGACAGGCTAGGGCCAGGGGGCAAGTTGTATTAAAGACTTTAGATTCCATTTAAAGCCTTTGCAAAGGGACATTTCAAAAGGATGCCAGGTGGAGAACAGACAGTAGGGGGCTAGAGTGGTAATGGAGAGACCAGAGAGAAGGCAACTGCAATAGTCCAGGTGGGAGAGAATGGTGGTTTGGACTGAGGAGGTGGTCATTGAGTGTATTTGGTTTATATTTAGATAGTAAAGTAGTCAGGAATGGTTGATAGATTGAACATGAGGTGTGAGAGGTAGAGAGGAGTCAATGCTGACTCAGGTAACTGAGAGAGGGTGGAGGGACCTTTAATGAAGTGTGGAGCACTGAAGGGCAGTGAGGGATGAGGGTGAGGGATGGTGGGAACGAATGGTTAGTTCCCTCACTCATTCCACAGGCCTGTGTGCCTGGACATTTGCGAGG
Source organism: Trichechus manatus latirostris (assembly GCF_000243295.1). Classification (NCBI taxonomy): domain Eukaryota; kingdom Metazoa; phylum Chordata; class Mammalia; order Sirenia; family Trichechidae; genus Trichechus; species Trichechus manatus. The sequence continues at coordinate 13,013,317 of NW_004443944.1, forward strand.
GCAGTGAGAGACATAGGTCGGTAAGACATGGGGTCTCTCAAGGAGGCAAGTCTGGTCTCCTTGAGAAGAAAAAGACACACAGTCTTGGGAATTCAAATGACAGTGTGAGGTGAGGGGTGACGATGACCTCAGGCAGTTGATTTGAACAGTCTACTTAAACAACATTCTCCAGCAGTGGGCCTTTTGAGGTGGAGGCAGAAGCCTGAGGTAGACGGTCACTATTTAAAAAAAAAAAAAAATGTGGTCATCTTACATCCACTGGTTTTAACAGTTTGGGGGACTGTATGTTGCCACAACTCTGTCCTCTGGGATCGGAGTGGCTCACCTGCGAGATTTCTGATCCTGCTGGTTCTGTGCCTTTGGGTGAATCACTTCCCCATCCTGGGCTTGGTTTCCTCAGCTGTAAAATGACACAGATGAGAGGTGAGTCAGGAGCCCTGGTTCCGCATGAGACCACTTCTTACCCTCGGGTGCGAACATCTGGGATTCAAACCCAGAGCTCCATGGGACTCTGAGCCCGTGCAGTTGCCTCTGTACCCTACTGCCATTGCATTCCATCTATAGAATGACTAGGTTGGCCTAGGTCAGTGTTCCTCAAACTGAGTCATGACCCACTGGTGGAATAGGAAATCCTTTTAATGGGTTGTGACCAACATTTAAATTAAGCAAAATGACCCACAAGAGACTGGGACATAAGAGTCCCTCATAGGTAGCAGGGCTAAGTATTGTTTGATGAAACTTGTTCCAGTTGTGGGTGTATGTGATGGTGTGACCTGGGTTGTGGATAAAACGCATTTCTTCTAAAAACCAGTTGGAAGCCATGTCCCAGCCCCTCTCCCAGGCCTCCCCACCCAAGCCTTGCATGGTTTGGATGTGCTGGGCTCTGTGCACCTGTGCTGAGATCAGTCCACTTTGCTGTTTCTGTTTAAGGAATCGGGGGCCCCTCTTTCCCTCTGGTGAGCCATGGAGGTTTGGTGCGGTGGGGATTTAATAAAAATAAGCAGTACAAGACAAAACCTGACCCCTAACTGCTCTGCATCGGGAGTTATGTTTTAGAGGCTTAAAAAAGACCCCCTCCCCCCTTCTCTTTCCAGAAGGACCGAATGCACATAAGCTCGTCGGCCCACCCTCCGGACTCCCGTACTCTGATGATGTCCTGGACTATGGCCTCAAGCCATACAGCCCCCTCGCCAGTCTCTCTGGCGAGCCCCTGGGCCGATTTGGAGAGCCGGATAGGGTGGGGCCCCAGAACTTTCTGAGCCCAGCCAAGCCAGCGGGGGCCTCGGGCCTGAGCCCTCGGATCGAGATCACTCCGTCCCACGAACTGATGCAGGCAGGGGGTTCCCTCCGCATGAGAGACTCTGGCCTTCTGGTCGAGCAGCTGCCCGGGCCCGGCGCGGCCGCCAGCCCGAGGTTCACGCTGCCCGTGCCCGGCTTTGAGAGCTACCGCGAGCCGCTTTGCTTGAGCCCCGCTAGCAGCGGCTCCTCTGCCAGCTTCATTTCCGACACCTTCTCCCCCTGCACCTCGCCCTGCGTCTCGCCCAATAACGGCGGGCCCGACGACCTGTGTCCCCAGTTTCAAAACATCCCTGCTAATTATTATTCCCCCAGAACTTCGCCAATAATGTCACCTCGAACCAGCCTCGCCGAGGACAGCTGCCTGGGCCGCCACTCACCCGTGCCCCGTCCGGCCTCCCGCTCCTCGTCGCCTGGTGCCAAGCGGAGGCATTCGTGCGCAGAGGCCTTGGTTACTCCGCTGCCCGGAGCCTCACCCCAGCGCTCCCGGAGCCCCTCACCGCAGCCCTTGCCTCACGTGGCTCCCCAGGAGGACGGCGCCCGGGCTGGGTACCCACCCACTGCTGGCTCTGCGGTCCTCATGGATGCCCTGAACAGTCTCGCGGCGGACTCCCCATGCGGGATCCCCCACAAGATGTGGAAGACCAGCCCCGACCCATCACCCGTGTCTGCCGCTCCGTCCAAGGCTGGCCTGCCCCGCCACATATACCCGGCCGTGGAATTTCTCGGGCCCTGCGAGCAGGAGGAGAGGAGAAACTCGGCCCCCGAGTCCATCTTGCTAGTGCCACCAACTTGGCCCAAGCAACTGGTGCCTGCTATTCCCATCTGCAGGTGAGTGAGGCTTTGAAAACGGTTTATTCCATGGGTTACTTTTAAGAGAAGGTTTTCTGGTTAGGAGCATGGAATTTAGAGTCAGGCATACTGGATTTAAATCCTGGCTCTGCCACTCACTGGTGTGAGACCGCGAGAAGGAAGTTCAATTCTCTGAGCTGCAGTTTGCTCATCTGTAAAATGGATATAGTAAGTGTACCTGACTCACCAGATTATTGAGAGTGCAGTCACATGATACATGTGATTAGTTATATGGCACTTGGTTGATTCACTCATTCATTCATTTAATCAATCAGTATTTGTCAAGCACCTACTGTGCTATAGTTACTGAGGATAAAGTGGTGAACAAAACAGGCAAAAATCTCTGCCTTCATGGAGCTGACAGTGAAGAAGCACACTGCAAGCCTTACTGCATGATATCTACTATCTCATTATAAGAAGAATTGATGTTTGTTGGATTGGCATCTGTTACATGCCTCAGCACTGTGCTCAGTGATATGGAGGCCCTAAAATAATGCATGAGCCACAGTCCTCAGGGAGCTTAAAATCTTGGCAAGCATAGAGATAGCAGACTTTGGGTCTCTTAGGACTAGGTTTGAGTCCTGGCTCTGCCACTCACTGGCTGTGTGATCGTAGGCATCTCTGGTGCTACCATTCTCATGCTCTGCCCATGGCAGACATTGCTAATCAATCAGGACCCTTTTTCTCATTGAGCACCTCTCTGACGCTGTGCCCAGGGCAGACATCGCTAATCAGTCAGGACCCTCTTTCTCATTGAGCACCTTTTGGACCTTGGTTTGTCTTGTATGAAATGAGGATAATAACAGTATCTACCTCATGGTGCTTTTTCAAGGATTAGGTGAGATAATGTATGTCAAGCTTGTGGCAAAGAGCCTGCATATAGTAAGAACGCAAAGAAGGGGCAGCTGTTACTATAGCAGAATTGATGTTTAGAAAGAGCTGCCTTGTTGAAAAGGGTTAAACTAGGAGAGTGAGATCACAGTTGCCTTTAGAGTAATGGTCATGATAACAATCATCACCAACGTTTAAGGATGCTGTTATGTGCAGACACAATTCTAAGTACTCTGTATGTATTATTTAATTCTCACATAAACTTGGTTTGGTATTGTTTTTATCTTCATTTTGATAAGAAAAATCAGGCCCACAGAGGTTAAGGCAAGGTATTATCCTATTCATTTTAGATAAAGAATCTGAAGCCTTATGCTCTTAAAATTATCCCAGAAGTTTTCAAGCTCTCTTTGCTTTTGACAAGTAGAAGCCTCTTTTTCAAATAAAATATTGAGTTGAAGACTAACATAGATAAAGGTAGAGTCATTCTGATTGATGCGGGGATGAGTGTGGCTGGGGCTCTGTCCACTGGGCCTTGCTCATCCTGATGCCAGACTAAAATGGATGGTAGGGAAAATTCAATCTGGCATTGTCTCCAAAGTGGGTTCTGAGAACACCATTGCTACAGTAGATCATTAATCAGTTTTCCTCCTAAGAGGAGTTTCTGGGTTTAATAGAGTTAAAGAGGTTCCTTTGTGCAGGTCTTCTCAGCCATTCTATGAATAGGATATTTTCTTGGACCTGTTTTAAATAAATAATCCAGTAAGATAAGAGACAGTGTGGAGATGTGAATGGAGCATTGAACTGGTAGTCAAGAGACATGAGTGGGAGCCTTGGCTCTGTCTTGCTGTATGGCCTTGGGAAAATGTCTTTATGTTCTCTGAGGCTCAGAAGGAATGCCCTAGATGGATATCCAAGACCTTAGTCAGCTCCTAAATGCCATGATTCTAACCACAGATAGAGTACCTGCTGTGTGTACTGGGTAGTGTTGAGGGTCTATAAGAAAGTGAAACTAAAGTGAAACTTAATGCATGCATTCAAAGATCTTATGGCTTCAGATGTGACGCCATAACAGTCCACGTAACTGAGCCTAGAAGTCCACAGGAAACAACTATTTATTTGAAGTATGTATTACAGGAAGAACAATAATGACGGCTGATGTATTTATTGAACACTTATCATGCTAAGTGCTTTATATGATTTTAGTATCCCCATTTTACAGTTGAGGGTACAGGTATTTGGCCAAAGTCACATAGATAGATAGTGGTGGAGCTGGGACTTGAACTTGGGTGTATAGCCCAATTCATGTTCTTCACCTTTGTTCTCCATTTAACATTAGGGATCTGAATGTTTGCACTCATCTATACCCAAACCAGACACCTCTCTGTGGTTAGGTGTTCTAAACTTGACCTCGTAATTAATGACTGTGATTGGAAGTGGACTTTCCTCAAAATGTACTTTTTATTGAGCCATCCGCCATAGACAGAAGAGCTGAAACAAGTCTCAGATGCCATCTGATCCATTTACCATATGGTTATAGGAAACTGAGGATAAGAGAGGCGAAGTTAACTTGCCTGAAGTCACACAGCAAGTTAGTGACACATGTGGGGACCTTGATTCCCACTTCATTGTTCCTTCTCCCATACTTACTCCTCTGGAAGAGGAAAACATCCTGGCTAGGGGGTGTTTTTGAGAGGTGGAAGTCGGATGTTCTTAGAAATTTCCGGAGGAAAAGAAGTTATAGCAGTTAGAAACATGATACAGCTAACGTATTTTGAAATTTGCATGATAAATTGCAAAGACAGTTATACTGTCTTCATCAAGATGGAAGAGAAAACAAAGGGCTTGTCCATCCGACATGATTTTCAGAAGTGAGACCATTTATGTTTATTGTACAGGTTTCACATGACTGGTTCTGTTCTCCTTCAGCATCCCAGTGACTGCATCCCTCCCTCCACTTGAGTGGCCATTATCCAGCCAGTCTGGCTCCTATGAGCTGCGAATCGAGGTGCAGCCCAAGCCACATCACCGGGCCCACTATGAGACAGAAGGCAGCCGAGGGGCTGTCAAAGCTCCAACTGGCGGTCACCCTGTGGTCCAGGTAGGGATTTGAATTCTTTACCTTTTGTGTTCTTCGTTTGTCACTGGGTGATAACCTCTGTGTCACAGCCTCTCAAATTTGGGATTAAATTAGTATCAGAAGCTAATCCAGTTATGCAGAAAGCAAGAGAAGGGTCTCCTTGAGCTGTATAAACAATAGAAATGATGTTCGTGCTCAAGGTACTGCTTCCCTTCTCTTTCTGACTGAGAAACTGCTATAGGTTCTCAGAGGTTTGCTTGTTGACAGGGTTCTGCGGGCGTCATGTTGAGTCTAAGTTTCAGGTGAAAGTCCGTTAGGGAAAAACAGTATGCTCTTGTAAAATACAGAAAAGTAGGAAAAAATGAAAACTACACATGATCAGACTGCCTAAAATAATCATTAACATTTTGATATATTTCCTTTGGCCTTTTCTTTTCTATTCAAAAAATGCCAGTCTCTATTACTGTATCTTTATGTACTTGATGTTATAGCGAATATGTTGTTTTGCGTATATGTAGTTTTGTACAGATCTCTGTGGCTTTTGATTTAACCTGATATTTTTTATTTAACCTGGTACTTTTAAAAAATAAGTAGAGAAGTGTGCTCTGCTCCCCACTTACCAAATAATTAGAATTGAAATGTTACTCTTAATCATATAGTTTGGTTCACCAGAACTATTGACTGGTTCCCATCTACTAGCTCGATTAACCAGAACATTCAATTCACTTAAATTAACTATCTTTTTTTTGCATTTGCCTTAAAGTGGACCCTAGTTCTTAATTCACAGTGTGATCAGAACCCCCAGAGTGATTGTTAAAAATACAGATTCTTGAGCATTCTCTGAAATTATTTAGTTAGAAACTGCATGAGTGGAGCCCAGACAAGTGTACTTAACAATAAAACCCGAAATATTCCACAGGTGATATGGGTATACGTTCCTGGTGTTAAGTACTTTTATGATGATAACATTAGGGACTTATAAGTCCTGGCAGCTGTTTTTGTTAAATCTGACATCTCAGCCATCTTGGGATCTGTTTCTATTGATTGTTTTTTTTCCTAGACCGTAAGTCACATTTTCCTGTTTCTTTGCATGTCTAGTGGTTGTTGATTATATACTGATATTGTAACAATAATTATGCAGGGCATTATAGAGACTCTGGATTTTGCTGTCTTCCTCTAAAGGCAGGTTAATTACTAACTGATCACTTTCCACTTGCACAGGCTTGATTTTATGCTTTGTTAGGTGATCTGTGGAAAGTCAAGGTTTTTCCCATACCTTCGTAACTTGATGGAGCTCAGCCTTCAAACTGTCTGCCCTGCGGATCTAGTTGAGGCTTGGTTTTAGGCTCTTTTTAGGGCAGGTCTAGTGTAGCCCTTAGTCTAAGGCAAGCCCTTATTCCTAAGGCCTGGCATTTTTGGATGCTTGGCAGGGAGATCTTTCTAGTCTGGCTGGGCCGGAACTCGCAACATATCGGCCCTGCTCGACCTCTAGTCTTTCTGTTCCCTGCTCTGCCCCATAGCAGCCTTTCTCTGGTAAACCTGGCAAGTCTCTCCCTGTGCTTACACATCCCAGCCCTTGACCAAGGACTCCCCCAGTAGCTTCCTCCTTCTGATGCCCTGCCCACAGAGTCCAGCTGCTTCCATTGCCCGGCACCCTAAACTCTGCCCCTTTAGTCAGCAAGACCACCATGTTCTGCTTAGACTCCAAGTGTGGTAGAGAAATTGTCCCAGGCAGAGGGCTGGAGTGGACGGGTGCCCACTTTGTATGTTTCCACAGTCTTGTAGTGCCTGTTGTCCAAAGCCTGAAAGCAGTTGACTTGTGTATTTTTGTTGTGTTTTTATTCTTGTTTGTGGTGGAAGGGTTAGTCTGGTACCAGTTACTCTGTCATGGCCTGGAAGTTGTCTTTTGGAAAAGAAAAAATGTCTTCATATCACTATTATCTGGGCTAATCTGTTTAGGATGGGAACCTCCTGGCTTGGAGGTTGTTGTGTGTTTGAGTCACAGCTTTTGGTAGTAACAAAGAAAGAAACTCATTCAAAGCAGGTTAGAAAAAGGGAATTGTATGAGGAGGCTGCTGGGATATTGCATAAAACCAGGACAGGAGATTGAAGTCAACAAGAACCTGGACTTGGGAAGTCAGGTCCAAGATTTCTTTGTTCAGTCAGTTCATCCCACAGGTAGATTCTTTCAGCAAGTATTTGTTGAGCACCTACTATGTGCCAAGTACTATGCTTGATGCTGAAATACAATGGAGAAGAGTAAAGGAAGTTACCGTCTCTTCATGGAGCTCATGGCCTAGGTGGCAGAGAGACATTGATTAAATGATCATGCAAAGGATAGAATTACAAGGTATGGCAAGTGTCATGAAAGAAAAGTGCATGGAGTTCTGGGAGTGCAGAGTGAATGAGCTGATATAAATGGGGAAGAGCATCAGCTAACATTTCCTGAGGAAGAGACCAGAGCTGAGAATTGAAGGATGTGTAGGTAATCAGCATGTGCAAATGCCCGGGGGCAGACCACATCAGAGGAACTGAAGAGGCTGGTATGGCTAGAGCAAGAGGGGAAGAGAGGTAGGAAGGGGCCAGGGCATGCAGGGCTTTTACCCTGAAGACCTGAAGAACTGCTGAATGGTCACATACTTACGCAGGAAAGAAACATGATCTGATTTAGGCTTTGACGAGACCCCACTCCAGTTGCTTAATGGAGGGCAGATTTGAGGGGGGCAAGATCAGAGATAAGGACAGCAGTTAGAAGGCTATTTACGTGATCTCTGTCTTTTTAGGGCTGTGTGGTATCTTCCTTCACTGATCATTCAGCAGATATTTTTTGAGCACTTACTATGTACCAGGCACATTTCTAGATCCTGAGATGTAGCATGGACAAAACAGCCCCAAGACTTTGCGTTTGTGAAACTTATATTGTAGCGAGATGGTTGTAAGAATGTTGTTTTTGTGTTTAGTTGCTGCCAGGTTGGCTCTGACTCATGGTAACCTTACTTAGAACAGAATGAAACATTGCCTAGTCATGCGCAGTCTTCGTGATCGTTGGTATGTGTGAGTCCATTGTTGTGGCTGCTGTGTCAGTCCATCTCATGGAAGGGCTTCTTTTGTTTTCACTGACCCTCTACTTTACCAACCGTAATGTCTTTTTTTAGTGATTGGTCTTTCCTGATGATGTGTCCAAAGTAAGCAAGTTGAAGTCTTGGCCATCCTCATTTCTAAGGAGTATTCTGATTGTATTCTTCTAAGATCTGTTTGTTCTCTTGGCAGTCCATGGTACGTTCAGTATTCTTTGCCAACACCACAATTCAAATACATCAGTTCTTCTTCGGCCTTGCTTTTTCACTACCCAACTTTCACACTTACTGAGCATTTAACATGTTCCAGGCCCTGTTCCAAGTGCTGTGCACGTGTTAATTCATCCTCACAAGAGCCCCGTGAGACACATTACAATTACCTGAGAGGTCAAGGGACTTGTTGAAGGTCAGATACTAAGTGATGGACCCAGGATTGGAACCCAGGTTGTCTGGTTCAGCTCTCTGCACAACTGGCCTGACCTCCCACCAGCTCTCCCTGCCCCCTCACACTTGAGCAGAGAAAGCCTGGTAGACAATGCTGCATGCCTCCTACTACCACCCCGCTCGCCCCCATTTTTACATGCTCTCCCAGTTCTCACACCCATCACCAGCTAATTGGAACTCAAATCCTGATTCTTGGGGAGTCTTTAGTTGGCCCTGGTTGTAGGGGGCCACAGTTAGCTGTGGCCAGGGAAGTTGACCTGTGTGGTTAATGCTAACTCCACCCACTCACAGGGGGCTGGAGCCATGGAAAATTCTAGAACAGGGAATGAGTTGGTTTTGCAACCCAAAAGATACCTGCTTTGCTTGCCTGAAGCTCGTATCCCTGCCACCAACAGCTCGCAAGGGCCTCTTCCTTTTGTTGCCTATAACTCTGAAAACCCAATGCATGATTTAAAAATTTGTAGCCATATCCCCAAAAGACACAAGTGGAGTATTTTTTCTTTATCATTTGATAAGATTGTGTTCTCTTTAAGATGAAATACACAAATCCCTGATTTTTAGCATAGGGAAAGTCAGTTCAAGAAAAAAAAAATTGCAAAATGAAGAAAGAAAGGGGGGAGACTCTAAGTTTACTGCTCCTAACCTTTAGGTAGGGTGTGAAAACCCCTTTTGAAATCTGGAGGGTTGCCCTTTTCATTCCAAGAAGAGCAACATAGTCCTGTTTTGTACCTTGCCTTGATGCTTCTGCTGGTTTCTCTCTTGATCTTACTCTATCTCTACATCTGTTTCTATTTCTGTATTGTACTGCGGCTTCTTTTCCTTTCTCAATTATTTGGTCTCCACCCTTCTCTTTTTTATTTGTCACACTGTAAAGCTTCATGGTTTTTTTTTTGCATGCCTGGTGCCTTTATGCCCTTTTTTTTATAGAAAAAACAAACGAGTGTAAGACCATTTAGCTCTCTCTTCTTAAATATCAGCTTAAAAATAGTAAACATATGTCATGTTTAAAAAACTAGTTGTTGCCAATTCTGATTCATGGTGACCCCATGTGTGTGTCAGAGTAGAACTGTGCTCCATAGGGTTTTCAATGGCTGAAGATCACCAGCCCTGTCTTCCAAGGCACAGCTGGATGGAATCGAACCTTCAATCTTTTGGTTAGCAGCCAAATGCTTATTCACGTTTAGCTGGTTTTTATTCCTTGAATGTCATTGGGTCTTGGAAGAAAGTTTTCTCCAAACCTTAAATGCTTTTCAAGTCATGTCTTATAATTCATTCATTTGGAAATATTTTGTTGAGAACCCTGTGTGTGTCCCAGGCACTGTGATTGGCACCAGTAATTCAATGATGGGTGAGATTGACATGGTTCTTGCCCTCATGGAGCTGAGGGGCTACAGGAGGTGAAAAGTAGGCCAGGACAGTTTATTGTGACTATGGCAAAGATGAAGGAGCCCTGGCAGCACAGTGGTTAAAACATTCAGCTGCTAATCGAAAGGTCGACAGTTCGAACTCACCAGCTGCTCCATGGGAGAAAGATGTGGCAGTCTGCTTCTGTAAAGATTACAGCCTTGGAAACCCTATGGGACAGTTTTACTTGGTTCTGTAGGGTTTCTATGAGTCTGAATGGACTCAGCGGCAGTGGGCTTGGGGGTTACTAAGATGTGGCTGGGTCAGGGAAGCCTGGGGAGCCCAGATGATGGTGATCTAGAATGACTTGTCAGGCAGACACCTAGACTCTAAGGTGAGACAGAAAGGACAGTTAGGAGCTCATCCATTCAATTCACAACTTGGGGTCCCTGCTGCAACAAAACAAACTCTGCTTAGAGATGGTACTTGGAAGGCTTCCTTTCGAGGGAGGGCCTCTCTGAGGAGGTGACTTCTAAGCTGAGACCTGGAGCAAGTGACAGAGCCAGCACAGAGACAAATGATGTCCTTTATCTCTCTTTGGATGGCGATGGGTGAGGGTTCTACGCAAAGAGCACAGCACATGCAAAGGTCCTGAGGCAGAGAAGAACTCAGTGCGTCTAAGGAATTGAAGGAAGACCAGTGTCACTGAAGTTTAGTTTGGAGGGTGACTGGCTGGAAGGGCCGGCCATGCAGGGCTCTTAAGCCAAGGTGAGGAGCTAGGGTTTTATTCCAGGGCGAGGGAAAGAGAGTGACAGGTTTTGAGTAGGGGAGGAATGTGATTCTGACTTAACATCTTTAAGGTCACTTGGGCTGCTCTCTGGGGACTGGGTTAGAGGGGGCCAGGGAGGAAGTGGAGAGTTCATTAGGCTGTGACAGTTGGCCAGGTGAAAGACCGGGATGGTGAGGACTAGGGGGTGTCAGTGGAGGTGGAAGGCAGGGGGCGGATTCTGTGGTGTGCTTTAGAGGAGTTGGTGCTAGCTTGGATGTGGGAGGGAAGGAGCAACTGGCTGGATGGTTTAACTGGATGGTTGGTGCAGCTGTGTGTGAGGATGGGGAGATTTGGGGAGGAAGAAGTTTTTTTGGGGGGAGGGGAATCACGAGTTCAGTTTGGGACATAGAAAGTGTGAAGGGCTTGTGAGGTGTCCAAGCAAAGATGTCAAGAAGGTAGTTGGATATATGAGCCTGGAGCTTAGAAGCAAAGTCTTGGACTTTCTAATGCTCAGGCCTGTGGAATGCCCCCAAGACCACACGCTCAGTCATCGGGGGCTTAACGAGCACCCACTTGGAAGGATTTATTTCCTACGCCCTCAGTACCAACCTGCATCTCTCCAGAAGCAATGGACTAAGGAGAGAACCAAAGAAGAGATTGGAGAAACCAGCATCACAAACTGACCAGCTCGTTGGGGCCAGCAATGAAAGGAAATGAGTGAATTGCCCGAACATCGGGGAGCGATAGGGAGTGGCAGGGAGTAGGGCACAGCAGAGTGTGTGCCTTGTCTCAGGGCAGCCGCTCTTCAGCTGCCGTCGGTCGTGCCGTGTGGGAATGTGGGCCCAATGTTGCCAGGTTTTGCAGGTTTTATCAAGAGGACCTAGAAGTCTAGATTTTTATGTGATTTCTGATTTTTAGGTTTGGCCACTTAATCAAACTGGGTTAGTTTTGGCTCAAGGCCGCCAGTTCGTATCCTCTGGGGGTAAATAAGGATGTGCTACTTCAAGGTTCATCAGATAGAAAGGGAGATTAGAGAGAAGCTGTATTTATACAATTTCTAAGACTTGTTCAGTTAGAAAGAGCACCGTCAGCAGCCTGATCAGGTGATTTCTCCTATGGTGTTGTTGTTGATGCTGTGCAGTTGATCCCGACTCCCAGCGCCCTCTAGGACAGAGGAGAACTGCCCACAGGGTTTCCAAGGCTGTATATCTTCACAGAAGCAGACTGCTACATCTTCCTTCAGTGGAGCAGCTGGTGGGTTCAAACCACTGACCTTCTGGTTAGCAGCCAAGCACTTTAACCACTATGCCACCAGGGCTCCTGTTTATACATATGCCAGAAAACCAAACCTGTTGTCGTTGAGTTGGTTCCGACTCATAGAGAACCTATAGGACAGAGTAGAACTGTCCCATAGGGTTTCCAAGGCTATACATTTTTTTTTCATTTTTACAAAGCGAATCTGTATTTTTTTAAATTTTTTATTGTACTTTAGATGAACGTTTACAGAACAAATAGTTTCTCATTAAACAGCCAGTACACACTTGGTTCCATGACAATGGTTAACAACCCCATGACATGTAAGCACTGTTCCTTCTCAACCCTGGGCTCCCTACCACCAGCTTTCCTGTCTCCTCCCACCTTCCAGTCCCCGTGCCTGGACTGCTGTGCCCCATCAGTCTCGTTTTGTTTTATGGGGCTGTCTAATCCTTGGCTGAAGGGTGAACCTCGGGAGTGACTTCATTACTGAGCCAAAGAGTGTCCGGGGGCCATACTCTTGGGGTTTCTCCAATCTCCGTCAGACCAGCAAATCTGGTCTTTCTTTGTGAGTAGAACTCTGCTCCACATTTTTCTCCAGCTCTGTCCGGGTCCCTCTATTGTGATCCCAGTCAGAGCAGTCAGTGGTGGTAGCCAGGCACCATCTAGTTGTACTGGACTCAGTCTGGTGGAGGCTGTGGTAGTTGTGGTCTATTAGTCCTTTGGACTGATCTTTTCATTGTGTCTTGTTTTCTTCATTCTCCCTTGCTCCCGAAGGGGTGAGACCAGTGCAGTATCTTAGATGGCTGCTTACAGGCTTTCAAGACCGCAGAAGCTACAAGGTAGAATGTAGAACATTTTCTTTATAAGCTGCATTATGCCAGTTGAGCTAGATGTTCCCCAAGACCATGGTCCTCATAGCCCTCCACCCAGCAATTTAGACCCTCAGAGATTTTGAATGTGTTTGTGGAATGTTCATGACCTTTCCCCAAGTCTGTAAATCTTTACAGAAGAAGTGGCTTGTGGGTTTGAATTGCCAGTCTTTCGGTTAGCAGCTGAGTGCTTTAACCACTGCACCACCAGGGCTCCTTAGTTTCTCCTGTAAATCTCCAAACTTCATCAAAGTAGAACAAGTCTAAAGCTCAGAAGAGCCAGGGAATTTTAATCTATTAGCTGCTCGCTTCCCCTGGAAACAGCCACCAGCCTTTTGGCGGAACCTCGCCGTCACTTCCTCATTCTATTTTAGGACTGGAGGTAGTGGTCCTGAGCGGACAAAACTCCCATTCTAAGGCAGCTTGCAAGATTGGGCTTCAAGTGTTTCCATAGTGCTTCAGCTTATGGAACCTAATAATGCCCCAGTTGAGAGAGGCCTGTATAACGCCATTGTCATTTGATCCTTGCCTGGGCTGCTTCCAGACCCTGGAACCATGCTCCTGCTCAGAAATTCCAGCATAGGACACTCCTGGTTATATTCCTTAGGCATCCTTGTGCTGGAGCTTTCACAACTGGTATTGCCACCACCCTGCGGGGCATGAGTGCAGCTGAAAGAATGACCGGAAAGCCAGCCTTTTAGCAGAGCGTAGTCAGAATGTGGGAATGCTCCGCCTCAACGTTCGCCTCCAAAGACAACCCTCTTGATTCTTTTGAGCAGACGTTCCGACATATGGAAAAAACATGGTTGGTTCCTGTAGGAGAAATTTCTTGCAGATGCAGAAACCCGATCACTGTTTCATCCTGGGTAACAGTAATGCACTCCGCAGGGCCTCGCGCGGGTGGGGGAGGAGGGGGGCAGGCAGCGCACCTGTCCAGGTTACTGTCCCCCGAGCCAGAGGAGGCTGGTGAAGTCCCCAGACTTGCATCTCGTAAAATGGATTACGGGGCAGGGATTTGCAGCCTGCTGGATTTCAGCTTTTGTGCTGTCTGTGGCTCCTTTTAAATTACATCTAAGAAAGGGAAGAAAGAAGCCAGATGGGGTTTTCTCTTTACCAGGCAAAGTTGGAATTGTGCCTCTGAGCAGCCCTTCTTTGGCGATTGACTGGCATTTTGACTTCTATTTAACTACTAAAATTTGTTCTTGGTGAGCCGTCCCCGCTCCTCCTGCTCCTGCTTTTAAGACATGAGACAGGAAGTAGGTCTTGCTGATGCTAATTTGTCCTGATTGGGGCGGCTGTGTTTGCCTCTGCAGAAGGGTCCAATCAGAACCTTCCGGAAAGAGAAAGGAAAAGAGGCATGTGATGGTGATCGGGTGGCTTAAGCTTCAGAAAATTTTGATGTAGGAGCAAGTTTTGCGATTATTGAGGGTTCATTTGTGCATTCATTCATTCATTAATTCAAACTACTTACTGAGCACCTACTATGTGCCAGGCTTTGTCCCAGACTCTGGGAACATGGTGATGAACAAAACAGACACAGATTCCTGTTCCCAGAGCTGATGTCCTAGCAGAGGGGAGATAAGCAGTAAATCTAATAAATAGGAAAACTAGTGTGTCAGGAGGTGGTAAGTACTGTGGGGGAAAATGCCAGGCAAGGGGTTGCTGCCCTGTTGCGTTTTAAATGGGGCGGGGGGGTCAGGACAGGCCTTCCTGAGCAGAGAAGGAGGTGAGGGAGTAAGAGGTGCAGTTCTCTGGGGAAGAGTGTTCCAGGTGGAAGGAACAGCCAGTGCAGCCAGGGTGGTTGGGAGCGGAGAGGAGACCCGTGTGGTAGGAGTGGAGTGAGCCAGGGTGGCAGAGGAAGAGGTGAAGGCTGAGAGGAAAGGGGATGATGGGCTGACCGTGAGCCCTGGAGGCCTCTAGAGGACATTTACAGGAGGGACGGGATCTGGATTAGGTTTTAGCAGGTTCTCTCTGGCTGCTATGGGGAGGAGAATAGCCTGGAAGGGGTGGAAGTGGGGAGACCTGTGAGGAGCTATTGCAGTGGTCCAGGCAAGAGAAGACAGTGGCTGGACCAGGGTGGTGGGTGCAGGTAGGAAGTGGTCAGATTCCAGGAACCTTTTGAAAGTCAGGTAACGAGATGTTTTGAGGCATTGGCCCTGGGTGAGAGGTGTGGTATGGTTATCAGTCTGTATGAGGTTACAGCCTTGGAGAAAGTTCAAGGCCTCAGGACTGAGCGACCAGGCCCATCCCACTGAGCCTTCTGTTTTCAGAGGGAAGACATCTTCTAGGGGTGGCTTGATCCAGTCCCTTCATTTTTTTTTTTTTTAATTTTATTTATTTAGTTGTTGTTGTGGTTGAAAATATACACAGCAAAACATGCACCAATTCAGCAATTGCTATATGTACAATTCAGTGACATTGATTACATTCTATAGGTTGTGCAGCCATTCTCACCCTCCTTTTCTGAGTTGTTCCTTCCCCATTAATGTAAACTCACTGCCCCCTAAGGCTCCTGACCAATCTTTCGAGTTACTGTTGTCAATTTGATCCCATAGAGAGAGTTCTTTAAAGAGCATAATGCTCAAGCCAGCCCCTTCATTTTAATTAAAGATGGGGAAACTGAGGCCCAGAGAGAGGAAGAGATGAGGTGGGGCGGGGTATCACAGAGCGAGGTGGGCTGTGCGAGGATTCAGAGGCCAGTTTTAGGAAGAGCCATCCTCACCACCCTGTCCTGGTCCATACCAGTCTCTTGATTTACAACCACTGGCAACCAATTTAAAAACTTCACGAAGAGTACTGTCCAAACCCAGTGCATCTCTAGGCCAGATGTGGCCCCTGTGCGTGACCTCGGCTGAAGGCTGGAATGGTCACGAAGGCCTTGTGAAGGAGTTGGGGCTGGGGCTGGGCTTGCTAAGCCGAGTGGAGAAGAGGAGGGGGCGTTCCAGGGTGGGGCAGGCAGTGGTGTGGCGTGATGAGGACATGGAGCTCGGCTGGTACCAGCATGAACACATCTCCATCTCACACACCAGCGTTAAGCAGGAGGCTCTCAGCCCACGTTAGAAGGTAAGTTATCATGAATGAGCATCAGTAAAGCATTTTCCTCAGATGCAGGCAGATAACAGGAAGCTGTGAGAGTTTTGGAGAAACAAATGTTCCAGAAAGTGAGATTAAGGGTGAAACTTGCACTATTTCTTGCAGGCCGTGGGGACATATAGGGGAAACGTCACATGTTCCCCAAACATTGTTTTGGGCACTGGGGATATAATGATGAGAGGTGCACTTATTGAGAACTTACTGTGTGCCTTCCTTACAGGGACTGATTAATCTTTGCAGCAATGGACTGTAGGCGTGTGTTACAGTTCTCATTTTACAGGCAAGGAAACTGGGACACAGAGACGTTAAGCAGCTAGCCTGATGTCACCCAGCTGGTGAGGGGAGGCCCTTGAATCGGAGATGGGAGGTCTGAAGCCAGAGCCCACCTTGTAACCACGGGTCTGTGCTGCCTCTTGGAAGTAGAAAGAGCAGGTTGTTTGAAGCAAGGTAGTAGAGGATGCATTAGCTTTGGGACTCTGGGAAGTTCACCGGGTACAGTTTCTTCATCTGTGAAATGGACACAGCATACCTTTCAGGTTATTTATTTTGCTTTTGCCAGGAGTAATTATGATTCTAAATGAAAAGGCCTGCAGGATCTTTGGCATAAAAGCACTTACCCGTTGCTGTTCTTTTGTTGAGAAATAGAGCAATTGATGTGTGTGGATCTGGGGTTTTTTTTTTTTTTTTTTTTTAAAGCTCTGTTAGCCTAAGATTAGATCGTAGGGCCATGCTGACTTTCTGTGGTTAAGTTCATTGAATCTGAGTCCATTGTTATGGCTATTGTGTATTCTGAGTACGTTCCAACCTAGGGGGCTCATCTTCCAGCACTTGGTTGGACAATATTCTGTTGTGATCCATAGATTTTCATTGACTAATTTTTTGAAGTAGATCACCAGGCCTTTCTTCCTAGTCTTAGTCCGGAAGCTCCGCTGAAACCTGTCCACCATGGGTGACCCTGCTGGTATTTCTGGGTTGGCTCTGTGTTCATCCCCGGGTACACAATATAATGAGCCTATTGCTGGGTCAGGGGATTGTTGGTGCTCTGTCTGGTGGGTGGACGTGAGGATAGGAGGGGACGGGGTCCAGGGAGGCAGCTCTACAGCTGCATAGGGCGTGCTCAGCTGGTGGTGCAGCATGAACCCTGGGCCGAGTTGGGCATTTGGGTTTCTCATGACCTCCTCTGCTTCTGTGAGAAATGAGACCTCTGCAAGAGGTGGGTTTTCACGCACCTGTTAGCTCCAGCATTCCACAGAAGAGGGACTGTGACCACGCCTGGGACCCTCTGGAAGATGTGGAGCATCCCACCTGACCCTGTCTGCTGGCAGAGGCTGGCGTTCGTGAGGTGGCGTTCTGTGTCCCTGGCTGGCCCTGCCACCCTTTCAGGTGCCCCCTGCGTTCAGGGGTGTGGGGGCCAGGACCTCTGTCTTGGCCATTGAGCATTGTCTGATTTGGTCCCGTGAATGAGACCTGTGACCACCTCGGAAGGTACCAGCTCCATTGACAACAGAGTCGTTAACTGGCCTGCAAGGGGGGTGGGCAGGAAAACGAGGGAGTTGGCAGATTCTCATGGATTTCTGTTTCTTCTCTGTGGCCTAAATAGTTAATAGCATGGGCTCAGGAGCTAGGCCACCCGGGTTCCATTCATGACCCTGTGTGACCTTAGGTAAGTTACTTAACCTCTCTGTGCCACTGAGTACTACCTAGGAATATTAGGAGGATTATATCCATTACACCTAATAATACACGGAATGCACTTAGAACCATGCCCAGCCATGCTTGGTTCTTGGGAAATACTCCTTTTCTTTACCTGGTGCCACAAAATAGCCTGATACAGGCTCAGCTGTGTTAAGAGGGGCAGAGGGGCTGGTTCTGTGAGCTTCAGTGTGCAAGCACAGAAAAAAAGATGGGAAGGAAATACATTGTCATGGATTGAATTGTGTTCCCCAAAAATGTCTGTCGGCTTGGCTCGATCATGATTCTCAGTATTGTATGTGTGTCTACCTTTTGTAATATGATGTGATTTCCTTATGTGTTGTATTCTATCACTGTGATGCAATAAGATGGATTAATGGCAGTTGTATTGATGAGATCTACAAGATTAGATAGTGTCTTCGGCCAATCTCTTTTGAGATACAGGAGACAGAGGAGAGCAGGGAGACATAGGGACCTCATACCACCAAGAAAGCAGCGCCGGAAGCAGAGCACGTCCTTTGGACCTGAGTTTCCTGCGCTGAGATGCTCCCAGACCAAGGGAAGACTGATGCATCACAAGGACCTGCCTCCAGAGCCGACAGAGAGAGAAAGCCTTTTCCTGGAGCTGATGCCCTCAATTTGGGCTTGTAGCCTACTGGACTGTGAGAAGATAAACTTCTCTTTGTTAAAGCCATCCACTTGTGGTATTTCTGTTATAGCAGCTCTAGATGACTAAGACAGAATTTGGTTCTGGGAGTAGGGTGCTGTTCTAACAGATACCTAAAATGTGGAAGCAGTTTCAAAACTGTGAATGGATAGAGGACTGGAAGCAGCAGAGAACCAGCAGTGGCAGAACCAGGATACCAGTGCCAGATAGCACTGGAGCCAACCCGTGGAGTGAGAGAGAGCTGAGTGCCTGTGCGCAGGAGACTTCCTGGCGGAGTGGGGTGCCTCCAGGCACTTATTGGTGGAGCTAGGCTTGCTGACCCACAGAGCAAGAGAACTGAGTGCCTTCCGGCCGAAGTTTACTGGCAGAGTGGGATGCCTTCAGGCACTTATCAGTGGAGCTACAGAGCTTTGGAACACTTGCCCCAGCAGGGGCAGATGCGGGCATGAGGCCCAAGGAGCCGAGAGGCCAAGAAACCAGGAAGCAGAAGCTGAAGAGACAAGAAACACAGGAAGCCGAGCTGCCTCAGTCTCACAAGGTACGGCCTTGACCTCTGGGGTTTCAAAGGGTGGAGCCATGGCCTCTGGTGTTTCTGAGGGTGGAGTCACCCCTCAGATGGACTAGGAGAATGGTGGGCCTAAAGCTGACGGAGCAGAGTTGCCCTCCCAGTGGGCCTGGAAGGCGGAGCTGAAGCCCAGGGCCAAGGGGCCTCCACTCTGAATCTGGAGAGCGTGGCCAATACCTAGAGTCTGGAGGACAGAGCTATTGTGTAAATGGTCTCAGGAAACAGGATTATTTTCAAGCTTGAGGGCTAATGTAATGTGTTCTGCTGACTTGCTTGGTGCCTGTTATGCCTTCTTTCCCTCAAATGTCTCCCATTTGTAATGGAAATGTCTAGCTTGCGCCTGTTGCACCATTGTACCTTTGGAAGCAGATAACTTGTGTTCTAGATTTCACAGATGAAGAGGAATTTTTAGATTTTGGATTTGGAGTTGATTTAAGACTTTTGCTATGATGTGATGGGGTGAATTTGTTTTACATGTGGCAAGGACATGAATTTTTGGGGGCCAAAGGGTGAAATGTCATGGATTGAATTGTGTCCCCCAAAAATGTCTGTCAGCTTGGCTGGGTCATGATTCCCAGTATTGTGTGATTGTGTGCCTTTTGTCATCTGATGTGATTTCCCTATGTGTTGTATATTCTGTCACTATAATATAATAAAGGTGGATTAGTGGCAGTTACTTTGATGAGATCTACAAGATTAGATAGTGTCTTGGGCCAATCTGTTTTGAGATACAGGAGACAGAGGCAAGCAGGGAGACATGGGAACCTCATACCACCAAGAAAGCAGCGCCGGGAGCAGAGCACATCTTTTGGACCTGAGGTTCCTGCGCTGAGATGCTCCCAGACCAAGGGAAGACTGATGCATCACGAGGACCTTCCTCCAGAGCCGACAGAGAGAGAAAGCCTTCTCCAGGAGCTGATGCCCTGAATTTGGACTTGTAACCTATGAGTCTGTGAGAAAACAAATTTCTCTTTGTTAAAGCCATCCACTTGTATTTCTGTTACAGCAGCACTAGATGACTAAGACATACGTCAAAATAATAACAGCAGTTCTCTCCGGAGACAATATTCCAGATTGCTCTAGAAGCTCTTCGTACTGCTTAAGGATTTTTGAAAAATGTGAGAAGTGAACCCAGACTGGTTAAGCTTCTAGCCGATGGTTTTTCTCTGTTGGTTGCTCAGGCCCGTGCAGTCCAGCAGAGTCCCCCCACCTACCTGGCCTCTCTCCCTCCTGTGTTGGCTGCAGCAGCCAGCAGGGCCCCTCCCAAGCGCAGGCAGAACAATAGCTGGCCTGTGGGGCGGGTGTGGCCTCATGGGCCTGTGGGCTGCAGGCCTGTGTTGACACTTCTGAGCATGTCCTGGTGTGAGGGCCTGGAGCCCAAGAGCATCTGGGAGGAGAACTGGGCAGGCCTGTGTGGCCTGCACTTGGGTTCCAAGACATCAACCTTCTGCAGGGGGATCTGCTTCCACGGCTGATGGCGATGGCCAGACCTGTGTTTCATGAGCCCTGGGACCTGACTGCCCTGGCCTTCCAGCTTGAGTTTATTCTCACCCTACTGGGGACGTGACCACCAACAAGAATAATCTGACCTCCTGGAGCCTTAGTTTCCCCAGCAGCTAATTGGAGAGAGGGGGCGGTGGTGGTCCAGTGGTAGAATTCTCGCTTTCCACGGGGGAGGACCCTGGTTCGATTCCCGGCCAAGGCACCTCAAGAGCAGCCACCACCTGTCTGTCAGTGGAGGCTTGTGTGTTGCTGTGATGCTGAATAGGTTTCAGTGGTACTTTCAGACTAAGACAGAGTAGGAAGAAAGGCCTGGTGATCGACTTCTGATAATCAGCCTATGAAAACCCTATGGATGACAAAAGGCAGCATTTCATTCTGTTGTATATGGGGTAGCCGTGAGTTGGGGGCCAACTCGATGGCAGCTAACAAGAAACTGGAGAGACTGTTACTTACCTGTTGGGATTTTGATGGATAAGTGAGAGTGCGTGTAAGACACTTAGCATGTTACCAAGTGCAGACGCGCTACTTTGTTTTCTCAATTAATGTTTTTGACTACGAGATGCATTCATATGGTGTGGAATTTATAAGGTGCAAGAGATGGATGAGACCAGGTCTCCCTCTCACCCCATTCGCAGGCTACCACTTCCTCTCCCAGGGGCACCAGCCTTGCCAGTTTCTTGACCATCCTTCTAGAGATGGTCTGTTTGTCCTGGTGGTTGTTGTCTTTGCTGTTACTGTCATCATCGGTATTGTAGTTTAAAAAAATTTTATTGTTGTCATTGAGAATGTACACAGCAAAGCATACACCAATTCAACCGTGTCTACATGTACAATTCAGTGACATTGATTACATTCTTTGAGTTGTGCAACCATTTTCACCCTCCTTTTCTGAGTTGTTCCTCCCCCAGTAACATAAACTCGTTATTATTATAATTTATAAAGGACTTGGCAGAATGCTCAGTACATTTTAAATTCCCAATAGATGATCAAGACAATTATCATTCAGTTTAAGAAAACATGGCATTTTGATTTTCCAAATAAAAATTGAAGCTGAATTGATCTTTAGGCATCACCCACTTCACCAGTAGACCCTTCCCCATGAAACGCCGGTTTCTGTGAAGTGAGCCCGATTCTCCTTTTTGACATTTATCATGGAAGTGTAAATACTGTTCTAGCGAATGTGGTTTTGGAACCTGTATCAGGTACACGTTTATTAAGCCTTGAACTTACCTGACCCCAGGCTTCGTGACCTAAAATAAGCCATAGCATGCAGTTAGTCTTAGCAAAAAAAAAAAAAAAAAAAAAAATATATATATGTATATATATGAAAGAACATTTTATTATGAAAATTTCCAAACACACAGCAGAGGTTTACGGTGCATACTGATATACTCACTACTGTGATTTTACCACTAATATTTACTGCTTTGTTATAGATCTGTTCGTCTGTCCTTCCTCTGTCCCTCAGAAAATAATATACTGAAGATAAAGTCTGAAGAATGGAAAGTATCAGCAAGGGTGTGGCATCATGGTTAAAGCATAGCAATTAAAGCGTTGAGAAGGATTATGGGTCGTTTTCCTTTTGTCTTATTTATTCAAATGGTGACGGGGCTTCTGCCACACGCCATGCACACACTGTGCTGGAGGCTTCCTGCTTAGTCTGGCCCATGGACCAGCAGCATGGACATCCCCTGGGAAGTTGTTAAAAATGCAGAATCGTAGCCCCACCCCAGCCTGCTGAGTCAGAATCTGCATATTATAGGATTCCCATGTGCATGGTAAAGTCTGAGATACAATATTCTAAAATGGCAGGGATGGTTAAACTATGGCCCATGGACCAAATGTGGTCTACCACCTGTTTTTGTAAATAAAGTTTTATTGGAACACAGCCATGCCTATTCACATGGTCTGTAGTTGCTATCAGGGAACCCTGGTGGTACAACAGTTAAAAGTGCTTGGCTGCTAACCAAAAGGTTGGCAGTTCAAACCCACCAGTAGCTGCGTGGGAGAAAAGACCTGGAGATCTGCTCCCATAATGATTACAGCCTAGAAAATCCTATGGGGCAGTTCTGCTCTGTCCTGTACGGGCACTATGGGTTGGAATCAACTCAGCGGCACAGAACGACGACAGTAACGTGGCTCCTTTCATGTTATAATGGCAGAGTCGAGTAGTTTTGATAGACGCAGAATGACCTGCAAAGCTGAAAATATTTATTATCTGGCCTTTTACCAAAAAATTTGCCGACTCCTGTTTTAATGGGATGGCTATAACATGGAGAGTGGGTTGTAAGGGGACAAGGGTGGAAGCTAGTTGGGAGGTTATGGCGGTTATCCAAGTTGAGAGCTGATGGGAGCTTGGATCAGGGTGGTAGCAGTAGAGACAGAGAGGATTCATGAGTATCTGGACCTTTTGTTTGCTTTTTTTGATTTTTGCACATTTTCTACATTGAACATATGTTCTTT
This sequence comes from Trichechus manatus latirostris, assembly GCF_000243295.1. Taxonomy (NCBI): domain Eukaryota; kingdom Metazoa; phylum Chordata; class Mammalia; order Sirenia; family Trichechidae; genus Trichechus; species Trichechus manatus. The sequence continues at coordinate 13,036,116 of NW_004443944.1, forward strand.
ATAATCAGGAGGATTGCAAAGAACAAAATATGCAGTTACAAATAGGATAAGCACTTTCCCAGTAGAGGTAGCATTCCTAAAATCATCCATTTTGCCAAGAAATAAATAGCCTCAAATCGCCTTAGCCTTTTAACTTTAAGACCTGTGGTTTTGGCCGTGTGTGTGCGTGTGCGTGTGCGTGTGTGTGTGCGCGCGCGTGCGCGCACGCATGTGTGTGCATGTAGATGCTCTCACTTGAACTTTTGCCTTCTTTCTAAACATCTGTACCTGTTTGGAGATTTATTCCACCTTTGAATGGAACCACCTGGAACATCCAGCTCCTTTTTGGCCTGGAGAGTTCCTTCAGAGCCCCTGAATAAGTCATTGTTTCTGAAGACACTCAGATACAGCTTGGATTTCACCATCACTGTCTTCCTATTGTTAGGTTATTGAATTAGTGGCTATTGTGGTTCCCACACTGACATTGTTAGCTGAGCTTGACAGCCTCCGTTTGGCCGGCTCCCATGTCCTGAGAGCAGGAGAAGGGATGAGGTGGCAGATGTGAGCGGCGGCCTGGCGTCTTCACGTCCTCACGTCCTCCTGACTGCGGGGCTTCTTCCTAAGCCTGGCCTTCTTTTCAGTTCGCCTTGTTCTGATGATGTATTCGTTTAGCCAGGTCGTTTCTGTGTTTGCAGAGCTAGCAACCAGGATGGATGTAAGGGCTGGGAATCTTTTCAGGATAAGAATACCGTCCAGGGGAATTGATTCTTTCATTGGAAATTTTCTGCTGAGGGCCAGCTCTGTGCCAGGTGCTGGGCTGCATGCTGGGACCCAGCAGTGAATGAGACCAACATGATCTGCGCCCTCATGAAGCCAGCAGTCTTGAGGGGGAGACAGACTGACAAGTCAGTAAACAGTAGCTCAGGTGGTTGTAAGTGCTCCCAAGGAAATGCGGGGGAGTTGGGGTGGAATGAGGGAATGAGCATAGGAAGGCTGTTCGCGTGGTGCGTGGGCAGCCGAGCCCAGGGCACGGGCAGGGGCAGGGCAAGCAGGTGGAGCATGTCTCGGCTGGAAGGGAAGGGCCGCAAAATGTCTCCCTTTGGCTGTGGGTTTGAGGCCCCAGTTTGATGACCTACAGAGCGTTCTTTGAGTGATGAGGAAGATCCTTCACAAAACGTAAACTTGAATTTTGTCACTTAATAAGTTTGCATCCTTTATTTTCGCTTCCCTCAAAAGCAGAGCCTGAGACAAGGATTTGGGTGAGGTAGTTTATTTGGGATGGGGGCAGTGATGGTTCAGTGGCAGACGCCTCACCTTGCACACGGGAGACCTGGGTTTGATACCCAGCCAGCGCACCTCATGCGCAGCCACCACTCATCTGTCACTGGAGGCTTACATGTTGCTAGGATGCTGAACAGGTTTCAGTGAGCTTCCAGAGTAAGACAGACTAGGAACAAACGCCTGGCAATATACTTTGAAAATGAGCCTTTGGGTCACAAGGGTCTGATCCACAGCTGATCATGGGAATGGCGCAGGACTGGGCAGCATATCGTTCCATTGTGCATGGGGTTGCCGTGAGTTAGGGGCTGACTCAAAGGCAACTAACAACAGCAATTTATTTGGGAAGTGAACCCAGGCAGCAGGAATGAGGGAATAGGAGAGCAACTTGAAGAAGGAGGGAGAAGCAATACGGGGCACTGGTGAGCTGGTTGCTGCTGTAGACGGTAGGGTTCAGCTCCTCAGGGGACCCTTACAGAACCATGTAGAGGTACCGTGGAACTGTCCCTCCAAAGCACAGAAGACTGGGGCTCTTATCAGCTGACTTCTGGCCCCTGCTGTTGAAACTCGCCCCCCTTCCAGGTGGTGCCTTTGCAGGAGGGAGCATCTGTGCCTGAGGAAGGAATCATCAGCGTGCTTGGGAGCCCCAGCTGCAGCTGCAGTCTGGGGGGTGAGACGATGTGCCGTGGGCCACCGATTGTGTCTGCCCCACACATGAGCACATTTGCCTCGGACAGCTCAGCCTCAGGGCTTCCAGCTCATTGGTACTTAAGAGCTTGCTGGTCCTTGGTCCACCTTGGCATCGGAACAGAGCGGGGAGACAGCGGTATCTCTGATCCAGGAGTTGAGCAGTTGACTGTGAACAGGGTTTTTGGTTTTCATGTGACTTGCTGTGGCATTTCAGTGCCTTTTATAAGCCCATGGAATGTAGACAGAGGTCCCCAACTCACAACCTGGGGAAGTCTTCTGCGGCTCACTGGGGACAGGTGTGCAGGTTGTTTGCTGCATCTCATGAGGGCCCCTTCACGTTCATGTATGTATTTAGACAGTGTTCTGACACATGCCTGCAAAGCATGCAGAGGAAGAGGTGTCTTTTTAATCCGCGCAGAAGTGCCAGATGGGCTAGCAGTGACCCTGCCAGTATAACTCTTAAGAAGAGAAAAAAGTCTGAGTTTGAACGGCTTTAGGTCAGGGGCATCCTCCCAGCGTAGTCCATCAGTCTGTACGCTGGTTTCTCAGCTCATTAAATTAGTTGCCTGGCTCCTTAAGGTATTTGAGTTTAACTCTTGACAGCAAAAAAAAGGCATCTCTGCTAGTCCAAAAGACATCCCTGCTCCAGTACTTTCCTGTCTTGCAGACCGGGCTTTTGTCTTGCTCTCCTTCGCACGCTCTGACCTGCCAGCTTCCTGGGACAGTTGAGGAGTGCTGGGTGGCTGCTCGGCTTCCACCTCTGCCTGTATCTCGCTGTGCAACCTCGACCCACGCACTTCTCCTCTCTGAGCTATGAAAGCCTCAGCTCTAAACTCCCTCCCAACTCCCGCCTTAGTTGATTCTATGACTCAGATTAGTAGGTATCGCCAAGTAGAGGTGCCTGTGTTTGGCTTTCTTCTCTTTGAGGTGGGAGTTCCAACTTCGCTTCAGCTTGGTCTACCTCAAATTGCATTTCTTAACCTCCAGGGCTGATTCATTCAGTGAACTGAAGCTGTTTCTTTAAAATTTGGAGATGATTGAGCTAGAAGGATACTTAGAAATCGTCTAGTTGAAAAACTGGCATGTGTGATTCATGTATTTTACTGAGGGCTTTGGCTACCATTTTACTGAGTGCTTCAGCTACCATCTTACTGAGGGCTTCAGCTACCATTTTACTGAGGGCTTCAGTTACCATTTTACTGAGGGCTTTGGCTACCATTTTACTGAGGGCTTCGGCTACCATTTTACTGAGGGCTTCGGTTACCATTTTATTGATGGCTTTGGTTACCGTTTTACTGAGGGCTTCCCATGTTCAGACCTTTTGCTAAGCTAAAGTTCTCTCACTCAGTCCTCACACTGAGTACTGGAGATAGGTTCCGTCATCACCAGTTTGCAAATGACTAAATTTAGACTCAGAGAGATGATGTGAGTTATAAAGACCATACTGTGATGAAATTGGCAGGGCCACAAATTCCGATTGTTGAAAGTGAGGGTTTGGAATATAGTATTTATTGAGCACGGACAATATGCCAGACATTACCTACTACTGACATGCAATATCCATCATAACTCTATGAACTGAGTCCCATTATCTTACAAATAGGAGCCTTAGTGGCACGGTGGTTAAAGCGCTCAGCTGCTAACGGAAGGTCGGCTGTTCGAACCCACCAGTCGCTCTGCGGGAGAAAGATGTGGCAGTCTGCTTCCGTAAAGATTTACAGCCTTGGAAACCCTATGGGACACTTCTACTCTGTCCTGTAGAGTTGCTATGGGTCAGAATTGACTCCATGGCAGTGGGGATCTTACAAATGAGAAAACTGAACCCCCCAAAAATTTGAGACTTTTCCAAGGTAAGGCTTACTCAGGTAGCTAGTGGAACAATTTCTGATCTCTTTCTCCCTCTCTTCCACTTCTCTCTGCCTCGTGCACTATCACACGCATCCTCTTTACCTGCTGGCCCCGTCACAGCTCTGTCTGTGGCAGGGAGGGGAATGTTGGCACTTCGGGGGCCACTGGCTCAGCCATTTCTTACCACCTCCCCTCTGCCACCTGGGGCCAAGGTGTCACCATCTCTTGTCTGGGTGGCACTCTCGCCTCCTAACTGGTTTCCCTGTCTCTTCTTGTGCCCCTTGTCTAGTCCGTTCCCCAGACAGCAGCCAGAGGCACCCGTTCAGAATGTGCATGTGACCATGCCACTTCCCTATTCTGAGCCCTCCATGTCTCCCCTCTCACTCAATGCACACAGACCCCTCGCCAGGAACTTCAGAGACCTCTGTTGTCCGGTCCCTGCCCACCTCTCTACTCCGTGCTCACTCCGTGTCCACCTTCCTGACCTCCATGCTGCCCCTCAAACACTCCAAGCAGGCTTCTGCCTCAGGGCCTTTGCACTTGGTGTTCACTTCTCCCAGGTACTCACGTGGCTCCCTTCTCTGCTTCATTCAGGTTTTGCCTCAAATGTCACCTCTTCAAAGAAGCTTTCCCTGATTCCTCTATCAAAAAAGACACCTCTTCCTTGCCATCCTCTGTCTCTCTGCTTGTTTTTTTTCATAGCCTGATATATCCTTCCTTCTCTGTCCCATTCTTTCAGCTAACTACCCACCCACCCACCTGTACACGCATCCACTCATCTATCCACCCATCCTCCACCCATCATTCCATTCACCCATCCATCCACCCACCCTTGCATCCAGCCATCCTCCACCCATAGCACCCACCCACCCTCCCGCACAGAGACCCACCCTCCCACACACGGATCCACCCACAGACCTACCCATCTATCCACCCACCCCCTCATACATCCACCCACCCATCCATCCCTATCAATCCACCCATCCTCCACCCATCCATCCATCACCCATTGGCCCATCTATCCTCACATCATTCACCCACACACCCACCCATCCACCATTGCTCCATCCCCAGTCCTAAGCACAGATCCTGTCACACAGTAGGCACTTAATCTCTTTCATGAGCAACTGTCATGTGATCATCAGCACTGTTCCTTTGAGGCAGCGATGAGCCCCACTGCGCCACGCCTCTCGGGGAACGATGCCCTAGGAGATGGGGTGATGGATGTTCTGGCACAGGCGGCTCCTTGGTGGCTGTCCTGTGCTGAGGGAAGCGGAGGAAGGAAGTGACAACAATAAAGAAGGACCAATTCAGTTCCGTGAGACATGCCCAGGCTTTCTCTGGCCCTCGTCTTGTAACCCACGTGAGTCAGGCTTGCCGGAGGCACGCTGAAGTCGTGACTTGATGGAATAGGGCACAAGTTAGATTTATAATGATTAAGAAAGAAAAAAAAAAACCTTATTTTTCACTTTCCTTTTTTAATCAAGAAGTATGCTGTGGGTGTTCCCTTGTGGTTTTTCAGTCAAAGAAAGTATTGTTCTTGAGCTCTGAGTTCCCCCTGGGGCTTCAGCTTTGCGTGTGTCTAACTTTAACTTTGAACTAATGCTTTTAGTGCTGGCCTAGGGTTGGGGGTCCTGGGTCCATCTCTGAACAAGGCAGCAGGCTTGTTCATTGTGTCCAAAGTGCCACCTCCCAGATCATACCCCATCTTCTTCCTGTTCTGAATAACCCCATCCACAGCCCAGTCCTGCCCTTCCTCCTAACTCTTCTCCTTCTCTCCTTGATGGTGGGGGGCAGGGGGTGTGGGGCTGATTCGGTTGGAAGGCGGGAGCTGCAGGACCTGGACCTGGAGGGCACGTCCGTCTAGAGGGGAGGTGGGCTAAGCGATGACCATCCGAAGCGTGGGGGCGTGGGGTTCTGAGCAGGTATAGAAACGAGATTTAGTGTGTTACCAGGGATTTCTACAGGTGCTGCCGGGGAGAAGAACGATGCCAGCAGGTGTTGTACAGAAATGGGCTCCTATTAAGTTCAGACAGGGACCCCTGAACAGCCCTGTGAATATGTGTCAGGAGGGAGTTCTCTCTTGTGCAGGCTCGTGCTCGCCTTACACACCCTTGAGCCCTGGCCCGCGTACCATTGCTTTCATTCTTTTGTTGTGTGTTTATGTTTTGGTGGATTTGGGAGTAGAAGAGTTGTTCTTGGTATTCTGTCACTTTGGACCTGGGATTGTGGAAACCATTAGGCAGGCATGTTACTGCCATTTCCTTGGGCAAAGGGCTTGACCGTGGCAAGTGTATTTCCAGCTCAGAACTGGACTTTAGGGACCTGAGTCTTGTGGGGGGCCTGGGTGCAAGTCCTCCTTATGTCCATTCCCTGTCCCCTTGAGGGCCAGAAAGGGAGTGACATTTCTCAGTGGGAGGCTTTTTATTGTTTTTGGTGGCAATGTATACAACCAAACATATATTCCTTCACAGCTTCTGCATGTACAGTTCAGTGACATTGGTTACATACTTCCCATGGTGTCACCGTTCTCACTGTGTCCACCCATATTGTCTCCTCACCATTAGTTTAGACTCTGTGCCCCTTAAAGTTCCCATCTGTGTTTTAGATGAACTGCTGTCAGTTTGAACTCATATAGATAATTTTTTATAAGAGCTCAATGCCTGAGGCAAACATTCTTTATTAACTGAGCTAAACTGTTGTTTAGTTTAACGATGGCTTCATGGGATAGTTTTGATTCAAGATTAAAAGATTATTTCTGGGCAATAGATTCAGGGGTTTCCTCAGTCTCAGTTAATGCAGTAAGTCTGGTTTTCATATGAATTTGAAGTTCTGTTTCACAATTTTCCTTCTTTTGATCAGGATCCATCTGTTGGGTCCCTGATCAAAATGTTTAGTAATAGTAGCTGGGCACTGTCCATTTCTCCTGGTCTCATGGGGGCAGTTAAACCTGCAGTCCATTTCTTTCTCTGGTTCCTGGGTCTCTTTCTTCCTCTGCTGTCCCAGGTGAATAGAGACCAATTGTATCTTGGGTGGGTGCTCACAAGCTTTGAAGACCCCTGGCACTAGTCTCCATCAGTGAGAGGCTTGTCATCTCCTCTTGAGCCCATCTGCAAAACCCCAGCTGAGCTTCTTAGATCAGAGTGGATTCTAATCCTTTGGGGCCTTCCAGGGGGAAGAAAGGTGGTCAGCGACATTGATACAGTCAACAAATATTTACCGAGTGTTGGTGTGCACCCCAGATACAGGAGAAATGAGGTCCAATCCCTGCCTTCAGGGGACTCTTAGCTTGCAGAGAGAGATGGATACAGGGGTAACTGAGGTCACAGGGAGGCAGTTTAACAAAGATGTCAGTAGCATGGGGTCTGGAGCCAGATGGCCTGGGTTCGAATCCTGGCTCGGCCACATACGGCCGTGTGATGTTGGACAAGTTACTTAACCTCTCTGCACCTGTAAAGTGGGGTGATGACAGTTCCCAGCTTTCTAGCATTAAGCAGGGAACTAGCAGTATCTGTCCAATAAATGTTAGTAGTTACTATTCGTTTGCTTTTATCGAGATAGGCGATGATAGAGAGAGAGGGAGGCCGTGCGGCCTTTGTGAGGCGAATTGCTTTCTCTGCCTCAGGGAGTCCAGGACAGCTTCCTGGAGGAGGCAGTATTTAGCAGAGTCTTGAAGAATGTAAATGAAGAATGTTCCAGGCTTCAGGAATAGCCTGGTAAGCGTGTGGAGGGAGAGAACCCTGAGTTGAGAGTGTGGGGCTGGGATTGGGCCACTGATGGGTTTCTGCCACTCAGTGTTTTAAACAATGAGAGATACTAGTTACCAACATGGAAACATTAGGTGATTCCTTAAATAATGTTGGATTTCTTGCTGATGTTAAGTCAGAAGATCTGGCCACATTGGGCCCACCTCCTGCATGGCAACGGGTATTGGAAGCAGAGTGATGGCCACCTTCCCTTTAGATTGGGCCTGGGTTCCCCAGGCCCCTCAAGCCCAGTCTGGCCCAATTCTCTCATCTACATCCCTGGCCTGGCTCCACTGGGCTTCTCTTTGGTGACCTGGAAAAGGGCTCTGGGAAAAGCTTAGAAAAATAAAAAATATCTCAACACAGATTCCAGGTGCCCCAGCTCATGCTGTCCGTGACTGTCTGCTCTTTCCTCCAGCCTCCCTACCCCATCTTCTTCTCGCCCGTTTCCTCCAGGAGCCCAGAGGATCCTCCTTACGTGGATCTAAGCCCTTCTGACATGGTGGGTGACTGCATTTATCTGGGCTCCAGAGAGCCGGCAGGGGGGTGGGATTTGGGACCGGAGGACATGGCATGGGGTCTGCTCTTTATCACTTCTGGGGTGACAGACCCTTAATGCCTGCTCTGATTGTGGGTACCTGCCCATGGACCCATCCCTCCGCTGGTGGCTGGCCCTGCCCTCCAGCTGCACGTCCTCAGGGGACAGTCTTCTGGCCAGCCAGAGAGTTAGCAGTGCCCTTGCCAAACCAGTTTGGAACGAGAAACCTCATCTAGGAGAGGTGTTGAAGATTAACGGCCTCCACCATGTGGGTGCATCATTGACTGCACCAACAGCATCCTTTACGGCCTACATGGCTGGCTAGGAGGAGAGGGCCTACATCTTTCATCACTGGTCGGGTGGCTGGATGTCCACCTGGGACACGTGCTGGTCTCATTTCCAAGTGTGGATGACTCGCAGGAGGTAGGCGCACCCGTTTGCAGTCAGATTTGGCAGCTGAGACTTGGGTCCAGTATGTGGTGTGATTTTCATACTGATCTCTCTTAGTTAACAGGAGGCGACTTCCGAATTCGGGTGGGCACCCAGGCCTCGCTAATCCTTAAGAAGTTAGAACGAGTTTTTCCCTCTTACAACAGACTTCATTTCCCTTTCCCTGGAAGAGCACTTCTTGACAAACTGGCTTCTCAGCCTTTCACTCACCTCCCTGCCTGGGATGAGAACATCTCCCTGCTGGGAAATGACTTGGGTGGGTGTCCCATTGATGGCCCCACGACCCCGCCCCCGCAGACCTCACAGATCCAGCATTTCAGGATTCGGGCTAGAGCCACGTTAAACGCTGGCCGGGGTGAATTACCGACTCAGTGAACAAAGACCTGAACGTTGTAATAAGGAAAAGGGCTTTGGGGTTAGATAAAGGCGGGAGAGGGAGCACAGCCTCTCAGGAGTGAAGTGTGAGTGAATCGCTGATGCGTGCTATGTTGCTACTCGAAAGTAAAAGGACAATTTTTCAACAAAGAGGAAGTAGGAGGAGCACGTGTGGCAGAAAGAGCGACAGGCTGGGGAAGCGGATGGACTTGCTTTCCAATCCCAGTCCACCCCTCCCGCTGGGTGCTAAGGCGGCTTGCTTCTCCTCTCTGTGCTCAGGTGTGGAAACACAGTGCCTGGCACAGGGCTTGGCGTTGGGGACGGGCAGGGCTGTGTGGGCCTTGTCCCTTCCTTTGTGTCCTTGTTCTAAGGAGGACGAAAGTAATGGTGACCTGGTGCTACCTTAGATGGTTTGAAGGTAATGCTGGTGAAAGTGATGATGATGATGATGGTTCTTGTTGTTAGGTGCCATCGAGTCGATTTTCAACTCAAGCGACCCCAATGTGACAGAGTAGAAGTGCCTCATAGGGTTTTCTAGGCTTTAATGTTTACAGGAGCAGATTGCCAGGTCTTTCTGCCATGGAGCCGCTGGGTGGGTTCGAACCACCAACCTTTCTGTTCACAGCTGAGCGCTTAACTGTCGTACCACCAGGGCTCCCTAATGATGATGCTAACTGCTGACATTTATTGAGTACTGACTAGGTGCCTGGCCCTGGTTGCCGCTCTTTATGTGAATTAAATCATTGCATCCTCACCGCGGCCGGATGAGGGGGAATCAGCTGTTACCCCCTTGTATGATGAGGGCAGGGTGGTGGGGTCAGTGTTCTACAACTCCCCCCTCCCCCCGCCCATCTTAGATCTGAGACACAGAAGGGACCCGAGAGAGCTGATGGTGAGAGCCACCGTGTCCCCTGCCAGGCGCTCTGCTAAGTGTCCTGTGCCCATCACTGTGGGAGCATCCCATTGGGAGCTGCTGGTGCTTAAGTTGGCAGGGTTGAGAGGATCACGCAGACAGAAGTGCCCTCACTCCCTTGGAGTGCCCTGTCTCGCGGAACACCCCTGCCCCCTGGGGAGTTAGAGCTGCTGGGTCTTCCTGCAGCTCTGGGCCAGGCTGCTCCCGCCTTTGCTGAGCCTCAGCGGGAGGAGCTGCTGGTGCTGGGGCTCTGTGAGTGGGACTTACACTCCGAGTGGGGAGACACTCAGGTGACAGGAGATTCTCGGACCCCCAGAGGACAGTTGACTGCTCTGCCCACCTGGGTCCTTCAGCCCTGGAGAGGAAAGGTGAGTGGAATCACCTGCAAGATCAAAACCACTTCTCTGCCGTGTTGTTGATTTCACACCACTCAGACATGATGCCACTGAACCTCGTTCTGTGCTCACAGCAGCCCCATGAGAATGTAATGGATGTGACATCGAGATGATGGTGGGAAGCATGTCCTGAGCATGGATCACATGCCAGGCACTGTTCTCAGAGTCGCATTGTATCAGCTCACGTCATCCTCATAACTCTGTGAAATAGATGAGGGGCTGCTTCCATTTTGGAAGCTCCCTGGATGGCGTGAATGACTGGTGCTCAACAACCCACCTAAAGGCTGGCAGTTTGAATGCCCCCCGCCGGCAGTGCCTCGGAAGAAAGTCTTCGTGGTCTAATTCTGTAAAGATGGCAGCCCAGAAAACCCTATGGAGCACGGTTCTACTCTGTAACACATGGAGTCACCAGGAGTTGGACTCTACTCAATGGCAATGGGTTTTGTGCTTTTTTGGTCTTGGTTTCCCATTTTTGTACCCATAGATGCACTCTCAGAGGACCTGGGGTTGTGTCCAAGGTCAGCACCAGTGAGTTCAGCAGCTGGGATGTGAGCCTGGGTCTGCCAGCTCCCAAGGCCCCAGACTTAACCGCTGCACAGCACTGCTTTGAAATCTCTTCTTCTAGTTTCCTGATCACAAAACCAGGGCTGAAATGGTTTTGATGACTTTGCAAATGCCACATGGCTACCCAGGGGCCCAGCCCCCAGGGTCCAGGCACGGAGGAGGCTTGTTATTGTGTCCTCTCTGCAGCGCTGGCCCCAAGCTTGCAGACTCCGGCACAGATGCTCCATCTCCGTGCACATGTGGCCACATCGATGACCCGGGGACATGGGCGACATGAAAGGAACATGCTCGGCCTTGACAGGGCCCAGCCCTGGCGCTCACTTGGAGGCAGTTGAAAGGAAAGTTCCCGATAAGGAGACACTTTATCACGCCTCTGACAGGCGGCGCTTCCTCCCTTCTGGTGCGTGAGCCTTCAACCTCTTCCAAGCAGCCTGGCACGGAGCCTCAGCCGCCTCCCGCTCCCACCCAGGGCTCTGGCAGGGCATGAGCCTGGGTGGGTGGGTGCCAACCCTTTGAAACAATCCAGAGGGCCCCCCACAGCCCCTTATCTTGGCCCGTTGGTGTTTCTCGGCCGGAAAGAGGAAACACAAAGAGGAAAAGCTTTCTCCTGTGGCTTTTGTGTTGGTTCGCATGAAATAAGGCCGGCGGGTTTTTGTTGTTTGTTTCCCCGCTTTTCAGCACAGGCATGATGGATGACTCTTGGCACTGCTGGCGCCTGGCTCCCGGAGGTGGCACCTCGCACGCCTTGCCACACTCACGCACACTCACGCCCATAAATTGTGCAGCATCTCTTCTGCATCTCCTCTACAAGCAGAAGGCCATGCCAGGTCTGAGCGTGGGCTTCCGGACCCCGGGCCCGTCAGCGGAGCTCTGCCGGGAGTGGCAATGAGTCCTGGCGGTGCCAGGGCGTGGAGGGCTGGGAAGCCGTTCACTCCATGAGCCTGGCAGCCACTGGGCTCGTCTAGACAGGAAGATGCGTGTGATTGGATTTAAAGATGAGGCTCAAGCGCCTGCTGGGCGAGAAAGAGCCTGGAGCGTTGGGGCAAAGGCTCCTTGGCCGTGGTGCACAGGATTCATCTTTCTCCAGGCCTGATGGGGCCCAGGCTGAGTGAATGCAGGCGTGTTCACGGCACTGCCAAGAGGCACAGGAGCAGGAAGGGCAACCATGATACGAGTGTGGGCATAGTGGAGAGGGGGCCAGACCCTAGCAAGATCCTTACACCCCTTCACAGGGAGTGGGGTTGGGGGAGAAGGTGTGTGTATTGGGGGACATTCTCAACTGGTAGATGTGGAAATAGGGAGAAGAGAGAGTGAGAGATGGCCAGACTGACACAAGCAGATGTGCACATAAGCAGATGCGCAGGGAGATACATGTGCGCCGGAGGCTGCTGGAGCCAGCTCATACTGGCTCAGGAGCTGATGCATTTGCAGGAATTCTACTACATTTTACTGTGATCTGTGCTGAGCTACTTTACACCGATAGTGTCTGCATGGTGGAAATAGTATATTACAGTGAGCTGGTGCACATCTTTTCCCAACTCCATGTTCTGTAATATCACATTGGTGGCTTGAAATCGGCCATGGTGGGAGTATTTACACCATGGAAATTGGCGAACACTGCAGATGAGCTTTCCCCCCCAGAGAACCCGTTGTTAAACATCGAGCAGCCCACCACAGGTGCACAGTTGGAGCAAGGAAGACAGAAAGAGATGGAGTCAGACTGGCTGCCTGAACATATGCCACTTTTGGTTTCAGGAAAACACATTAAACTTTGTATGTTGGTTGACTTTCTTTTTCTGCTTGCTTCTCTGCACACAGGCCCCTTCCCCCTAGCACATGAACAGCGTAGTGATACTTTTTCTCGCAGTTAAGATTCTTTAGCAGACCTTCTGGATGCCTTTAGGGGAGGTTTGCTGAGTCCCTGCCGTGTCTGGGCACTGGCCTGGGTAGTTTCCTGAACCGGTCCGTTGATGGCCTCGTGGCTTTGGAAAAGGTGGCTTCCCACCCCTGGGCTTCCCGACCCTGACTCTGCTCTTCCCTTGTACCTCCTGGGCTGGACTTTGGGTGCCCGTCCAGCATTTTGCAGACTGTGGTCCCTTTCGGGGGAATGCAGATTAATTTCGTGTCACTTAATCAGCATTTTTAAATGTCTGTAATCATTTATTTTAACGGCACCCGTATTTTATAGTGTATTTATGTGCATCTTTGATTTACCACTGAGGCTCCTGGTTTCTTATTTATGGTAGTGACGTAAAGTTTTCTTTTAAAATAATTTTTAGTAAGTGAAAATATGAGTTAAAGTTTAAAGAGAGAGTCTCAGTAACAGATAGTCTAGTAAAAAATCATCAGCGTGACTGGAGAATGACTGAGAGTTGGGAAGCACTGTTGTGGCCATTTGTGGGTGTGCTTTCTACCCTCTTCTGGAGGCAGAAACAGAATATCATATAGTGGTCAAGAGAATGGTCTGTGGAGCTGGACCACCTGGATTGGAATCCTGACTTTTCCCTTCCTGGCTGTGTGACCTTGAGCAAATTGCCTAACCTCTCTGTGCTTTAGTTTCCTCCTGTATAAAGCACAACCTCATGGAGTTGCTGTGAAAATTGAGTGTGTTGATAGATATATGCACCTTGAACAATGCCCAGTGCTTAGCAAGCCCTCAGTAAATTATTAGCTCCTGCTCTCATTGTTATTAACGTTGCTGTTATTATTATTATTAATTATAGCATCCTCCTGCTAAGCAAGTTTTCCCTAGTGTGGCTTTTCTTTTTTTTTTCCATGTGACTAGGCAGCACTCAGCAAATATTTGTTGTCTTGAATTTTAAATTTTTAGAAAGCTGCCAGGCCTGGCACCTTTCAACCAGGAAAAAGCAATTCGGAAACCAGACAGAAGGTAAGCAGCAATTTTATTTCTAGCGAGCACCGTCGTCACCCCTGTGGTGTCAGACAGCTGTCTTTTCCCCATTTCACCTCCCCTTTCTGAAACCAAATCTAGATGCCATTCAGATTGTGCATAAGAGGGCGAGAAACCACGCAGACTGACTTGGGCGTAGTTACCCGATATGTTTCTGAGCCGTCGGACCATTTGGCTTTTTGCATATGGCAGTTCTTTCAATTCACTTTTAGTGCCGGCTTTCAGAGAAATGTTTTGTTTTTTGCAAAGTCTTTTATAAAGCAGAAACTTGTGTGCGAATGTATTTGCTGTTTGTACTCTGGGTTTGTTTAAACTGAAGGTCACCTGGTCAGGTTCACCTAAGCAGGTTTTTTTTTGAACTGTCTATTAAAATGCAGTTGAAGGGAACATGGAGGCATGGAGAAAATGATGTTATGGTGATGTGATGGTGGGTCTTTCAATTAGACTAATATTTAGCTGCATCTAGCAGAAAAACAAAATAACAGTTGCTTAAACATCCAGGAATTTACTCTCTGATGTAGAAAGTTCAGAGATGGGTAGTCCAACATGCTATGAGGTCATCAGGAATCCAGCTTCCATTTCTCTTCCTGTCCACTCAATGTTGCCTCATGATCCAAAATGATTGCTCGAGCTGCAGTCATCATGTCTACATTCCAAGTAGTGGAATTACAAGGAGGAAGAGAGAAAGGGCAAAAGGGATTCACTCGCCAGCTTGGTTGGCTTTCTCTCAGGGCCCTTTCTACAGATCTTTCACACACTTCTGCTTAAATCTCATTGATCAAAACCTGGTCATGTGGCCACATCCAGCTGCAAAGGAGACTGGGAAGTGTAGACTTTAAGCTGGGCCCATTGCCACCGAAAATAATCAGGATCCTGTCACTAAGGAGTGGAGAGCAGATAATGGACAGAGAACAAGCAGTCTCTGCTGTAACAGATGGCCTTTAAAAAAGAATTTGTAATACTGTTTTCATAATGAGATGTTGAAAAGCTTTGAGAATGTGGTCCTAGTTTATTACTGATTTAGCATAGCATGTGGTCTAGAGACATGAGTCTTAAACTGGCAGACGTGGCAGGGCTTTGGGAGAGACTCACGAAGGACACTGTCTAGAGCAGGACAGGAGACCTCCCTGGTGATGGGTGTTCTGAGGAAGCTTTGAGATTCCCTTTTGAGGGCCTGTACCCCAAACTCTGGTGGTATAATCGTTAAGAGCTATGGCTGCTAACCAAAAGATGGGCAGTTCAAACCCACCAGCTGCTCTTTGGAAACCCTATGGGGCAGGTCTACTCTGTCCTGTAGGGTTACTATGAGTCAGAATCAGCTTGATGGCAGTGGGTTTGTTTTTTCGGTTTACCCCAAACTCCAAAACACCAGCGTGTCTTCCAGCAAGCCCTGTCTGCTTTTTTTAGTGCTGAGTTTCTGGTACCCAGAAGTGTGTGTGGCACATTCGTTGAAGTTAGGGGCCATTGAGTTGCTTCCGACTCATGACCACCCTCTGTACAACAGAATGAAATGCTACCTGGTCCTGTGCCATCCTCACAACTGTTGCTGTGTTTGAGCCCATTGTCGCAGCCTCAGTCTTATCTCGTTGAGGATCTTCCTCTTTTTCACTGACCCTCTACTTTACCAAGCATGATGTCCTTTTCCAGGGACTGGTCCCTCTGGCTGTACTTCTTCCAAGACAGATTTGTTTGTTTTTCTGTCAGTCCATGGTATATTAAATATTTCTTCACCAACACCACGATACAGATGTGTCAGTTATTCTTCCGTCTTCCTTTTTCACTGTCCAGCTTTTGCATGCATATCAGGCCATTGAAAGTACCATGGTTTGAGTCAGGCGCATCTTAGTCATCAGAGTGGCACATAACATGTGCTTTGTCTGTACTTAGTCAAAGAATAAGTGAATCTGAGCCTTGGTTTCCTTATCTGTAAAATCTAAACGAGTATCCTTGTCCTCTGGCCTCTATCGATAGGAGCACATTCTAAGAAGCCATAGAGATGGTAGGTACTGTGGGCCTTTAAAAGTCAATGCTTAGGTGCTGGGCAAGGTGTGGCTGTTCCTATTTTTAATAAATTTTTTTCTTTGTAACAAAGATAATGCCTGCTCATTGTAAAATATTTAGAATTTGCAGATTATTCACTCATTAACTATTTATGAAGAATCTACTATGTGCCAGGTACCAAGTCTGGGTGAAGGAGAGATGAAGTCTCTGCCTTCTTAGAGTGTTCATTCCAGTGAGACAGATGGATGTTGAACAAGTTAAACTGTTGCTGTTGTTGGGTGCCAGCAAGTCGATTTCAACCCTTAGCGACTCCATGTAACAGAGTAGAACTGCCCCATAGGGTTTCCAAGGCTGTAATCTTTACGGGAGCAGATAACTAGGTCTTTCTCCTGCAGAACTGTTGGGTAGGCTCAAACCACAGACCTTTCAGTTAGCAGCCGAGCTCTTACCCGTTGCATCACCAGGGCTCCTGGTTAAGTCACAGCAAAGTAATTTCAGATTATACTGAAGCATTGGAATTGGAAAGAAGGATGACTTGAGAGAATTCCTGGGAGGGTGGTTTAATTTATATTGGGGGGTAGTCAGGGAAGTTTTCTCTGAGGATGAGTCCACTTAAGCTGATATTTGATGACAGATGAAAATCAGGGAAAGAACATTCTAGATAGAGGGAACAGCAAATGCAAAGGCCCTGAGGCAGGACGAGCTCAGGTGTTTAAGGAATAACAGGGAGGCCATTGACTGCCTGCAGTAGACAAGGGAAGGGGCAGCGGGGGACAAAGTTGGGGAAAGAGGAAGGGGGCAGTTGGCACAGGACCTTGCAAGGCAGGGGATTTGAATTTAACCCTTGGTGCACTGGGAAGCCTTTGGCAGGTTTTTTAATAGGGGAGTGACACGATCCTATTTGCTTTAAAAAGATCCCTCTGACTGCCTGTACAGCATCTCTTTTGGACATGGCAGGAGAAGAAGCAGGGAGGTTAATGAGCGGGTAGGTCCAGTCATTCAGGAGAGAGATGGGGTGGTGGGACCTGGAGGAGGTGGAGGAAAAGGTGAGACGTGGAAGGATTATGGGTGTGGTTTAAAGGTGCCACCTCTAGCACTTTCTGATGGATCAGGTGTGGTGGACAAGGGACAGGGTTTCAATACAGATTTTCTGCAGAAAAAACCCCTTCCCGCAAATGTTAGCTTAATTTCACATGGTTTAAATGCCCAGGGAACATTTGACATTGTCTGGAGACATTTTAGTTGTCACAGTTCAGCATTGGGGGTGGGGGTGCTACTGGCATGTCGAGGCCAGGGATGCTGCTAGTCATCCTGCAATGCACAGGACAGCCCCCACCACAAAGAATGATCTGACCCCAAATGCCAAGAGCACTGAGGTGGAGAAGCCTGGTTTACTAGTTTCTTGCCCCTATGTCTGACATAAATTGTGCGGCAATGACAATTCCAATTGTTGCTGTTCAACCAGGGAGGAACCCTGATCTTTCACCAAACTGATTCTTATTAATTATTCTAAAGCACAGCTTTCAGCTTACCTTCCCCTCCCTGAGAGATGCTTTGAGGAATGAATGAATGAATGAGTGAATGAGCGAGGGGCCTGCCTCCATAAAGAGATGAGTCAGAGGGGATTGGCCAGGCCCCGCAGCGCCACGGCTCCAATGCAAGAACGGGCTCCTTGTTTCTGGATGATGTGATTTGTTTACCTGCCAAGGGGCCACCTCTCCCAGGTCACCGACAGAGGCCCCGTCTCTCAGCCGTCTCGCAGCTTTCAGAGTAAAAGAGCTGTGCACAGAGGGGCCTCCAGAAAACCCACCCTTTGAAATGAGAGAAAGTGGATCTTAAAATCCCCAAATAGAGTCCGTAAAGGTACACATCACGTCTGTCTGCTCTTTTTTTCCTCCTCATGGCAAAAGTGACTCAGAGTTCTTGGTCTCCACCCCGGGCGGCCTGCACAGCCTGGGGCGGGAGGGCCAGGGGTGGACTTCGATTAGGAAAAACTCACCTTTTTGATACCTCAGCTTATGCAGCTGCTATCTTGTATCTCATAAATCCTGCCTTCTCCCCACTCCCGCCCTCTCGGGGTTCTTTTTTAGCTCTTGGCCGCAGTGAAAGGGGAGAGCCTGGAGCTTAGCCTCGCCCAGATGTCTCTGTCTTAGATGGAACATTTGTGTGGAACTGGACTGCCTTCCTTGGGGTGTTTTTCCCATGTTCTGAGGGGGCTGTTGCAGATTCTGTACGATGCTCACCCCAGCACCCTTGTGTATTTCACGACGCTCCAGGGTCGGGTACTGCCTGTCAGGGCCAGATAGCTGCACAGGGTGTCCGCGAGTCCCCTGTGTTCTTCAGCTGCCCCCTCCCCAGAATTCAACCTGCTCCTCTTTCCCTGCCTCTCGGAGCCCAGGTCCCTGCGCTGCAGTTAGAAACGACCTTCTTCAGTATCAGGTCACTGCCTCTGAGCAAAAGACTCTTAGAATGCTTCTGAAGGCTAATGGCACAGTGGTTAAGAACTCAGCTGCTAACCACAAGGTCGGCAGTCCAAATCCACCAGCTGCCTTGGAAACCCTATGGGGCAGTTCTACTTTGTCTTATAGGGTCGCTATGAGTCGGAATCGACTCAACGGCGACGGGTTTGGTCTCCTCTTGTAATCTGGTCTTCGGGTGGCCACAGGAGCACAGGGGACATCGTTTGGACCTCTCTTTCCCTTCTCCACCGCTAATGGACTGCCAGCTCACTGTGATTTGACTCAGTCTCTCCCAGTCTTGAGTCCTAAATGCTGCCTGGAGAAGAGCTTGCAAACCTCGCTTTTCCAGCCTGAGTTTGTCTCCTCTCTTCTGCCTTCCGGTTCAGTTGGCCTGGTATAAAATGTCTCTTTCACAGTGAGACACATTCCTGCAGACTGGCTCAGATGGGACCGGATTCAGGCAGCCTCCAAACATGGGGATTCTCTCCCAGACATGAGTAAGCCACCTTTCTCAGGGTCAGTGCAGGATGAATCACCCAGCAATATGGTGAGCCTGAGACTTGATCTGTTCATTTATTTATTCGACACGTATTTATCTAACATCTGCTATAGGCCACAGGGTTGGGGCCAAGGTGATGAACAAGCTTACATTCTGCTTGGGGAGACAGACGAGAAAAATGCATAAGCTAACACCTCTCACCAGCAGGAGGGAAATAAAGAGCAGGTATGCTAGAGTGAAGTCTGTGGGCAGTGCAAATGGTTTTCAGTTGACTACTAACTTAGAGGTTGGCGGTTCAAACCCACCCAGTGGCACTGTGGAAGAAAGGCCGGACGATCTGCGTCCGTAAAGATTACAGCCAAGAAAATCCTATGGAGCACAGTTCTTCTTTGTCATGAGTTGGAATGGACTTCATGGCACCAGTTGTGGTTTTTTTGGTTTGGTGATGGCGTGATGGTAGGGGAGGCTCTATTGTAGCCAAGATGCTCTGAGAAGGCCCTGCATTTAGGCTGAGACCTGAAGGATCAGGGAGGGAGCAGCCGTGGGAAGACCTGGGGGAAGGCTGTTCCAGGCTGAGCGACCAGCAAGTGCAGAGGCCCTGGGGTAGGAGCAAATTTGACCTGTTTGAAGAGCAGCAAGGAGGCCTGTGTGACTGGACCAGAGTGAGAATGGAGGGGAGATGAAGTTGGTGAGGTAGGCTGGGGCTAGATCATACAGAGTTTATATAGGCTGTGATGAGGAGTTTGGGTTTTATTCTAAGTATACCTGGGGATCATTACATTTTAGAGCTGAAGGACAGCCTTCAAGATTATGTCTTCCAAGAACTAAAACTAGAGAAGAGGAGTTTAATTGTGGAAAGTCATCCATTTGTAGGTGAAAGAATGTGATGCAAATGGTTAACTGCTAATCATAAGTTTGGTGGTTTGAGTCTACCCAGAGGTGCCTCAGAAGAAAGGCCTGACGATCTACTTGTGAAAAGTCAGCCACTACAAACACTAGCACAGTTCTACTCTGACACACGGGGGGTCGCTATGAGTCGGAGTTGACTGACGGCAACTGGTTAACATTTACCGAACGCTTCTTATGTGCTTTGTACTTAATTCAGTCCTCCCAACAACTGAATGATACGGGCACTGTCATTAGTCTTATTTATAGATGAAGAAACTGAGGCCCAGAGAGGTAAAAGAACAACCCACCAGTGCCAGGGCGGGAACCTGGGCAGCCCACTCCGGGGCACACGCTGATAACCTCCATATTACATTGTCTCTACACAAGGAAGACTTGAAAAGTACTTGTTCGGCCTCTTTAAAAACAAACAACCAAAACCAACCTGTCCAAAGGCTGACTTGGAGAAGGCGTGCATGTTTGAATCCAGGACTTGTGGACGGTGGTGTCACCAGTGTTGGTGTCACCTGGTGCGGTAACTCTTGCTGTCACCGCCCCCCCCCGCCTCCCCGCATGGGTGTCCTCCCGTACCACACACCATACACAATCCTTAGTAATGTTTTTGTACTAATGTTACTTGTAAATCGAAATTCCTCTATATCACTCAAAGTAATGGCAATAATAGTGACCTAAGCAACTAGTGAAATTAAAATTACACCTTTATAGTATCATACACACAGCCTAAATGTATTTAAACCATAATTCAAACTTAAACTCTGAAAATGTCATTAAAATCAGATATATATTTGCAAGTCAGTGATATTTTTAAAGAAAATTTTAAAAAGACTAAAATTTAAAAAAAAAAACTGAATTTAAGATGTAGGTTGTATTTCTAAACATGTGTGAAGAAGCAGCATTTCTTCCACTTCGTGTTTTAGAGTGTCAGTTTCTCTAGTTATTAAAGAGTTATAAAATCAATAACTGTTATACGTGTAAGTTTATTATCAATTTTAATCATAGGATAATATGTGATAAATATAGTTGTAAATTGCTTAAATGTAGCATTTCTTAGATTATATGAATAACCCGTTGTCATGGAGTCGATTTCAACAGACAGCGACCCTACAGGACAGGCTAGAACAGCCCCATAGGCTTTCCAAGGAGCAGCTGGTGGATTCAAACTGCTAACCTTTGGGTTAGCAGCCAAGCTCTTAACCACTGCGCCACCAGGGCTCCAATTATATGAATACTAACAACAAAATTGTTTTGTCAAATCTTTCTACATTGAATTACAACATTATTAGTTACAACATTAGTAGTAACTGATTGGGAGCTTTTTTAAATTTTTCTCCTTTTCCTGTAATTACTACTTCATTCTCAAAAAAGTTACTGATGTAGGTTCACAAATACTAATTACCACAGTATTGTAGCTAAAACACCAGAAAATTTGACGAAATCCGTGATCATAAAAGCGCTGGTACCAACGGAAAACAACAGCACGTAGCACGTGCAGATAAAACCACGTGATTGGAAGCAGCATTGTAATTGGGTAATCATGACAGCTCTGACTGGCCCTCATTAAAACCCGTTGCTGCAAGTCAGTTCTGACTCATAGCGACCCTATAGGACAGAGTAGAACTGCCCCATAGGGTTTCCAGGGAGCAGATGGTGGATTCGAATTGCCGACCTTTTGGTTAGCAGCCGAACGTTTAACCACTGCACCACCAGGACTGCATTAACCAAAAAAACCAAACCGTTGGCTGTTGAGTCTTTTCCAACTCATAGTGCCCCTACAGGACAGAGTAAACTGCCCCGTAGAGTTTCTAAGGAGCGCCTGGTAGATTCAAACTGCCAGCCTTTTGGTTAGCAGCTGTAGCACTTAACCACTGCGCCACCAGGGTTTCGAGGACTGCATTAGAAGTTTCAAACAGGCATAGAGTTTTAGCCTTGTAGGTATATTGACACATGTAAGATGGGCTTACAAAAAAATGTTTTTGTTGTGATAACTAACTACAGGGATATTTTTATAAAAAATGATAAATTTCTGCTGAAACTGCACAAAAGTTTTATAGACAGTCATTTTGATGTCACCCCTCCGACAGTGTCACTTGGTGCAGTCCGCACCCCCCATACCCCCCAGTGATGCCATTGCTTCCAGACTCATCTCCTAGGTGACAGCCCCTCCTTGGCCCAGGGAGATGTTGGTCAGAAGGGGAACGTAGGTGGGGCCACGTCTGAGTTCGCATTTCTGCCCAGTGGACCAGAAACTGAAGTTTGAGAGCAGAGAAGTGGGGATGAGAGCAGAGAAGGGAGAGTTAATATCTCTAGCCCCTGAGAGGGGAGGGTGAAATGATCCAGTTTATTCAAAGACCCCCTGAGGGCTGTGGGTGGAAGGGAATGGGGCGCAGCATTTGGCCCTGAATCTCATTAGCCTAATGTGCCCGCCTCTGATCTCCCACACTGTTTCTATGGCTTCCTCGGGGCTTCATTGTGGACATGGTAATTGGAAACAAATTTAGCATGTTCCGGCCCCCGTGTCTCCCTGCAGTGAGCGTGCTTGCTGTGCGGTAGATATGTCTGTTTTTAATTCCCAGTGATGTGAGAAATATAGAATGGCTTGATTCTTAATTTAGAAAACTGAGAGAGACGAGCTGGTTTTGTGTGTGAGCCTGTGCAAAATGTCAGATTCTCTTGTTTTAATGGCTGACTGTGTGATTTCAAAAGGCACCGTCTCAGTGGGCTATCTGTCCGTTACCGACCACACCGGTCTCCAGCCAGGCGTTGCTGGCCGGTGGGATCCCAGCTTGTGTTAGAAAGTGGGCGCTAGGCTCCTTTGTCCTCGCCCTCTAGATGCTGTCACCTCTGTTTGGAATGGGGCAGCCCAGGAGCGGATGTCCAGCCAGCCGAGTCCTGCCCATGCTGAGCAGGATGGGAGCCCTGACACAGTGGTCCCTTCTGGCCAGGACGATCACTGCGACTGCGGGCAAGGAAGATTGTTGCCCAACCTGAAGAGATGCCAGCGTGGTCTGCATAACAGCTCTTTGTCACTTGGGAGGGGAAGGTCTGGAGAAACGGCAGCTCCTCACAGCCCTGCCATTTAGCACTCCCTCCCTGCTCTGCTTGCTCACAGATTCACACCTCCTTGGTGCCCTGGTGGTGCAATGGTTAAGCACCTCCTTGGTGCCCTGGTGGTGTGATGGTTAAGCTCTGGACTGCTAACCAAAAGGTCCGTGGTTCGAACCCACCCAGTGTCTCTGAGGGAGAAAGACCTGATGATTTGCTCCCTTAAAGACTGTTGTTGTGAGGTGCATTGAGTCAGTTCTGACTCATAGCGATCTTAACGTACAACAGAATGAAATGCCGCCTGGTCTTGCCCATCCTTACAGTTGTTGCTGTGCTTGAGCCCATTTTTGCAGGCCACTGTGTCAGTCTATCTCGTTGAGGATCTTCCTCTTTTTCTCTGTCCCTCTACTTCACCAGTCCCTTTCTCCAGGGACTGGTCCCTCCTGATAACACTTCCAAAACACGTGAGACCAAGTCTCGTCATCCTCGCTTCTAAGGAGCATTCTGCTTGTACTTCTTCCAAGACAGAGTGTGTAAAGATCACAGCCTAGGAAACCCTATGGGGCAGTTCTACTCTGTCATATAGGGTCTCTATGAGTCAGAATCGACTCAACGGAACCTAACAACAACAATAACATGGCGCCAGCACTCTTCTGGACGCTGGGAAGATAGCCGTGAGCAAGGCAGACAGGGTGCCTGCAGGCCAGCTCTAGTGGGAGGCGGAGAAAATCAAATAAGTACTGAATGCAGTGCCACGTAGTGCAAATGTGTAATGCAGCCCAGGCCATGTGGGTGGCTGAAGAGGGGGAGGGGCTGCCATACTTGACAGGGCAGTGGACAAGGCCTTTCTGATAAGGGGACACTGAGGAGAGTGAGTGAGGAGGGGGATGTGCCAGGTGGATACGGGGAAGGAGCATTCCCAGTAGAGGGAACAATAAGTGCTGAGGCCCTGGGACGGAAGCGTGCCTCGGGTGGGCCTGGCTGGTTTGAGGACAAGGCTGGTGTGGAAGGAGGAGGCTGGAAGGGGAGATGAAGAAGTGGAGAGAGATCATCTGTATAGGATGCACGGGGACATGTCAGGACTTTGGCTTTTCACCCTGAGTGAGAAGGGAGCTGTTGGAGGGTTTTCAGAGGAAGGGCTACAAGCTCTGACTTAGGTTTTTGAAGATCATTCTAGCAGTTGTGTGGAGAATGACTCCGTGTGTGGAGGCAGAGGGGCAGGCAAGGATGGAAGCAGAAGACCAGGGAGGTGTTTACTGTACCATCCCAAGCAGAGATGAGCCCAGGGGTGTGTCTCCTGCACAAGTCCAGGCAGGAGATGTGCCCAGGGGGGTGTCTACTGCACAGGTCCAGGAGGAGATGAGCCCAGGGGGTGTCTACTGTAGAGGTCCAGGCAGGAGATGAGCCCAGGGAAGTGTCTACTGCACAGGTTCAGGCAGGAGATGAGCCCAGGGCGGTGTCTATCGCACAGGTCCAGTCAGGAGATGTGCCCAGGGAAGTGTCTACTGCACAGGTCCAGGCAGGAGATGAGCCCAGGGGGGTGTCTACTGCACAGGTCCAGGCAGAGATGAGCCCAGGGAGGTGTCTACTGCACAGGTCCAGGCAGGAGATGAGCCCAGGGAGGTGTCTACTGCATAGGTCCAGGCAGGAGATGAGCCCAGGGAGGTGTCTCCTGCACACATCCAGGCAGATGTGCCCAGGGGGGTGTCTGCTGCACAGGTCCAGGCAGAGATGAGCCCAGGGGGGTGTCTACTGCACAGGTCCAGGCAGAGGTGAACCTAGGGAGGTGTCTGCTGCACAGGTCCAGGCAGGAGATGAGCCCAGGGAGGTGCCTCCTGCACAGGTCCACTCAGGAGATGTGCCCAGGGAAGTGTCTCCTGCACAGGTCCAGGCAGGAGATGGTGGTGGCTCAGAACAGGGTTGTAGTGATAGAACTGGTGAGAACAGTCAGATTCTGGATGGAATTTGAAAGTCAAACCAACAGGACTTGCCACTCAACTCGATGTGGTGTGTGGTTTGATTATGTTCTGGTACAAGCCCCAAACTCTGAACTTGAAGTAAACCTGGTGGCACCTGCCTCTTCTTTCCTAACGTCCTCCACCTTGGACTCCTGCTCTTGAGATTTCAGTGGGTGGTACCTGGGCTTTTGCTTTGCTTGTAGGATGGGATGGGATGTTGTACATAGATTTTGTAGCATCAGCACTGTACCTTTTCTTCCTTGTGGCCTTTTAAAAGAAATGTTAAGATTCATAAAGTGAAAAGCAAAGGGGCCAGTGTCTTTCTTTGAATGAATGGTTTGGCTGTATTTTTTAGGTTGTACATTTAGAAAATAATTTTTTGTTGAATTGTAATTAAAACAGAAGGTTCAGAGGAGCTCCAACAATGGGCTCCTCCCTGGGAGTGTTCAAACCCCTAGTGAACATTTAAAAATAGAGCTTCATTTCTTTTTTACTGTTATTTTAGGTAGATACTATATGTATATGCTTCAAAATTTGAAAGTTACAAGAGGGCATTCACTTCATCTACCCCGAGACTGGAAGAATTAGATGATGCCTGGCTACCAGTACCCACCATTCTGATCAGGAACACAATAGATGGATCCTGGTATACTGGGAGCAAAATGTGGAACAGAGAACTCAGAGTCTTAAGAAGTCCAGACTTACTGGACTGGTTGAGAGCGGGGTGCTCCCTGAGACTATCGCCCTGAGGTACTCTTTAAACCTTGAACCAAAACTATTCCATGAGGTCATCTTTTAGCGAAATAACAGATTGGCTCAGAAAATAAACGGTATCATCTATGAGTACTGTGCTGCTTTAAAAAAATCATCTGTATGAGAACAAATGGTCAACATTTACTCAAAAGCAAAGACAAGAAGGCAAAGGGGCAGGGAAACTAGATTACTGGAAGCGGAACAACCAGAATGGAAATAGTGAGAAAGTTGACACATTGTGAAAAATGTAACCAATGTCACTGAACAAATTTTGTAGAAATTGTTAAATGGGAACCTACTTTGCTTTGTAAACTCTCATCAAAAACACAATAAAGTATTTTAGTAATAATAATTTAAAAAGAGGGTATTCAATGGTAAGGTCTCTATTCTACCCATGTCCCTAGTTCCCATCCCCAAAGGCAACTGCTTTCACAAGTTCTTTTGTGTCCAGAAAGATTAAATATATATACAGACATGCACACGTGCACGGATGCACGCACACACAGCTACACACGCACACACCTACACACATTTCCCCCACTTTACAAAAACAAATATATTTGCATACATCATTTTGATACATCTTGGAGATTGTTCCATATCAGTATATAAAAAGCTTTCTGAAGGCACCCCATAAGGCTCCCTGAACTGTGTACTGCCCAACTCCAGGGGGCATCATTCATTAATAACTGTGATACTGGTCCTGAGCACACTCATTCTTTTTTATAGCAGCATCGTATTCCATAATGTGCCATAACAGACTTAACCCTTTCAGTGGGCGTTTAGGTTGTTTCCAGTCTTTTGCTGTTTTAATGACTGCTGGGTTGAATCACCTTGTCTTCAGTTTTTTTGGACATGTCTTCTGCCAAGAGTCCATAGGATAGTGCACTCACCAGTAGCAGAATTGCTGAGTCAAAGAGAGTGTACTTGGTAATTTTGGTAGATCACTGTTAGATTTCCCAGCACGAATTTGGGCTCACCCGATTTCTGCAGTCTCTACGCTTCGGTTTATGTATTTCAGACAGGTTGCATGTT
>NW_004443944.1:13062555-13069289 GCF_000243295.1 Trichechus manatus latirostris
GCACGAATTTGGGCTCACCCGATTTCTGCAGTCTCTACGCTTCGGTTTATGTATTTCAGACAGGTTGCATGTTCTATCTTTTGCATCAGTCCACACAGAGCAGATGAACAAAGTATTCCTCCTTTAGTTGAACCTGGGTTCTAATCCATGCTCTGCTGCTTGCTTGTTTTGGCAGACCTCGAGTCTCTGAGCTTCAGTTTCCTCTTCTGTAAGATGGATGTTTAATAGTTCCTACTTCATGGAATGGGTTGGTGGATATAAAGTGCATACTATGTTCTAGGTCCACCAACCATCTGTTAGTTTGTTGTTCTGTGGGGGCTTGCGTGTTGCTATGATGCTAGGAGCTGTGCCACTGGTATTTCAGATACCAGCAGGGTGTCACCCATGGTGGACAGGTTTCAGTGGTGTTTCCAGACTAAGACAGACTAGGAAGAAAGGCCTGGTCATCTACTTCTGAAAATCAGCCATTGAAAATCCTATGACCACAACAGAATATAGTCTGATATAGTGCTGGAAGACGAGCCCCCTAGGTTGGAAGTTACTCCAGATACACAGTGGCTGCAACAATGGACTAGAGCATACAAATGATTGTGAGGATGGAACAGGGCCAGGCAACATTTCATTCTGTTGTACATGGGGGTCACCATAAGTCAGGGCCAACTTGACGGCAACTAACAACACCACAGACTTGTTGTAGGTGGTCAGGTAGAGCGGTCTCTGCCCTCATGGAGGATACATTCCATCTGGGGAGGCAGGCATGCAGCGACTAGTTGTACGACTAGTATCATGCAATTGTGATAAATGCGACAGAGACTGTTACTGCGAGGCCCTACCTTGTCTGGGGAGGGAGGGAAGGCTTTCTTGGGAAATAACATTTGAGCCAAGCTATGAAGTATGACTAGGAATTCACTAGGAAAAAGGTGGGGGCAGGGAAGAGGGGGATTGTTTCTGAATGACCAAAGATCAGACACAGGAAGAGCCTGGGAAGATGTCAGTGGGACTCAAGGTGGGTAGGGCCTGGATGACAAAGGGTGGTGGAGCCAAGAAGGCCTGGAAGCTGGGAGTGACCAATGGCCAATCAAAACTTTGGAAAGATCACTCTGACCACAGGGTGGAAAATGGGTGGGTGGGGACTGGGGGTACAGGGAAACTTTAGGAAGTGGGACTGGTCATTGAGGAGGAAAATGGTGGTAGTTTAGACTATGATAGAAGTGACTGAGGAGGACCTGAAGGCTGGAGGTTTGAGTCCACCCAGAACTGCCTCAGAAGAAAGGCCTGGTGATCTACTTCCAAAAATTCAGCTGTCGAAAACCCCGTGGAGCACAGTTCTACTCTGACACATCTGGGGTTGCCATGAGTCAGAATCGACTCGATGGCAACTGGTTTGAGGAAATGGAATCGACAGGACTTGGAGATGGAGCCAGTATGGGGTGAGGCCAGGGGAGGTATCCAGAATTAGGATTTTTATTAAAGGTATTAATATATGCTCATTGGATGGATATGTCATGCTGGGGGGGATGACTTAGATGAGAGAAAAATCACGGTCTGAGTTTCCCTGGTGTGTGTGTGTGTGTTACACGTGTGCATACGTGTAAGAGGTGGGCATGGTTGGTGCTAGCAGGTGTGTTCTGGTCCTTTTACACCCAGAAATGAATGCAGAATTTGAGATCTTGTGTGTTGGTGAAAACCACCTCCCCACGTGCTACGTGGCCACTGGGAATCGTGATACAGTAAGCCCCCTGGGTTTTTCCTTTCTTTCAGAGTGAATTCGTTGAGGATGATACCGATTTCCTAATATTCCAAATTCAACAAAAATGCTACTTAACATTGTTAAAGTTTGATTTTAGTAAAATTCAAAACAGCTTTCTTGGCCAGTTGCCATTCTGAAAATCAGTCCCACATTTTGGATTTGGTGGCAGTGGCGTCCATCTTACAGTACTTAAAAAGAGCTGAGCATTGTTGATAGAAAAATTGCTTTGAAGGAAGTGTCGCTTACGAGGGTCCTCACTGCGGTGTTTATGGTAGGGGAGATTTGGAAACAAATGAAGTGCCCAGCCCATAGCGATTAATTGAAGCTGTGGTACATATATAGGATAAGGAGCCCTGGTGGCGCAATGGTTAAGAGCTCTGCTGCTAACTGAATGGTTGTCGGTTCGAACCCACCCAGTGGCTCTGCACCAGAAAGACCTGGCGATCTGCTCCCATAAAGCTTGCAGCCTCGGAAACCCCATGGGGCAGTTCTACTCTGAAAGTCAACTCCATGGCACGCAACAATGACAATATATATAGGATGGAAGTGCCAGGGCTGTGACTAGGGTGAGGAGAGTGAGGCATCTAGGGGTTGGTGCAAAGTTTAAGGAGGCTGTCGCTCTCAGGGGCCGACCTTGCACTTGCACGACCGGGACAGTGAGAGCCTTCTTAAATTGTGGGCTGTAGGTACCTTACTGGAATACTCTGCAGTCATTTGCAAGATTCTCTCATAAAAGATTTAATGACAAGGGAAGTAGTCACACCATATTGTCAAGTAGAAAACAATATGGAGAATAGAATCCCAAATACGTTTCTCTATGTGTCTAGAGAGGAGCCCTGGTGGCGCGGTGGTTAAGTGCTCAGCTGCTAACCAAAAGGTTGGTGGTTCGAACCCACCCAGTAGCTGTACGGGAGAAAGACCTGGTGATCTGCTTCCGTAGAGATTACAGCCTACAAAACCCTATGGGGTACTTCTTTTCTGTCACATGAGGTCATTGAGTCAGAGTAGACTCCACGGAACCCAACAACAACCTGTTAAGCAATCAGTCCCCATTCTCTCCCCCTGCCCCTGGCAGTCATCAGTTAGCTCTGTTTCTATGGATTTGCCTGTTCTGGACATTTCAGATAAATGGAATCATCCAGTAGGTGACCTTTTGTGTCTGGCTTCTTTCACTTAGCATAATGTTTATGAGGTTCATCCATGTTGTAGCGTGTGTCAGTACTTCATTCCTTTTCATGGCTGAGTAATATTCCATCGTATGTACATTCCACACGTGTTTATCCACTCGGCCGTTGATGGGCGTTAGGATTGTTCTCACCTTTGGGCTATTGTGAATGGCTCTGCACCAGATTGCTTTTGAGCTGTATACATGAGCATCACTTAACCTCTCTGAGCCTCAGCTTTGTCATCTGAAAAAGGGGATAACAATGCTCTCCTCTGAGCATTGCTGTGGAGATTAAATAAGCAATGTGTGAAAGCAACAGGAATATATGGAAAAGTCTTTCCCTCTAGAGGAATGTAAAGTTTTCCTTGTGACAGGTTGGAAAGTATCATTTATACAACTAGCTACGTGCAGGGAGAGGTTGTTGTTGTTGGGTGTGTTAAGTCCATTTCAACTCATAGTGATCCCACGTGACAGTAAAACTGCCCCATAGGGTTTCCTAGGCTGTAATCTTTACAGAAGCAGATCACCAAGTCGTTCTCCCCTGGAGCCGCAGGGGGAGTTCAAACCCCCAAGCTTTCGGTTCGCAGCTGAGCGCTTAACCGTTGTGCCACCAGGGCTCCTTGCAGGGAGTGGGGGATGTTCAAATCACAAATCAACCTGAAGACGCCCATCTTCAGGTCTTATTTTCAAGTAGCTGGGCTGGCAAGGGGACAGTAGACTATTTGCAAAACCCCATCCCCAAGCCTGCAGTTAGCTCATGGGGTTCCCTTTGGTGGAGAGGCTCGTGCATGGCAGTCATGTGGCACTGCAGTGTTGAGCCCACCCCCACACCCAGCGGACACTGATGCCTGTGCCTCCGGCCCATCAGGATGTGCACTAGAGACACCCCGTCTTCCTGGAACCTTATCAACGGCCTGGGAAATGATAAGAAACAGAAAAAAAGTTCTCTCTCACCTCGGCTGCAGGAAGTGGAGCCTCATGTGCTTTGGAGGCAGCTGACCTAGAACTTCTGCCTTGTGGAGGTGTTTGTCGTGCCTGGCAGGTGATCCTGCCTGCCCAGGCTGCAGAGAAGCCCTTCCCTTTGGGGAGAGGCCTGGGAAGATCACACCAAAACCTTGAGACAAAATCTCCCTAAAGTAGGGACAACAGAGTTTGAGACTTTGAGGCAACATCATGACATTCCAAGACTTCAAGTTCCATTTGCAAAACTCAGATCATTCCGATTTTGGAGAAGCAAGTAAATGGCTGTGAACCCCATTTAGCAAGCCTCTGGGGAGCTGGTGCGGCTTCTTCCGATGAGCTTGCTGAATTACCAGAGCTCTGGCAAATTCTGCCACCTTCTGGGTTAGGAAAGGAGCCCTGGTGGCTCAACGGTTAAACGCTCAGCTAGTAACCAAAAGGTTGGCAGTTGGAACCCACCCAGTGGCTCCACGGGAGAAGAGACCTGGTGATCTGCTCCCGGAAAGATCACAGCCCAGAAAACTCTATAGAGCAGTTCTACTCTGTCCTACAGGGTCGAAACTTAATGGCACCCGGCAACAACACCTGGGGAAGGAAGAAGTGGAAGGGAAGTGCTCATTTCACACAAAATGGCGAAGTTTCCTTATCTGGCCTCTCCTTCTGGCACTGCGCATCCGTGACTGAGTAGCCAGCCCCCAGAGAGGACTGGAATTGGTGCTTTGGTTTTCCCCCAACCCGAGATGTTTCGGGGTTGTTTTTCACTTTGTTAGAGTCTTTCACAAAGTCTTTGCCTTTCCACTCAGTCCTGTAATATCACCTCCACTTTTTGATTTGCATCATCCTCTGATGACAGGGAAAACTCGTTTGATGGGCACCTACCATATGCTGTGTGAGTGCTTTGGGACCTTACAAAGGTTGCCTTCGGAAGACACCCTGGGAGGGGAAGGTGATGGCCCTCTTTTCCAGGAGAGAATGGAAACTCAGAGGGCCAGAGTAGGTTCCCCAAAGCCACAGAGCTGGTAATGAGCAGAGCTGGTAACGAGCAGAGCTGGAGCTGAAATTCAGATACAACTGACCAAAAGTAAAATCCTTTGTTTTCTACTATGCCACACCCTTTCTGGTGTCACCTGGGGAGGGAGCACTTACCAAGGTGAGGCGTGTCCAGCTACTCACATATATCAGCTAGTCCGGTTCATTGGGCTGCTCTTGACTCCGGTGGTCATTCTTGGCCTTCCTGCAAAGGTGGATTTATCTTTCTTTGTTTTGATTGCTGCTGTCTGCTGTCTGTCTGTCTGTCTCTCTATCGTGTGTGTGTGTGTGTGTGTGTGTGTGTGTGTGTGTGTGTCCTTCAGCAGGAAGAACACTCTTGATCCTACAATTTAGCATTTGCTCCTGTTTCCTTTGAGGGCCTGATCTGTACTTTCAAACCTGGGGTCCTAGATCAGCGGCTGTGAATCCACCAGACGCCAAGGACGGTGGAGAGCATAGCGGTTAAGAGCCTCCTGGCTGTGTCCTGTACTAATGATGTTGACTTGGGCAGGTTACCTGACCTCAGGAGGCCTCAGTCTCCTCGTCTGTGGGTAATAGTAGGCCCTGCCTCCATAGAGTTGTTGTGATATGTGTGACATGAGTGCAGTGCTTGACAAGAGGAAGCATACATTGTCAGCTGCTGCTTTGTTGTCGATGGTAACAATTCATTTTTTCAACGAACGTGTATTGATCATACTGAGCGAAATAAGCAAGGTTCCTGCTGCCATGGACCTCCTGTTCAGGTGGGAGAGAGAGAGATACAAAGTGAATAAAACATCTAAGAAAACAAGAAAATTTCAGACAGTAATGAAGTAAATATTCCAGTGCTGTGCTAGTAAATTGTTTAACAATCGACTCTCCGGGAATAGAAGCCGTAATTTGTAACGTCTGCCGATTTTTGTGGTGTCAATACTCCCACATGGCCAATTGCAGACTGTCTAAGTGACCAACACGCTAGTAACTGACTCTTAAAATTCCCCCAAATTTTACACTCGGCTCTTACGAGTCCATAAGAGCTAGTTCCAGCACACCACTGAGTGTATGTAGACAATGCAATTCAGGAAAGACCTGAAGAGCTGAGGCCTCAGTGCAAAGATCCAGTGGAAGGGTGTTTCCCGGCAGAGAAAACAGCTTGTACAAAGGACTTGAGGTCGGAAGGAGCTTGGTGTATTCCGGAGACAAACTAGGGTGGCTGATCTGGCAGGAGTGTATTGGGGTGGGAAGCTTTGTAGACTATGGCACCGAGTTTGGATTTTATTCTGAGGCCACAGGAAGCCATCAGAGGATTTTAAGCTGGGAATGTCTGGGTCTGATTTGTGTTTTTGAAAGATCATTGGACTGCTCTGTGAAAGACCAGCAACAGGCCAGTTAGGGGACAGTGGTGGCTCCCCAGTGAGAGAAGAGGCTGGCTTGGAGTAGGGTGCCAGCAGTGGAATGGGGAGAAGTAGTTGGACTCAGGTAGAACTCTCAGGACATGACAAAGAAGATGTTTTATCTCCAGGTGTTTCCTAGTTTTTTTACCATGAGTACACCCAGGATACGGTTTCTGCTTTTCTCTCCTGGGGAGGAGGAAGTAGCCTACAACCATCTGGACTTGCTATCTGTCCTATCTGCTTTACTTCTTACTATGGTGTTGACCATCTCCTGATAAATCCAGTAGAGGAGGTGAGGAAATATATTTATCTTGGGTCCCAATGCAAAACAAAAACAAAATCTCTTTTCAACGTTGCCCTTCTCCGTTTTGACATATCCTGTTCTTCAGTTTGCCTGGGGTAGAAAGATAGGCTCCTGACTTAGATTTCCATCTTTTCCCTAGGCCACCTCTTGAGG
>NW_004443944.1:13069389-13095422 GCF_000243295.1 Trichechus manatus latirostris
TTGACATATCCTGTTCTTCAGTTTGCCTGGGGTAGAAAGATAGGCTCCTGACTTAGATTTCCATCTTTTCCCTAGGCCACCTCTTGAGGTGTGTATCAGACACTTATGCAAATATTGTGGGTGTCAGAGTGGCAGATTATGAAAAAGGCCATCCCCTGGCTCTGCCCCACTCCCAGCCTGTCTCTTTGAATAGTTTTTAGAAGGGGACGCAAGAACTCCATCTTTCTAGATTGACGTTGTCCAATGAAACTTTCTGCACTGATGGAAGTCTATATCTGTGCCGTCCATTATGGTGGCCACTAGCCACGTGTGGCTGTGGAACACTTGAAATGTGGCTAGTGCAACCAAGGAACTGAACTTTTATTTAATTTAAATTAATTTACATTGGAGCAGTCACGTGGGGCTACCATATTGGGCAGCACAATTGTAGACCCCACATGTAAATCCGTTGTCTTGGAGCCTTTCTTTGGTTTTTTTTTTTGGCAGTTGACTGAAGAGCCTATTGAAGTTTGTAGAACTTGAGAGGAAGGGCAGGATTTTACTGAGTTGTCACTTGTCACAGCCAATCCCCTTCA
This sequence comes from Trichechus manatus latirostris, assembly GCF_000243295.1. Classification (NCBI taxonomy): domain Eukaryota; kingdom Metazoa; phylum Chordata; class Mammalia; order Sirenia; family Trichechidae; genus Trichechus; species Trichechus manatus. The sequence continues at coordinate 13,069,965 of NW_004443944.1, forward strand.
AATTGCAGAGAAAGGAGCTAAGGCACAGAAGGATTAAATGATTTGCCTAGTGGTTCTCAGCTAGGCAGTGGCAAGATGAGGACCCATGTCCAAACTCTCAGCTCAGTGTACTTTTTTATTATTTTCTTAACCAAGGTTAAATTTCACAAGTTTTCCAGGAATGCAGTCTTTCTATAAAATATTATGACATTGTGAATAACGTCAAAGTCCACTTTGACAACCTTCTCAGTCTTGAGAGGTGATCATGGTGTGGTCTGTTTGGAGTACATCCTTCCACATCTTTTTCTATTGCATTGACAGATGCATAAATGAATGGATAGAAAATATTCATCATTTTTATAGGTTATATCATACTTTTTCTATAAATTACTTTTCTCTTTAAACAACACAGCTTTATTTTTCTGGGTTGGTTCACAGACCTTTACCATACTTTTTAAAAAAGCTTCATAGTATTTCATAGCCTAGACTTGTCATGTTAGTCATAGGCCTGTTGATGTAACTAATTGGTCATTATTATGTTTGTTTTTCAGTAAACGTTTTTTGTACACATCTCCTGTGTGCCCAGTGTTTTTCTAGGGTCCACATTAAGAAGTGGAATTACTGGGTCATAGAGTAGATGCGGAGCCCTGGTGACACAGTAGTTAAGAGCTTGGCTGCTAACCAAAAGGGCAGCAGTTTGAATCCACCAGCGGCTCCTTGGAAACCCTGTGGGGCAGTTCTGCTCTGTCCTATAGAGTCGCTATGAGTTGGAATCAACTCGATGGCAACAGGTTTGGTTTTTTTTGGTTTTTAGAATATATGCGTTTTTAATTTTAGTAAGTTACCGCTCCAGTATGCTTTAAAATAGTTATACCAGTTTATATTCCTGTCAGCTATATGAGAGTGCCTGTTTTGCCTCCAAAATAGTTAATATTATGAAATATCTACATGTGTGTCAATCTAGTGGATGAAAAAATGGTATCTCGTTGTTTAATTTGCATTTTCCTGATTACAATTCAAATTAGGCATCTTTTCTGTTCTAGTGACCATTTGTTTTTCTCTGAATTGTCTGTTTAAATCTCTTTTTCATTTTTTTGTTGACTGGTTACATTAATTCATTCAATAAGTTATGTGCTGGAATACCTACTACATGCTAAGCACTATTCTGGGTGCTAGGGATTTTGTGGCAGATTGAATAGATAAGCATCCTTGCCCTCAAGGAGGTGACATTCTAGTCGTGGGAGAAAGACCTAGACAAAAGGAATCAAGAAAATATATAGTATGTTCAATGGTGTTGAAAAGAAAGAAAAGGATATAGGGAATGTCATTGGGAGTAGGATTCGATTTTAAATAGGATAGTCAGGGAATCTCGTCTTTTACTTATTACTTTGTAGGCATTCTTTATGTATTCTATGTACTAATCCTTTGTCTGTTACATACTGCACATATTTTCTTCCAGTCTTTAATTTTCTTTTGACTCAGGTTATGGTGCTTTTGTTACGCTCTTTTCTTTTTTAAAATTACAAAGTAAAAATTGTTAGTTGGAATATTGTCATGTAAAAAGTGAAAGTTCTTTCCTCTGATCTTTGGAGGCAACCACTGTCAAGAGCCAGGTGTTATTTTTTCAAATTGTTTTCTATCCTTACTACTGTGCAACACTCCACTACCACCCACCACCATTTAAGTATTGTTTCTGGCTGTTTTTCCATAAATGCACTTCTGTTCTACCACGTTCTTTCTCATGGCTGTCCATTTAAGAGGAGATGCTATTATTTATCCAAGCAGTCCCCTATGGATGGACATCAAGATTGCTTCTGGGTTTATACTCTTCTAGATGGTAACAGTAATCCCATGCTGTTTCTGATGTCCGTGAGCTTCTCTGATCTTTTTTGTTTGTTGGACTGGAGCCACCACCTCCTGCACGTTATAGTGCTGTAATAGTTTTATTTTGTTTTCTCCCTTAGCTCCATGGCTACATGGAAAACAAGCCTCTGGGGCTTCAGATCTTCATTGGGACGGCAGATGAGCGGATCCTCAAGCCCCATGCCTTCTACCAGGTGCACCGGATCACAGGGAAAACTGTCACCACCACCAGCTACGAGAAGATCGTGGGCAACACCAAAGTCCTGGAGATCCCTCTGGAGCCAAAAAACAACATGAGGGCGACGTAAGGGCTGGGGGGTGAGGGTGGTGGGTCTTTTGGGGAAGTGAGTGAGGGCCAAGAGAGAGGGATTTGGGAGAGAGGACTCCAGGGAATTGATGGAAGAACCATTGATGGTAGTTCCCGATCTGTAATTGACCCACAGTGATTTTTATTTTAAAAGTATTGTATGTAAATAGAAGAACACTGATGGTGCATAGGTCAAGCTACTAAGTGAAAGGTGGGCGGTTCGAACTCACTCAGCAGCTCTGCAGGAGAAGGACCTGGAGATCTGCTTCCATAAAGATTACAGCCTAGAAAACCCTATGGAGCAGTTCTGTTCTGTCACATGGGGTCACTGTGAGTTGAAATCAACTCGAGGGCGCCTACCAACAACAACATATGTAAATATATTTCATGTGTTTTAGGAGGAAGACTACTCATATTGCTTATGATGAGGCTACATTTGTTGGAATTTTAAAAATGATTTTGACTTAAAATTATTAAATAGCAATGCAGATAGGTCAAAACTCACAAAGCTAATATGCATATGGCTAAAATTTGGGAAACGTTGTACAAATGTATTAGGATTTTAAAAAACTTTTTATTAGAAAACCATTTCAAATATACAGAAAAACTTGCAGAATCATACAAAGAACTCCTGTATGCTGTTCGTTCAGATTTACCAATTGTTATCATTTTTTGCGTTTGCTTTTTCACTCCCTTTCTTGCCATTTTTCCCTGAACTTTTTAAGAATTACTTGCAGGTATCCTGCTCTTTCATTTAAAAACTTCAGTTTGCGTTTCTTCAGAACAAAGAAGCTCTCACAGAACCGCAGTACAGTTGTCAAATTCACGATATTTAATGTTGAATAATACGTTAAAGTTGAGTAATACATTACTCTTATCTAGTGAATAGTCCATATTCAGTTTTTGCCAGTTTACTTTTTGAGTTTCTGAAATACTTTTAAGGGTAGAAAAATTGGCATGAAAAATCTCCCTAGAGACAAAATTTTCATTAGAGTATTTCACTAATAACTTTGTGATGTTTTTTACCCCCATCCTGGAGTAAACTTGTGGCTGAAATGTTTATTGGTGTCTTGGAATTCACCACTGAGGGTGGCTGTAGAACTGTTTTGGCTAAATAGTGAAGGTGGTTTTGTGGGGTGACTTTTCCTGCTCACTAAGATAGCACTGGTGGCGCAATGGTTAAGAGCTTGGCTGCTAACCAAAAGGTTGGCAGTTCGAATCCACCAGCCGCTTCTTGGAAACCGTATGGGGCAGTTCTGCTCTATCCTGTAGGGTCACTATGAGTCGGAGTCAACTTGACAGCAATGGGTTTGGTTTTTTTGGTAAGATGGCCAATTATAAACGGGATTCTCCACCTCCTGGCAGCATCGACTGTGCGGGGATCCTGAAGCTTAGGAATGCCGACATTGAGCTGCGGAAAGGCGAGACTGACATCGGGAGAAAGAACACACGAGTGCGGCTCGTTTTCCGGGTGCACATCCCAGAGTCCAGTGGGAGGATCGTCTCCTTGCAAACCGCGTCTAACCCCATCGAATGCTGTAAGTTGGAATCGGGGAGATGGCCTTTCTTGGAAAGTGTATTGCATGTGATCTGCCACCCCAGGCAGTGCATCCTGGGTAATGTTGGACTGGAGTCCCCAGGGTGGCCATCAAGAATACGGAGGACCCACAAGGATAAATAGTTGGCCCACGTTGACCAAAGGGACTGATGCATACTTAAGTGAAGACGCATACTTAAGAGTTTTCTCTCTGTTTCTATTTACTTGTGGAGAGTTTTGTGGCCTCACAGGAAATTAAAAAAATAACACAGCTAATGAGGAGCCCAAGTTTTGTTTAGAAGATTTGAAATGTATAAATGATGTTTTACTCTTACAAAGGGAGATGCGGTTGGAATGAACTCATTGTGCATCGTCTCCCTTTTTTCTTTTCCTCCCTCTCTTTCTTCAGAAGTAATAACATTAATATCACCGTGGTGCTCTTTGTTTAGCATTATTTCTGCTGGTTACTGTGGCGAGCACCCAGCAGGCAATATTTCAGTGAATCCTTGCAGGAGCCCTTGGCAGTAGTTGGTGCCATTCCTCCCACCTTGCAGAGGAGAAGGGAGAGATGTGAGGGCTGAGTAATCTGTCTACATGTGGAAAAAGTGGCAGGGCTGGGATTTGAACCTGAACTTTCTCACCCTGGAGGCTCGCTCCATTGCTACCCTCAGTCCACCCTGGAGTGTTTACTGAGAGTCAGCTCAGTGTCCAGCGCTGTGCAGAGATGGGGATCTGCAGGTAAGCCAGATATTTTCCTGTCCTTGAGCATACAGTCTGGTGGGGATAAAGACACCCAAACAAATGGTTGTAAAGAGGCAGAAGTTTTTCAGAATCCAGAGCGAAGTTGCCAGGTTTTGCCGCTGATCTGCTGTTCGGAAAGGCTCTGAGCAGAAACCTGGCTCAGTTCTACCAGGTTTCAAAAGCAGAAGTTGTTCTGAGCTCAGTCTTAAGTACTTTTCAGAACAGTTTTGTTGTTGGTTTTTGCAGTTAGGTGTGACAGAGTCTTATTATGTGTTCAGTTTTTGAAAGTTTAGAGATTATTTATTAAAAAAAAAAGCATGAAGAAATAAGTAAGTATGGTTCCTGAAACAAAAACTATAATTTTTTAAGTCATTTTTTCTAAGAATATTTTACGTTGTAGCAATCATTTTCCACATTAAATGATGTTACAGGATGTTTTTTCCTCTTTACTAGACATTGTAAACTAGGATCACAAACTCAGTTGCCTTCAGAGGCCAGGCTGGTTGTGGAAATAAGTGATGTGGTTGGGTGGTAGTGATAGGGAGTAGTGGAGACTGGGGACCAGGATGGCCCATTCCCGATTTCCATGTGGGAACATAGGCACAGTGTGGCTAGATCTTCTGAGTTTTTAAAGATAAACCCAAAAAATCTCCTGATTTTTAAAAAATGACAACAAATTCAAATTTCAACAAATAACTCTGTGGGTCAGATAGAATCTGCCAGTGACTTCAGTTAATCCACAGTAGTCTTTCTGAGACATTAATGCACAGAGGGAAGGCATAGATATATTTTATGCAGGATTAGAAGCCAGCAAGGAGAGAGGGTGGACCCTCCTTTGGTCTTGGTCTTGGCTGGTCTTTGGAAATGAATAAGGAGCGCTCTGGCTTCTTGTAGCTTTGCGAGTCAAGATGCTGATCCAGCTGAATCTGATGGCCAGTTTGTACTGTCTGCTGTTAGGGGAGAGAGAGAGAGACCCAACAAGGGAAGACAAACGTTGAAAAACATCATTGCTGAAACATTGTAATTTCCCTACTCCATCTACCCAGCAAATCCCAGCCCTCACCCCAAATGCTGGTCATGAGGGCTGCCCAACCTCTGTCTTGGCTTTGAACATCTCAGGATGTTTTTGGAGGGAAACTCAGGCTCTTCCTCAGTGCTTTGGAGGATTTTGAGCAGATAAGGTCGCCCCTTTCTGGCAAATTACTCACTCTCTAGGATGGGGCTGTGGTTTATAGCAAGGTGAAAATAGGAGGTCCAAGGAGGGACCAAACAGAGCAGCCCATGTTTCTCTCCACCTTTGGGCTCCTCAAATCAGCTTGTCTTACGTCAGTCTGAAACTTTGAGGATCATCATTCAACCACATGTACCTCCAGCAAGATCTTCAAGGTGTTTTCAAGTTGTTTGAACCTTAAAAATATTTATTTTTTCCTTTTCTTTTTAAAAATTTGATTCAGTTACCTTGTTTTGACAAATAAGGAAACTGAGGCTTTCTTGGTAAAGTGATTCACCCATTTTTACTCAGTAGGTAGTAGCCGACCAGAGTCTCCAACTTTCTAGTTCTGGGAAATACCTTCTTTTGGTTTCTTGCAGTACCATGTTGGGCTACCAGTTGGCCCCCATCTCTCTCACCCAGAATCTTCTGTCATTTTTATTTCCTTCTTTGTTGTATTTTCCTAGACCAGTGCCTGGTTGTTCAATCAATATTTTTTGACTAATTGCCTTATGTATACTCCCAGGGGAGATAGTCAATAAATATTTATTGACTAATTATCAACAAATATTTATTGACACAGTGCGTATACAGTAAATATTTATTGACAGATGACTTACTATATACCGCTTGAGAGGGTGAGTTGGTAAGAAAAACACTTGGTGGGCTGGTACTTATTTGCAAGGCTAACTTACTTACCTCGGAGGTGCCATTTATGTACTGTCTTAGGGATGAAGGAAAAGTTGTCACTTTCTAGTAGAAAAACCGTGAACAAACTATCAGACACCACCCTTTGGAAAGTGAACTGATTTGATACAACTGCAGATTCCTTATATTAATTACGTGCCAGCTTGCCAGAGGTCGTGTCTCTCCATGGCATAGACTGGTGCCCCACATGTTTCTGGTTTTGAATTCTACTAGGTCTCCAGTGTTGCCAAGGGAATACTTCTGTGCTACCTCCACTGCTTCTTCCCTTGTTCTCAGCAATGACTATTTGAACCTTCTCCAGTCTTGCAACCTCTGGTTGCTGCCCCCACCCCATTCCCACTCCAGGCAGATAACTGTGCCTCCCACTTTCCTGAGTACATGAAAGAAGTCAGAATGGAATACCCTCCTCTGCCCCAGCAACAAACATGCACTTGAACTTACTACTCTCCTTCAACTTTGTTTCTTGACTTCCCTCTTCTATAGGCTCCTTAGTTCCCTGGTACATTGGGATCTTTCTCCAACTTCTAGACCTTTGTCAGCGTGGTCACCTCCACCCAGAACACTGGTTCTCACTCCTGGCCACACACTTGAATCACCTGGGGAGTTTTTCAAACATACTGATGTCGAGACCCCCCTCCCTACCCCACCCCCCGCCCTGACCCAGAGACTCTGGTTTGCTTCGTTCTGCATGGGCATGGGAACTTCTCAAAGGTGCCCCATGATTCTGATGCGCAGCAAAGTTTAGGAACCACCCACTCGAGCCCCATCCTCCAGACACTTAGTAAACTCCTTCTTATCCACGGTCCCTACTCAGATGGCCCCTCCTGGAGGAAGCCTTCCCTGGCCCCACAGGGTAGAGGGGTCCCCTTGTGCTCTGACAACCGAGTTTACTTGCTCACTTCCCTCCATAAGCGCAGAGATCAGGGCCTGGCCTGTAGCAAGAGTCTCTAGAATGTTTGTTGGAAAAATGAAAGAGTCAAAGCAAGCATCTCCATGCTGTCTAGCCGAGGACAGAGACAGCAGTAACACAGAAAGGAGATGTCCACAGGAACTGACCTTGTCCAGACAGAACCTTCTAGAACCTCTCCAGCTATGACTCCTGCAGCTCTACCTTGGGCCACCAGCTTCCTCTTGGCCCTGCAAAGGGCCTCTCATCCAGGGTATTCTAAAACCACGTAAAGCAATTTTACGCCAAGCCCTGCCCTCGGAGAACAGAATGTTAATTCTCTTTGCTCATTTTGCTGAGTAGGGTGGGGGGGGCCCTAGGTGTGGGCTAGAGAATGGATTCTTTCACGTGCTCTTTTCTCTTTCTCTCTTTTGTAACGTGTGTGTGTGTCACACATACACACACACATACATACAGAACTATAATTAAGATGTATTAAATTGATTGCTCAGGTTGTAAGTGTTCAGTGATTTTTAACAATTGTGCACACTCATGTACCCACCACTCAGAACAAGATGGAGAGCTTTTCCTTCCTTCCTGAAAGTTCCTCATGCCTCCTGCAATTAATACCTTCACCCCAGCCCACACACAGAGGCACCACTATTGTGATTTCTATCACCTTAGATTAGTCTTCCCTGTTCTAGTACTTCATATAGTGGAATTATGCAGAAGGCACACTTTTGCGTCCGGTGGTATTTGCTCAGCATCATGTATTCGAGATCCATCCCTGCTGCTGTGTGAGCCGGTGGCTCCTTCCTTTTTATTGATGAGCAATAGTCAATGGTATGAATATGCCACAGTTTGTTTGTATACCATTGATAGGCATTGGGGTTGTTTCCTGTTTTGGGGTGTTACAGATAAGGCTGCTGTGAACATTGTTGTTCAAGTCTTCTGTGGACAAACGCTTTCATTTCTCTTGGGTAAATACTGGGAGTGGAATTGCTGGGTCATAGACAAGTGTATGTTCCAGTTTATGAGAAACCTCTCAACAGTTCTCCTCAGTGGCTGTATCATTTCACTTGCCCTATGCGAGTTTTTGAGTGTTTAACTTGCTCCAGATGCTCACCAATGTTTGCGGTAGTCGCTCTTTTTAATTTCAGCCATTCTAGTGAGTGTAACATGATATCTTGTGTGGTTTTAATTTGCATTTCCCTAATGACAGTGCTTGGCTGCTAACTGAAAGGTCGGTGGTTCGAAACCACCAGCAGCTCCGTTGGGAGAAAGATGTGGTAGTCTGCTTCCATAAAGATTTACAGCCTTGGAAACCCTATGGGGCAGTTCTGCTCTGTCCTGTAGGGTCGCTATGAGTCAGAATCGACTCGATGGGAATGGGTTTAATGACGATGCTGAACACCTATTTGTGTGCTTGTTGGCTGTCCTTATATCTTCTTTGGTGACATGTATGTTCAATCCTTTTTCCCACTTTTTATTGGGTTACTCATATCTTTATTGTTGACATACAGTAGTTCTTTCTACATTCTGGGTGTATTTTCTGGATATATTCTAGTCCTTTGTTCGATATCCTGAATATTCTGTGATTATTTTTTCCTAGCCTGTGGCTTACCTGGTGTATTTTCTTAATAATTTCATTTTATGAGCATCAATTTTTTATTTTGATGAAGTCTAATTTGTCTTTTTTTTTTCCTTTCCTTTTTGGGATTAGTGTTTTTTTTGGTTCTCCAAGAAATTCTGCCTATTTCAAGGTGGCAAAGATATTGTACTGTGTTTTCTTCTGGAAGCATTTTGCTTCTGGCTTTTACATTTAGGGATGTGATCAATCTCACATTAATTAGAAGGGCTTACAGCAGCTGGAACCTTCGGTGAGGGTGGCCAGTGCTGGGGCCTGAGAGGTGACCGAAGGGGGAAAGAGCACCGTCCTGGCCGAGGCTGGTTGGTGGCTTTTCCACTGGGTTCTTCTCTGTTTTGCTAAAAAGGGGCCCTATGGGGTGGTGGAACCCCACAGTCCTGAATCCATGTTCCTCCTGTCCAACTTACTTAGCTGTGAGAGCTCAGTCATGCCCTCTCTTGGAGACTCAGTTTCCTCAGCTCCAAAATGGGAATAAGTCTTGCTTTGTGGTCTTGTTGTGAAGTTTAGCAACAAAAATAAACACTGAGGCTGGATGAACCCCCAAAACTATTGCCCTGAGATAATCTTTAAACCTTAAACCAAAACTATCCCCTGAAGTCTTTGAATTTAAAAATAGCTTATCTTATTAGTAAGGTATGTCTGCTTTGAGCCTTGTGCTCTTTTAAAGAATTATCTATGTGAGATCAGATTGACAACGGCAGCTCGAAAGGTTGGATGGGAATCTTGGGAGGCAGTAGGTTTAAGATAGTGGTGGTGAAATAATTTGGAAAAGGTTAGTGAGAATGGTAGCACAACATTAAGAATGTAACCAAAGTCACTGCATTGTACATGCAGAAATTGTTGGAATGGTGTTACTTTGGCTGTGTATACTGTCACCAAAATAAAAAAATATTAAAAAAAAAAAGTGGTACCATATTCAGTGAATAACTGGATTTTGGGCTAAATAACCAAGGGGTCCCAAGATTTCCTGTTTGCTTCTATTTTGGGTAAATCACTCCAATAAACATCATTTTCTGGGGGAAAAAAACCATAGTCATTGAGCTCTGACTAGGGGCCAAGCACTTCCCATGCATTGGTCCATTGAATCTGCAGACATCCCTATGAGGTATGTACTGTTAGTATTCCATTTTATAGATGAGAAAACAGAGGCACAGAAGGGTTAAGTGATTGCCCAAGGTCTCAAAGCTAGGAAGTCACTGAGCTGGGCTTTGAACTTGGGCAGTCACACTGCAGAGTTCGTACTTGTACCCACGACCCTAAACTGCCTCAGTGTGTGTGTCTGTTTAATATAATAAAACCTGTGAAAGTCAGAACCTGTGTAAAGCGGAAACCTGTCAGAGAAGGAAAACTCAAATGTTTTCCACTAATAGAGAGCGATAGGTGTTAAGACTGTGCCCTGTCAGAGGCAGAAAAAAGTAATATAAACGAGCATTTACACATGAAGTGGCTGGAATACAAGGCACTACCCACGAAATCGTAATGGTGGGGTTGTTAACAGAGCCCACCCAGGCGGGCTCTGCAGAGGTGACTTTGCCTAGCGAAGCCTCGCCTGCTTTTCTCCTGAGATTCTTGGGGAGATGGTAATTCTTGTCGGCCCAGCGCTATGCCAGGGCACATTGCACAGTCAGGCACTAGTGTCCCATGACCAGGACCCCACACTCGTGTCGGCTTCCCTCGTGGAGCCTTCGCCTCGGCTGCTCTCCCGCACCCCAGCCACTGTTCTTAGTAAGGGTGAACACCCAACTGGTTAAACCAACAGCGTCCTGCTATTCAGAGCTCGTAAAACCCAGGAGCTCCAAGCTGCTTTATGATGTGTCAGAATCAGGGCAGGAGGGAAGCGTGGGGAAACCACTTCGCAGGGGCCACCTGGACGTGTGAGCTGGAGCTGAGGGTCAAGGTGTCACCTACGGGCAAGACCGGCCCCTTGGGGGCGGCTTTAAAATGGCGGCCCCTGGCTTGGTTAGAACACAGCAGGGTGTGTGGTTTGGATGGTCTGGATTCTCCAAAGGACTGGAAAGCAGATAGGGGTGGGTGGGCACAGGGAGGGGAGCCCAGTGGGCTTCTTGAGCGCCTCCCTCAGGTCGTGGCAGTGTCACCCCAGTTAGCAGCCATAGGTGACGGAGGTTGCATCAGAGAGGGAGGAGAAGTAGGCCCCCAGGAGGCTAATTTTGGTTGCTGTTTGCTTCCTCTTTCAGAGGCTAATTGGATTTGTTTGCTTTGCTGCTGGGCCCTTTGAGGGTGCCTGGGCCTCCCTTGGAGCAGTTCCCCCATCCTCAGGTGGCCTTCTAAGCGTAGAACCTGGCCCTCAAACTGACATGTGTAACAAGTCATCTGGAAAGATTGTTAAAATGCAAATGTCGGGCCTTCCCTAAGAGATTTGGGTGCAGGAGGTCTGGAGGTGTGAGCTGGGCTTCTGCGTTTTTATTAAGTGCCCCAGCCACCTACCCACCCACCCACTGGAGTAGGGGTCAGGAAACCTGGGTTGTGATTTAGGATCCACCAAGAAGAGTAGTGACAAGAGGTAGTGTGTGTAACCACGATGACAGGGTCAGCAGATACAGGATAAAATGTTAACATAAGACAAAAACACCTAGTCCGTGCTTAGCGCGTGCTCTAGAAGCTATAGTCTTTACTGTCGTTCACCTTCCTGGCCAGTATTTATGAACTCACTCATTTCATCCTGTCAGCAGCCTGAGAGGTGGGACTGTTAACAGCCCCATTTTACAGATAAGGAAACTGAGGTTTAGAGCTGCAAAGGCCCTTACAAGGATTGCCCTGTGGGGAACTCCAGCTGGAACCCACGTCTGTCTAGTATGATAGCTGGAGCCTTCATCACGGCCAGGTGCACGCCCTCACCTAAGCTGAGTTCTGAGCTTCCCGTTCCTCCTCTGGGAGATGGCACTAACAATGCCTTCCTGGCTGCTGTTGTCAGGTGCCCTCGAGTCAGTTCCAACTCATAGCAACCCTGTAGGACAGTGTAGAACTGCCCCATAGGGTTTTCTTAGCTGTAATCTTTAAGGGAGCAGATCGCCAGGTCTTTCTCCCATGGAGCGGCTGGGTGGGCTAGAACCACCAACCTTTTGGTTCGCTGCCAAGCGCTTAACCACTGCACCACCAGGGCTCCTTGCCTTGCTGCTCCAGCATTGTAATTTAAGGGTTTAATAAGATAACAAATGAGAACTTGTTTAGAAAATGACTGAGCAAGAAAGAAAGCGTGGCATTTTGAAGGTTAACGATGGTAAAGGTGGCAGCTGCTTGAGCGGTTAGCGTGTGCTGGGCCCGGGCTAAGCGTTTTGTCTGTCAGACGTTTCACCGACTATGAACTGACTGGTCCACACAGTTACACGTGGTACCTCTTGTACTGCGAGCAGGCCCACGAGGACCAGTGCAGTTGTGATTTGCAGAGGAGGTGTCTGTGCCTCAGAGGGGAAGTGACTTGTGCAAGGTCACATAGTGGGGAGGTGGCAGAGATGGGACTTGAACCACAGCTTTCTGACCCCAGCGCCCAAGCAGTAGGTGCCCATGCAATTACACTTGGCTGTCACCTGTTGGGATCACCTGAAGTTTGTTGAAAAACAAAAAATACATGCTGGAGTCCTACCTTCAGCCAGTTAAGTCAGAATCTCTAGGATAGAGGTTCACAGTGGGGTTGGGTCTTTGTTCCCCCACCCCTACCCCCGGGACATTGGACCATGTCTACGCACATTTTTGGTTGTTCCAGTTGGGGAGGGGTGTGCTACTGGCATCTAGTGGGTAGAGGCCAGGGATGAAGTTAAACATCTTACAGTGCACAGGACTGCCCCCTCAACAAAGAACTCAAAAGTAGCTGCTGTCGACTTGATTCTGACCCGTGGCAACCCCATGTGTGTCAGAGTAGAACTGTGCACCATAGGGTTTCCAATGGCTGATTTTCAGAAGATCACCAGTCCTTTCTTCCGAGGCACCTCTGAGTAGACTGACACTGCCCACCTTTCAGTTAGCAGCCAAGCACATTAACCATTTGCACCACTCAAGGATTCGTAACAAAGAATGACTCAGCCCCAAATGTCAGTAGTGCTGAGGTTGAGAAACCCTGTTCTAGAATGAGGACCTGGGCGTTGGTGTTTTGTAAACTCCCTGGGTGATGCTAATGTGCTAGGACTGAGCTGTGGTGGGAGAGTAGTGAGTCTCAAAACTGATACCAAAACCCATTGCCGTCAAGTCGATTCTGACTTATCGCGACTCTATAGGACGGAGCAGAACTGCCCCCTAGGGTTTAAAGCTATAAACTTTAGGGGGCAGAAAGCCATATCTTTCTTCTGTGGAGCGGCTGGTGAGTTCAGACCGCCAACCTGTCAGTTAGCAGCTGAGTGCTTAATCACTGCACTACCAGGGCTCCTTCTCAAACTCGATAGTGCCTGAGAATCAGCCAGGATCTTGTTGAAATGCAGATTAAGGTTCAGTAGGGCTGGGTGGGGCCTGAGAGTCTACATTTCTAACAGCTCCTGTTAGATGCTGTCGTTTCTGGTCCACGGACTGCCCTTTGAGTAGTAGCAAGACTGAAGTATGGATGAAAGTGTACAGAAAGCTGGGCTGGACTCTGATTCGCTCTCCTTTCTATCTCTAAATTTTCATGAAAAAAAGATAGTTTTCCTATTTTTTGCATAGTGGGCCATGCAGACTTGGCAAAGAGCGAATCAGTTGGCCCCTTGAAACTGTGAGGCTTTGAAGGAGGATCAGTGAAGCTGCCTCGGGAAGCAGAGGAGTTGTGTTCACAGCAATGCACAGTGGTTTACAGAGCAGCCGCCAGGCCAGCTTCTGCCCAGCGCTGAAGGCTCCGCCGGCCATGTCCAGTTCCCAGCGTGGCTTAGTGCAAGCCCCTGGCCAGCTCGCCCTGCAGCGATGACTCAGCCTTCCCACATGTAAAATGGGGGGGATGGCTCTTGCTACCTCCCTACCCATCCTGGGGTCAAAAGCCCCCAACTGTCCAGCTGCCCCTCAGTTTCTGCCTTACAAAGGTGCATCTTAAAAGCCAGGGACCTGCTTTTCCAGGCGACATGGCTGCTGTTTTCACTGCTTGTAAATCTCCATTTGTGGCAGCTCAATTAGGAAGCCATTGCAAAACTCCAAAATTGAAAGAAAGGATTAATACCGCAGCCCATGTGGGAGACATTAGCAGCTTCTGTGGAGTGGCCGTTTCAATACATACTCTTAGCTGGCAGCCCCTTGGACCAGTGGCTGGCAGGCTGGTCTCTGGGGCAGAGGGAGCCTGGGCTGAGCCAGGACAGGGAAGCTGTCAGCGGGGTTGTCACGAGTCTCTGGGTTGTACTTTCAAAGTGAAGAAGTGTCTGGAAGCATCTGGCTGGCCCACAACAGACTCCGTAAGTGTTGCCAAGTGCAGCGTTTGCAGAAGGAGCTGTTTGGATGTGGCCCCAGCAGCTCCGGGGTGATGGAGTGGGATGCTTGGCTGCCTGGAGGCACAGGCAGGCCTGGAGGGAAGGGTTAGGTTCAGACCTTGGCCTCATGTGGCTGCTGCCCAGGTGTTCGGATGAGGAGGTCCGTGGCCCCTGGTGTGAGAAGGCCTGGCCCTTCGCCCAGCTCTCCAGGCTTCAGAAGGAACCCCAAGAGCCCTGGATGCCTCACCCGGGGGATGCCCAGCCTCTTCAGCCCATGCTGTGAAGGTGGGGCCTGCGGAGGTGGGGCCTGCGTGGTGGCTGGGCCCTGGTTCCCACCCTGCCCAGAGAAGGCAGCTAGGAGAGGGTCTTCATTGTTTCCCACAGCCTGCCTTCCAGAAGAATCAGTGGCTGGCCCGAGTGGCTAAGAGATTGGGCTGTGAAGCTGGACAACCCTGCTTTTGAGGGTTCAAATCCAAGCCTCGCCACTGGCCTTGGTACATGCCGTTCACAAGGAGGTCATGACCTGCACCAGTCAGTGACCCGACTTCTCTTAGCCTCTGTTTTTTCCTCAAATGCCAATAATTTTAATACTTCCTTTCTCAGAGGGTTGCTGGGAGCATTCAGGTCTCAATATAGCACTCAGCATAGACCTGAGCCGTCCCTCCCTTGTTCTCTCATTGTGTCTATAAATCGAGATACACAGTGCCCTGGTGGCACGGTGGTTAAGTGCTATGGCTGCTAACCAAAAGATCAGCAGTTCATATCCACCAGGCGCTTCTTGGAAACTCATGGGGCAGTTCTACTCTGTACTATAGCGTCGCTATGAGACGGAATCGACTCGACAGCAATGGGTTTGTTTTTTTTTTGGTTTAACTGTATTGAGATGTATTTATGTGTCCAGTTATTTCTCTGTCCTCTGCCTAACTACCTACCTATCTCAGGTACATTCTGCTAAATCCTAGGCACTGTGCCCAGCCCTGGACTTCACTAGCAGACAAAGCCAAGCCCTTCCCTCCTGGGGCTTACCTTGTGAAGGGAGAGAGGAAAGACACACAAACCAGTAAAAGCCCTGTGTAATATATCCCAAAGTGAGAAGCTCTATAGGAACAGTGAGGCAAGGTAAAGCAGGATAAAAGGAGAGAGAAGAGATGGGGAGTGGGTACTGCTGTTTTAACTGGGGGCTGAGGTGGTTCAGGGAAGTCTCTCCGAGGAGGTGACATTTGAGTAGAAACCAGCAAGAAGTGAGGGAGAGAGCTGTGGAGGTAATAGAGGCAGAACCTTCCAGGCCAAGGGAGCAACAAGTGCAAATTCTTGTAGGTAGGAGCATGCTGGGTGTGTTTGAGAGAGGAGGCCAGAATAAACGAGGGCAATTCCAGGGATCAGGTCAGAGGTGATGGGGCAGGTCACAGGAGTCTTGAAGACCATGCTAAAGATTACTAATGAATTGCCAGTAAGTATGTCTGAAGCCTTCAGGAACGGGTCTTCAGGTTTTAGTGCTCTATCCCTTCAAGTTTAGCTGACATCAAATGCAGGAAGAGAAAGTACGCCCTAACAAAGAAAATCTGTTATGAAAAAATTGATTTTCCCCTTTGTTTTTTAAAAACATAGAGAGAGTATCAAATTTTTGTCTACCAGTTCCTCCCTATGAGCAGGGGATCTGTGCCTTGATTCATGAAAATGAAGCAGGCTGTTAGAGGAGAATGCACCGCACTGATTGAGGGCACTTTCTCAAGAGCACACATTTGTAGTCACAGGTTGTCAGCGGGTGGTGGGTCCACACTGGCAATGACAACAGGGTGATAATGGTGGGCAGAGCATTTTGTGAGCTGGGGTGGGGTATCACGTCACTGTGAAATGAAACTACTTCTTCCCAAGAAGGCCAGAGGTCTCCTTTCATCACAGGACTTCTCTTTTTCTGCCCCTCAGCTCAACGTTCTGCCCACGAGCTCCCCATGGTTGAAAGACAAGACATCGACAGCTGCCTGGTCTACGGGGGCCAGCAGATGATCCTCACGGGGCAGAACTTCACAGCTGAGTCCAAAGTCGTGTTTACTGAGAAGACCACAGGTCAGGCAGCCTTCGGGCTCTTTTTCTTGTACTCTGGAACCAGCACATTTTTCTCCTAAACAGCATTGACTTGTGCGGTAGATCACATTGCATGGAGTTTTATACCCTGCTCTTTTTACTCACTGCCAGATGCTTCCCAGGTCATCAGCAGTTATAATGGTGACACAGTCCACCCTGGTAAGAATGATCCAGAATGTATTTTTACTGATCCTGCATTGTTTTGTTGGATGTTAAGGTTGTTCCTCCTCCCCATTCTTTTTGAAATTATTTTTTCATGGAGTGAAGCAAACTTTTTGCTATTTTCAAGAAAGGAGGCTAAACAGCATGGTGATTAAGTGTAGGTCTTCTGGCTCTGCTACTTGCTTGCTCTGTGATCTTAGACCAGTCACCTAACCTCTCTGTGCCTCATTTCTTCATGTATGACATGATGATAACAAAAGTTCTTAGCTCATAGTGTGATCACCAAGGTTTAGTGAGTTAATAAATGTTGAGTAATTATAACAGCACTGGATACATCATAAGCATTAAATAAGCATTGGCTACTTAAATATTTTTTATGAGAAATAGTGCTACAATTATCCTTCTCATTAAACACTGTTTTTAAACCTGGTAATTAACTGTAAGAAGTAATTAATCAATCATATCATATCATACATGAATCTCTGTGTATCTTTTTTGTTTATTTAGGTTTGGACTTTTGGATAGTTGTTTTTTAAGGTTTTAAATACATATCACTAAAGCGGATGGTAGATTCGAACTGCTGACCTTTCTGTTAGCAGCCGAGCTGTTAACCACTGAGCCACCAGGGCTCCAAAATTATCTTCTAGGAATCTATAAATTGACGCTTCCCTTAATACCACGTCCTTAATCATTCCACCCGCTCCCAGAAGCACCATTTAAAAAAAAAAAATCTTTGCTGAGTTGATACTTTTTTTTCACTTTGCGTTTCTTTGCTACGAGAAGTTTAATGTGTTTTGCTTATTGGCCATTTGTCTTCTTCCATGCACTGCCTGTTACTGTCTTTTGCCAGTGGGGACGTGGTGAAAAGAGAATTATCTGAAGGAGGAAAAACAACCAGGTTGTGCAATTATTTGATAGATGGCTGCTAGACCTAGGGTTTTTTTGTTTTTTTCTTTTCTTTCCTTCTTTTTCCTAATGGATGTGATCAGGAGGTCGATTCAAAGGGGTGGTGATGTCTGCCTGTTTGTTTGCTTACTGTCCTAAGGTTGGTCCAGAGACTGTTGTACCAGGCAGGCTGTTCAGTTGTAGGGACCGTGCACTGCACAAGGGCACTTCCTCTGAGGGCTGCCGTTCACATTGGATGCATCATCCATCTGCATAGGTACTAAGATGGCCTCTGACAGGTGGAAGCAGAGTGTCTTGGGAAGGGGACGCTTTATCTCAGTTCACACGAAGGCTTCTCCAGGGCTGGCCTGGCCCTGTAACCAGGGTGTGGGATCTGCTTTCTCACACTTTGAAAGCTTGCTAGGAGGCAGAATTTATTCTGAAGAGGTTTGACAGAGCCATTGCAGCAAAAAGGCATTAAGTACATCTGAGGCAGTGGGGAGTGGAGAAAATAGGTGGTTGGGAGTGGCTTAGAAGGCAGAAGGGCCAGTCACTGAGGGTTTGATGGCTGTGGTGTTGCTGTGAGGGGTGAGGAATGCAGAGCATGGGGCCAGCCAGCCAGGCTTCCCACCCCAGCTTTGCCGCTCACCTGCAGCGTCACCTGTGGAACTTCTAGGGACAGCGACAGTGCCTACATCTCCAGGAGAGGTGTGAATGCATTGAGACAAGTGGAACTGTGCTTTATAGTGAATACAGTAAAACCTGTGAAAGCCGGAACCTGTGTAAGGCAGAAACCTGTCAGCAAAGGAAAACACAGATCTTTTCCACTAGATCAAGTGATAGAAAAGTGGTAAGACTGCACCCTGTCAAAGGCGGAAAACTTGTGACACCCGGAAAAGCAAGGTGGTCCCATTGAGTTCCAGCTCTTAGAGGTTTCACTGTACTATTTGTAATTGTTATTTCCTAGGGCTAAGGCCTAGATGTGGCGTAATGTATCCAAAGGCCATGCCCGTTTGTAAGGGTCTTGATATATTTGGAGGAAGGCTTCTTTTTTGCTGGAGGAACATTAAAAAAATACTCTGTACAGCAAGAGTTTGATGACCTTTCATGAAAGGCAGAGAGCGAACTGATGTGGCTGGATTAGAGGCTGGTTAACCCTGGAAAGTATGTCTGGATGAGCAGCCAGGGTCCAGAACAGAGGGCTCTCCCAGTGCCACAAAGAGACATGGCTGTGTTTGGTCTGCACATGGGTAAGGTAATAGGGAGTCATGGTAGGTTCTTGAGTAAGGGAGTGGCATGAAATGTCAGTGACCAAGTAAGCATTGCCTCTCCTGCTTTGATGCATCTCCGGTACCAGGAAACAGCCTGCAGGCCTTCTGCTGACTTTCAGAAGAAGCGTATGGCTTCAAAGTGCCCTATTGGCAAAGGAGAAAATGCTAATAAGATACATTCACCATTATAACTTATCTTCACAGTGCTGCTTTAAAGGTCTTTCTTTTTTCCTATGAGTTTTCTATGAATAATTTCATATGCATGTGAGTCGCCCTCTCAGCATCTCCAGGCGACTGTGGATTAAAGACGTTTTTGTCCTCTGGTGGGAGAGATTTGGCTTCAGTGGCCAAGCTCACCCCGCCTGCCTCTCGGGCTGGGAAGCAACACTTGAAAAAGCAAGCGGGGCCCGCAGTGTGAATGCCTGGATTAGTCAGACCCTAAAGTTATTAAGCGGATAGGGAAGTTGGCTAAGTGTCTTGCATGTGCGAAAGGCCAGTAGTGATCGAGTGCTGAGACCACAGTGCCCGGGTCTGAATGTCTTGTCTCTCACGTCCAGAGCAGCAGAGTCTCCATAGCAGGCTGGTGGAACCGAGAGGGGAAGGGTTCAGAGGTCGGACCTACCAAGTTCTTCATGGAGTTAGGAGCCAGCCAGCCCTCAGCCCTCCTGGGAGCACACACACTTGTGAAGCTACCCAAGGGTGTTAGTTAATTGTTGTTGAATAAATGAATGGACAAATGAGCGAGCAGATGAACAGCTTTTTTTCTCTGGCTTCTCCTCTTAGTCTCAGAAGGGAGTTCACACATTTACTTCCTAAAGACAGGAAGGCAGAGCCTGTTTCACCTTTGAAAAGTTGAGTGTTAACAAGAGTCATAATAACACCTCCCTGTTACTGAGCGCCATCTCTGGGGGGCTAAGCCCTTGTGCACATACAATCTCACCAAACCCTCGTGGCCTCTGTGGGAGGCAGGCAGTCGTGTGGGGAGAAGTCGGGACTCGCCTGCAGATCATGTCCAGCATTGTCCCATTGCCCCACCCACCTCCCTAGGCCTAGGTTTTCCCCTCTGTAAAATGGAGGTAACAGTTCTTCCCTCCTACAGTTAAACGCAGACACAAGAAGTGTGCACTTAGTGTGTAGTAAGTGCTTGTTGAGTGTTAGTTATTCTTGTTATGTGCTCTCCAGCATTGTCAGTTCTTGGGTTCGTAGCATAGTCAGTATTTATTTGGTGCAAGCTGCCCCAGGTGCTGTGCTGGGCAGATTTTGGGAAGCCGTCCCCTGTGGTGGCTACAAGCACAGGTTCTGAGGTCAGATGGCCTGGGTTTGAATCCCTGGCCTGCCACTTAGGAGCTGTGTTGCCCTGGGCAAGTTGCTTCACCTCTCTGAGCCAACATTTCTTCTTTTGAAAAATATAGATTATGGTAGTATCTACTTTTCTTGGAGAAGGAGCTCTGGTGGTGCAGTGGTTAAGTGCTCAGCTGCTAACTGAAAGGTTGGCAGTTTGAACCCACCCAGTGGCTCCTCAGGAGAAAGACCTGCTCCTGTAAAGACTGCAGCTTAGATAACCCTGTGGGGCAGTTCTGCTCTGTCACATGGAGTTGCTATGAGTCGAAAATTGACTCAACAGCACCTAATGACAGCAACTTCTCTTGGGAAAGTAGGCAGATTAAATGAGATCATACTGGTTAGGCTCTTAGCTTAGGGCGTGGCACATCATACATGCTCATTTAGTACCATTATATGTAGCTGTGGAAGGACAAAGATGAGTAAGATTGTATCTCATGCAACCAAGAAACATTAAAAACGATAAATAATAACAGTAAACCGTGTGCCAGGCCTTGTTATAAACACTTTATATATATTAACTAATTTGAGTTCTCATGACAGCTCTATAAGGTAGGTTACTCTTCTCCCGGTTTTACTGATGAGAAACAGCACAGAAGAGGTTAAGTAACTTAGTGAAGATCACACAGCTGATAAATGGCAGTGCTGGGATTTGACCCCAGTCAGCCTGACTCCAGAGTCTGCACCCTCGACGCTTAGCTGCTCTACTGTGAAAAAGCTTAGAACTGGGTTATTTTGCCTGAAGACCTTTCAGCTGTTCTGGGCCACGGACTTGAACCCCTTTCTGGTGATATGGACGCTTGAATTCACAGTGGGTCACTCGGGTCAAGAGGATCCATTTCAACGCTTTCGGGTCCAACTAAAGAATACTGGGCAAATGCAGATGCTGGCTGGCTGACAGCTGACAAGCAGTGGGATCAGACACCCTGAGCCCCCGGGAAGAGGTGGGCTGCCCTGGATGGCTGTCTGGCTCCTGGGGCCTCTGACAGAAGGGGCTTTGCCTGGGGTTTGTAGGGAGCTGGTCTTGCTCTTTTGACCCCGAGGACTCACCTCCCAGCCTGGGGCCGCCTTCTGCAGAGGGAATCCCTGTTGCTCAACTTCTTTTTTCCAAAACGCATCCCCGTTGCCATCTCCATGGACATTTGGGTTGCCGGGGGCGGGGTGGAGTGGAACAGCTGAAGTTTTCCAAGGAAGGGGAATCCCAGCTGGTTCTCACATTAAGGAAAGGTGACAGCCTCCCAGGCTAATCTTAGCCCCCGCGTTTGGTCATCCGCACCACCGGCTCCAGTGTTCTTTTTATAGCTGTGGACTAAAATGGAATTGGCACTTTCCACTCCAGCAAGATGACAAATTGGAGAACGGTGGAAAAACAGTAGGAGAGAGCGGTGTGGTGATTCTGAATTTAGAAAAGCCTGGTGTTTTGGAAAATGGCATCTTATTTATAGCAGCACTAATAATAATGATTCTAATATTATTTTTATTACTATTTTAAATTATTTTCATGGCTCACAAGAGCTTGTATGATCTGGCTCTTGCCCACCTCTCTGATCTCAGCTTTTTCAACTCTCTCTCTTGTTCCCTTGGCTGTAGCTGCACTTGTCTTCGTTCTGTCCTCAAACACCCCAGGCTCACTTCTGTCTCAGGACCTTTGCTTTTGCTGTTTCCTCTTAGAATGTTCTTCCACCATTTCCTTTTTTTCCTCTAAGCTCAGATATATATTTTTAATATTATTTCATGAAATAAAATACCACAGATACAATGAAACCCTGTGTGTGCCCTCCTCTGCTCCCCAGTAGATAACCACTCTGTTGAATTTTGTGTTTGTCCACCGGCATATGTGTATCCCTAACAGTATGTAGCGTTGTCTTGCATACTTATAAATTAACCGAATGGATTTGTACAGATCATTTTCTTCTACACCTTGCATTTTTCATTCAATTTTGTTTTGGGACTTATTTGTCGATACTTCTAACTGCAGTATTATGTTGTATAAATATAGCATAACGTATTTGTCAGTTCTCCTGTTGGTGGACATTCAGGTTGTCTCCCAAATGTGAAAGTCATCAACATTCCAGTGCATATTCTTGAGTGTGACTTTCTGGTGCACACGGGCAAGAATTCTCTAAGGTGTATCCCAAAGAATAGAATTGCTGGGATCCCAGGCATACACATCTTCGAGTTCACTCATTACTGCCAAATTTTTTCCAAGTGGCTATACCAGTCACTGTAGTCTTTGAAGCCAGGGTGTAACATAGACCCAAACCCATTGCCATTGAGTCAATTCTGACTCATAGCGACCCTACAGGTCAGTAGCACTGCCCTGTAGGGTTTGAACTGCCAATCTTTTGGTTAGCAGCCGAGCTGTTAACCACTGTGCCACCTTGGCTCCATGGTAGACCAGTGGTTCTCACACTGTGTGACCAGGGACCCTGTGGGTCTGGGGTCCATCATTTTTTATGAGGCTGCCTCCTTCTCATCCTTAATTCTTAGCCCAAAAGTCACTCCAGTGAGATTCTCCTTAGCCATCTGTTCGGAAGCTGTCTGCCCACCCCCACAATCCTGTCACCTTCTGTCCCATTGCCCTGTTCTGTTTTCTAGTAGCACTTGGCACTACTGAAATGACCTTGTTTATTCATCTGTTATCTGGTCTCCCACAGGAGACTCTTTGTTCCTTGAGGACAGGCACTTGGTATTTGCTGCTGTATCGGCAGCATCTAGAACGATATCTGGCACATAGTAGGTGGTCCATGCATAGTGTTGAATAAATATATCACCTCCTTCCATTGCCACCCTAGCTCTGAGAGGCAAGTGGTATTATCCCCATTTTAGAGATGAGGTAACTGAGGCTCAGAGACGTCAAGGTCCCAGGTCAGCCCACAGCTGGTGACAGAGCTCACACTCCAAGGCAATGTTTATCTTCAACTCCTGAGTAATCTCTCGAGTCATGGCGAAAAGGACAAACAGAAACCAAACAGAACAATTAGGATCTTTCCTATTTATCACTCTCAGTCATAGCTGAAAAGCCTTTATATATTCTCTGAAATTTAAAAAATGTGTAACCTTCCAGGCGAAGTTCAGGCTCGCTGGGACGTCCAGGCTGTTCCTGACTTCAGCTGGTAACCCTGGCCCTAGGCCACCCAGGCCCCAGGCGGAGTTGGGGGTCCCAGCAAAACATTGCAAAACAGGAAAAAATCTAAGGACACAAAAATAAAAGTGATGTGGCAGGGGAAACGAGGTTGCCATGGCTTCGAGAGACTCGCTGCAACTGGGCGGGATCCAATGTTTTGGAAGGTTCCTCCACATGACACAGGGCGTTGGAATTTTTCAGCTGGTAAATCCTTCTTAATTCAGGCCCCCGTTCTTGGCCAAGGAACTCCCTGGCCCTCCGTGTCCTGCGGGGGCGTAGGTTGGAAACTGGCCTGTTTTGGATTACTCAGCTTTGAAACTTAAACTGTTTGAAGAAAATTTCTGTTTTGTTTTGTTGGCCGATTTTCTTGGAACAGGCGGTGGTAGAGGCTCCCATCACCTATCGAGAGGCAGATTGATTTTTTAGAAGCATTGTGTGGGTGGTGGAATTCCCTCTTTCCCACTGAGTCATCATATCCTGGCATGAGTCACTTCATGACTTGAAGCTCCCCAATGCTTGTGTTTTGAGCTTTGTTTAATAAATACAAATGCATATACTGAAAATAAATTTTTTTGATAAATTAAGTGTTTTTCCAGAAATTTAGTATCCTGTGAAAATTGGAACTAGCTTAGAAAAGACATCACCTCCTACTACCTGTTTCTCCCCGAGTTTCGTTTTGCCTGATGCAGAGGTCTCTAGAACAGAAGACCGGGGCGGGAGGGCCTAGATTGGGCTTCCCTTTGGGAAATGTCAGACTTGAGGCTGGGCTGTGCATGAGTAAGGCTCCGCCGACCTTTGCCCTCAGTGACTCAAGTCCACAGCACCATCGGCCCTCTAGGCTGGAGCCCACCACTTACGCATAGCTGGCTGTGACGTGGCACTTTCTTCCAAAGAGAGGCCAGATCGCAGCTCCACAGCCTTACTGGAGACCAAGAAATGGTCTCTTGTTCAGAGAACTAAATATTGGCCCAAACTCCGATCCCTTCGAGTTTAAGAACTGCCTTTGGAGTTCACTCTACTTGGATGCCTTTGAAAGAGGCCTCAGAGTAGTGAGTTTCCTAATTAACTTGGGTCCGAGTGTTTTCACAGACAGAAATTGTTCTTAGTGGCAAAAGGCCTTTACAAAATTTTCAGTTAGCATGCTGGATTTTGGTTCATCAGGCCAGCTTGGATGGAAGCCTGGATTTACCTTATGCTATGTCAACTTAGAGTCAGTTTCCTCATCTTTAAAATGGGGTTGGTGGCAGCTTACCAGTAAAAGTAGGTCAAGGATCTGAAAGTGTCAGGCACGTAGTGGGTGCTCAGAAAATGTCAGCTGATCTTCTACATGCGCTCTAGGAGCTCACTTCATTTAATAAGGAGTTGGGAAGACAAGTCCACAGTGGGTACTTGATTGGGAGAAGGGTGCTTCCTGGCATGGGTGAATTTCTCTCCTCACCCTTGAGCCTTCAACCTCCTGGAATCAGGCCCTGACAGAGCTGGAGGAGCTTGACTGACCACGCCCTCCCATTGCCCCTCCCCCTTTTTACAGATGGGGAAGCTGAGTCACACAGTGTGGTTGAGAGACTTCCTTGAGGTAACAGAACTTGTCAGTGGCAGGGCTGGGCCTGAAACCCCAATTTCCTGGTTCCCAGAGCAACAGGCTATATATGAAACCTGTGTGGATCATCTGCAGAAGATAGCTCATTACTCAGAAAGTAATCGAATCTGGAGTGAGGTGAGAGATGAGCTGAAATCCCCAAAGTGCTGTAAAACTGACCAAGCTGTCAACATTTTAGCCTCCCTCTGCTCACGGGACCCTCCTCACACGCCCCCAAAAACCAAACCAGTTACCTGGAGTTGACCCTGACTCATGGCAACCCCCTGTGTGTCAGAGTAGAATTGTGCTCTGTAGGGTTTTCAGGGGCTGATTTTTTGGAAGCAGATGGCCAGGCTTTGCTTTTGAGGTACCTGTGGGTAGACTCGAACCTTCAACCTTTCAGTTAGCCAACCAAGCGCGTTAACCGTTTGTACCACCCAAGGACTCCCGCTAGACCCCAGTGTTCCCATATTTATTCCACAGATATATATTGAGCATCTCCTGTGTGCAGGTTCTGTGCCAGGCAGTGGGAACATAGCAGCAAATGTGACAGATGGGCCCTTGCTCAGGGGTGGATGGTCTCAAACATGTCAATGAGCAGGGCGTTTTCTGATGGCGAAAGTGCTGTGAAGTCGGTGGAAACCAGGTAGTAGGAGAGAGCAGTGGGGGCTGGATGAGAGGCTGCCTTTGAGTCTCAGTGATGAAATACAGGATGCATGATTAAATTTGAATCTCAAAAAAGATTATTTAAACC
>NW_004443944.1:13095522-13125214 GCF_000243295.1 Trichechus manatus latirostris
CTGTTGAGTCAATTCCAACTTTTAACAATCCAGTAGGACAGAGCAGAACTGCCCCATAGGGTTTCCAAGGCTGTAATCTTTGCAGGAGCAGACTGTCATATCTTTCTCCCATAGAGCAAGTGGTGGGTTTGAATCACTGACCTTTTGGTTAGCAGCCAAGTTCTTAACCCCTGTGCCACCAGGGCTCTTTAGAATATTATTCGGTGTAAGTATATCCCCTGCAGCAGCAAGGCATTTGGGGCATACTTAGGCTGAAAAATCTGGTGGTGTTGTGTGCTGTGAACCAATTCTGACTCCTAGTGACCCTGTAGGACAGACTAGAACTGCCCCGTCGGGTTTCCTAGGCTGCGTAGGGTTGCTATGAGTCAGAATCAACTTGATGGCAACGGGTTTGTTTTGTTTTTTTGGAATCTTTACAGATTGCCTCGTCTTCTCTCCCACAGGGCCACTGGGTGGGTTCGAACCTCCAACCTTTTGGTTAGCAGCTGAGTGCTTTAACTGTGGCACCATCAGGGCTCCTTACTGAAAAATTACTCGTTGCTGATCTGAAATTCAAATTTAACCGGACATCCTGTGTTTTTATTTGCTAGGTCTAGCAGCCCTGGATAGTGAGGTCGCGGAAGGCTTCTCTGAGGAGGTGTCCTTGAGCAGAGCCCTGAAGCAGAGGGAAAAGAGAGCCATGTGGACTATCGGAAGAGTGTCCCAGGCAGAAGGACCTTCCCAGTGCCAAGGCCCCAGGGTGGGATGAGGTTGTGGTGTTTGAAGAACTAAAAGATGGCCCAAGTGGCTGGGGCAGTGAGAGCAATGGGTTGTGTAAGACACATGGGCTCCAGAGAGGTGACCGGGTAAGGATGATACCGTGCTGGGCCTGGTAGGCATGGTGAGGAGTTTGAAGTTTGTTCCCAAAGCAATGAGTAGCTACTGGAGGCTTTTAAGCAGGGGAGTAACATGATCGGATTTATATTTTTAAGATTGTTCTGGCAATCTGTATGAAGAATGGACTTGGGGGTTTGAGGGGGCATGAACAGAAGCTGGGAGACTGGTGAGCAGCTGCTGTCGTTGTCTAGGTGGGGATGATGGTGGCTTGGGTCAAGGGTGGATGGTGATGGGGCACAAGAAGAGAGGCGAGGTCTCGGGAATCAAGGAGCCTTCCTCGCAAGGTCTCTGTAAATACGTTGGGGGCAGCTTTACCATTTCCAGTGGGTGAAATCCTAAGCAAAGGGGACATTCCTGACCCCTGAGTCTGCGCGGTTCATGAAGCCCCGGCTTCAAGGGAGCACACGTTTTTCTGCTACTTAGCAGTCTTGAAGAACAGACTGAAAGGACTTCAGCAATCTTTATTTGGCTAATTTTTAAAAGCAGCACTAGGACTGCACAACATCACACGTGGTTTCCTAACCCAAAGTGACACTTTGATTTCCTCCCAGTTTGCCTGGAGCCCAGTGGCAGGCTCAGGGCCAAGTGAGGATGGGTCCAGTTTCCTCCTCCTGAAAGCTTGCTCATTTCCCTTTTGAGTGTTGACATGATCCCATCTCTTGTTGAGGTTACTGCTGAGGCTCCAAGCCCCCGCCCAAGGCCAACCCAACTGTTCCCTGCATACTTTGTTTGTTGTGGGGTTAAAGAGTTGCCTGCAAAGAGAAACCATCGAACCAGCTGAAATATGGAGGACATCCATCAGCAAACACACTGGTTGTTGGTGCACATTCTACTTATGGTATAGTAGGGCTCTTGTTGAGTTGGCACAGCAGCAAAGTTAAAACGGAGGCTATAATGTTAATTTACCCCTGCCCCCACCTCGATATTTTTTTTTCTTGCAGTGTCTTGCTGGAGTTTTCTCCAGACCAGCCTATTGCCCAAAGAAGTTGGCTCCTTTCTCTTCCACTCTGAGTAAGACTTGGAAGGACCTTTTTTGTGCTGGCTCCCATGCCTTGATCATTTAGGACGGGGGAAGGTTGCCTGAACATCTGCTCAAGAGACCGAAGTCCTTTATTTCATCTCAGCCCAGAGCAGCAGAAGAGCATTTGGTCTTCTTGGGCCTATTCCACTCAGGGCAGGTCTCCCCAGAGACCCAGATTCAAGCTACGAACTGGGGAGGCGGATTATAAAGAACTTCCAGTCCATGGCACCGAGCAGGTGGCCGTTAGTGGTACCCTCTGGGCCGAGTTGGTCTGGTTGTGTTTGATTCCTTGTCTATACCCTGATTCCAGGCTCCTGACTCATCAGTTGAGTCCCAGAAAGGGATCTTCAGTAAGGGTTTGGCTGTTTGCTCTTTGCGGGGCCATGGGGCTACAAAGGCCAGTCGGCAGAGGTTTCCTGAGCTCCAGCTCCCGGCCGAGCACTGGGGGATCCTGAGGTCAGTTTGCTCGTCTATTCAGCCAGTGTTTGTTGAGTATCTGCTACATGCCAGGCCTGGTAGTGCTGGGGATCAAGCAGGGAATAAGAGAGGCATGGCCTCTGCTCTTGGGGAGCTCACAGCCTTGGGGGAGGTGGGGAGATTGCAAACAGGTAGGTAGATAACATGATGTCAGAGAGAGGAAGCGCAGAGAGTAGAAGATGACAGAGGATGGGGTGGCCAAGGAGAACCTCCCTGGGGTGGTGAGGTTGAGCTGGACCACCTGAAGGATGGGAAGATTTCCCTGGAGAGATCTGGAGAAGAGTATGTCGGGGCAGCAACAGCAAAGCAAGTTCAGAGGCCCAGAGCTAGAGCAAGTGTGGCTGTCTGTTGGAGGAGTGGACAAGGCCCGTGGGGCTGGGGTTGAGTGGGGGTGAGCAGGGAGGTGTTAGAGAGGGAGGCAGGCCCCACCCCCCTCTGCCAGTAGAGGTGAGAAACCTTGAGTACGTTGTTTTTCTTGAGCACCTCGTCTGGAGGCCCTCTCAGACAGAAAGGCCTACACAGCTGTCTCAGGCCCCAGCACCCTTCGCAGGGCCTGTATTGCAGTAGGAGTCTAATCCATGCTGACCCAGGGAAGGACCCGGCCCAGTCTGACTCACAGGGACCCTGTAGGACAGAGTAGAACTGCCGCTTAGGATTTCCAAGGAGCTGCTGATGGATTTGAACTGCTGACCTTTTGGTTAGCAGCCAAACTCTTAACCACTGCACCACCAGGGCAGTGCCAGTTGTGGGCTGGGCATTGTGCTGAACATTTTACACATACTGTCTATTTTAATTCTCACCACAACTCTTTGAGGTCGGTAATATTACCTTTACCGTTTTACCTATGAGGAGACTGAGGTACAGAGAGATCCAGCGACTGCTCAAAGGCCACACAGCTAGTCAGTGGTGAAATCAGGACTTGAACCTGGCCCAGAGCCCTGCCAGCATGTATTCTGAATTCCACTCACTTGTGGGTACCCAATTCAGGGGATGAGATTAGTGTATTCTCTTGGGGAAACCCAGGTCTTGTGCACTGAGGGCATGTAGGGTGGAGGGATGGGGAGGGGAGCCCAGGAAAATGTCTTTGAGCTAGTTTGCAAACCTCACACTTCCCTTAGAGGCCATCCCCCAGTATGTCCTCCACGTGTGTAAGATCAAGAAGGGAGCCGACATGGACTTTCACTTCCTGTTGGGCACTTGTTTGCTCAGTACTGAGTGTAAACCCTGAGTGAGGGCGCAGGGGCCATGGTGAGCTCCGGGAGCTGCCCTCTGGGGCTTCTTGCAAAAGCAAGAACACAGGGTGCTGGCTTTGGCTCCTGGTTCAGGTTTTGATTCCTCATTCCTGTGAGGGCTCTTTGTCTTTTATGACCGTTAAGATAATGATGCAAAGACCCATCTTTGAAAGAAAAAAAAAAAAAAAAAAACAAGCATGGAGCCACTAGTCTTATATAACCGACGTCCCTTCGTAAACTCCCCCCAGCCACGTCCACAGGCGAAGTATCTGTAGCTGCAATCAGAGAATGTGTATGATTTTCTGATTAAAAAATGCTTGTATTTTTTTCTGTATTAACACATTTGTGGAATATATGCAAAAGGGATAAACAAGACAATGTTTAAATAATCTGCTTTGTTAGCCATGATAGTAATCCTTAACCGTGTCTTTTGAGCATTTATACTCTATTGAGCACTGTTATCTTATTTAATCCTCAGAACTACCCTGGAGGTATAGATGCTATGATTATCCTCAGATTTTGGATAAGGGAAGTGAGGCATTGAGGGGTAAAGTATCCTTTCCAAGCTCATATGGTGAACTGGTAGCAAAACAGGGCTTTGAAGCCGGGTCTGTCTGCTCCAGAGTTTAGGGTTGGCAGGAATAATGTGGCTGAGCAGTGAGGTGACATGACACCGAGAGAGGAAGTCGATTCCAGCGCAGAATGTGCCTGAGAGGGCTTGGAGTTGCAGTAAATGTGTTGCTCAAGTCCTGACAGATGGCTGGAGTGAGCAGGAGTTTGCTCTTGGACCCCCAGGCATGTTCCCCTGACCTGCAAGTCAGAGCTCTGGGGGCCACGAGCATGGTGGCCGCCCAAGCCCTGGGGTGGCCGCCGGCTGACTTGCTGCAGAGGGAGTCCCGAGGAAGTACTGCATGGAAGGTTCTGTTTGCTCTGGCTGGAGCCCAGAGGAGGGGGTGGGGAGAACGAAGGTTTCCAGGGAGGGCTTCTGTTGGGACTTCCCTCCACTGCAGTGCCAGGAAGGCCCGTGTGGATGTTGTAGGAGAGCGCAGGGCCTCCAAGGAGACTGGGCCTGAGGAGGGCAGAGTGTGGCGTAGCCCAGCGCTTCTGGGCCTCCTGGGTACTTGGCTCTGATTCTGCAGAAAAGAGAAGGAAGAAGGAAAGGGAGTTGTTTCCCTCATGCTGGCAGACAGTGGAGGGTCCTCGGTTTGGGAGGGGGGTGGTACAGCAACAGAGAGGTGCACTGGCCATGATAAAACGGGGCCAGTGGCTTTTTCTGACAGTATCGTCTAATCATGAGAAAAATTCAGGTCAATCCCAACTGAGGACATTCTATAGGAGCCTGACCGGTCATCCTCACAAAGTTGTAGGAGAGGTGCCTGCTACTTTCTCTCAAAGGCCCACTGGGCCAGGAAAGTAAATGAGAGAGGTAGACTGGGGTTGGGGGGTGGTTAGGTGAAGCGGGGAGCAAGGCTGTCTGAAGAGGCTGCCATCACAAGGGGCCAGTGTGGGGGGCCCAGAGTGGTCACAACATCTGGATGCTTTTTTTCAAGAGCAAAATCCAGATTTTTAGGTGAAATCTTCTCATTTTGAAATGTGGGTGACAACTAATCCAAAACCACACCACCGCTCTGTAGTTCAGGAAACGAGCCAGACCTGAGGGCTGAGGGTGACTGGCATTCGGCCTCTGCCTTCTCTGAAGCACTGTCCTTCCCGCACTGCCCCAGCAACTGCTTAGATCATGACCTTAATGTATCACAGTGATTCTTGCTTGCTTCATGGGTTCTAGATTCTGACCAAGTCCTCACACGTCCATTGAGAGCCTGCATGGGGCTGAGCGCTGGGTGGAGAGATGAGGAAGACATGGCCTTTGAGGATCTCCCAGAGGATGGGGGAGACAGGCATCATTTTGACAGAGAGATGTGGCGATGGGGGGGACCCTGGGTGCTAGGGGAGCCCAGAGGGGACAAACTAGGTTTAACAAGACTTGGCTGGGCTTCTTGGAGAGCCACAGCAGTTGAACCTTAAAGGATGAGCCACCTGGACTGTCCTTCCTGCTGTTCTTCAGGAACTTGGCCAAGGAAACCATGTGGGTACAGGCAGAAGCATGGGGATCTGAAATCTCATCCTGTTAGCAGGATAAGGAGCATACGCTGAGACCCCCCGGCTGTCTGAGTTCAAAGATGGCTCTCCCACTTACTAGCTGTGTGACCTTGGGCAAGTGACCTCACCTCTCTGTGCTGAATGTCTGCACCTGTAAAATGGGGGTGATGATCAGAACTGCTTCATAGGGTTGTTGTATGGATTAAAGAAGTATTACCTATGAGGTTCTTACAGTGATACTTGGCAGGTAGTGAGCACTCATAAGTGTTAGCTGTTACTCCTCCTATGAAGGAGTAAAAGTGGCAATAGGGGAGACTGAGTGGAGGGCAGGAGCTAGGTTGTGCAGGGCCTTGAAGACCAAGGTGGGAGCTTAGACTGTATCTTGAGGGCACAGGAGAAAGAGGGAAGGGTTTGTGGCGATTTGCATGAATCTTAGTGGTGGATACGACCCTAGAAGGATCCTACCCATGTACGATGTTCTTTCTCCAGCCTCTTAGGAAGCTGGTAATCTTATCTCTGCTTAATCACCTTTAGCTCCTCTCCTTGACAGTATCTCCTTCATTCTTGGATTGTGCCAGTTGTTACTTAAGAGCCGTGATTTAATAACTGTCCACTCTCAAACACTGATTCTCTAGAATTTTATGGCTGCTTGTGGGTAGAGTATAGTTTAACATGTAGGCCCCCCCAGAGATGGGTAAAGGAGTCAAATTTGGGGAGAAGGACTCCTTCTCATTGCCCTTGGGTCCCCTAGACACTGGAGAGGAGACCGGTGAGAACTCTTCTCTTGGTGACACCCTTTACATTACACCACCATTTTATATTCTCTGTGCCACTTATTGGCACGGATCAAGGAAGAGAGCTGGGGATGGAAACTTCATGGACTCAGCTTAATGGTTCCCAGTCATTTTTCCAGGTACTACTTCTCCTTTCCTCCCAATTACCAGACCTCTGAAGATGGTCCTTTCTTTTCAGAGCAGGTGAAGCTAATGTAGGGTCAGAAGCCAAACTGAAACAACTATGGTACTGTTGGTGGTAAAATTCAGTTCAGCCAATAAGAGGCTAAGGAAGAGGGTAACAAGGCAAACAGCAATATGTTATTGTTTGCTTCTTTGATTAATTTCTTCTGGCTCAGAGCAGTTAGCGAATGAGAATGCACTTTTTGAGGAGGACCTGAGCCTTGCTTGTACAATCATGCCCCTAGTTATAATCCATCACCTGAGAAAGGG
Organism: Trichechus manatus latirostris; assembly: GCF_000243295.1. NCBI lineage: Eukaryota > Metazoa > Chordata > Mammalia > Sirenia > Trichechidae > Trichechus > Trichechus manatus. The sequence goes on from NW_004443944.1 coordinate 13,102,455, forward strand.
GAATGTGTCTCTGTTGGATCACTTCTGACGTGTCTTTGACAAAGAAATGAGCATTGTCTCTGACTAGTTTTGTCCAGGCCTTTGTACACTGAAGGTCCCCAGGCCTAGATGACTTAAAAATCAAACTCCTTGATGTTCATCCATCCATCCATCCATCAATTCAGGCATCCATTCTTCCATCCAGCCATCGTCCAAACATCTGTTCTTCCATCCATCCAACCATCTGTCCATCTGGCCATCCATCCAAACCTTCACTCTTCCGTTGGTCCATTCATCAATACAAACATCCTTTCTTCCATCCATCCATCCATCCAAACATCCAAACATCCAAACATCCCTCCCTCCTTCCTTCCCTTGCTTCCTTTTAAGCAGTGTCTGTTATTAGATTCTGGCTTTCTCTTGGTCACATTGGCAGCCTTTGTAGCTGTAGACACCTTCATATGTTATAAAATGTTTACTAGCACCTACAATGTGTTGCGAGATGGTGATGCATGACTTGGTCCCTATCCATGGGGATCTCACAATGAAGTGAGAGTTGGTTGTTACAAGGAGCTCTAGCTTATTCATTGCTTATTCCTTGTTACAGTCATCCAGATTGCACTGGCATTGGCAGCAATCACAACTTTTTGTTAATTGTTATTTTAGGAAATATGGTCTGCGCTAGTAAATTCAAGTAATGCTTAAAAATCAGATTTCCATGGGCGAACCTTAAGAGTAAAGACTATGGGTTCAAATCTAACCTGTCAAAGAAGATAAGATGCTAATAGCTGTCCTTTAAAAAGGGGAGGGGGGAGCTCTTTGGCCAAATTTTGGGATGTATTACATACACTAGCCACCGTGGAGAATTACTCAGCATTTGAGCATTTTAAAGGCTCTGAGAAGTCCTTCAGTAAAGAAACCCATTTGACTTTGACTCAGCATTTTCCAAATGCTTATTAGCTTTTGAATTTTTTTCCTCTTCTCATAAAACCATTTAATATCCCTCAGAACCAGCGTTTCACAAAACACCCTGGAAACACTTGTGGAAATGATTTGTTTCGGCCAAAAACTGCCCAATGGCCAATGTAGGTGGTCAGCAAGAGAAATCTATTCTTCGCAAGTACAGAGTTTTGTTTGGCCCAACTTGTTGGCCCCAAACTGGGGAAATGGCACTCTCCTCCAGGCAAGGGGAGTTTACTATTGAGGGAAACCTTCTCATCAATTGTCGGAATGAATCATAAGATCCGAGCTGCCTGTTGACTGAAAGGCGGAGGGTGGAGGTGGGAGGGTGGACTTCTGTCTTTCCACCTTCTCTGTTGACTCGCAGCCAGGACATGGTTTAAGCCTGCTGTCTTAGGACAAATATTTAAGCTACCTGGGTTCTCAGGTAGTTGAGAAGATGAGCCTGAGATGGCCAGTGACCTGTGATGGTGGCCTCAGGGACAGTGTGGGTGAACACAGGCCATTTTGGAAAAAGCCTTCAGTTGAACAAAGCATACTACTATAAAATATAATGTGTAACAATACCATTTGTTTTAAAAGACGGAAAGCTATATAGACGTTTAGATATAGAGAAAAAAGATAGTGGTTATCTTTGGATAGTGGCAGTACGGGCAATTCCTAGTTTGTTTCTTATGTATTTTCTATTGTTGCCCAGTTTTCTACCACGAACATGCATTCCCTTTGGAAGGGAAAAATAATATATAAAATATATGTATGTATATAACTTATATATATAAATATAACATACAAAAATATATGAAGAATATATAAAATATATAATTTACATATATAAGTATATAAAATATATCACATATAAAAGTATATAAAATATACATCCATATACATACACACATCTTATAGAAGGGATACAATATGTAAACCAAAAGAAGTATCAGAAGTATCAACTGGTGGGTTTTTGTCTTAAATCTTTGGTTTCTAATAGAGCCTTCACAGCTTCAGAGTCTGTCATTTGTTTTTTTTTTTCTTTTTCCAGATGGGCAGCAAATTTGGGAGATGGAAGCCACAGTGGATAAAGACAAGAGCCAGCCTGTAAGCACACGGACAAGATGGTTTTCGGATACTGAACATCTATGATCACCCTTCTCTGTTTCACTTCCCTCCTGCCTCCCTCATGAGCTGTTTCCTTCTTCCTTTTTTCATTCCTTCATCGAAGTCCCAGACACCATGTTGGGACCCAGTGGGCACTCAATAACTACGTGTTGGATTGATGAATGAATTAAGCATTCATCGCGCACCAGACCCCCTGATTTGCAGCTGTGCTATCCTAATGTCCTTTGTTAGAGTAACTGCTGTAACTGAAGCACTCAATTCCCCTTAGATAGCATTTCACCTGTAGAGGTAAGGAAGGTGTCAAGACTCATTTTAGATGGGCCGGCTGAACGTGCCTAGGGCCTTACATAGGAATTTAGACATAGTTGCAGTTAATGACAATTCCTTCCTTCCAGAACATGCTTTTTGTTGAGATCCCTGAGTATCGGAACAAGCACATCCGTGCATCCGTGAAGGTGAACTTCTACGTCATCAATGGGAAAAGGAAACGAAGTCAGCCTCAGCACTTTACCTACCACCCAGGTAAGGCGTTCTCTCTGAAGGCCCCTTTGGCGTTGAGAGGCAGCACAGCCCAGGATACCTGAGGTCTGATCCCAGCTGTGCCACTTGGTCAAGTGACTCAACCTCTCTGAGCCTTGGTTTCTCACAACACCTTCCTTACAAGACTTCGGAAATCAAATGCACATACAGTGCTCAGCACAGTGCCCAGTAGATAGTAAGCATATCAGTGATATTAACTGTTATGTTAAGATTTTTCTTCACGGGGAGAATGGAAGAGAAGCAGATGTAGACATGTTAAACAGAAGGCTGCTAAGCTTATGCCTCTTGCCTCTGTCTTAGGTTTGGTCACGATAGGGGTGGTTGTTGTTGTTAGGTGCCATCAAGTCAGTTTTCAACTCCTGGCGACCCTGTGTGACAGAGCAGAACTGTCTCATAGGGTTTTCTACGCTGCAGTCTTTAAGGAAGCAGATCACTAGGTCTTTCTCCCAAGGAGCCACTGGGTGGGTTCAAACTGGCAACCTTTTGGTTAGCAGCTTAGCGCTTAACCATTGCACCACCAGGGTTCCTTCATGATAGGAGCAGAAGGTAGATATGCCTTAAAACCCTCAGAATCTGTAGTTGACCCCACAGTGGGTGGTCACCCTGTGGCCAAATGGCACTACTGGTGGATAACTAGGCCAGAGTTCTCGCTCCCACAGAGCGCTACAGTTCCGAGCGGGATGGTGAGTGCCGTTTTTCATTCATTCATTTGTCCAGATATATTTGAGTGCCAAGTACTGTTCTTGGCCATGGAGACACAACAGTGGACAAAATAGGTAAAAATCCCTACGCATGTGAAGCTGACATTCTAATGGAGGGGATTCAGATAATGGATAATATTGATAGTATTGCTATGCCAGATGATGCAGAGGAGAGTGTAATTTTAATAAAAAACTCTGCTCTGAGCTCCCCTCTTGGGAAAATAGGATGTAAACTTCCCAGGGCTGAGCCAGACCTACCAGCCACCTTTCCAGGATTGCGAACCTGTAATTCAGGACTGTTACCCAGGGTATAACTTCTGTCCTAAGAGTTCCACACGGAGCGTCTGGGCTGCTCAAGGATTTAAGCCGAAGGGGCTTCCCGGGCAGCCCAGCCTTGGCGGCCTTGCCTCCAGTTAAGTGCCGTTGTAGGTCTGTGTGGTTGCCACTCCTCTCGCGCGCTGTCCCGGCCCCTGCGAGTACGTCACCGTCCCAGGACTGACGTGCTATGCCTGTCAGCGGCTGTGGTCAGGTCACTGAGGATAATGGGATCTGAAACTGTGGGAGAAAATCGCTGGGAGGGCTCTGGACCACAGGCTCAACAATTGCTTTTAATGTAGAGTTTTCCAATTAGATGGCCCTCTGTACCCTCATTTTGGTAAGGAGGCCACCGTGGGCCTGGCCTTGGCTCTTGTCTGTCTGATCTTGGCCAAAGCGAGAACTCAGTCCCCCAGCTGGGTGAGGGACTAAATGGACGGCCTTTGACAGCATCTTGAGAAATGATTTCTGTAGGTGGGAGTCAGACCTGCATTTTTGCTTTGGATGCTGAGCCTCCTCCAACCTCCCAATGTCTGGGAGCAACCCCCTCCTCCAATTTAGTTACAGTCCTATCACTAATTCATTTACTCCAGGAAAAGGAAATTGATTCCTCAACTCCTGGGCTGGTAATCCTTTAGTAAAGGACTTTGGAGAATTACAAATTCTGGTGACTGGTGCCAGGTGGTCACGAGAATGCTAATAATAGCAGCAATAATAATTTTAATAAAGTAATGCAGTAACAGCAGCAACAGCAAGCGTTGACCACTTAACAAGTCACTGTGCTAAGTACTTTGCACATACATCTCACTTAGTACCCCTAACATGTCCCCGGAGTCAATAATGATTGTTACTAGGCAGCAGATGAGGAAACCAAGGCCCAAGCCCATGAGGTCTCATCCCCCAGAGCACTGTAGTACCAAGGATGGTGACGGTCACCATTTGGTCATTGATTCGTCCAGAAAATATTTGACTGTCATTTAAGTGCCAAGTGTTCTTCCTGGCCCTGGAGCCCACTCCGCACTGAACAAAACAGACCGAAGTCCTTTTCTTGGAGGAGCTGATGTCCTTGTGTGTGTGTGGAGGAGGGGTTTAGAGAATAAATAAACACATTAAATGTATATAATATGTCAGATGATGGTGTTATTAATAAAAGTAAGCAGGGAAGGGAGACAGGAACTACCAAGGGAGGAGGGAGGTACAATTTGAAATAAAAAGTTCTCCTCCAGGCTCTCCCTTTGGGAGAATAGGCAGCAGAAGTCCAAGGGCTGAGACAGACTAACCAGTCACCTTTCCAGGATTGGAAATCTATAGTTCAGGATCATCCTCCAGGGTAAAACTCCCGACCTTAGACAATTTCACAGGGAGCCTCTTGCCCAAGGCTAATAATCAGCAGAGCCCCAACTGTCTGATCCCGGCCGTTTGGACCCCAATCAGCAGAGCCCTAAATGTCCGATCCCAGCCGTTGGGACTCCAGACCCTACATTCCCCACCACTGTCCGTGCCTCCTCTTTGCACGTGTGCGGCTCATTAGCCATGTGCCCCACGTGCTCTTTCTTTTCTCCTAGTTCCAGCCATCAAGACAGAGCCCAACGATGAGTATGACCCCACCTTGATATGCAGCCCCGCCCACGGAGGCCTGGGGAGCCAGCCTTACTACCCGCAACACCCGATGGTGGCCGAGTCTCCCTCCTGCCTCGTTGCCACCATGGCTCCCTGCCAGCAGTTCCGCTCGGGGCTCTCATCCCCTGACGCCTGCTGTCAGCAGCAGAACCCAGCGGCTGTCCTCTACCAACGGAGCAAAAGCCTGAGCCCCAGCCTGCTGGGCTACCAGCAGCCGGCCCTCATGGCTGCCCCCATGTCCATCGCGGATGCCCACCGCTCCGTGCTGGTGCACGCTGGCTCCCAGGGCCAGAGCTCAGCCCTGTTGCACCCCTCCCCGGCCAATCAGCAGGCCTCGCCGGTGATCCACTACTCGCCCACCAACCAGCAGCTGCGCTGCGGGAGCCGCCAGGAGTTCCAGCACATCATGTGCTGTGAGAATTTCGCACCCGGCACCACCAGGCCCAGCCAGCCGCCCGTCAGTCAAGGTCAGAGGTTAAGCCCGGGTTCCTATCCCACAGTCATTCAGCAGCAGAATGCCACCAGCCAAAGAGCCGCCAAAAACGGACCCCCAGTCAGTGACCAAAAGGAAGTATTACCTGCAGGAGTGACAATTAAACAGGAGCAGAACCTGGACCAGACCTACTTGGATGACGGTAAGATTCTCATTTTTCTCAGTGCCCGTAGGATGGTGCGCCAAGTACCTCCCAATCCAGAAAGCTAACCTACAGACCTGGGTACAGTCCTTAGCCTCTTTGAGCCTCAGTTTCTCCTTGAATTTAAGGGGGTGGAATAAGAAGACCACTAAAGCCTTACCCAGTTCTGTACAAGAATCATGTCCCAACAGGAGTTTGAGGGTGGGTGATAACAGGTTTGGATGCCCCACCCCTAAAAGAAAAAGCAAGTGAGGGCGATTCTGGCCATAGGCGTGTCCCCTGGGTCACGAACTGGGTCTGTGTTAACTGTTTCACTCTCTTTCCGATGGCCAGATTTAGAACCAGGATAGGAAAACAGAAAGGAAGGAAAGCCAACCCTTTTATTCACATAGAGAAAAAAACGAATCCCACTTTCTAGTTCTCTTTTGTGTGTTTTGGGGGTGGGGAGAGTAGACAGAAGAAGAAAGCTCATTGAGAAGTAGCTCTCTCAGAAGGGAGCATGAATGGGGGGGCTTGCGGGCGGGCTGCGGGCACAGTTCTGCCGTGTGCCAGGGAGGGGAGCAGTGGGCTTCCGTTGTGGTGAGCCCAGCTGACAGGGTGGCTGGGTCCAGGAAAGGCGCGGAAAAGGCTTTGTTGAGTCTGGAGGTACCCAAGTGGGTTGGCGGGGGGCCTGGCCAAAGGGTATCTTGGTAGAGCAGCCGTGCGTGGTGTTGGCTGGCGACCTCAGGGAGGAAGTGCCAGCTGTGTTAGAAGGACTCACTGGGGTCAGCCAGGTGCAGCTGGAGGGTAAAGGGGTCAGGCAGAGCAGTCTTCCCTTGGGGTGGGGGGCTCCAGGAACGCGGTGGTTGGAACTTTTTAACAGGAGAATGAAAACCTGTATCCCTGGCTGCCATCCACGGCTCTAGCTTTGCATTTTGTAGGCTGTAGCATCTGATAAACCACGAAACCTCATTTATTTAGGAAAACGAACTTGCAAGAACCCAGCCAAGGAATAGGAAGTAAGGCCCAAAGCGTCAGAAGAGTCAACATAATTAATAGAAAACACAGGTACTAAATAGCCCACATGTCAGTCACAGGGGAACCCCTTGGTGCTCAGAGACTGCTGACTTACACTTTGCCCGCAGTTGTGACAAGCTGAGTAATTGGGGGCGGGGGGAGGGGGGTTCCGTGACTTCTAGTAGTTTCCGTGTCCTCTCTGTTGTAAAGTTAGCAAGAAAAACTCGCCGCACCTCACCAGGCATGGCTAGCTGGCCCATTTAGTGTGGTGTCAAGCTACCCCACGTGGCCTCAGGGTACTGGTGTGTTAATAATTGATCTGTCTAACCCGGAATAACCAGACTGAATTAGGGTCACCGTGCTCTGTTTTAAAAGGGAGACCAGTGTACAATGCATCCTTGAACAATTTACAGCCAAAATGGTTAAAATTAAATTTTGGTGCTTATTTTTAAAGGGGGTTGTCATGTAGACAATTCAATTAATGCAGAATGCCTTGTGCTAGCAGATAAAGGAAATGTGACTGTAACCAGATCCCTCTCTGCGTGGGTACTTGGGGAGTTGTATCGCGGGCGAGTGAGGCACCTTATAAATAAATGAATGTCTGAGCAGGGCAGATACCTTCCCCAGCTGACTCTCTGCCCAGTGTTGGTTTGGTCTTGAGAGTGAGCAAGAAATGCACACTCCCTTCCACCCTGTCTTCAATCCACATTAAAGACCATGGTTAGACCAGACTTACTGGCCTGACAGAGACTGGAGAAACCCCAAGAGTATGGCCCCCGGACACTCTTTTAGCTCAGTAATGAAGTCACTCCTGAGGTTCACCCTTCAGCCAAAGATTAGGCAGACCCATAAAACACAACGAGACTGAATGGGCACACCAGCCTAGGGCAAGTACTAGAAGGTAGGAGGGGACAGGAAAGCTGGTAATAGGGAACCCAGGGTCGAGAAGGGAGAGTGTTGACATGTGATAGGGTTGTTAACCAGTCTCATAAAACAATATGTGTACTGTTTAATGAGAAGCTAGTTTGTTCTGTAAACCTTCATCTAAAGTACAATAAAAAAAAAAAACAAAAAAAAAAAACAGACCATGGTTAGTCTCTCGGGTAGGGAGCAGAGTTGGCCCATCCCCTGAATCACTGCGATCGAGGAGACCAATATCCAGTGGCCTGAGGTTGTCATGAGTAACCTTCAATTGCCTACCATAGCCCCAGTCCCAGAGAGGCACTTGCTGTTTTCGTGGAAGCTTACATTATGAAGAAAGCAGCCAGGTGTGGAGACCCTTTTGGGTTTCCTCAGGTGTCTTTGATCACAGGAAGGTTCAGAGTTTTGGAGAGAATGGCCTCCTGGTGGGTCCATAACATGAGTCCACTCTAAGGATGTCTTGGGGAACTGAGCACGGTGAAGCTGCTTGTCCTGAAGACACCTTTTCTTGAATACGTTCTACACAACCCCAGTTCCATGAGATTTTAATAGGAATTTTCTGAAGTGAGGGTTCCGTGGCTCAAAAAAGTGACAAAACTTTCAGTTAAACCAACTTTTAAAGTATACCTATTGTAGGACTTCTCAGAGCCTTTGCTGTGTTAGCGGACGTTGTAAATCTAAAAGGAGGAGGTGAGGCACTTCCCAAAATTACTGGAGCACAGACAGGGGTGTGCAGTGCACAGCTGCAGGGGTCAGTGTACATTTTGTGGCCTGCTGTCTTCTTTGAGAATGGAGCCCCTGCAAGCCTAGGCCCTCTCGCCCCCTAACATTTGGGTGATATAACAAAAGAAATTCAGAGTTCCGAAGCCCAGAACTACCCCATGCCATACTGAAGCTTCTAAATTCTTGGCCTTCACGTTCCTGGGGCCAGAGCATTGACAGGGCAGTAAAATAATTCCTACCTGTATGACCCCCAAAAGGCAGCCATGTGATTGCTGCTCAGGTGTTCAGTGCTAAGCTGCCATTCTCCCCGAGGCTCTGTCCAGCCCGGGCTTCTGCACAGGGAGGACCCACATGGCCTGTTGTGCCTAATGGGAAGCCCCATGCTGCACCGTCAATTGCTGGGATGTTCAGATCCTCCTAGCAGAGGCCTCTGGTTTATGCGTGCAAGGAACATGTCCGTCGTTGGCTTTGTGGGTGTGGGATTCAGACAGCTTGGTCTGTTGTTTTATGTTTTATTTCGGCCAGGTAACCTGGAAATCCCCTGGGTCATTGCTCTGAATGAGGTGTGCAGGCAGCCTCGGTTTTGAAGATCCTTTTCTGTCTTGTTTATGTGTTATTCAGAGCTTTCTCCCACAGAATGCATATTTGGTAACACAAAGCACCGAGCTCCAGCTAACAGGCCCGTGCATTTCTGTGTGTGTATTTCTGGTTGGCCGCTTATTTGCCTTGGGATTTGGGCAAAGTAGGCTTTCCTTGAGAACTTCATGCGAGCTCAGCATTTGGGTATTGAGAGTCGGGAGAAGGTTTTGCAGCTGGAAATGGAAGGGCTCACCAGTGGACAGGGTTCTCCACTCTCCTCCCTCCCTCCACTCATCTCTGCTCCCTGTTGTAGTTGGGTGCCATGGAGTTGGTTTTTGACTGTAGCGATCCCATGTGACAAACTAGAACTGCCCCATAGGGTTTCCTAGGCTGTAATCTTGACTAGAGCAGATCGCCAGGTCTTGTCTCCCGTGGAGCCTCTGGGTGGGTTTGAACAGCCATGCTTTCTGTTAGCAGCCAAGGACTTAATCGTTTGCGCCACCAAGGCTGCTTTTCTCCTCCCTAATACTCCCTCCCGCCTTCCCACCCGCCCACCTGCAGGTACTTACTGGCCACGTACTCCACCAGGCACTCTTCTGGGCCTTAGGGACACACGTGACCAGATCAGACCAAGTCCTTGCTTTTATGGAGTACTTTTTGGTTAGGGAGATAGACATTCACATGTAAGGAAATAAATAAGTGGGAGAAAAGCTATGAAGGAAGTTAAAGGAGGCCAGGGGTTAGAGTGTGGCTGGGGATGGTGTTGGCCCCTTGGACCGAGGGGACAGAAAGGCCAGTCTGAAGAGGTGATGCAGGGCAGGAACCAGCCAGGGAAAGAGGGAGGGAAGGGTGTTTCAGGAAGATGAAACAACAGCGGCGGAGGCTGTGAGGTCAGAGAAGCAGACAAGAGGTTTGGGTTTATCAAAGTGTTCAGTAGCTGTGGGTGGGTTTTTGGCAGGAGCACAGCATGATTGGATTTACCTTTGGAAAAGATCACTCTAGCTGCCGTTTGGAGAATGTACTGTAAGGAGGTAAAGGTTGGGAGCAGAGACTAGTCAATTTGGAGTTTTTCTCTTTTTGGAGGGGAAAGGGAAGAGGTTTACTTTGCTTTAGGCATAGCCAGGTATGAAAAATGTGACTCCTCATGGCAGGAATGCCTGGCGAGGCGATGAAGTTTACAAAAGGGTGCACCTTATGAACTTGTTCATTAGTACGGTTATTGAAAACGGAACTGGAATTTCTGAACTCTGATTCATATACGCGTAGTGCTTAACCACTTCTACTCTGTAAGATAGAGGACAGCTGCAGCTTTACACCAAGATGTCTTTATGGAGAAGGTGGGAATTAGCTTGTCCTGTGAGACAGAGGCAAGGTGGGCAGGCACTGGGGAAGGTGGACTTCAGACGCTACTCTTCACTGGGTGCTGCTGGTGACACGTTCTCAGAGCCTCGGTGGCTCGGCCGCTGACCTGGAGGTTTTCAGGTCATCAAGCCAATGTGTTCTTACCACAAACCCACCAAAGGCTTTGGGGCCACAAACTTGCACTGTGCAGCCTGGAGACTCAGCCACAGACCAGAGTACCAGGGGCGGGGGAGTGGCTGGGGCTGACCTGAGACCATCGTACCCGTTCTGTAAGTGACCTAGAGAAGAAGCACATGGTCTCAGTGATGGCCGGGGCCTTCACCAGTGGCTTGGGGATGGCAGATGAGGAGGAGGAGGAGGAGGATGATAATGAGTGTGTGTGTGTGTGTGTGTGTGTGTGTGTGTGTGTGTGTGTGAGAGAGAGAGAGAGTTTACTTGGGTAGGAGAGAGTGCTAACCAGTCTGCTTCATTTCTACTCTATTCTTATGACGTACTTAAACGTTATTTATTGAAATATATTGATCAAATATATTTGACTATTTGAATATTGAAAAATACTTATTGAAATACAGACACGTATAGAAATCAGTTATATTCTGTGACTTTCATCAAGTGGGCCACCCATGTAATGACCCCCAGATCAAGACAGCATCTCCTCAGCACTCCAGAAGCCCCTGTGTGCCCCTTCTGTCATCTCCACAAAGGTGGCCGCTCTCCTGCCTTCTAACCCCAGAGATTCGTTCTGCCTTTTTGTGTACAGACAAGCATCATACTCTTGTGTCTGGCGTCTTGCCTTCAGCAACACGGTGATGAGATTCCTCCACGTTGTTGGGCGTAGTTTCATTTTCACTGTTGTGGAGTTGTTTCACTGAGGGAATACAGTGTCCCCCTAATAAGCTTTGGTTTCTATCTGTTTGCTTGTTTCATGTAAGTGAGCTTGTATTGTATTCATCATTTTGCGACCGACTTATTTCACTCATCGTGATGTTTTCAGCATGCGTCCACGTTGTGGCATGCATCAGGACTTCATTTCTCTTTATGGCTGGGTGATAATCCATGGGCTGGATAGGCCACATTTTGTTTATCCATTTATCTGTTGAGACTAGAACTGTTCTTTTGGTGCCGACATATACACGTTTCTGCTGAGTGTATGGTCAGGAGTGGGGCCGCTGGATCTGCTGGAGGTATGTGTTTGTTCTGCATTCACATTCCTGGCCAAGTAGTTTTCCAAAGTGGTTGTACCCATTTATACGCCCACAGCAGTGCACAGGAGTCATACAAAGTAGTTACAAGTATAGTTCATTTTTCTATCCTCCGAACCTGGAACGTGACCTCCCTTTTGATGAATGTGGCCAGTTATGGGGGATCTGAACAGCAGACCCAAGGGGAGTAGGCTATTCAACGTCACCAGATTCAGCTTCAATTCCTGCTCTGACTCTTGCTTGGGCCAGTTACTTAACCTTTCTGATTCTCCTTTTTTCTCACCCATGCAAACTCTACTCACACGTGGATACTCAGAAACTACCAAAGAGGCATTAAGGTTGAACTTCAGTTTCCAGCAAACGATGTATAACTTATAATAAATGCTCAGTAAACAGTGTATGCTCCATTAGTAACAAGCATGATGACAGTAACTCCATTTACCATCATGTTTCTGTCATGCCATCGATAGATTTACCTTTATTTTGGCAACTAAACACTTCGGCCTTTTTTTGTTTGATGAGAAGACTCTTTGTGAAAAAACAAATAGGAAAAAGCCCCAGGGAAAGATCTGATCTGCAGCTGACAGAAACTGATTTTCAAGCAGCAAAGAAGCAGCGTGGATGTTTTATTCAAGTTTCACTTCCCTGCTGACAGCTCTCTTCCCCTCTCATGAAAGAACCCCCAGGGCGATAACAAGTAGGGAAACTCACGCCCGATGGGTAGGTGGCAGTGAGCTATCATCTGTCTACTTTCGGAAGAGCCCCTCAGAGCATTCGGGAGAGCCATCCATGCCACCTCCACCCAGAGCACTCAGAGGAGGCCCAGAGTCCAAGGCGCAGCCCCACTGCAAAATATGAGTGCAATGCAGCGGCCAGCCTCTGCATTTTATTTCCTCTGTGCTCTGTTTTAATCTTTTTGTCTTGTTCCCAATTCGCAGTTTTCACTCACAGTCTCTCTTTAAGACATAAGACGCTAGCTTTCAGTGCCAGCTCCACCACTTACTGTGTGATCTTGGGCACGTTACCTAGCCATCCTGTTGCTCAGTTTCGCCTCTATGAAAGGGAGATGATCCTAGTCACCACGTCGCAGGGCTGTGGTGAGAACGAAGGGAGTTAATACACGTAACATGCTCAGACTAGTGCTTTGCACAAGCTCGTCCTCCGTGAGTGTTAGCTATTGTTTCTACAGTAAAACCTGCAAAAGCCAGAACCTGTGTAAGGTGGAAACCTGTCAGAGAAGAAAAACTCAAATATTTTCACTAATAGAGAGCTATAGAAAAGTGGTAAGACAGCACCCTGTCAAAGGCGGAAAACTTGCGAGGCCTGGGAAAACAAGGCAGTCCCACTGAGTTCCGGCTCTGACAGGTTTCACTGTATTTGCTTACGAATGTAACTGACTTCTTGCAGGACTTCTAGCATAGCTTGAATTTTAAAAATCTATGTGTGTAAGAGAAAAAATAAATCTGCTCTTTCCAGATGGGGACCCCCTGCTCCCTCAATGCCCTGATTCCTCCATGTGGGCCAAGTTCAAGGTTCAGGGTTCCCTGCCTAATTCCCTTGGGTGGACCTCAAGATGTTTGCTTGAGGGAGATGATGCCCCAGCTGAGGGACTGCTGGAAAGTCCAATTTGCATGTGTCCTCTGCCGTGGGCTCCCCTGGAGGAGTGGGGACCAGTGGCCCAAGTTTTGCTAGTTGCACCATTGACAGGGAGGACCAGGGGAGTCCTTTAAGAAGGTTCTTTGCCCCGAAGCTGGATATGCAAGTACTTGAGAAGCAGGCCAGGGAAGAATGAACAGAGAGGCGCTCTCCAAAGCGCAGGAAGTAGGGAAGGGACCGCAGGGTCAAACTGGCTTCTGTGACTGGCATTGCTTTGTCCAGCAGGTCAGCAGGCTCCAACTGGGGCTGCTCAGTGCCCACGGCAAGCTTGTGACAAAGCAGCCCCTGTGTGCAAGGCGTGCGAAGCCCACTGAGAGCATGGCTGTCACGGGGCGCCGCCTACATGCCTGGCCACCATATTGGCCCCAGGAGCTCTGGGCTGCTGGCACTGGGGATGGTGGCTCTGGCAGAGGGGAAAACGCAGGATTCTCTCTGCTGGTCAGAACCAAGGAAGAGGCCCAGAGGGCATGTGCCCTGGCAGAGCCCAAGTCGGTGTCAGAGTGTGGGGCTGTGCCTGGTGTGCCAGCAACTGCCAATGCCAAGTTTAGCTCCCTCAGCTACCCAGCCACCTTGAGTGAGCACCAACAGGGTGCCAGGCCCCAGCCCAGGGCTTCTGCCAACACTCTTTTTTTTTAGTTGATTTTTAAATATTTATTTTATATTTTGTATAGGTAATATATTTAACCAAAAAGAAAAGAAAAAGAAAAAAATCTAACCCATTGCTGTCAAGTCAATTCCAACTCACGTATGTCAGAGTAGAACTGTGCTCTGCAGGGTGTTCTTGGCTGCAGTCCTTACGGAATCAGATCGCCAGGGCTTTCTTCGGCCATATCTTTACACGTCTGAAAAAAAAAAAAACGATATACAGCAAAATGTCTTGACTTGTTCCTATTTTTGCCCTGCCCCTGATAACAACTGTTATTGTTTTTCTCTCGCCTTCCAGAGCACTATTTCTCCACCTTTTTTTTCTTTCATTATTACCATCTTCCCCAGGAGCCTTTTTAGATGAGTTTTTCCTAACCCCCACCCTCATGTAATGTTAATACCACAGATACACGGTATATCAGTTTATGGAGTGTAGCCCTTTGTGGGGCCACAAACCATTGTAATATTTAAGATTTGTCTTACCCCCACCCCCCCGAGAAACACATTTCACCCACTTGAGGGCAATATCGTCCTTGTTGAGAATGCATGTTCTAGAGTTTCTTTATGCGATCATGAGCAGGTACAAATATATATTCTCCAATTCCCCCTTTCTTCTACAAAAGGTAGCAAAATATACACACAGGTCCACATCTAGGCTTTTTTACTTCCTAGGATCTCCACAGATCTTCCCTCATCACTGCGTGAAGAGTACCCTCATTCCATTTTTATAGCATTCTGTGACATGGATGGACCACATTTATTTTAGTCGGTCCCTTGTGGATGGGACCTGGATGATTCCCAGTCTCTTGCTGTTACACACAGTGCCACCCTGATTGCCTTGTGCTCTTGGCCCTGAGGAAATGGGCAGGTTTGTCCAAGGGCCACTTCTCAGGAGTGGGATTGTAGGTCCAAGGGTCCACCCTTGGTTCTGGGTCTGTGGTTGGCCTGCCTGCCTTTCAGCCTGGCCTCACCATGTCACTCCTTTGTGACCTTGAACAAGTGACTTATAATAATGTACCCAACTCTGAAGATCATTGTAATAATTGAAATGGGATCATCCTTGTAACGCACTTTGACCAGTAGCTGGTAGTAAGCATACAATAATTATTAATATTCTTCACCTCCATCAACGACAACATCATCATCATCATCGTCATTGTCATTGTCATCGTCAGAAATTCAGGGTCCTGTGAGTGACAGGGCAGAGCTGGACTTTGAAGAAGAGCTGTGTGGCTGACTCTTAGCCTGTATTCTTGTTCGCCTACCAGGCTGCCTCTTGTTAATTCAAAGGCTATTTATAGAGTATCACTAGAAAATTCCCAGGTCTAGAAAGCTGTGCTTGCCTCCAGATGAACCCACAAAATCTGCAAGAGCTACTGTGTGAAGGTCACTGAATTGAGCCAGTAGCTGCTCTATGTCCCTCCTCCAGGAGAACAAACATCATGCAGGTGTCCCAAGCTAGGACTAGTCCTTATTTGGCCCCTCTTGATGTTTCCCCCCTTTCTGAAAACCTCAGTTTCTAGCTGTGCCACTGGTTGTCCTTTCATCCCGGATGATATATTTTGCATTGCTGGCTTATTTAAGGGAGCCACCCTCCAGCTGACTCCAGACCCAAAAACGCTCAGCCATCTTCTTGAAATTCTGCTTGGCAGATGTTTCCAAAGGAATGTGCTCTTGCCTTTGGAGGTCAGAAGCTACCAAACCACAAGAAAGTCCATTCTCAGACTTGTTGGCTGCTCCACCCACATTCCAGAGCCGCATCAGACCCACAAAGAGCAGACAGCACCCAATAAAGGGGACCAAAAGAGACATCATCCTATGGCATCAGATGGCCTCACAGCCATCCACCAGAACCAGTGTGTTTAGTTATTCTGAGTCATTTGTGCTCCATTTCATTTCCCTCTCCAGATGAGGTTATTCTCTTGTGGCAACAAGTAACACCCTGGTGAAGGAGTAAGGTATTCAGTTAAATGAGATTTATGGGTAGCTCAGCATCCAGTGTTTTTTTAAAGGTCCTTCTATACTTTCACTGGTGATTCAGCAGTAGCATTCTCTCCTTCCACGTGGGAGACGCAGGTTTGATTCCCAGCTGAGGCACCTCATGCCTCATGCCCAGCCACCACCCATCTGTCAGTAGAGGCTTGTGTGTGGCTATGATGCTGAACAGGTTTCAGCAGAGCTTCCAGGCTAGGACAAACTAGAAAGAAAGGCCTGGTGATCTACTTCCTAAAATCAGCCAATGAAAACCTTATGGAGCACAATGGTCTGATCAGCCGCCAATCGTGGGGATGACGTAGGACTGGACAGCTTTTCTTCCATTGTGCACGGGGTCGCCATGAGCCTGGAGGCAACTTGATGGCAACTAACAAAAAAAAACAAAAAACACCACATACTTTCATTCTTACTAGAACATTGCGCAGAAGTGCTAAGTGCTAAGACTCACTTTCCTGCCTTAGTGAGTGTGGTAGGCTGGATCTGCTGGAGACTTTGCTCGTTTCAGGATGATGCAGCGACTCCGGGTGATTACTCTGAACATTACTGAGTTCACTCAGCCCAGGCCATAACTCAGGAGAAACCAAAATGTTGTGTTAAAAAAAATACATATGTTCCCAGTATCAGTTCTAGCTGCAGTTTTCTTCTCTCTAGAAAAGTAGAACTTGAAAAGCGATTTAGTTATTTGACACTATGAATTAGGTGGGTGGCAGTTAATTAAATCTTACTTTACCTACTAGGATTTTCTCTGTATTGCCTACTTTCTCCCCCATCATGGGACCCCATTTGGATAAATGACAAAACTTTGTTTTCTCAGAAAAACACCTTTTTTATGAAATAACCCTGGTCTCACCCCCTCCCACAGAACTGAGATTTGGGGGCATGTTGTCGCATTTGAGTGTAGTTCTGGTTGCTCTTTTTGCGCTTGACATGTTCAGCTTTATTTTAGTACCGGTTTGCTTTTGCTTTTCACCCTGTTGGAAGAAAGAGGGCCTTTGTTCTTGGGGAACGACGAAACCGTCCATCTGGCTCTTCTTCACCGAATTTTTGGTATCTCCTTAATTTTTTATCGATCTGGGGATCTGGTCAAGTTGAGACTGTGTAGATGAAGGAAAGTCTGGGCCTATTTTGCCTGTTCAGGCTGTGGGGAGTCTTTCCAGGCAAAGTCAAAGGCAGGCTGAGGGTTGAGTATGAAGGAGTCTGTTTTGGTCCTCAGCAGTGAACCCTGCCACCTTCAGGCTTGGGGATGACATCTGCCTCTGCCCTTTAACTGCCATAAAATCAGACCTCTGGCCAGGCAGCCCAAGAGGATGGCTCCCTGGTCATTTCACAGTGAGCGCTGAGCACCCCAACTTGATTTTATGATAGGATTGTCTGTTGCAAGCCGTTTGGACTTAAGTCCCCAGCATTCTGCAAACCAGCAAATGGGTTTCATCTGAAGCCTGTTAGTTCCACTGTCCCAGGAAAGCTGAACAGACACTCCCTGGTTGTTAATTTCTAAAACTCTGGACAAAGCAAAGGTTCGGTTGCATAAGCTGTCTACGTGGAGGATGCCTTTGAAATGTTCTGCAGCCGGTTCTTATAGATTTCTGGAAGTTGCTGGTGGCTTTTGAATTCTGAGCTTTACTGGATGCCTAAAAAAGAATTGACCCACGGTTGATTAATGCACACTTTCCAATTCTTACTGATGGATTGAGTTGTGGTCTGCTCAAGACTTGGAACAGGGGTGGCCAACTGGTGTTCATAGGCTGCATTTCGCCTGCAGATATTTTGTTTGGCCCACATACTATTTAAAAAAATATTTGGATTAGATGTCAACATTTAAAAGCCAGGGGCTGCACATAAAAATACAGATTTCCAGCTTTTCTTGGAAAATCAGGATCTGGCCACCCTGGTCCCCGCATTCTGGTGGCAGCTACCAGGAGTCGAGGTCATGGCTGACCCTGAGTGGAGACCACCTCCTTTAGACAAAACACTTGCTTGCCAGCTCTCCACAGTCCCCACTGCTCCCTTTTGTCTCATGATAGACAGAGTGTCCATTGTTATTTACTGTCACCCTTGCACTGTTGTTCCTCTTACCCTTGGCCCACCTCACTCAGTCAGGGTTCCTATCTGGACCCATTAGACATTTCAATTTGTGACCTCTGGTCTGGAAATGCCACTCACGTCTGTGGCTGCTTAACCCAGTACCTGGCACACAGTGGGGGCTTTGGAAATGTTAACTCCCTCTGTCTTTCTTCTTTCCCACTCCTCATGGCTAGGGGTAAGATTTTAAAAACTTTTTTTATGAAATATTTTGAATATATAGAAATATTGAATAGCACAGTGTACTGCCATGAACCCACCACCCAGCTTCAACAGCTGTCAGTCTGGTTTCTTTGACACCTCCATCCTCTGCCACCACCATTGCACAGTAATATTTTGCAGCAAATTCTAGATGTCATATTATTCCGTGCATAAGTATTCAGTAGATCTCTTTAAAAGACAAGGCTCTGGAAGTACCCACAATACCATTAGCACGCACAAAAATGAGCAATAATTCCTTAATATTGTGAAATATCCAGTGTTTAAACTTCCAGTTGTCTCATAAATATAATACTTTTTTCTGCTTTGTTTTGTTTTTATTATTTTATAGTTTGTTTGACTCACAGTTCAAACCATGCCTACACATTGCAAGCAGATGCCGTGACTGTTAAGTCAGTTTTAATCTAGAGGTTAACTTCTCTAGATTAAATAGCAGAACCCCTCCCTTTTGTTATATCATTATTATTATTTTTCAGTTTATTTGTTGAAGAAACAAGGTTGTTTGTCTTGTAAAATTTCCTACAGTCTGTATTTTGCCAGGTATATCGCCACGGTGAGGTTTAACATGTTCCTCTGTCCCCTGTACTTCCTATAAATTGGCAGTCGGTTTGCAGGCTTCATTGAATTCAGGTTGAAATTTCTTTTTTTTTTTTGCAAAACGGCCTCATAGTTGATGGTTTATCCTTCTGTCAGGAGGCTTGTGATGCCATGTGGCCTCTCTTTTGATGATATTAGTAGCTATTGATAGTCAATGCCTAGTTCCATTAATTCATTGGAGGCTGCAAAGTGGTGACGTTCTATTCCGATCCTATCATCCCTTCCTCTTAGCTGGAAAACTTCTATAAAGGGAAACTTCCCTTTGTCAACAATGGTATAATTCATATAGGAAAAGCAGGATGAATAGTTGATTCTTCCTCTGTTTATACGAGCTTTTAAAATAATGAGTTGGTTCATTCGCACCCTCCGGTGGGAATCAGTTAGGTTTTGTTTTTTTTTTAATACCATAATGAACTCATGGATTTAAGTATATTTGATATGTTTGGAATAAAATTTTAATGGGCTTTTTGGTAGTTTCTTTTGCCCTTATCCACCGATGGATATAAATAATGCGACTTCCTCTCATATCCCTCTCTGCCTTGGAAATGTGCTCAGATATTCTGAGGCTTCCAGGAGGAAGGGATCCTATGTGTAGACTCAGGCTAGTCACAGGAGGTCTGGGCTGCCAGCTGGCTGAGATGTTCCTTACAGCATTATGGAGTCTTGTGATTTCAGAATACAGTTAGCAGTTGCAGGGCAGGTTATAGGTTGCTTAGGAAGTTGAGGGGCTGCTGTAATGGAAACCCAAAGCAACAGTGGCTTAAACAAGATAGGTGATTTCTTTCTCCTGTAATAGCACAGACATAAGCAGTCCAGGGCTAGTGTGCTGGCCCTACGGTGCTAGAACCCAGGCTCTTTTCTGTCTTACCGCTCCATCATTCTTAGGGTAGAGCCCTCATCTGCGTTGTCCAAGATGGCTCCTGGATGGAGCATGCCCCTTCCCTTTAAGGACATAGCCAGGAAATCCCACACCTCTCTCCGGCTGGTACCTCATTGGCCAGAGCTTTGCTTTGTGGCCGCACTGAGCTGTGAGGGAGGCTGGGAAATGTAGTTTTATATTTACTTTATCCAGTCATGTGCCCTCCTAAAATCCAATACTCCAGACGACAGGGAGAGTGGATTTTGAATCTCTACCCAGGGAACAGGATCATAATGGGAAAATTAGCTCCAAAGAGGATATCTTGTGTTCTTTAATATTATTAGGAGTTGCTTCATCATTCCACAAATATCTGTTGAATGCCTCCTACGTGCCAA
This sequence comes from Trichechus manatus latirostris, assembly GCF_000243295.1. Lineage (NCBI taxonomy): Eukaryota > Metazoa > Chordata > Mammalia > Sirenia > Trichechidae > Trichechus > Trichechus manatus. The sequence goes on from NW_004443944.1 coordinate 13,122,549, forward strand.
GTGTGCCCTGAGGGCACATGGTACATGAAGCTGATAGAATCCCAGCTTTCATGGAGCTTACATCCTAGTTGGGGAAACAAACAGCTAGATAAATATCTATTACGATGTCAGGTGGTAATAAGTACTATGAAGAAAACATAATACAGATTGAGGAAAGAGAAGACCTAAAAGTTCAGTTATTGTGAAAGACAAGAATCAGAGAATCCAGGGCTGATTCTTCTTCTTAGAGTCAGGCCAGGAACCTCACATCATGTTCTTACTATCTTGCCCAGGGTTTCTCAATCTTGCACTATTGATATTTTGGACCGGCTCATTCCTTGTTGTGAGGGGCTGTTCTGGGCATTGTAGGCTATTTAGCAGCGTCTCTGGCCTCTATAATTATTATTTTGCGGTTTATTTGTTGAAGAAACAAGGTTGTTTATCCTGTAAAATTTCCCACAGTCCGGATTTTGCCAGGTGTATCTCCATGGTGAGGTTTAGCATGTTCCTCTGTCCCCTATACTTCCTGTAAATTGGCAGTTGGTACTAGAGGCCTCATCAGATTCAGGTTCAAATTTTTGAACCACTAGATGCCAGTAGTACCACCGCCACCTGCAGCACGACAGCCAAAAATGTCTCCAGATGTTGCAAGTTGTCCCTTGGTGGGCAAAACGGCCCCTGGCTGAGAACCACTGGTGTAAAGGATTTAGTACCCACTTCTGGTAGAAGCACCAGCTTTACAGTGTTGAGTATCGGCCAGACCATGTGTGTGTAGGTGTTGGGGGTGGGGTGGGGGTAACAACTCTAGAAAGAGGCCTGGATATGTAGACTGGATAATGCTTAGAACTCTCTGAGTGTGTAAAGCCACCCAGGAACTCATGTCTCCCGAGGCACAGTGTTTTGCCCGGGACGGTGCACAGGGCAGTGGCTTCAGCCTCAAAGATGTCGATGAGGAATTGTCAAAGGGAGGCTTGTGCTGGAACCCCAGCTTTGCCTCTTCCTTGCTCGTGGCTTTGGGTGAGGCAGGTGTGAAAGGCGATTGGTAGACTATCAGGCGCCCCCCAGTGGTGAGGAGGGTTGATGCTGTGGCATGGACACAGCCTCCTGCATCATCGGGTTGGCAGGCAGGCTGCCTCAAGGAGCTGCCCGGGAGGAATCTGGGTTAAGCATTTGCCTTCTTGTTTTGGCACCTCATGCTTGCTTCTTCACAGCTGGTACCCATTCATTCATTCCTTGAACACATATTCACTGAGCACCTATTATGTGCTAGGCGTGGTGTCAGCAGCTGGGACACAATGGACAAGGCATCTCTGACAAAGCTTACTCTCCTGGTTGGGGGGGGGAGTTGTCAATCAGATGTCAGCCAGTCTATCATGAAATGTGCTCTGAAGAAAATAAATGGAGTCCTTGGGTGATGTGAGTGGTTAACGCACTCAACTGCTAACTGAAGAGTTGCCAATCTGAGTCCACCCAGAGGCGACTCGTGAGAAAGGCCTGGCGATTTACTCCTGAAAAGTCAGCCATCGAAAACCTTATGGAGCACAGTTCTACTCTGCACACATGGGGTCGCCATGAGTTGGAGTCAGCTAGATGGCAACTGGTTAAGTGCTCTGAAGAAAGTAAACAAGGTGGATGAGGCAGTCAGGGATGGCCTCTCTGAGGAGGTGACGTGATAAACCAGAAGGGACCAGCAGGGAACAGGAAGTGCAGAGGGCCAGAGCTGGGAAGAAACGTTGATTTGTGAAGGACAGAAAGAGGCCTGGTGTAGCTGAGGGCCATGACTGGGGGACTAGTGAAGGGGAGGCTTGGAGGGCAGGCTAGACCATGTAGAGCCCCACAGGTCACCGTGAGAGGGTTGGGTTTTGTTCTGGAAGGGAAGGAAATCTGTCAGCAGGTGGAAGGTTGTAGTTTGGGGTGTATGTTTGCCAGGCTGGCAAGTACAAGAAATAATTATGAAAATAACAATATTCCCTCCCACTTAATAAGTACCTTAGGAGGGCAAGGGCTCATTATCATCTCTGCATCACAGATGGGAAGCTAGGCTGAGGCTGGAGGGAGTAATTTGTCTGAGGTCACAAAGAGAGAGGCAGAGCGGATGAGCAGTTAGAGGCACGTGTGTGTGTGTGTGTGTGTGTGTGTGTGTGTGTGTGTGATTATCTTGATTCTGTTTGTAAAGAGGATGGAGCTTTTTCGTTGGTCCAGGCCCCTCCCTCTTCACTGCCCTATCTGATGAAGACTCCAGAAAACAGACACCCCTGCATGGATACCCCACAGGAATCTCAGACTCTTCCTGTGCTGACGTGACCTCATGCTCTGGCCCTGCCTCCCTGCTCTGTTCCCGTCTCCCTTGTCTCCCTGGTTGCCCGGGGGATTTGGAACTGTGTCTTTAGGCATCATACTTAATGCCTGCGACCTCAATTTCCTCCTCTGTTAAATGGGGATAACGGCAGTGCCTCAGGTTTAAATGAGATGATACATGGAAAGTGTGTGTGTCAAATGGTTGGCTGCACAGAAATACTCCATAAATAGTAACCATCAGCTTCATCATATTCCTTGTCATCTTCATCTGTCCAAAAAAAACCCCAAAAAACCAAACCCATTGCCATCAAGTCGATTCCGACTCATAGCAACCCTATGGGACAGAGTAGAACTGCCCCATAGGGTTTCCAAGGCTGTAATCTTTATGG
>NW_004443944.1:13125314-13126038 GCF_000243295.1 Trichechus manatus latirostris
ACCCATTGCCATCAAGTCGATTCCGACTCATAGCAACCCTATGGGACAGAGTAGAACTGCCCCATAGGGTTTCCAAGGCTGTAATCTTTATGGAAACAGACTGCCATATCTTTCTCCTGTGGAGCAACTGGTGGATTTGAACTCCCGACCTTCCGGTTAGCAGCCAAGTGCTTGAACCACTGTGGCCCATGGAAGTGTTTTCTTCTCTGCATGTGGGACATGCTAACCTTCTTTAAAGTCTTCCCACCAGCTCCTGGCTTCCACAGAGCTGGGAAAGTTGCTCCTGCTCTAGATTTGAGTGAGGTCCTTTATTCCAGAGTCACGTGAAAACGCGTTCTCCAGGACTCCCTATTGCAGTCACCTGGGCGGAGGAGGGTTGAGAAACCACGGGGAGCAGCGCCTTTAGACCAGGGGAGGATGAGTGAGGCTAGGAGCTGGGCCCAGGAAGTCCCAGCTGGGGCCCTGCTGACCCGGCTTAGCAGGTAGCTCCTCTGATCCCAGGATACAGTCCCAACAGGTCCCGCCTGGTCCCTCTCTGCTCTGGACTGTTTTTTCTAAATTCTCTTTTTTTTATACTAGTTTCTAGGGTCTTTTCTAGGACCTGAAATCTGTCCCTTCCTTTTATATTTTCTTTTCAGTAATAGGCCATTGTTGTGTGCGGTCGTGTCAATTTTCAACTCACAGTGGCCCTGTAGGACAGAGAACTGCCCCGTACAGTTTCCAC
>NW_004443944.1:13126355-13165805 GCF_000243295.1 Trichechus manatus latirostris
GTGGCCCTGTAGGACAGAGAACTGCCCCGTACAGTTTCCACAGTGGCCCTGTAGGACAGAGAACTGCCCCGTACAGTTTCCTAGGCTGTAATAGTCACGGGAACAGATCGCCAGGTCTTTTCTCCCACAGACTGGCTGGTGGATTCCAACTGCCAACCTTTTGGTTAACCATTGCGCCACCAGGGCTCCTTCCAGTAATAGACGCATATTGGGAAAAAAGAAAATTCATGATTTTCTAAATTCCCATTCTGATCTCCTGGTTCCTGGACTTCCTGCTATCTGAATTTCCTGTTCAGTGTGCTTGGTCTAGGACTGTTCTGGGCCATGGCCAATTTTGCCTCCTGCAAGACTGGCAAGAAAGAAAGAGGAAAGGAAGGGAGGGGAGTAACGTGCAGTGCTGGTGAGGGGTGGAAAGCAGGCACTCTGCTGCATTATTGGGGGGACTCTATATCGATAGAACCTCTTTTGGAGGGCAATCTGGCAAAACCTACCAAAACTGAAAATGCACGCATCCTTTGGCCCAGAAGATCCTGGTTCCAGCTTTTCATTCTGTAGGTGTCATGGCACATCTGTAGGTTGGGCTGGCTTGCTCATGTCACATCCTTGGCCCCCAGCCCTGCACAGTGTCCTCCAGCTTGATGCTTGGTGACATCATGAGTGCCTGGCTTTCCCAGATCACAGGAGACAGAGCAGAGGCCGCCTGCTCAGGCACTGTAATGAGTCTTGTCTTCAGGGACCCTGGCCTGGTCCATCCGGATACCCTGCTGGGCAGAGTGCATTGATGGCTGTCTTGTTTGTAGTAGCAGAAGATGAGAAACAACCTCACTGTCTGTTAATAAGAGACAGCCACACAAGGAATACTGAGCTGCTGGGGGACAGGAGCTGAAGGGACGCTTTTCCTGTGTGTGTTTTTATACTTTCGGAGTTTTCCTTTTTTTTACAATATGCACCTATTAAAATATGAAAGAAGGGGAGAGATTTCAGGTCCTAGAAATGACCCCAGAGGCTAGTATAAAAAATGGAGATTTAGAAATGGAGGCCTCTTAGTTCTGCTTAGGCTGTGTCTCGCACCATTCGGATGTGAAACCCCCTTCTCGCCCAGCTCCATCAGTTTTGGGTGGAGAATGACACCTGGCCATGCTGACCCATGCCACAACCTCTGCCTAGAATGCCATCCCCTCCTTCCTTCTGCCTTTTGAAATCTGACCGGTATTTAAGGCCCTGACAAAGTGGCTTTCTGCAGCTGGAGGGTCTGGGGACACACAGGGTCCCTTGCAGTGGCTCCTCACCCCGTTCACTGGTTAGGTGTTTCTGTGTCGTTTTCTCCCTGACCCAAGTTCAAGTCTCTGGACAATAAGGACCAATGTCTCTGACTTGTTTGCCCCTGGCTGACTTTGCACATAGTAGGCCCTTGACCACATTAGCTTATGGGTCACTTTGCTCAAAGCCTGGCCCAGCTCCCTGGGCATAGTAAGTTCACCAAATATTTGTGGAATTGAACGGATATCCAGGAATCAAATGGAGATCATACACAGCATGGGTTTAAAATGATGTAAAACTAAGTAATCGTAAAACAAGAATAATTATTATTTGTAATCATCATCATAATAATGATAGCAGCTAATACTTTGTTGTTGTTGTTAGGTGCCATCAAGTTGATTCTGACTCACAGCAGTCCTATAGGACAGAGTAGAACTGCCCCATAGGGTTTCCAAAGAGCAGCTGGTGGATTTGAACTGCCGACCGTTTTGGTTAGCAGCTGAGCTCTTAACCACTGTGCCACCAGCGCTCCTTAACCTATATAGCAACGCTTAAATTGTATTTATTATGAGCAGTGGGGGCATTTTAGTGGCTTGATATGACATGACGTGGAGTTTCTGAAAGTGAAGTGCCGGGGGCCTTGGGTGCCCTGCTGGGATTTGGTGGGGTCATGGGGAAGGAGGCACATCATCACCTGGACAGCTTAGGGGGCTCCAGCAGGTCCCCAGGGTCCCTCAATGCCACGTTCTCTAGGCCTCGGAATGCTGGTGGACTTGTCCGAGGCAGATGGCTGGGGACACGTGGGCCAGGCAGGGCAGGCCTTCAAAAATGTGCTGGCTGCTGGACTCACTTGAAAATCGATTTCTCACCTTCAGCCAGCAGCGCTGCCCAGCCGGGCTCTCCTGAGGTTGTTGTGACAGCAAAAGCAAGTGCCATGGAAACGATTGTGAAACCCCAGGCACAGGCTGCCTGGAGCAGGGCAGCCCGCTCCCCGCTCCCCGGTGCACTGCACTGGCTGCTCTTTCCCTCCTCCCACTCCCCGTTACTCTGTTGTGCTTGGCACCGCTCGCCTTGGACTCAGAAGCACTCCCTTTGCCGGGAGACCCACGAGGTGCTCCCACCCCCATGCCAGGAGCTAGCCCAGCTGGCTCACATGCCCCCCTTTCCAGCTGCTGCTTTCCAGCTCTCTGCTCCTGGTGAAGCTAATATCCCCGTGGGCCCAGCTGGCGGAGAGCACAGGGTGGCTGGGGACGCCCAGGAACCAGGCACCCGAGCTGGCCCGGCTTCCCTTTGTAAACAGCGGTGGTGCTTTAGTCCCGGCCACCGGGCCCTCTCGGCCCGGCCAGCTGGGCCTCCCTTCTGCTGTGGTTACAGGCCATTTCTGAGGACAGAAAACAGAAACCAACTCTGTGTTTTCCAGGCCGCCAAGGTTCTGAGAAATTCAGGCCTCAGCCCAGGAACTGGAACTGCCTTCTTCTGCCCACCCTAGGCCCTTTCGGAGAAGGGACACCTACCAGCTCTCCCTCCCCCGACCCCGGGCGGGTTTCCTGTTCTCTTCTGAATCGGGAGAAGGTTCTGAGGACGGTCTTGTGACTCAGAATGCAGTTGGCTTTGCCCCATCTGCATTAGGGATGCTTTGGTCACTGGCCCCTCCCCTAACTCAGTCACCCCCAGCTGCTTTTATCCCCTAGTGCTCTGCTTCTGGGGGTGCACCCTGAGATGGCCACTTGGCTGCTTGACTCTGGCCAGGCCTACCCTGGAAAGAGTTTTCTCTATTCCAAACTCCTGCTCTCACAGCCCTCAGGGCACTTACTGCTCTGAGTTCTTAGCTGTTCAAGGTCCCCTCCGTGCAGCAGAGGAGCTGGAAGGAAAGCAATCGGTTGATAGTAATTCCAGCTAAGATGGGAGTGACTGATAGCTTAGGGCCCCTCCTGTAGGCGCTTTGAATTTCAAAGAGGGGGATCGTTCATGTCAGTAGGTCTCTTAATTGGAGGAAATGTGATGGGATGTCTTCCCAATGAAGTTGGCCGCTCGTGTTTCTATTTTGGAAGGTTTGGCCTCATAGCCCCAATTCTTGCACCTTGTTCTGCTCACTGCATTTGCTGAGTGCCTACTATGCGCCCTGCAGGAAACAAGTCAAAGAACATTGGTTTAGTACCTGCCTTGTGGTTTGGAAAACGATTGTGTGTGTGTAGATAGGTAGGTAGCTAGGTAGATAGATATCAATATATGGTGTGTATGTATAAAGAAACAGTCTAGGAGCTGGCATGGGAGAAGAAATAAGTCAGCCAAATCAGCTCCTCCTTGGACTCTGGTGTATAACTCAGATCATCTTAGGCCTGAACAAGAAGCTCCGTCTTTACCAGGGAGTGAGCGTTCATTGGCGAGGCAGGAGTGCAGGGCAAGGTGGCTTACAGTGTGAGCCCTGGAATCCAGCACCTGGGTTTAAATCGTGGCTCGACCACCTCCCAGCTGTGTAACTTTGAGCAAGTCCCTTCAACCCTCTGAGCCTTGGTTTACTGAACTGCAAAATGTGAATAATAATACTAGTACCTACTACCTCTTGAGTTGTTGTGAGCACTGAATGGGTTAATGCACGAAGACGTCTTACAACAGGGCCTGGCACAGTGTATGTGCTTAATAAGCACCGGCCATCATCACCATCGCTGTCATCATCATGATCAGTTATCAACACCTATCATCAGGTGCCGGGGAATGAGGCACAGCCCCTGCCCTGTGGATCGTGTAGTCTAATGGGAGGAGGATGACAAACACGCAAAGGAATACATTTCAGATGGTGAGACCTGCTATGAAGAAAAGACACAGGGTTCTGGGAGAGAGAAGACTTTAGACAGGGTCTAAACCTCAGCAGAGGTGACATTCTGCTGTCCTAGTGTGCTAGAATGATCCCTAACCCATTCCCTGAAGGAACGTACCACTTACTGTTGTTCCACGTGCTAGTTCTTATAATGTGGGCACAAAGGCCAGCTGTCGCTTTGTCTTCCTTCCTCCTTCCCTCCCTCCTTTTTCTCTCTCTCCCTCCCTCCCTTTCTTCTCTCTCCTTCCCTTCCTAGCTTCCTTCACTCTCTCCATTCTCTCTTTTCTTTCTCTGTCCTTCTCTCCTTCCTTCTCTCTCTTCCCTTTTTCCTTTCTCTCTGTCCCTCCTTCCCTTCCTTTTTTCCTCTCTTGCTTCCTTTAGTATATACAAAATAATTTCTCTTCAATATATGTAAGATATAAAAAAAAAACCAGTGAATACTGCTCATCGACTCTCAAGTTTAAAGACAAATAGCATAACCATTACCTTAAAGCTCTTCTGCCTTTTGAAAAAATTTTGTCTGCAAACCTTTCACCAGATGACTCTTGTTAAACAGAAACCTTTTGCCTGATGCCATTATCACACCTAAAAATGAATCAGTGTTTAATATCCTCAGAACTCAAGGTTCAAATTTTCAGTTGCCTCATAAATGGCTTAATTTTTTTTTTATACACAGTTTGTTGGAATCAGGGCCCAAGGGAGGCCCATAGGTTGTGATTGACTGGAATGTCTTCTGTGCTTCTTTCATCTGTCCATTCCCCCACTAACGTTTCCCCCCTTGCCGTCTTCATGTTTGAAGAAGCCAGGTGGTTTGTCCTGTAGAGTTTTCCGAAGTTTGGGTTTTGCTGATGGCAGCTGGTATTGACATCTAACATGTTCTCCTTTAAGTTGGTGGTTGGGTCTAGCGGCTTGATCAGATTCAGGTTGATATTTTCGGCAGGACTACCTCCTAGGTGGAGTCCCTGGGTGGTGCAGATGGTTAGCACACTTGGCTGGTAACCGAAAGGCTGGGGGTTCGAGTCCACCCAGAGGCATCTTGGAAGAAAGGCCTGGCGACCTACTTCCAAAAAGTTAGCCATTGAAAACCCTATGGAGCACAGTTCTGCCTGACACACATGAGGGTGCCATCATTGGAGGTGACTCACCAGCAGGTGGTTTAACCTCCTGGGTAGGGGTGTACACCTCCACCCGGGAGAGGGGCCTGTGGGGTCTGGCTGTCTCTCTTTTGTGCTGCTCGCAGCCACTTATGCTCAAGGCCTGGATTGTGTGTGTAATTTTGAATGCACCACTTCCCTCCCACCTTAGAGTGACCACTCTCCTGGATTTTGTGCATCACTTCCTTTTCTTTATAGGTTTACCACGTTTGATTCCCTAAACAATACATCGTTTAGTTTTGCACGCTTGAGAACTTTAAGTAAATGGAATCATTCTGTAAGTAGTTTCTGCAAATTGCTTTTTCCATCAGCATCATGTTCTTGAGATTAAGTCTTTGTGGTGGTGCAGCTATAATTTATTCCTTTTCTCTGCTGTGTAGTATTCCGTTGTGGACCTTATGTATCCAGTGTATCCATTCAGATGATGGACATTTGCTTATTTCCAGGGTCTCTTTTCCTTTCTGTCATAGACAGTGTTGGCTTCAATGTCCTTGTCTGTCTCCCAGTGTACACAAAGATGTTTTTCTATAGGGCTACATCTGGGAGTGGAGTTGCTTGTTCACAGGGCGTACACACCTTTAACTTTACTAGACGATACCAAATTGTCTTCTGAAGTGGTTGTACCAGTTATTCCAGCAACATATAACATATAACATATGTTGCTTTTCATTCTCACAGTACTTGATAGTGTCAGACTTTTAAATGGTTTTGCTTAGCTTAAGAGCTTGGTTAGCACACTGGGCTGCTAACCAAGAGGTGTATACGAAATGGTATCTTTTGGTGAACAGAGACTTCTTACATAGCTAAATTTTTTTTCTGAAGGTTTAGGCTGTTTGTGTGTGGTTGAGTCAAGTCAATTCCAACTCATAGCGACCCTACAGTACAGAGTAGAACTGTCTCATAGGGTTTCCAAGGCTGTAATCTTTACATAAGCAGACTGCCATATCTTCCTTCTGCGGAGCAGCTGATAGGTTTGAACCGCTGACCTTTCGGTTAGCAGATGAGCACTTAACTACTGCGCCACTGGGGCTCCTTGTCGTTGAGGACAGTGCTACTCAAGATGTGTCATTGTACTCGCAGCTTCAGGGTCACTGGGGTGCTTGATAAAAATGCACACTCAGGGACCTCACCCCCGACCTCTGGGATCAGAGACACTGAGTCGGGGCCTGGCAGTCTGTGCTTTTACAAGCCTTCCAGATGATTCTAGTGCTCAAATTGGAAGTACTGGTGTAGGAAATCTTTCTCTACCCCCATGTCATGAAGATATTCTTCTGTATTGTCTTGCAAACACGTTAGTCTCACTTTTCACACTGAAGTTGTAATCAACCTGAAATTGGTTTTGTTGTCCAGTACGAGGTAAGGGTCTAATTTTATTATTTTCCATATGGATAACTAGTTGTCCTGGACCTTTTATAGAAGTCCATCCTTTCCACATGGGCCTGGGATCCATCCATGCCATAAATCTTGTCTCCATGGAAGCAGAGGCCTCTTCTTGGGCTCTGGGTTTTGTTCCATTGGTCAGTGTGTCTGTCCCCAGCCAATGACCCATTGGCTTTATTACAACCATTTTCTAGACATTCTTGACACCTGCTAGATCCAGTCATCCCTCTTGTTCTTTGCAGCGTCTCAGCTCCTCCCGGCTTTTTGCTTTTCTGTGTCCATGTTAGAGTCAGCTTGTCAGGCTCTGCAGAATTGCACTGACTCTTTAGCTCCACTTTTCCTCATTGAATCACTAGTTTAATTTGGGAAAAATGGACATTGTACAAGACTGAATCTTCACAGGTTTTTTCCTAAAGCCTGCTCAGAATTGTCCTTCATAATAGAAGGAATGAAAGAGCCCCCTCTCACAGGGTGGCTGGCCTTCCCAGCCACAGACCCTACCTCATGGACTGGATGCACCTTGCGGAGCTCGCGATGGCCCCGCAGCCCCCAGCCCTGCAAATCTTGGCAGCCTCAGTGGAGGAGTGCTCAGGGTGAGGATGATGGAGGGCTTTCGTTGGACAGGCTGACCCTCCCATTTCTGAGCGTCTCAGGTTTCCTAGCATGTGCTACTCTTAAAGCTTGCTTCCCGCTGAGGTATTTTCATGGGCAATTTCTAGCAATGTCCCAGGGGACGTATAAAATGGGCTCAGGATGGACACGCTCACCAGTGCAGAAACAGTTTCTCCTCCTTTGAGTCATAGGGTTGCTCTGAGTCGGAGCTGACTCAACAATGCCTGATAACAAGTTAGGCTGGATGGAAAATGGAAGCTGAGGGTTCCAAATTGCACGCTTCTTGTCCTAACCCCATTTGCTACATGGTGGTGGTTTAACATGCCTACTATGCGCCCAGCATCTGTACTAGTTCCTGCTTGAGGGGGACGTGGGCCTCATGGAACTTTAGAGCTGGCTTGAGGGATGAGCAGTACCTCATGAGTCAGATAAGGGACCTGGGGAGAAGTGTGCCAGGCGGACGTATGGCAGAGCAAAAGCTCAGAAGCACCGTTGTTTTCCTCATGACCAAGAGTCCTGATTTCTTCCTGTTTCCGTTTGGGGTCTGCTCTACAGAGATAAGCATTATGATACTCCCCGTTTTGGTACAATGACGTCAGCACTGGGTAGCAAATACTCAGAAGCCACAGTTCGTTCATTCGTTGATTCATTGCTTCCTTTAATCATTCAGTCATCCAACAGCTATTTATCGTTCACTGCTGGGGACACCACAGTGAACAGAAAGGCACAAAGTCCCTGCCCTCATAGAGCTCACAGTCTAAACAATGGCCAAAGAGATACCACTTATGAAGTCAGGGAATGCTAAGTGCTGTGAAAAAAGATAAAGCAGGACAGGAAATGGAGTGTGGGGTGGGAGCTGTTCTAGTTAGGGCGGGAGGAGAGATGTGAATGCGAGAGCTTTGCAAATCTCTGAGGGAAGAGCATCCCAGGCAGAGGGAACAGCCACTGCAAAGGCCCTGAGGTACAGATATGCTTGGTGTATTTAGAGAGTCACAGTGGTTAAGAGCTTGTCTGCTTACCAACTTAAGCTTGGCAGTTTGAATCCACCAGCCGCACCTTGGAAACCCAATGGGGCAGTTCTACTCTGTCCTGTAGGGTCTCTATGAGTCAAAATTGACTCAGTGGCAACGAGTTTGGTTTTGTTTTTTTGGAAGAGAGCCTGGAAGGAGCCCTAGTGGCACAGTGGCTAAAACACTCAGCTGCTAACCGAAAGGCTGGCAGTTTAAACCCACCAGCCACTGTACGGGAGAAAGATGTGGCAGTCTGCTTCCGTAAAGATTACAGCCTTGGAAACCCTATGAGGTGGTTCTGCTCTGTCCTACAGGGTCGCCATGAGTCAGAACCAACCCAATGGCAACAGGTTTGGTTTTGGTTTTAGGGGAGGTTGGTGGGCCTAGAGTTGAATGAGGGAGAGAAACACATAATCTTCAGTCATAAAGGGGTGACCTTTCCCGAGGCCAGTGGGATGCTGGGTCCCCGAAGTGGATTGGTGCTGGCAGGTAGTTAGGGAGAGTCTTATCAAAATATAATTCAGATGAGGAGGCCAGCTTAGCTGGGTGTCCACACGCAGGCTCCTGTGTGGACGGTTGCAGACTGGCGGCCTTTCTTCCTGTCCCCTCTGGAGTCACCTGGATTCCCCGTTATGCCCTGACTGTGGAGACTCAGACGTCTCCACCCTCGTGTGCTCTGCCGATGGCCACCAGAGCACAAAGCAGGAACCAGACCAGCTCCTGGAGATGGTCAAAGTCAGACCACTGGGCAGAGTCTGGTGAAACCCAGCCAACGAGGGGTTCATGTTGCACTCCTGCAGTCATCTCTCTGTGAAATTCTTACCCAGCACCTGCTACACGTTCTGCCTGAGGCACTGGGAAGAGTGGTGAGTGAGAGGCAGGGGCCCTGCCCTCATGGGGATTTTGCAGTCTTTTGAAGGGCTGATGTTATGAGGTCATGGGCTTCAAGATGCAGGTTCCTTGTGGCCTGAGCCAGGCTAGCCACCCCCATCTGTCACCATGGTAATTGTGAAAGCATGCCTACGGGGGCGTTCCTCTGACTGGTCTTCTCGCTGGGATTCCATAACCTCGTTCACGTGTTTACTTTCTGTCTGTGGGGGCATAAACGAGATGACCTGTGTGTGAGCACCCAGCATGGGGCCTGCATGGAAGGTGCCTGCACACACACCATCCTTTGAGGAATCTTAGCCATGCCTTTGGCCTTGTGCTTCCTGTCTTTCCAGGTTGGCACTTCCTGCCAGCTTTGCAGAACAGGCCTCCCCCTTGCCCTCAGGCACTGCTGCTTCACATGTGAATTTGAGGTTCTGAAACCAAAACCAAACCTGTTGCTGTTGAGTCGATTCCGACTTACAGTGACCCTGTAAGACAGAGTAGAACTGTCCCATGGGATTTCTAAGGAGCGCCTGGTGGATTTGAACTGCTGGCCTTTTGGTTTGCAACCGAGCTCTTAACCACTGTGCCACCAGAGCTCTTAATGGTGAGGGAGGATGGGGACAAGGTAGACGCTTGGCATCGAGGCCCCAGGAAGCTGAGTTTGGGAACGTGGCCCGACCAGGGGAGGCTGGCTCTTGCTACGTTGGGGCTTGGTGCCTTCTTGGCTGCAAGCTGAGCCGCCCTGCTCATCTGCCAACCACGTGCTTGCCTCCTGATGAGCACCTTTGCTTTTTACTTGAAACTGCAGCCTTAGACCTGCCATGTTTACTCATCCTGAGAGCTGAGGACAGTTTGGGACGCGGCATGGCGTTTTTCTCGTAACTCCAAGGTCTTGCTCGTAAGGTGGCTGGGTGCTGTGCAGACTGCTACCTGGGCTGGCTTCCGGAGGCCTCTGGTGCACAGTGGCGATGACTCAGTGCCATTCTGCGCGTGGCAGGCCCAGTGCAGCCAGGCTGGGAGGGGCCCCGCTCGGCAGGATGTGAGAATGCATCTCCGAGAGCAGGCTGACCTCAGAGCCACCCACTCCGAAAATGCAGAAATAGCATCCGAGGTGAAAGTGCTCTGGGGAAAGAGGTGGACTTGCTGTCAAGTCAGTTCCGTCCGTGAACCAAACGCTGTCTGTGTGGTGGGCTAATAAATGTGAGAGTGACAGTAATAGAGACGCTGCCAACCCTGCATAGTTAGCTGGGCATTTTGCCAAGTGTGTTCATCGCACAACGTCTTCCTGGGCTGCACACTATTATTCCCATTTTACAGAAGAAGAAACAAAGTCTCAAGGGAAGTTATATGATTAGCTGAAGGTCCCTCAGTGAGTAATTGTATGAGATGCTGGTTTGGAAGCACCTTTTGTAGTTAACTCATTTATTCCTCCTAAAAGTCTTAGAAACCAAAACTAGTTGCTGTCAAGTCGATTCTGACTCGTGGCAACCCAACATGGTTAAGAGTAGAACTGCTCCATAGGGTTTCTCGGTGGTTGATTTTTCAGAAGTAGATCACCAGGCCTTTCTTCCAAGGCGCCTCTGATCTTTTGGTTAGCAGCTGAGTGCATTGAGCATTTGCACCACGCAGGGACCCAAAGTCTTAAAAGTTAGATCCAACGATTGTCCACCTTTACTCAGATGAGGGAGCAGAGACACAGAGCGGGGTGGGGCTGGCTTCCGGTCCCACAGCAGAAGGCAGAGCTGGGACATGGGCCTGAACAGTCTGGCTCCTTGCAGTGTGTCTCCCTGGGGCGCTGACCGTGGGGTACTCACCACCCTGCTCGGCTCCTGCCCCTACCCTGAGACCAAACATAAAAGGCCGCACTTGGGAGATAAGCAGAGAGCTGAGAAGGGAGCGGGGATGTTGGCTGGAGGTATCTGAGGCCGTGTGGATGAGAAGGGCCAAGGATTGCTCCGTCGGGTAGTAGCAGCAGTGTCTGCAGTCCCTGCCCTGAACTGGCTGTGTGATCTTGGGCAAGTTACTTAACCTTGCATTCTTCACTGGCAGATACCTACCTGCCTTGTGAATGCACTTTGGCAAACAGTGCTTAGAGGACAGTGCAGGTGAAAGGTTGGATTAAAGGAACAAGTCTGGAGTTACGGCTCTGTGCATGAGCCCTGGGAGAGTTCATAGTCCTCAGGGACACCTGGCCTAAAGTCACACATGCTCATTCCTTGCTAGTCCCTCCAGGTAGCCTTTGAGTTGAGAGAAATGAGTAGAAGGGATGAGCCTGTGGGTCTCACTCGGAGAGATGGGTTAACAATCTGGTCACTCTGCTTCATACCTTAACACTTTCCAGGCAGCTAGTGACTTTCCAGGCTGTGTGGCCCAAGGGATCCCTGCTTGCCTCGTGCTGTCACTCATCCTCAGGCCCTTGGCTGAAATAAGAGGTGGAGGCTCATGGCCACGCGGCTGCAGGCCCTCAGCACTTGCCCCCTGCCTGTCCCTTTTCAAGAGGCTGTACGTAGGGCCTCTGGCCAAGGCCTGGGCCTCAAGAGAGGGCTTGCCGAGTGCTGCTGGGGCCAGCCCTGCACTCCGGGGAGGCCGGTTTGCAAGTCAGTTCTCATGCCCAGCAGTGCAGAGAGGGGCAGTGTGGTTGGAATATTTGGGGGAAAGTTCAAGACTTATAGTACCCAAAATAGATTAGAAGGGACTGTGGTAGGGAGGGAGAAGTGATCAGGGATGTCTTCATACAGGATGAGGGGCTCAAGTTGGGCTATAAGTGTGCATGGGGGTTTATGCTGTGAGCTGCTTATGACATATGCCGGAGGCCATAGAATGATCTAGAAGGTGAACTTAGGGTGAGGATGAGGTGGAGACTGGGTTGGAGGATTCAGTAAATATCAGTGAATGCTGGTATTAGACAGAAAGGTCTCATGAGTCAGGCCAGGGCTTGGGACCTCCTCGGAGGGGGTGAGAGGAAGTTGTGTGTGAGTCTGAGACTTGGCATAAGTGGATTAGGATGGAAACGCTTCTTAGTGTAAGCGCCAGGCCGTCACCTGCTAATCCACCTGGGGTGTCTGACTTGCCCTCCCTCGGCCTCAATTCCATTGCTCTTGGATAAGTAAATACAACTGTCTTAATATAAATGCCTGGTGAATTCTTCTAACCCCCAAAGAGAAAAATGGCTTCCCAAACAATTAGGGATTTCTTTTATCATCTCATTTGTGGTTGCAGGCTGATTTGTGGGCTTGGATTACTGTTTCTTTCCTGAATCTCAACTAGATGTAGTAACAAGGGCTTTTCTTTTCCTTCTGTTTTGTTTTTTTTAAAAAAAAAGAGAAAAAAGGACAACAGTTTATTTTGCAGTGCTTGCCCGTGGCTGGTGCTTGCCTCTCAGCAGAGGTTTGGGGTCGACGCCATGAAGAAATAGCACGATGACAAGGAAATAAACTGTGGTTTGTTTAGAATGCTTTCCTGCCTGTGGTTGCTACTTTAGAAGCCCTGTGGTTGCCTGATAGGAGAGGTGTAGCTTAGCTGCATGTACTCAGAAGAAATTCTGCTGAATTGGAGAATATGGCAGGGCAGAGGGGAGGCTTATCTCAGGCCTGAGTTTACAGGGTTGGTAGGTCCTTTCTTGTGGGGGCAGCTTAACTTTGAGAAAGTCACAAATTGCTTCTCTCTAACTGTAAGTCAGAGTCCCTGGGTGGTGCAGACGATTAATGCACTTGGCTGTTAACTGAAAGGTTGGAGGCTTGAGTCTACCCAGAGGGGTCTCAGAAGAAAGGCCTGGCCAGCTATTTCTGAAAAGGAACCATTGAAAACCCTATGGAGCACAGTTCTACTCTGACACACATGGGTTCGCCATGAGTCAGAGTTGACTAGATGGCAACTGGTTAATTTGTAAGCTGGTGTGTAAGAATGAAAAAAGCAGAGAATGGGAAAGATGTTAGTATGTTTTTCAATAGTTGGGACATCGGTATTCTCACGTAGAGCCATCAAAGTGAACATACCTCAGACCAGTCTCTCTGTTCCCATCACCTCCATGGCACAGATGCGCCCAGGTCTTCTTGTCCATGTCCATCCTGTTTAAATATGTGTGCCTGTGTTCTCAGAAGTATAGGAAGTAAGTTGCATAATTTGTCAAGGTGACAAATTCTTGGGTTGGTATTTTTGTCTATAAGAGGTTATTTATTGACACCTTGTGCTTTCATGATAACTATCTGTTGATTAAGCTAGTCAGGGAACTATTTCCCATCTGCACACTAAGTCATCATCTAATCAACATGACTAGCAGGATGATCACGAATTTATGCCTAGGGTTGTAAAAACACAACACCGCTGTAAAAGTCTTTAGCCTTTCAGACCACAAAACAGAGCTGTGATTCTGGGACTGGAGGCCTCGCTGTGTATTTGGGAGTGTGTTTGCACGTGACACATAGGGAAACTCAAAATCAAACCCATTGCCGTCAAGTCGATTCTGACTCAGATCCTACAGGACAGAGTAGAATTGCCCCATAGGGTTTCCAAGGCCATAATCTTCTTTTCTTTCTCTGACTCTCTATTGTGATTCCTGTCAGAGCAGTTGGTGGTGGTAGCCAGGGCTATAATCTTTACAGGAGCAGACTGCCATGTCTTTCTCCCATGGAGCGGCTGGTGGGTTGGATCCACAGACCTTTCGGATGCAGCCAAGTTCTTAACCACTGCACCACCAGGGCTCCTTGATATCTAGGCAGTGTACTAAACACTGTCTTTTCTGTTGATGTCCATCTCCATATTACCAACAATTAACCAGAACTTTCACCCCATTCAATGGAACTTCCTGTTTAAATGTATTAAAAAAAAAAAAAAAAAAAAAAAAAAAAACACCCCATTGCAGTCGAATCGATTCTGATGCATAGCAACCCTATAGGACAGAGTAGAACTGCCCCATAGGGTTTCCAAGGAGCAGCTGATGGATTTGAACTGCCAACTTTCTGGTTAGCAGCTATAGCTCTTAACCACTGTGCCACCAGGGCTCCCCTTAAATGTATAGGGAAATAGAACTGTATTCTTGGTTGTTCGAGTGCACTGGTTCCAACTGATCTTTGTCCCCTTCCACATCCTTTTCTCTCACTCTTGCATCTTCTTTAGTGGTATATTGTAGACTTAATAAACATGTGCCAATGAGCCAGCTATATCATCTCATTTAATCCTTACAGCAACCTTGCAGAACATGCTTTTATCCCCATTTTGTGGCAGAGGAAACTGAGGCTCAGCGAGGAAGTCATGGGACTCACACTGGATGTACTTACAGGGTGCTTTTGTTCCAAGGGCTTCTGATGAGAGTCTGACTGTTGGGCCATGTGCTTTGACAGCTTAGTGGCAGCCTGTTGGGTGCAGTGGCTACTACACTCCTACAGTGCTGAGATGGCTCTGGTGCCAACTGGCACACACTCAGGCTGATCCCCTAATTAATTTCTGGCATAATACCCTCTTGGTAGCAATCGTGGGTGGAGAGGGTAGGGATGCACCAGTGTGCAGATTTCTGAGCAGCTTCTGTAGCAGGACCTGGAACAACTGCAGGAACCCTGGTGGTGCAAATGGTTAAATGCTCAGCTGCTAACTTAAACTGTTGGTGATTCGGACTCACCCAACAAGCTCCACGGGAGAAAAGACCTGGAGATCTGCTCCCGTAAAGATCACAGCCTAGGAAGCCCTATGGGGCGGTTCTAGTCTGTCACATGGGGTCACTGTGAGTCAGAATTGACTAGATGGCATGCAACAACAACGGAATAATTGTGGCTTACCAGTATGAGGTACACCTTCATTTTGGTAACAGGAGCCTTTTAAGGAGAAAAAGAATTATTTTGATTTTTTTTTAAAAAGTAGAAAATGTGGCAGGATCCCTTCCACTGTAGATGGTCTGGAGTGGTGCTTGCCTCCTCTGACTTAGCCACCTGTATGGTTTGCCTGTGGGCGGGGCCCTAGGTCTTCATTCCAAACTAGCTGTTTAGATCCTCTCCCACCCCTTGAAGCTTTCGTTCCCAGCACCTACCAGGAGTGTAATTTTGTAGTTGTTTGGACAATTTGTTTCACGTCTTTTCCACCTGCTGCTATGAACTCCATGAGGGCAATGTCTACTTGTTCTCCACTGGGTCCCTGGCACAGGCCAGGTACGTGGTGGCCAGCAGGTGGATGGCTAAACGAGCAGAGGAATGAATAAGGAGAGTAGAGTTGAGCTTAGATGGTGGTAGTGTCACTTTTAGCCCAGGAGAAAATAAAACCAGCCACTCTTGGGGTTTGTATTCATATTTGGCAGTACTTCCTGCCCCATCCTCTTCTTAGAATGCCCCATGCGATCAATTAGGACCTTTAGGTTGCAGGGGACGTTTGCTCAAATGAAGGCTTCAGACACAGCAGGATCCAGGGACTCAAATGATGTCATCAAAACTCAGTTTTGTTCCCTGTGTCTCTTGGCTCTACCCTCTTGTTGTGTGCCATCGAGTCAATTCCCACTCATAGCAAACGCTAGAGTAAACCTAGAGTAGAGTAGAACTGCCCCATAGGCTTTCTTAGGCTTGATTTTTATGGGAGCAGATTGCCAGGTCTTTTCTTCTGCAGAGCAGCTGGTGGGTTCGAACCGCCAACCTTTTGGTTAGCAGCCAAGTGCTTTAACCACTGCATCACCAGGGCTCCTTTCTACTCTCTTACACATCGGCTTTTGTCTTAGACAGGCTAAACTCAAGGATAAGAATGACCCAAAAGCCCCAGCAAGTATTACATTGGTTCTGATTGGATCATGTGCGTGTCCTTGAACCAATCATGGTGGCCAAGGAGAATGGGATCTACCGATGACTTGGGCTTGGGCTCCGGGCTCCACCTCTGGGAATGGGAGGAGGGCAGGGGAGAGGAGGTGGGGTGGAGATTTCCAAAGGGTTTTACTGAAAGTAAAACCAGTGCCCCAGTTCCCATCACACCAACTTTGAGAGATTCAGTGCCTACAGCCATGCTTTTCTACAGTAGCGGCGTGGTACTCTTTAAATTTAAACAAAATTTAAAAAAAAAATTCTGTTCCTCCGTGGCATTAGCCTCATCTCAGGTGCTTAGTAGCCACATACGGCTGGCGTGTCGTCGGACAGTGCAGCTAGCGAGCCTTTCCATCGCCTCTGAGAGTTCTTTTGGACAGAGCTGCTCCTCGGAGGCTGAGGCCAAGCCTGGTACTCTGCGTTTTAACAGTTACCAGGGCATTCTGATGATCTTCCAAGTTTGGGAAGCCCTTGCCTGGGACTCGAGCCCCACAGAGCTGAGAACACATCTCGGCTCCGCCCAGTGCTAGCAGGCTGTTCCCGGGCAAGTCACTCCCCTGTCTCTGCGTCAGTAACTTGACCTGAGAAATGGGACTCTCACCACCATCACCCCCGAGACGGCCATAGGATTCAGTAGGGCAGTGTGAGCAGCCATGTGCAAGGAGGGCTGTGTGGTTTTGGTGGTGGTCTGGGTCTTCAGTTGGTTTTTCGACCTTTTGAGCTGGAGCAGACCCTTCCTCTGGCTCTTGCTGCCCCTCCTTCCCGCCAAGAAACAAAGAGTGAAATCCCATGGCTAAACAGGAAGCTGAACCTCAAAGTGCTGTAGACAAGCCCGTGATGGGGGTGGTGCAAGTGAGGCCTCGTGCGCCTCCACCGGGCACCGTGCAGTTCAGTATTGGGAGGTTGGAGAGGTCAGTGTTAAAGAGGGACCAGTGGTGACCATCTGGCCAGTGGTGGTAAGAACCCAGTGCCTTGGGTTCTACCTAGATTGGAATCACTCCTCCAAGGGTATAGCCTTGGTCCTGGCTGTGATACCTGATGTTAACGAAGTGCCACTTAATGGCTATATGTGATAAAGCGAAACTGCCTCGGCCACTGTAGCCCCTTGGAGGTATGCTTTTTCAGGGGTCTGACAGATGACACCAAGAGCTTTCCTGCCCTTGGCATAGAGATAGATGATAATATCTGAGAAGTGAGAGGTTCCTGTAATGACCCCCATCACCCCATGGATGTTGGTCAAATCTGGCCTTTTGTAATTTAGTCTCCAGATGGGAGCCTTGACCTTAACCCCCTTAAGCCAGGGCAGGTGGTAGGGTGGACACTGTCTTTGGTGTCATACCTAAATTCAAACCTCACTCTGCCTCTTACCAGCTGTGTGACCTCAAGCAAGCTATCTGACCTCTCTGAACCTCAGTTTCTTCTTTTGTGAGGTGAGAGGGATGCTGTACCTTGAGTGAGGTTAAAGGAAGCAACGTGTGTGAGCTGTGTGGTCCAGGCTAGGTGCTCTGTAATGGTGTGAGAGCCTCTAGCTGCCACCTTATGGGGAGAAGCGAGAATTAGCAGTGACTTATGGAAAACCCCCCAACAGAATCCTGGCTTCGTTGTATGGGGAAACAATAAAAGACAGACAGCATCTGAGCAGCATAGGTGATAAGCCCCCGTTAGGGTGTGGCCTTTTTCACTGACTCCTGGGTAGGGCGCCCTCCCTGGCTTATGTCCAAGAGGTCCCCAGGTTCCTGGGGCTGCTCCAGCTCCAGGTCTAGTTGATGGAAGAGTGGGTAGATGTGTTAGTAAGCAGGATGAGAACCCAGATGTGCCCAGTTCTTCTGGGAGCCGGGGGCTTTGGTAACAACTAAAACCAACAAAGACCCCTGACTTCATGGTACTGACATTCTAGAAGGAGGAGGTATTTCTAAAAGTTGAGTTTAAGAAGGTTTGGTGGTACTGTAAGTGTGCTGTTGGGTGCCATCAATTCCGACTCATAGTGACCCCACGTTACAGAGTAGACTTGCCCCGTAGGGTTTCCTAAGCTGTAATCTTTACGGGAGCAGATCACCAGGTCTTTCTTCCACGGAGCCGTTAGGTCGGTTTGAACCAACAACCTTTCGATTTAGCAGCCGAGCATTTAACCATTGCACCACCGAAACACAGCTCCTTGTTGTAAGTGTTAGGGAGAAGAATAAAGAGGGTGGGGCAAAGGGGTGTTGGGAAAAGGCTTGCGATTCCAGGGTAGCCCTGGAGGCATTGCTTCAGGGGAATGTGAAGGAGGGGGAGAACACTCCACAGAGAGATCTGGGAGGGGGTCATTTCAGATGCCAAGGGGAGCAGTGGGAGACGAAGCAGCAGGGTCCCCATGAAGACCCTTCCCCTGAAGGCCCCGCAACAACTGATCAAAATGGGGAGGCGGCGATGTGCTTGAACTTAAATTCCGCAAGGTTCACCTTGCTTTTGGGTGGATGGTGATGGGTCATTGAGTAATCCAGGCAGGAGACTGTGGTGGCGGGGACCAGGGTGGTGGCATAGAGGTTGTTAGTTTCTGGCTGTATGTTGAGGGTAGAGCAGTTTGCGCATGGATGGGACATGGGTTGTGAAAGGGGAATCGAGGCAGGTGCCAGGGTCGTTCTGAAAACCAGAAGAAGCGAGGGTGTTTCCTCTAATGAGGCAAGTCGGTTAGAGTTATTTTCCAGTGGGGAGGGAGAGTGTCGGTGGCGAGTATCAGGAGCTTGCTTTCGCCCAGATGAAGTTTGGGATGCCCGGTGGGCCATTAGATGGCTAAGTCTCAATTTCAGGGAAAAGGTCCAGGCTGAAAAAACCCATCTGGCCACTGTTAGGACATGTACTTCAAGGCCCTGTGTGAATTATCGGACAGCTCCTCCAGGATTTGGAACCAGCTGATTGTAGCAGTGCTAGGGAAGCCCAAGGAGGGAGCTTTTTGGGGCCTCATCTGCCTGGGATTGGGATGTTGGAGAGTGGGTCTTTTTGCTTCAGGAGCGGGCCTGAGATGTTTGGTCCAAACGGTTTACAGCAGTTACTAGTGAGGAGAGGCAAGGGCATTATTCTGACCCCTGAGCCCTGCATTTGGAAACGGGGGCCTGTAAGCACAGAACTGCTGGGAAGACCTCTTTATTGAATGGCCTCCCCCTTAAAGATAAGGCTTCAGGGGAGTCATGCTGCTTGTTAAAGGCGCGCACTGATTTACCCAATAATGCTGCTGTAAAAAGTTGGATCACTCTCTGTAAAAAATTAAACGCAGAAAGTATTCACTCAGAACAGACTCTGGCCTTAGGATTGGCTGTCTAAAGGAGATTGGGAGTTTTGAAAGCTGTAGGGATTGCACAGCTTTAGAGGGGGAGTTACTGTTATTATTTAAAATCTAAGAGAAAACACTAACACAATGGCTTGTACAGCAGACTGTTCACATTTTGTTCAAGTGCCTTCAGTGCTCTGATTGGGCAGGGGCTAAAAATAGTAACCTTTTTTTTTGCATTGTCGACAAAAAACAGGAAGAAAATGTACAGTCTTCTAAATTTGCATGGCTAGCGAGGTTCTATCACTTTTAAGAAGGAAACTGGGGTTGAGTGTAGCATAGAGAGAAGCTGGAAGGTTACATTTTAGTAGATCCCTACAGGAAGTTTTGATCTCTGACTACCTTGGGAGCTGGTTTTTTTCGTTTGCGTCTTATCTTTTCAGTTGTCCATGATTTGAAACGCCAGGATATTCTAGCAGTGGGGCCATTTTGTCTCACTTAAAAAAAAAAAAAAAACCTTGCTGAGACACTTTTATCTTAGGTAGTCTTAGGGGGTCTCTATTTCTCTGCTCAAAGTCCCTCATCTCAAATACCTTGGTGTTTGGTCAGTTTGGGCACAGATGTTACGATGACACAGAATTTGGGCTTGGGCTTAAACTATAGCTGGAGGGGTAACTTCTATCCTGGGTTCTGTTCAGATACCTCTTAGATGGATGATAATTGGCAAGAATGAGTTAGAAGCATAATGGAGGTCAAAGGTGATTTTTTTTTTTCTTCTCAAAAATGGTTTTGCAAATCTTTTTCAGAGCTGATAGACACACACCTTAGCTGGATACAAAACATATTATGAAACAGAATGACTGTGCTCTTTGATCCGAGAAATCAAAGTTGAAGGTAATTGATATTTTCTGCCTCTCCCTTTATTTTTCCAGCTGTGTGTTTTCCTTAACTTGAATTTTTTAAGAAAAAGAAAACTTTGCTATCTAAAGGCCCTCTCTTCTCATTTTCCAACCCTCCTCACAGTTGCCATTTCCTGCCCTGAAGGGCCAGGCCCCAGCCACTTCTGATGTGGACACCCCTGGGGGACATCTCTGAGATGCTCAGAGTCTGTGAGGCTGGAGTTCAAGGTTGGGGGATGAGGCTCGGGAATGTGCATGTTCTCACAGGGACTCCCCCTCCTCCCCATTCCTTGACTGTCCTGCATGAAAAAATGCAGCAGTGACCTGGAAAGCTCTGCCCTGGGCCTGTTCCTCTTTGGTTTTGCAAACTTTGCCCTGTGTATGCAGCGAAGTAAGGCTAGCCATCAGTTGTGGGCTTTCTGCATTGGGGAACGAGAGCGTGGGCAGAAAAGCCAGGAAGCTATGTGGGAGGCGCCCTGTGTTTCACTCATTTCAGCTCTTGATGCCCTCTAAGCTCCAACTCCTCCCAGAGCGTTCTCGGTGCGCTTCTTATGAATGTGAAACCAGTCTCTCTCTCTGGGACTAGAGCCGTGGTTTTGCCACTGTGCTCAGCTACGCCCCTCGCCCCAGAAGCTCCAACCAGTAGAGATCCACCTTGATGGACTTTGGCTCCTGGGCTTCCAGAGAAGGGGCTGGTAGCTACAACAGACTGTGAAATGCAAATTTCTGGAGGCTCTTTGGGTATTTATTGAGTCCCAAGGGTGGGCATTGAGGAAGTTGGCATTCTGGGCCCCAGCTTCTTAGATGGCATTGCTGCTGTTGAATCCTCTTGACATACATTAGCACAGGCTGCGTGGGGCACACTCTCCACACGTCCGCCATTACTGTTGGGTTATGTGCCACCCAAGATATTCTCCCAGCCTGCTGGGCTGTGGCTTTGAGACCCTCCCCAGAACGGTGTTTCCTAGGGTGGGGCCTGCTGAGATGTACCATCCCTGCCCAATGCCACAATGAACCCCAGCTCACTCTCCAACAGCTGAAAGGCAATCATTCCAGCAAACATTTTGCTGAACACCCACCGTGTGCCAGACTTACCACGGGCTTCCCAGCAGAGGAATCAGGATGACAGACATGCAATTGACATATCAGTGCTGAGCGTGTAAGGGCCCTTAGAGAAGGTCGTCAGAGGACAGGGCCTTTTTAATGTGCTTATTCCCCCCTGAGGTTAGTGAGCTTAGAACTTGCAATGTGTCTGACCCTGCAGGGGCCTGGGAACATTCACCACAGTGCCCAGCTCTAATCTGTGTGGATTGGGTTACATAACTTTGCACCTCCACCCACAGCTTTGGGCTACAGTCCTATCAAGGGTTTTTTGTGCTTTCTACGGAGGCTTTGAAGTTGGCCTGGCCAGGCTCCTCTGGAAACTGGAAAGCTCTCCTCTGAGGTTCCCAAGCATGCTGAGAACATGCAAAGATGGCTGGGAGAGGATGAAAGATTGGCAGAGTCACTTAGCGAGCAAAACTCGTAGCCTCAGGAGAGTTCTGTCCTCAGATGACAA
Source organism: Trichechus manatus latirostris (assembly GCF_000243295.1). Classification (NCBI taxonomy): domain Eukaryota; kingdom Metazoa; phylum Chordata; class Mammalia; order Sirenia; family Trichechidae; genus Trichechus; species Trichechus manatus. The sequence goes on from NW_004443944.1 coordinate 13,147,937, forward strand.
ACCCCTTTCAGCTTTGAGACAGAAAGTCACAGCAGAGGCCACCGGCTAGCTGTCCTCCTCAGACCCTTCTGCACGCAGAGCTTGGCGTGGGGAAAGCAGGCCTAGTCCCTCCACCAACAGAGTTTAGACCTGGGAGTTTTCTCTTGGCCTTCAGAGGAGCTTTCTCCAGGAACAGTTGGGACAAAAGGCACAAAGTTCCAGAGAGCACTTCATTGGATTTCTGGTTGACCCATCTTGCCCCAAGCAGGGTCTTCTGGAGGGAATTCAGCTCAGCTGTGCAAGACAGAGAGAAGGGAGCATGGGTGGGGCCTGGTGCCCATGCTGGCTCTCAGATCCCTTGATTCAGCGTAGAGAGCGTGGTCACCCTGAACCCCATCCAAGCTTGAGGGGCATCTATCTGGCCATGGCCTCTGGCTGAGTCCAGGCTTTCTTATGCACTCACGTGGTCTAACCAGGTTTTAGAAAACAGGCGTGAGGCTTGGGAGAGAAGCAGGGCAGGCCCTATCTACTTCTCCCTGTTTCTGCTTTCTTGGGATTAGAGGGGAAAAGGGCTTATAATCAAAATACCCTTGAAAGCCTAAAGCATATCCATGGTTTTCTGTGTACAACCCTCAGCAGTCATTCTCTGCAAGCTGAAGTTTGAGAACTTGGCAATAGGAAGGAAAAAAGAAGTCAGTATGTGGGTGTTGGGGCCTTCAAGCAGATCAGAAAATTCCTGGGGCAGAGTGGTTCACAGCTGGCCTGAAGCGATGGCTACTACCACTAACAGTTGCTGTTGAGTTGATTCCGAATCATGGCGACTCCATGTGTGTCAGAACTGTGCTTCATGGAGTTTTCAACAGCTGATTTTTTCCAAAGCAGATCACCAGGACTCTGGGTGGACTTGAACTGCCAGCCTTTCAGTTAGCATCCAAGCATGTGAACTGTTTACACCACCCAAGGGCATATGAAAGGATGCTAACAGTAATCAGTTCCACTTTTTAGAAATTTTTAACCTAAATCAATCCAGAATTGTTTGGTGAGCAATTCTAGTAAAGGCACTGACTTCCTGAGATTACCACCCCCAAAAGGTAGAGAGAGAGAGCAGCCTGCTTGCCTTTTCTTCTTTTTCATTGATCTATAAACCAAAACCAAACCTGTTGCCATCGAGTCGATTCAAACTCATAGCAACCCTATAGGACAGAGCAGAACTACTCCATAGGGTTTCCAAGGAGTGGCTGGTAGATTCGAACTGCCGATCTTTTGGTTAGCAGCAGAGCTCTTAATTGCTGTGCTGCCAGGGCTCCGTCATTGATATATACTAGGGGCCAAATCTGGCCCATTGTAAATAAAGTTTTATTAGAACACAGGCACGCCCATTTGCTTACATATAGTCTATGGCTACTTTCACACTACAACAGTAGCTGAGTAGTTGATACAGAGACCATATAGCCCACAAAGCCAAAAATATTTGCTGTGTGGCCCTTTATAGAAAAAGTTTGCCAACCTCTGGTATATCTTTATATGTCTGCAGCCATTGTTATTAGAATACTTATATTTTTCTTGTTAATTTGTAACACCTCATATATAAATGGCCCTTTGTCATATATAAGTGAGCCCTGGTGGTGCAGTGTTAAAGCACTTGGCTGCTAACCAAAAGGTTGGTGGTTTGAACCCACCAGCTGATCTGCAGGAGAAAGCTGTGGCAGTAAAGAGTTACAGCCTTGGAAACCCTGTGGAGTATTTCTACCCTGTCCTATAGAGTCGCTGTGAATAGGAATCAACTTGATGGTAGTGGGTTTGGTTTTTGGTTATCATATATGCTGAAAATATTACATCATATGTTTTCTTTTGAAGGTCTGAAGAGAAAATTTTATAATTTTTATGTACTAATATCTGTCCAGCTTATTCTTTCTGGGCTCAGCCTTAGGAGTCAGGCTTAGAAATTGTCCCAAGGTTACAGACACATTCCATGGTGTTTTCATCCTGGCATCTTTCTGTAAGGGTCATGAGAAAGGGTCAAGAGTGCACCTGGCACGCCGACCATTACTGGCCTGGATTCTGTTCTGAGAAAGTGGTGCTCAATCACTCCCTCACCACTCTGCACATGACCATCTCTGTTGGTCGCTAAGCAGAGGCTATCCTTGCCTTGGCCTCACACAAAAGATATTGTGGACTCTGGGACCTCCAGAAGAAAGGTGGTAATTACTGAGAATTCTAGCCTTACACACAGGAGACCTGGGTATAATTCCCGGCCAGTGTACCTCATGCACAACCATCACCCGTCTGTCAGTGGAGGCTTGTATGTTGCTGATGCTGAACAGGCTTCAGCAGTGCTTCCAGACTAGGACAGACTAGGAAGAAAGGCCTGATGATCTGTTTCCAAAAATTAGCCAGTGAAAAGCCCATGGATCACAATAGTCCATCTGATCTGTGTGCATGGGGTTGCTGTTGAGTTGGGAGCTGCTAACAACAACTGAACATAGGACAGTCCCTTTACCAGTTGTGAGGTATATGGCCATATAGTATACAGGTTGATTAAATGGGCCCTGGGTTCCAGTCTCAGTACCTCCTCACCTGCTATGACAAGTGACTGCCTATGTCTATTTCCCATCTATCAAAGGGGACAATAATCACATTACTACGAGGGTTGGTGTGATAATTAAATAGCAGTGCTTAGTACAATGCCTGGCACATAGTTACCCCTCAATAAACATGAACGGCACGAATTCTTTTTTGAGAGATAAAAGGCTTCAGACAGTAACAAACTGGCAACCCATTTGTAAATTGGATGACAGAGGAACATCAGCGTCCCTAAACCTAGTGACCTTGGCTGACGGTGCTCCTCTGGCAGGGTCCTCGTGATGGGCTTTCAGCTAAGCTGCATGCATTAAGCACCTGCTGTGTGTATGGTACTGTGCCTGGTTCAGTGGGGGAGGCAGGATGACTCCAGTAACCTGGTACAGGAGGGGTAAGGGCACCACCGCATGGATGTGAGAAGGCTTCCTGGAAGGTGTGATGTTAGAACAGAGGGGCAGGGAGGGAAGTGTTAGGATTTGGACATGCAGAAGGGCTATTTGGAGAACTGGTTGTGGCCCGATTTGGGAAGGGGTAAGAGGAAAGGTAGAGAAGGTGGCTTAAGGTAGATGCTCCAAACTTTTGTTGATAAAATGTTGATGGCAGTGATAAAGGGTAGTGGTTCAACACTCAGAGTCAGACCTGAAGGCAAGCCTCAGCTCTGCCAGTGTGACTGACCCAAAGGTTCCTTAACCCTCTCTCAGCTTCCCTTTTTTCATCCATTAATTTAATAAATGTTAGTGAGTGCTTCTTAGGCACCAAGGCACTGTTGTGAGGCCTAGGGACAGGGTGGGGGACTGAGACCATAAACAGAGCAATACCTAGTGAGCTGCTAGGAGCCCATAAATGAAAGCAATAAGGGATGGCATGCAGCTGGGCGGCGGGTGGCCTGGCTCAGCAGCTAGAAGGTGCCGGCAAGGTCAACGCAGAACAACAGAAGCTGGTGTGGTTGGAGGGCAAGAGGAAGGTTCAGGGGCCCAGGTCAGACCATACGGGGCCTTATAGACACGGCAAGACAGCAAAGGGGGGCCCTGGGGAGCAGGTGGAGAGGCCCGGACAGGATTCTGGGTGAGAGAGAGTTGAAGTATGCAGAGGGGTAAAATGAGGAAGGTGAGACTAATAGGAGGTGACAGGCTGAGTGGGGACCCTCGTTGTCCTGAGGCTGGAGAGGAAGGATGAAAAGGGGAAAGACCGAGAGAGAGGTTTCATGGCGGACATCACAGCACCTTCCCAGGGCAGTGCACGCTCTCTTTCCCCTTCTGCACCAGACCCACAGCTGCAAATGTGGGCCTTGGGCCTCGTGCTTCTTGATGGAGTGGCGTGGTGGGGCAGAGCCCCTCCCTCAGAACTCGGAGTCCAGGTTTTCACTCTGATGTGAATCCACCCACGGTGTTTCTGCCCCAGAACTTTCTCCTCCTCGCTTGAAGCCAGGGGCGCAAGCTCTGAGGTCTCAGAGAGAGAACGTTCCTCCCCAGAGAGGTTTCTGTGGGGTGTGAGTGGGTCGAAACTCAGGACCCAACAGCTCAGAGGTCTAAAGGCAGTGATTGCTGGATTTCAGAGATGCCACCATTAGTGTCTACCTGGAAATAGCGCTCAGAAAGTAGGAACGTTTTCTCCAGAGGGAGGGGAAAGCTGCTTCTGCCTGTTTGGAAAGGTCCCCAGCTTCTTGTCCCCTAACCTGGCCCCAGCCGCAGCCCATGTTCTCAGAAGGGAAACAGCCCTTTGTGAGGGCCTGCCCGGGTGCCAACTCCCTGCCTACCAGCTATTTTTAGAGTGCAGAGCCTGTGGAAACTTCCCATTAAGGATCGACTCCTCTTGTTTCCTAGGTTGAGAAAACAGGAAGCCCTTCAAAATCCGGGCTTTCAAAAGCTTCATGTGAAGCTGAACTGGCTGTCTCCCCTTTCACTGCCTCAGCCTGGAGAAGGTGCACAGGGTGGGGGCGGCGCCTGGGGGCTGACAGTCTTCCTTCCGTTTTCTGAACGTAGTCAGCTGCAGTTTGTTTCAGGAACCCTGAGGGTCAGCTGATGGCTGGTACACAGTGGGTGCCCAGTTAGTGCTGGTTGGCTGAATACATGAGTTAATCCTCTGAGTTCCTACTAATTTTGCTATTGTAATACATACACCCTGGTGGCGTAATAGTTAAGAGCTATGGCTGTTAACCAAAAGGTCGGCAGTTCGAATCCACCAGGTGCTCCTTGGAAACCCTGTGGGGCAGCTCTTCTCTGTCCTATAGGGCTCCTGTGAGTCAGAATTGACTCGACGGTAACAGGTTGTTTTTTTTTTTTTTTTTAAATACATACACTGTCGATAATAACAGTTCTATAAACTAACCCCAGCTGTGCACTGGCCCCTGTGATCATTTCTGGGCTTGCGTGATCTCATCCAAGCTCCTTGATAACCGGAGGAGGTAGGTGAGATTTTTGTCCACACTGTACAGATGAGGAAACCGAGGCACAGAGAGGTTAAGTCACGAAGGCAAAGTTCACGAAGCAGGAAAGCAGCAGAGGGGGGATTCTGAGTTGACCTTGGCTGCGGGGCTCTAGAACCTCAACCTCACCTTGCCCATGTTTTCAGCACGTATCGGAAGAACCGTGAGCTGTGCCTGATCTGCCTTCGGCCTAGAAAAGAAAGGCTGTTGGTGCACAGCACCGTCCAGACTCTGGTAGTCAGCACTGGGATATTACTAACCATCACAACCAACAGCAGCTGAGCACTGTTGGACAGGCACCAGGCTGAGCGCTTTTATGCACATTAGTGCCATACAGCCTTGCAACAGGTCTAAAAAGTTTGCACTATTATGATTCCCATTTTACAGATGAGAAAACTGAGGAGCTGGGAGTCACACCTGGCTTGTCCAGCTCTTGCAGTTTGTACTTGCCGTGACTGTTACTACGGAGGCTTGCGTGGTTTCCAGTGAAAAACAGCCTAGATCTAGGGTGGCCCACCTTGACCATGAAGAGACTTTGAGTGAACCTCTTAACACTTAACCCCCACTGCTAACTGTCCACTTCTTTAAGTTTAGAATTAAGGCTGAGATGAGAAAAAGTAGGAGGCGGCTGTGTAAGAAGAGTTCAGAGTGTCAGAACTAGGAGAGAAGAGATTAACCTGCTTTTTGATGGGACCCCTTTCCTCATCTAGGAGCCTTGGGGGGCACGACTGGTTAAGTGCTCAGCTGCTAACCAAGAGGTTGGCAGTTCAAACCCAGCAGCTCCATGAGAGAAAAGACCTGACGATCTACTTCCGTAAAGATTACAGCCAAGAAAACCCTATGGAGCAGTTCCACTCTGTCACATGAGTGACAACTCGATGGCACATAACAACTCTCCTCATCTACCCCTGGGAACATTCAACAAAATCCAGCCGCACAGTGGAAGGCGCACACACACCTCAAGGAAAGTGCCCACCTGTGTTTGGGCTGCCGCTGATGGCAGTGACTTCTTCCCAGGAATGTTGAGGGAAGCCCTTGTGCAAGATTCAGTTATTCCAAGATCTTATTGCATCACTTCAGTAACTCTGGTGCCTTAGCTAAAATCATTAATGTGCGAGAAGGTAGTGCCTTCTTGATTCCAAGTGGCTGGCAGTGCCTTCTTGATTCCAAGTGGCTGGCATTGCAGTCTTGGTTGCCTGCTAGACACCTACATCTGGGTTGAGGGTGACTGAACTTTCTGGAGCTTCCCCCGCCACCACCCCCACTTTTCACTTTTTTTTTTTTTTTTTATTGTACTTCAGGTGAAGGCTTACAGAACAAATAGTTTCTCATGAAACAGTAGTACACATATTGTTTTATGACATTGGTTAACAACCCCACAACATGTCAACCCTCTAACTTCTCAACCTTTTTTTTTTTTTGGTGAAAATACCCATAGCCAAAGATACACCGTTTCAAAAATTTCTACATGCACAGAAGAATTTCTACATGCACAGTTCAGTGACATTGACTGCACTCTTCCAATTGTGCTGTTATTCTCACTTAAGATGAAGGCTTACAGAACAAAATAGTTTCTCATTTAACAGTTACTACAAATGTTGCCCTATGACAATGGTTAACAATCTCACAACACATCAACAATATCCTTACTCAACCTTGGGTTCCCTACCACCAGCTTCCCTATCCCCTTCTGGCCCTTGTCACTGGACTCCTGTACCTCGTTAGTCTCCTTTGGTTTTACGGGGCTGTCCACTCCCAGGCTGAACGGTGAACCTCGGAGATAACTTCACCACTGAGCTAAGTGGGTGTCTGGGGGCCATACTCTCAGGGTTTCTCTGGTCTCCTTTAGGCCAGTAAATCTGGTCTTTTTTTTGTGAGTTAGAATTATGTCCCACTTTCCACTTCTGAAGACTCACAACATGATCCTTAAACCACCTGTTGCCATGGAGTTGATGCGGGCAGAGTAGAACTTGCCCGCCTTGGGTTTCCAAGGTTGTAATCTTTACGGAAGCAGACTACCACATCTTTTTCTCACAGAACGGCTGGTGGGTTGGAACCGCCAACCTTTTGGTTAGCAGCGGAGCAGAGCACTTAACCACTGCCCTATCAGGGTTCCTTGGTCCTTTATGAGTGCGTGTGTGTAGGGGGTGGAGGGAAATTCCTGTTGGCGCCAAAATAGAAATTATATCTAAATTGATGGCTAGTTAGTCTTTGTCTGCAAAGGGCCCCTCTTTTGAGAACTGTGGGTTAAGGAAGACCTGTGTTTTATCAGACTTTATAACCATCTAATAGGCATTTTCTGGATGTCATAATAATGCAAGTAGTTGGGTGTACAAAAGAGAGCCTGGAGGAGAAAAACTTACTTAAAACATGCCCATTGTCCAACTCCATTTCTGCCACAAAGATATGAAAAAGTTAAACCATTTGGCCCATTGTCATTAACAAATCCATAGCACAAATTATTAATCTCCCAGAAAACGAAGCGAAATGTCACAGCACAGGAAGGCATTTCTAATATTAAATTAAACAATGTCAAATGTTTTATCGCAGAGAACAAAAAAAGTGTTTTTAAAATAGCCCGATTGTTTTAGGTTCCAGAAAGCGAATCGGATCGGTGTTTTCGGTGCCCTCTCACGCGCCCTTCCTCTCTCTCTCTCTTTCTCTTTTCTTTTGTAGTTAATGAAATTATCAGGAAGGAGTTTTCAGGACCTCCCACCAGAAATCAGACGTAAAAGAAGCCATTAGCAAGACACCTTCTGTATCTGACCCCTCGGAGCCTTCCACTGCCCCTCACCTCTGTTTCCTTTCCTGTACATCTCTCCACCCGGCGTCCACTGCGGAACAATGTATTGGCTAATGCGGATTCTCCATTCCGGAGCTCACCAGCTCTCTCTGTAAACACCAGAGAGAACCCTCTTCCTTTTTATTTTTGTTCCAAATCCCAAAGAGCATCCCGTTGACCTTAATGGTGTTCCACCCAAATACTAAGTGCCTGCTGACCAAAAAAACACATTCTGAGCAAGACAGCACGCTGGAATTCGCCTGAGAACTCAGTGACCAGAGCTGGGGGGCGGGGAGTGGGGATGGAGGATGTGGGTGCTGTGATTAAACCCCGGCCCTTCCATTCACTCTTCCAGGTCACAGATACAGCTCCTGTACCTTTTGAAGGAAAGGAGTTCTCAAAGCAAGCAACCAAACGAACGTGGCCCGAGAGTCCAGCTCACAGGCTGAAGATGCCCCAAACCCTCTTGTTAAAAACAGAGAAGCCAGACCATCCTCCCCAGGGATCGTCTATCCCATGCCACAACTGGGCCACAGCTAAAGCTTTACTTTTCATTCCCTCATTCCAAAACAAAACTGCCTGGCTGATACCAGTCACCTGTTTAGACTTCCTCTGCGTTAAGTTATGACACTTGTATACATTATTTTTTCCCGCTGCTTCAAGAAGCTGGCAGAGAAGGCCAGAGGTCAAGCCGTCAAGGCCAGCTGCGGTTTCCTGCAGCATGCCGTCGGTGCTATCGCGGAATTTTCATAGACTGGAGAAAATTAGCCAAGGCTGCAGGTAGTGAGCTCCCCATCAGCCGCGCTATACGACCTAACAGCTTTTCAAGGTTCCCGCTTGCTTTCTTCCTAACAGCAAGAGTGCTTCTCCATAAAATAGTTGAGAAGAAGTTTGAAGTTCAAGCATGTGCGATGGATTCTGAAGAGGAATGGCAGAAGGGCCAAGCAACCCCAAAATAAAAAGTGCCAGTGTTTTGTTAAGTAAGACGCTTGTTCCGTGAGGCAGCTGGCAGAGCTGAGTGCTTCTGTAAGTGGGGTCTGCCACCAAGGAGAAAAAGGGCTGAATTATTTCTCTGCCCTAGACTCAAAAAATGGGTCCCAAAATTCATTGGTCATTTTTACCTGAACCCATTTTAAGCTTTTCTCAGTCCCAAGGTGTTGATCCTAAAGACCAGTCTGTATGAGCGTCCTCTGCCCCCACAGGACTTACTCTCCTAGAAGCACACCCACTCACCCCCCCATCCCTCAGTCTGAATTAGCTGTGCTTCAACATGTTGTATGTTTTGATTTTTCGTCCCGATTGTTTCTCTCTACTGAGCATGCAGTAACAAAGATGCTGTCAACAGTCTTCCGCTATTGGTGCAATTTTTGCAAACAAACAAAACCCTCAAAGTTCTTGGCAGATGAGTTTTTAATCACACAGATACCTTTTTCTGTTTGCATTTATTGCAGATGCCCCAGGACAAGCCCCGGGGATTCACCCGCAGGCATTCAGTTGTTTCCCCAGTCATCAACAACAAAGTCTAAATATTCCTGTTGTTGCTAGGTGCCTTTGAGTCGATTTCCACTCATAGCAACCCATGCTACGAAGTAGAACTGCCGCTTAGGGTTTCCTAGGCTGTAATCTTTATGGGAGCAGATGGCCAGGTCTTTCTCCCGTGGAGACGGTAGGATGGGTTCGAACCTCCAACCTTTGAGCTAGCAGCTGAGCGCTTATCTGTTACACAACCAAGGCTCCTAGCACTCCTCAAAAGACAAGAGTGATTTCTCAAACAAACCCTGCTAGGCAAAAGGCCTAAAAAGAGAAGCAGGGGGTTAAATTCCCACTGTGGCTTTTCTAAGCCCTGCCTCTCAAGTTATCCAGAGCTAAAACCCTCTTGAGAGCTAGGTCAGGAGTATAGGACTTCCTAATCACAGCCTGAGATGCTCAGTGCTTGAGCGAGGAGGTCTTTGCACCCCCTTGTTCTGTACCTTTCGGTCAATACCAAGCATTTACTTTTCCCCAACAATGGGGGGGCTCTTCCTCACCCATCCCAAGCACAGAGTAAAGCATAATTCTATTTTAAGCAAACAGACCGCCAGTAATAAGTTGACTGCTACTGCAGAACCTCTAGGATGCTAAATTCTTTCTAATTATCAAAGTTCCTTATACAAGCAGCTTTACCTAAACAATGTTCTCTCCAGCAACACTGACTTCACAGGGGAAGAGTTAGGGTGTTTGGTGAGTGATTTGTTCTCACTTGGCCTGGCGCACAGCCATCTTTGCACATGAGGAAACTTGGCCTTTCCTCAGCTATCTGAATGTTTTACCCAAGCGCCTTCCTGCTATTGTAGCAAAGTAGCTCGGCTTCATTGTCCACAGGGAGAAACAGGACTAATGCATTTTCCATCAATCTTCTACCCATGTTAGTGAAAAGAGCTTCCTAGTAGCTTAAACTCCTGTACATATATATGTACGTGTGTATATAAGACACACACAAACGCCTCTCTTTTTCTAAGACAGCTTAGCTGGATATTATAGGAAGCACTTTCATAAACAACTCTACCAAATACCAAAGGAAAGAGAAATAGAAGCATTAGTCTTGAGACATAAACAGGCAAGAGAAAGTGAATTAGGAATTGACAGTTAGCAAGAAAGTTTTGTCAGTCACAAATGCCAGGAGGAAATTTTGCCAACAGTAGATGCTGATGAAATATTTTCAGTATGGGAAGAGGCAATATAGACCCTCCAAGAGAAGGAGCAAATAAGGATGTCTAAATGGTGAAGATGGGTATGTTGCAGGTGGATTAGAAGGATCTAGGTTAAGTCAAGGTTTGCACTGGCTACATCCCAGTTAATGTAAATATGTAGCACTTCTGACAGAAATCTACCATGTTGCTGAATGTAGTCCTTTTCCAACATTTGCAAGTCTTCCTGTATTGTACAAAAATACTGCTGCTTGATAATATATAATAGCAATCCAGATTTATTAGTATGTTATTAAATTTTTATTTTCTTATCTGTACTTGTATGCTTTTTAATCTGTCCTCCAAATATCTCACCCCTGTTGGAATTAGAAAATATTTATAAATGGTCAGGATTTTTTTTTCAAGTGTCTCTTTTTACATATATGGTGATGATTTTTTTTTCCTTAAGACAAATGATGTATTCTTGAAAATTTATTATTCATTAAAACAACCGACTCAGAGCCTATTTGCTGGACACCTGTCTCCTAGCAGAGAGCAGCTCAGGAGAAAGGAGGGGGGCTGGCTTTGAAGAATAAAGGCCCACCTGTTTTTTACTTGAGAATGATGCTGACTTTCTCCATCCCCAAGCTGGGATCTTATGACTGAAGAGAACTGTATTGTAAAGTGCCTAAATGCCCAAAAATGACCTAGTGGGATATTTTGATTTTTAACAAAAGCTGCCTGTGTTGTAATGGGATTCAAAAAGAGTGCAAAGTTTTAAAGATCCTTAATGCAGGCTAATGTCTAAAGAGCCAACCAAATCCGAATCTGGTAGGCAACCATCATACGCATCACCCAAAAGATGTCCAAAGTTCAGCATAGACACAGCCTAAGACTAATTGAGTGGATTCCTTCTACGAACTGAGAAGCATGATGTAGCTTTTCTTGTTTACATCCAGTAACCAAGACACCAGTCTCAGCCAGTCAGCCTTGGCCAGTATGGGAGCTGTCACACTCAGCAGATCGGAAGCTGATGTGTTCTAATTGTTACTCTGGACTAAAGTGAGGCTGAAAATTTATTTTCATGTCAAAAAATTACTTTCCAAGTACTTTCTCTTGTTCCGAATGGAAAACATGTCAGGATTCCACTTAACAACATTGTTCATTTTGAGTTTACAAGAGGCACGTGGGTTGTGACATTCCTGACAAGCTGAAGTCACCTTTCTCCAGTTCATTTTCTCGGGGGACAGCCCTCGAACAGGTACCCAACACAGCTTAACCTCGGGTCTCCCAGGCTTGGGGCTTGAGCATTAACATCTCATGGAACCAAACCAGCTAACTGCATGACAAGTGTTTGCCTACATTCCAACTAAATGCTTCAGAAAAAGAAAAGTCACATTCAACTGTGAGCCCGAACATCAGTCATTTGTTTTCATAGGTGCCTTGAGATATAGCCAACCTCACCGTCTTAACTCGGTTTGCTTAAAAACAAACTTTTCTGATGAATGGTAAACAAGTGATGCCCCCCTGCACAAGTCCCTTCTGAAAATGAGGTGGGGGGGGGGGGTCCTGGGCGTTGGAAGTGAAAGGTTTAACACTCCTGTCTTTATGCCACCAAACTCCCCCTGCCAATTTCAGGGTTTCGATGAAATGAGTGCAGATGATGGTGTTTCAATCAAAGCAGGCACTTGCTGGCTTGTTTGGCCGAGCAGATGGAGTCTGTGGCTGTTGGGACCACAAACTTAGCATCCTGGACAGCTTGTCAAAGAACCTCACTTAACCCCTGACACCTCTACAGCCCTCAAAGGGAGACAATGTTGACAGTGTCCTGACATAGCTCTCCAACGAACAGAAAGACGCCCCTCCAACGGAGTGGTGCTAGAAGGCTTACGTTTTGAACATCCTGACTGTTAGAGTTGGAATACATCGCATTCCTATGAAAAACGTTTTTAATCTCCAGTGTAATGTAGTTTATTTTTGCTATATGTAAAGTATTTTTATACAGCTTGTATCATGATAGTTTAGCAATAAAACAGTTGAAAGCAATGGCTACTTTTGTGTATCTTTTCTTCTCTAAAGAGGCTGCTCAAATATCCCCTTTACGTTTTGAGTTCATACATTTTGGACAAGGATTTTTTTTTTTCTTTTCTTTTTGCGCATACCGTGTGTACACTTACTCCTCGCTACAACCCTAGGAGGTCGGTACTATCCTGTTTTACAGTTGACAGCATTGAGGCTCAGAAGCCACTTGCCCAAGGTTATAGAACCAAGAGGTCAACCCGGATCTGTCTGAGTCTCTCCCTGCTCTTTTCACTACTGCCCTGCTACACTCTGTGCCTCAGTGGGCTCAAACATGGCAACGATCGTGAGGATGGCGCAGGACCGTGCAGCGTTTCATTGTTATACATAAGGTCGCTTTGAGTCGGAGCCGACTCGATGGCACCTAACAACAATACCTCCTTAGAAGTAGCGTCCAGGTAAATTAGGGTTATAATGTCCACCTTAAACCAGCTTTCAGAGGTGGTCCGCCAGCACTGGCAGCCAGCTGGGCTGAGCCAGTCACTAGGAAGGCAAAGCAGTCCTTTTTTGCTTACACGTTTTGCAAAATTCCAAGGTTTTTTTTAAAAAAAAAAAAAACAGTACCTTCTACTATCAAACCCACAAATAGAATGAGATATTTTAAGTACTAGAACTTTCCAGCTAGCTTCCTTCTTAAAGCGACTTTTCTCCCCTCTAGGGGGTTGGAGGCTAACTCGGTGGCAGCTAACAGCAGCACAGCTAAAGCGAGTCGGAGGTTTGGAAGGAACTTCTATTGCTTGTTTTCAAAATTGCAGTTATGTTCAAGCTTCATTCCGCCCTTCGTTACCGCCTTTAGACCCCAGGCAAACGGGGCCTCTGCCCTGGATCCTGTGGCTTGGGCTCCCCACCCGACTCTCCACGGCCACCTGTGTTTTGAGTATCTTCCTTGGGATTTTCAAAGCCCCCCCTCCCGTGCCAGGAACTGGCAGTACCATGTGGGCAGGGTGTCCCGAGCTCAGACAGGTGCCTACCTTGAAATGTTCTTAGTGCCCCTCTGGTGGCTAGGACCAACTGGTCTCCAGTTCTCCTAATTAGGGCAAAAGGTCAACCAGCTGCCCCAAAGAGCTCCAGGACTCACACCTATAGGGTTGTTCAGGCACCTGTGTCCAGGCTGGGCCCCAAGAAGAGCTTCCTGGTGATCAGGCTGCTCAGTATTTTTTTGGCAGGATCATGTAAGATTATGCCAACAGGCTGGTGCTGACCTGTTGATTTGGGGTGATGTAAGTTGCTTCTGTAGACAGGAGCCCTATAAACAATGTTTACTGAGGGCCACAGTCCCCCCTTAGGATGTTTGTTGTTGCCATGTGCAACTATTATTCTTTAACTTACTTTCTGAAAATTGTATACCACTTACCTAAAATGGAAAACTAGAATCATCGTAAACAGAAAATAAGGCTGGATGAAACTATATAGCCATTAAAAAAAATGAAGCCTGTGCTCTATCTTTGTGAGCCATACGTGGTAAACAATCAAATTCAGCCTGTGCCTTGGTTTCCCCAGATGTAAAATGAGGATAATAATAGTCCCTACAGCAAAGAGGTGTTGAGTGTTTAATAAACATCAACTCTTGATAAAACATCCCATCATTTAGCACAGATTTAAGATCAGCTTTATCTAAGACTTGATTTCATTTTCCAATATCTAGAAGGAGACATTCAGGGCTCTTAACTACGGGGTTTGGATTTATCTATTCAGATAATTAAAGCCAGACTCGCTTATCCAATTTTTGAATACATTGGGGCAAGCAACTTCTCAGCCTTGGAGTGATTGTTGCCAGGAGTTTGCAAATCTGAAACTGCTTCTTGCTGTAAGCAACAGCATGGTGTAGTTTTGCTCTAAGGAGTAGCAATAGAACACTGGTTTATTAACAAGTGGGAATTTAAGAAGCTATAAAAGTGATAGGAGAAGAAATGCCAACTCTATGCGGCTCTTTTAGGTTCACAAAATGGAGGGAAACTGGTTTATTCAGCAGGGCTAGGTCGAGCATGAAATAATAGCCAAGAACAAACCAAATAAACCAAACGTGTTGCCATCAAGTCGATTCCAACTCATAGCAACCCTGTAAGACAGAGTAGAACTGCCCCGTATAGTCTCCAAGGCTGTAAATCTTTGCAGAAACTGACTGCCACATCTTTCTTCCATGGAACAGCTGGTAGGTTTGAACTGCCAACCTTTTGGTTAGCAGTCCAGTGCTTAACCACTGCATTACCAGGGCTCCTTGGAGGCCTCAAATCCCAGGGACCCCTAGGAAATGAGAATGATGTTGTTTCTTTTGAGGAGCTGCAGCAGATGTGATGAGCTGTATGGGACACCTTTGCTGCGAACCTCATGGCATTTTGCAGTTCAAAGGCAAGGGAGGTTGGGCCAGACTTTCTCCAAAAAGGGCTTTTCACCCTAACCCATCCCTTCCTGCCCTCCTGGTGAAATTCAGAAGTCAAGCTTGGTAAATGGCCCAATGTGGAATTATCACCAAAGAGATGGAAGCACCTGCCTCATTCTTGCCCTATCCCAGGCTCTCTGGGAATTCTTGGTTTACTAAAAATTTCAAGCTCTGAAATTTTGCATTGAAATCAAGACACAAAGCACAATGACAGTCTCGTATGTTTCCCAAGGGTCATACTTTTTACATCAGTGGTCCTTAACGGTTTTTTGTTTTTTTGTTTTTTTTTTTTTGAGGGTAGAAGGGGGAGATCACGTAGCCTTCTATGAAATACTGATGAACCTCCCCCTAGAAACACCTACAACAACATTGCCCTCGGTTCTGCTGGTTCTCAAAGTGTCAGAAGGAAATCTATGGAGTTCTGATTAAGATCCATCTGTTCTTAATGCCATCAGGGCAGTTCTTAAGGAAAAAACATTCCTAAGACCATCATGGCACAAAATTTTACATGCGCTCACATACACATGCTCCAGACTCTTATGTGACCTGCCTGCTTGACTTCTCACTTTGATAGCTATGAGGCATTTCTGATCCAACACGCCCTTCTCAAGCTCCCTAATTCCAAATCTCCTCTTCCCTCCCTCCCGCCTCCCCCTCGGCACACCCTGTCTTCCCCATAGGGTGATGACAACACCGTCTAAGCAGTTGCTGGAGTCAAAACCTGGGCGTGAGCCTCTTGATCCCTCGCCATCTCCAGTCCCCACACCCAATGCGCATCAGCAAGTCCTGGTGGGTCCATCTCTGAAATCGATCACACCTCTTTGCTCTCTGCTCACGTGAGCACCCTGGCCCTGCCACCCTCATCTTCTGCCCAATGATGGAGTGGACTCCTCGCTCCCCAATTCATTCCTGCCCCCACAGTAGCCAGAAGGATCTTAAAGGAAACTCAGTTCACATCATGCACCTGCTTTAAAGCCCTCAATGACTTCCCTTTGCACTTAGAATGATCCAGAATCCAGGCAAGATGCTTGGTGATCCTCCTTGCCAACCACCTTCCCAAACTCACCTCCAGCCACATGAGCCTCTCTCCTGTTCCTTGCCCAGACAAAACCACTTCCCACCTGTGTATCTGCTTTTCCTGCCACCTGAAATGCTCTGTTCTTAAGTTTCATGAACCTGACTGTCTTATTCTTCAGGTCTCCCATCAAACATCTCCTCCTAGGAGGACTTCCCCGACTACTAGAGTAGAAGTAGCATAGACCCATAGATGTAGCTACCCCATTCCCCTCCCACACTCTTATCACAGGTGTGATATATATAATATTGATAATATATACAATTGTATAGATCATGTATCATTATATCATATATCATCATTATATATAATTGTATCATATATAATATCATATATATATTTCTCCTGGTTGGATAATTGTTCGTGTGTTTGCTATCCTGTAAATTCCACAGGAGCCAAGAGAACATCTGTCTTGCTTGCAGCCATATCCCCAGATCTCAGCACACAGTAGGCCCTCGGTAACTGGGTGTGGAATAAATAAACGTGTCTAGCTTTCATCTATGCAGGTGGCACTGGGAACAATGGATTCATCTGCAATGTGAGGACAATGAATTGTTTCCTGCTATTTAACATATTTTTCAAAACCAAACAGTTGACTCCAGAGAGATCTTCCATACACTGTCCCACATGGCTCAGTGTATCCATTTCTAATTACAAATCAGTGTACTCAGCCTGCCTTCTAGAAGGAGCCAGCTTGCTTTGCTGCAGAACATTGCTCCCCAGACTCCTGGGCCTGCCAGGCTGTCATCTGCCCTCTGGCCTCCTGCAGTCACTTGTGGCCCTCCTGCCTGTAAAGCACTTGCAGCTGTGGCTCAACAGCTCCTTGGGGACAGGTAAGAGGGGGGCGGCCGCCAGCTGCCATTTACAAGCCAAATGGGAAACGTGCCTTCTCCAGGGGTTCTGTTTGACAACGAATGATGGGTTTCTCTGCGTGGGCACGGTGGAACCCGCCGCTCGCCACGTGATACCGTGCTAACTCGCTTTGGCTGCAGTTCCTCTCCACCTGGTCCTTCCCAGACACACCTGCAGCCATGCTGCCCGGGGCCCATGGGCTCAGCTATCCTCCACGTGGTGCACATAAGCTGTCGGCATCTCCCACACAGATTGCGGACCCCCAGCCTGGACTCCAGGATCCAGGGGCATGTGGGCATCTCCGGGGACACCTCCTCCAGCCCTGCCCAGAGGAGGTCCAGGCCTCCTTGCCTCCTCTGGGGGTCCTGAAGTGGGGGCCCCAGTCCATACCCTCTCTGCCTCTCAACGTTTACAGCCTCACCCCAGGACTAATCTCCTGCCATTTATGCTTGACGTCCGTCAGTAGCGGGTCAGCAAAACTGCGGGACACCCTGAATGAGATAGCCACAACACTGGGCTCAAACACACTAAGATCATGAAGACGATGCACAACTGGACCACAGCTGTTTTGTTGTACACAAGGTTGCTGTCAGTTGGAGTCAACTCGACAGCAACGAACAACCACAAGTTCAGATGATTCCCAAATACGTATCACCACCTGGACCCCTCCCCAGAATTCCAGACTCAGTTGTCCACCAGCTTACTTGATAAAGTCCATTTGAGTCTGTTTATTCCATTCATGAAATAGTCAAAGATTTCATTTCATTTGGATCCACAATCAACACCCATGGAAGCAACAGTCAAGAAATCAAACAACATATTGCTTTGAGCAAATCTGCTGCAAAAGACCTTTTTAAAGTGTTAAAAAGCAAAGGTGTCACTTTGAGGACTAAGGTGTGCCTGACCCAAGCCACGGTATCTTCAATCGCTTCATATGCATGTGAAAGCTGGACAATGAGTAAGGAAGAATGAAGAAGAATTGATGCCTTTGAATTATGGTGTTGGTGAAGAATATTGAATATACCACAGACTGCCAAAAGAATGAACAAAT
>NW_004443944.1:13165905-13204817 GCF_000243295.1 Trichechus manatus latirostris
AAGAATATTGAATATACCACAGACTGCCAAAAGAATGAACAAATCTGTCTTGGAAGAAGTACAGCCAGAATGCTCCTTAGAAGCGAGATGGCAAGACTTCATCTTATGTACTTTGGACATGTTATTAGGAGGGACCAGTCCCTGGAGACGGACATCGTGCTTGGTAAAGTAGAGGTGAGCAAAAAAGAGGAAGACTCTCAACGAGATGGACTGACACAGTGGCTGCAAAAATGGGCTCAAATATAGTAACAACTGTGCGGATGGCCCAGGACCAGGCAGTGTTTCGTTCTGTTGTACGTAGGGTCACTATGAGTGGAACCGACTAACAACAACAACAGCGTTCCATTCATACCACAGACACCTATTGAGTTCCTCGTATGTGCCAGCACCTTATCAAGCAAGATCTCTGCCCCTTGGAGCTGATATTTCAGCAGGGAGCAGCATGGGGTAGAAGGTCTAAAAGAGATCTCGAACTTCCCATGTTCAAACCTGAACCACCCAAAACTGTTCCAAGCCAGAATTCTTCATTTCAGTTCATGGAAATTCTATTATTCCAGTTGCTCAGGCTAAAAATCTCAGCACCATCCTTCTCTTACATCCCACTTCCATTCTGTCAGGAAATCCTGTTGGTTTGACCTTTCAACTACGTCCAGAATCTGACCCCATCTCAGCACATCTCCCAGCCTGGTGCCAGTCATCATCACCTCCAGCTACGATGGTTGTAGTAGTCTCTTAGCTGGTCTTGCTTTCTCCCTTTCCGAGCGTCTGTTCTCGTCACAGAGTGATCCCGTTAAATCTCACATCTGATGAGGCCACGCCTCTGCTCAAACCCTCAGTGTAAAAGCCAAAGACCTTAAAAGCCCTCCACCATCTGCCCGCTTGGTTCTGACTTCACCTTCTACCACCCTCCCCTCTCCCTCTGCCCCAAAACACCTCCACCCCCTGCCGCTCTTTGCTTTCCAAGCACACCACACATGCTTCTACCTCAGGGCCTTTGCTTAGCCTTTCCTTCTACCTGAAAGTCTCTTCCCCTAGATATATCAGCTTCAAATTTCAGCACAGACATCTCCTGAGCTCACCCCACCCTACAAACTGATCCACTGCCTTGTTCATTGACACCTGAACCCAAACAGATGCCTAACTTGCATCTTTGTAAAACTTTGAACTTTATAAAACCTGAATGCTTTTTTTGGTAAATGTCCTTAAACTGTATTCCCAGTGGCATGCTAAGGGGTGGGATGCGTGTGCTGGGAGTGGTTCACTTGGGTGCTAGCAGTCAGGAGGTGCATTATTGGTAGATAATTTAAGTAATTTAAAAAAAATTGGTTTGCATACTATCATCACTGTGCACGGGCAATTCTAAACAATGTCAGTGATAAAATTCTACTCCCCACCAGGGCAGACCACACCCACTGTCCCCATCCTCCTGAACACCAGCCACCTCCTATGCCTTATTCCGTCATCCTACAAATGTTTACTGAAAGTCTACCAGGTGCCCAACACGGGTCCAGAGACTGGGGATATAGCAGTGAACAAAACAAAGAGAATCCCTGATCTCAGCAAGCAGCCGGGACCGGGCACGAAGTGAGAATCCTGACCAGGCCAGTTTCCCCGCTGGCCTCCTAAACTCCAGCTGTCAGAGTTATTTCTCCAGCGGGCAAATCTGGTCACTCCGTCACCTAATACCCTTCACTGGCTCTCCACTGCTGTCAGGATGAAGACAGCACCCAGTCCAGGCCCTGACAACACCCTGCAGGTCTGCCCACTGCCAGCGTCTCCTTCCACTCGGCACACTCTCAGCCCCACACACTCCCCCCTTCCCTTCTCTCTTGGGGCTACCACCTCTACTGTTGCTTCTGCCGTTGGCACCCTTCCCGCCCTTTCTTGCCTAACTCACACCTGCTTGTTTTGCAGTTGGGTCCCCATCACCTCTGCACACAGAAAGGACTTTTTCCCTGCCCCGCCCACCACACTGTCAGTTCCCAGGGGCAGGGGCCCCATCTGTCCGCTGCTTTGACGTCATGCATGGGATGTAGTAAGCACTCAATAAACAAATTCTGAATAAATGAATACACACACAGAGGTCAAGTAACCAGCCCAAGGTCACACAGTTAGTGGTGTAATGTAGCATCAGGGCCTGTCTACACTCAGCGGGAGGGATAAGACTCAGGATCAGCACAAAGCTGATTCCTATGAGGTGGAGGTCAGACATACCACCACTCTCCAACGTTTTCACCATTTCTGACACCAGCTGTTCTCCCTCACCCCATGGCAACCTCTATTTCTCTGCTGGCTTCAATAATTCATTGAAATGGCCAATTAGAACTCATACACCATACTAACGATTATGTGGCTTATTAGGGAAGTGACAGTCTACAACTCAGGATCAGGATCAACTTGGAAGTAACAGGATACCACTCAGGAGACAGGATAAAGTTCTTCAATCGGGACAGCTTCCAACTGAGACAGCTCTCTGCTTCTTCTCAGCCATACCCACAGACGGGCCAACCTTCTCTTGGCGGTGTCTGCAGGCAGACGGCCCTTCTCTTGGCCTCTGCCCTGCTTGGGCAAGGGTTACAGTACTTTACCTCCACCAAGTGCCCAGAGGCACCCCACTCTGCCAGCAAGCTTTCTGCCCAAAGGTGCTCAGCTTTCTCTCTGTGGGCCAGGAGGCCCAGTGCAGCTGCCTCGTGCCAGTATCCTGGTTCCTGTGCCAATACTGCTGCTGCCATTTCTCTGCTGCTGGTCTCTGCTCTGATTACCACCAATTCCTCGCCATCTCACACCATCTTCAGTGTTACTGCTCTCTCGCTCCTGTGTCTAGAAGGTTCTCAGTGCAGGGACCTTGGGTCCAAACAGTGCGCTCCAATCTAGGCTCTTCTTGATGGTAGTGAGGTCCCCTCAACCTCTGTGGGGTTGGCCCTTATATTCAATTAAAGGTATGGCCGTCCCAGCCAGGCTACAAACTGTCCAATCCACTCGGTAGACCACAATCACTCAATTTGCATAGTAATCAACCAATTCCTGCAAGGTCACTTAATCCTATTGGGTGGTGTTATGGATTGAATTGTGTCCCCCAAAAATATGTGTTGTAAATCCTAACCTCTATGCTTGTGGTTATAATCCCATTTGGGAATGGATTGTCTTTGTTACGTTAGTGAAGCAGGATTAGTGTAGGGTGTATCTGGAGTTAATCTCTTTGAGATGTAAAGAGATTAAACTAGCAAGCAAGAAGCAGAGATGGGGGAAGAGAGATACCAAGCCGCACGAAGATCACCCAGGAGCAGAAGCTTAAAGAGACAAGGCCCTTCCTCTAGAGCAGATGGAGAGAGGAAGCCTTCCCTTAGAGCGGACACCCAAAATTTGGACTTCTAACCTCCTGAGAAAATAAATTTCTGTTTGTTAAAGCCATCCATTTGTGATATTTTTGTTATGGCAGCACTAGATTACTAAAACAGGTGGATTTTACACACCCTATTTGCAGAGTAAACTAACCAATCCCTTTGCAAGATTATGGCCTAGCCAATCGTTTTTGGCAAAATTATAAACCCAAGGTCAGAAAGGCCATATATAAGAGAAACCCATTGCACTGCAATGGGGGAGTCAGGGTCCAAACCTGATCTATCCCTTAGAGCTTGTGCTTTCCCCCTTGACACATCCCAGGTCTCAGAGTGTTCAGCATCTTGTATCATGACTGACAGATCTATCAGCATCACCAGAGTGGTAAACCCCACTGGTGACGGCCTCAGCATACGGGCCACTCAGCCACTGATGGAGCAGTCCACCTGCCTCCTAACTGTTCTTACATGCCTCCCCCACCATTCTCTGCTCAGCTGCCCATCGGTGGTTCTGAAGTTCAGATCAGGCCCTGGCACTCGCAGATTTAAAACCCTCCAAAGGCCCCTTCATGTGGCTCACAGGCCACCCATGACCCGGCTCTGCCCCTCTCTGCACCAGCCGAGCTGGTGCTCACATATTTGTGCACACAGGTCCAGGCAGAGGATTCTCTCGCCTACCCCCGCCACAGATATCCCTGCACCTGGGTGCTTCCTGCCTCCAGGGAGGGCTGTCCCAAACCCATCCACGGATTTGGGAGGAGGCTTCTCCTGCCCACTTGGGCACCTTGGTTAACCCCTCTCCTTTATCTTCACCTCCTTCTCTCCTGGCTCCTGCCCATCAGTGTTCAGACATGCTGGGTGTCCCCTGTCTTAATAAACCAGAAATAAAAATAGAAAAAGCTGTCAACCCCACTTCCGCCTCCAGCCACTGGCCTGCTCTCTCCACCCCTTCCCTGCCAGGGGTCTTGAAAGAGCTGTTGACTCGGCTCATCTCCACTTCCTCTCCTCCTATTGCTCTCAGCTTGTCACATGGCTTCTGCCCCCACCGCGCTGCAGAAACTGCCCTCACCCCGGTCATCGTCATGCTTCTTACTGCTCAATCAAAGGGCTTCTTCTCGGCACTTCTTTTCCTGGTCCGCTCTGCAGCACTGGCACCACCAAGGACCCGCACTTCTTGGAACAGTCTCCCCACTCTTGGTTTTCAGGGCTCCGTGCTACCTGTCTCCCCTACTTATGCCTACAGGCCCCCTTCCTCTGCAGTCAAAACAGAGGTTCCTCAGGCTCACCTCCAGGTCCTCTGGTGCCTCCTCCATGGGTAACCCAGAGCTTTGGTTCCCATCCTGATGCCGACACCACCCACTTTGTTTTTTCCATCTCAGATCTTCATTTGCCCACTGACATCCCCACATGGGTATGTCTTAGGCCCTTTACGCTCACCGTACCCAGAATGGAACTTAGCATCATCCCCCATGCCTGCAAAATATTGTTCTTCCCCTCTGAACCCTTCTCAGAAAGGGACATCACCAGCTACCCTGTTGCCAAACCTGGAATCTCAGGATTCAGCCCAAATTCCTCCCTCTCCCCCAGCCCAATATAGCTAGTTGGCCACCAGCCCTATGGATTCACCTCCCAAATGTGTCCTGAATTCTCCAAGCCCAGTGCTTCCCAACTAGAGGCCATGCCCAGGGGACACGTGGCAATGTCTAGAGATGGTTTGGTTGTCACATCTTGGAGGGTGGGTGCTATTGGCATCTCGTGGGTGGAGGACAGGGATGCTGCTAAACATTCTACAATGCCCAGGACAGACCCCCATGACAAAGAATGACCCAGCACCAAATGTCACTACTGCCAAGGTCAAGAAGCCCTGCTCTAGTCCAGGCTGCAATCCCATTTCCCTCTGTTATTGTGGCCACTTTCCAACAGGTCTCCCTGCCTTCATGCCGTCCCCCTCAAATCCATCCTGCAACTGCACCCCTCTGAAACACAAATATCCCAGATAGATTAAAGACTAACATATTAAACAAAAGGATTTAAAAAAGACAGGGGAGGATTGTTCATAACCCCAGTCTCTAAACTTAGCAGCCATAAGAGATGGGTAAATATCACTACATCAACACAAACCTCTGCCTGGCAAAGAGATCATAAACTCAAAAGAAAACAACAAACTGGAAAGGAAAAAATTATAACAAATATGACAAAGGGATAATTTTCCCAATAGGCTAAAAAAAACAAGAATAATAAAAACAGCACCTACAAATCAGTAAGAAAAAGACCCACAGCTCAGCAGAAAAACAGTGCTAGAAACTGAAGCCTGAAGACATACAAATGCATCAAAGAAGCAATGCAGCTTAGAGGAAAGAATGTGGGCATTGGAACCAGGAGACCTGGGTTTGCATTTCAACACTGTCACGATCAGTCACGTGACCTTGGGGAAGTCAGTCACCTCTCAGAGCCTTCATTCCCTAATCCATAAAATGAAGATGAGAGACCTGCCTTGCCGGATGGCTGTGGTGTTAGCCCACCTGGCAGGGAGTTACCAGAAATCAAACCAAACCCATTGCCATCGAATAGATTCCGACTCATAGCAACCCTATAGGACAGAGTAGAGCTGCCCCACAGGGTTTCCAAGGAGCAGCTAGCTGACGGATTCAAATTGCTAACAGCCATAGCTCTTGACCACTGCGCCCCCAGGGCTCCCTGGCAGGGAGTTAGGGAAGAGTAAATACGACCTCATGTGTTAGTTTCCTATTGCTGCTATAACAAATTGCCACACATTTAGTGGCTTAAAACAACACAAATTTAACTCAGGGGGCAGTGAGTTTATGTTAATGGGGGAGGAACAGCTCAGAAAAGGAGGGTGAGAATGGCTGCACAAGCTGAAGAATGTCATCGATGTCGCTGAACTATACGTGCAGAAAATGTTGAATTAGTATATGTTCTGCTGTGTAGATTCTCAGCAACAACAACAAAAAATAAATTCCCCAAAACACACACGCACAAGTCTATTCTTTTATAATTCTGAAGGTCAGAAGTCCAAAATGGGCCTTTCCGGGCTAACGTCAAGGACTGTGTTCCTTCTGGAAGCTCTAGGGAGAACCCCTTTCCTTGCCTTCTCCAGCTTCTAGGGGCTGCCTGCACTCCGTAGCTCGCTGCCCCCTTCTGTCTTCAAGAGTCAGCTGCGGTCGCTCGAGTCTTTCCCACACTGCATCACCCGCATGCTCTCTCTTCCACATTTAAGGACTCTTTGTGGTGACACTGGGTCCACCCAGATAATCCAGGATAGCTTCTCTGTATTAAGGTCAGCTGATTAGCAACCTTAATTCCACCTGCAACATTAATCCCCGCTTGCCATGTAACCTAACATATTCACAGGCTTCAGGGTCTAGGACACAGACGTCCTTGGGGGCCGTTATTCTGCCGACCACACCTCCCTTGCTTCGTTCTGAACTCAGCACGATAACAACTCCCGTCGACTGTGCGGCTTATATTCTCACTGTAGCTCTTGGAGTGAGGGGTTATGTAAGGTGTGTGGTCACCTGCCAAAGGCCACCAGCAAGTAAGAGGCAAATCTAGGGCTCAGGCCCACGTCCACCTATGTCTCGAGAGCCCTCACTCTTCTCCATCAAGAGGGTCGGTCCTCCACCACAGGCTGCCTCCCGTCTCCTCCTGGAGACTCACCACCCCAGGCTGCTTCACGCTGAGGAACGGCTGAGACAGACCTAGGCAAAGGACTCCCCTTCTCTGAGCCTCAGTGTCCTCCTCTCGAACCCGGGTCTCCCTAGCGGGTGTCTGGAAGGATCTGACATGAGAGCGCCTGGGGCAGAGTGCCTGCTCAGGCCTCGTTGGCTGCATCTGTACAAGTGGGTGGCTGGCAGCCCACCGCTCTGAGGCCCACTTGGGGGCTAGAGTGGTGGTGAACCTCCTGACTGCATTATAAAGCAGTGACAACCTCATAATCTAACGGGGAAGCCGATTTGCATCTTCTTGAGTGCCTGGGCCAGGTGCTCTCACACAGGTTAGCTCACATAATCCCTCCAAAGCAACCTTTCAGACTTCTAATACCATTCACTCAGTGTATAGCTGGGCAAACTGAGGCCCGGATAACCATACTAAGAGTGCCTGTTCATTCATTCTTTCAACAAATATTTATTGACGCTGACCATGTGCCTGAGAGTCCCCGGGTGGCACAAACAATACGCTCAGCTGCTAACTCAGAGGTTGGTGGTTTGAGTCCACCCAGAGGCACCTTGGAAGAAAGGCCTGGCGATCTACCGCCAAAAAAATCAGTCATTGAAAACCGTATGGAGCACAGAATCAACTCGATGGCAGCTGGTTTGGTTTTTGGTTTTCTGTGCCTAGAACACGTGTTTTGGAAAGAGCAGTGAACCCAACAAGGATGGCGCTTCCATTCCAGCAGGAGAGAGAGACTATAACCAATAAACAAAGATAATACGGAAATAAGTAACCAACAGACAATAGAAGGAGCAGATCAGGGTAGGAGGTGCTGGGGTCCCGGGCAGGCAGGATAGGTGGCAGCGGGCAGGGCGCAGCTGGCAGTGCTACTTTGAGTGTTTGTGACGTGCCCGTTACCATGCTAAGCCCGTTCTAGGAATCATCTTGTTGAGCCTGCAGCCACCCTGCAAGGCAGGACTTTCCTCCCCCTCCTTATATGGGTGGGGCAGGAGGCTCCGAGATTATACCTGCCAATGATCACGTACCTGTGAAGTGTCAAAGTCTGTAGGCACCTGAAGCACATGTGCTCCTAACTGCTATCCTTATCCCCAGTGGGGGCCACATGGCCCATGAGGCTCAGAGATCTTTGGGATGGCAGTGCCTACACCAAAACACATCCAAGGACTGTTCGTTTCCAAGCAAGAAAGAGGAGGTGAAGCAGGTACTTCCTAAGATAGGTAGGGAAGAAAGGGGCAAGGAGATTTGGGTTTTGGGGTCTAAAAACCTAAACATCACAAAGAACACTAGTGTGGAAATACATGTCTTCTCCATGTGAATATTATGATATATTGTTATATAATATAATGATATCATGAAATCCATAATTGTATGGGAGATGGACTTTTCTGTCGCTAGAACCCCAAAATGCCCCTGAATGGGTACAACTGTCAGGCTTCTGGTTTTAGAAACATTCAACGTGTAACTGACACTAAGTACCTTTCTTCCTAATGAGTCTTTCCCCCGAACATTTGAATGTGCAACGATACATCCTCTGGGACCTGCCAAGGCAAAGTGTGTGCAGAAATGTCCCTTCGTGCTGACTGCCCAGGCTAATTCACAGGCAAGAAGCATTTTGTCTCTGCAAAGACCAAAGAAGGTTCTCTCGGTGAAGCCCTACTGCCCCCTAGAGGACTTGCTCCCCCAAGGTCCAGCCTGGGGATGATCAGATCCAGTACCTCCCCAGGCCTCGCTGCCCCTCCGCCTGCCGTCGCCCCAGGACAACCTTAGTCTCTTTGCAAAGAGTCAACAAGACCCTTTGTAGGAGACCCCAAGCCCAGCTGGCTGAATCCGGCCCCTGTACTGTGGGCTGAACCCGAAAGAGCTCAGCCAGCTCCGTCTATAACAGCAGCAAACCTCCACAGGCACTTCTGCCCTGCCGCTCCAGAGGCCTGAAAGCCCCAAACCAACCAAGCCAAACCCATTGCCATCGAGTCGATACTGACTCATAGCGACCCTGTAGTACAGAGTAGAACTGCTCCATAGGGAGGATGCCCCATGCCCCCCAGTTTCATTCAAAACAAACTCAACGTTAAGCTGTAAAATGAGAGTAAGGAAAGCCAAGACCATTCCAAGTTTTGCATGATGACTACTTTGAAGTCTTTTTTTTTTTAAATAAATATCCATAAAATAATTAACAACAAAAAAATTGGCACACCGTTCTGCTGATGGGCTAATAATGGTGTTAACATTTATACGTTTTTTAATAAAGTCTAGCTATTGCTTATGGAACAGGTACTGTGCGCTCCGCAAGTTCTGAGAGCTCCCCACTGTGTGCACACGCTGAGTCCCATTTTATATATGAAGAAACTGAAGCACAGAGAGGTTAAGCAACTTGCCCAAGATCACACGGCTAAGAAGTAAAGGTGAAGCTCAAACCCAGGCAGTCTGGTTCCTGATCATAACCGTGAGGCCATATTTTTTCTTTCTGAATTGGGTCACCCAGCATGGGGGCCACCCTGTTTTCTGTCCTCTTTTAATTCGTCATTGTGGCCCCACATGCGAGAACCCAGGGAGAACACATCCCTGACGTCCGGGAGCTTTCAATCTGGTTGCTGTTAGGTGCCATTGGGTCAATTCTGACTCATAGCAACCTGGTGGGGCAAACAGTTAAGTGCTCAGCTGCTAACCAAAAGGTTTGTGGTTTGAACCCATCCATCGGCTGCATAGAAGAAAGACCTGGTGACCTGCTCCTGTAAAGATCACAGCTTAGGAAACCCTATGGTGCAGTTCTACTCTGTCACATGTGGTCGCTATGAGTTCAGTCTGGTAGAGGACGCAAAGCAATATCAAGTCACGTTTTTCTTGCCTCCTACATGTCTCTAGGTTCTGCCCACTTCTCTCTATGTCTACACAGCCAGAGCCCTGGTTCACTCCCCATCCTCTCCCACCCAATAATGCTACAGCCTCCTCTGTGCTGTCTGTCAGCAATGCTTCCTGAGGGCACAATTTCGCACACTGTCTCCCTGCATAAACCCTCCCATGGCTTCCCATCATCCTCAGGATGAGTCCTCACACCGTCAGAGCGCAGCTCACTTCCTCAGGGAGGCCCTCCTGACCTCATCCTCTTCCCCAATAGCACTTCCCCTCCCAGCACTTCCTGTACTTTAGCTTCACCTGTGCCCATGTGCTCACCTGACCAGTCTCTCCCTGCTGGACTCTGAGCCCCATGAGGGCAGGGACCATCTGCTTTGGCTCCTACAGGTTGCCATGAGTTGAAATCACCTTGATGGCAATGGTTGTGGTTTTTTGTTTTTTATGTCCCCAGTGCCCTCTTTCCACACCCACTGTCTGGCATCAAGC
Source organism: Trichechus manatus latirostris (assembly GCF_000243295.1). Lineage (NCBI taxonomy): Eukaryota > Metazoa > Chordata > Mammalia > Sirenia > Trichechidae > Trichechus > Trichechus manatus. Next base: position 13,176,276 of record NW_004443944.1, read on the forward strand.
AGTCACTCAAAAAATACTTGTTAAATGAACACAGGAGTGAATGAGTACAAACTACAGTGGGTGATCAAAGGAAGGAGCAATTCCATCTCAATGGGGGAGTGAGGGTACCAGGGAGATGTCACAGAAGTGGTGTTGGAGTCCGTGTAGGATCTAGACCTGCAGAGGAAGGACGGGTAGAGGGCACTGTGTGAGGACCATCAGGAAGGCTGGCAAGGTGCCCATCCCTAGGGAAGGGAGATCTTCATCAAGGCTTTGAGACCCTTTTCAATTGAGTCACGGTCTGCCATGTTGTGGGTTCACACATGGACTATGTTCCAACCACACCACTGCTCACAGTTCTCTGACAGTCATTCCAACCCTGTGTACTGTTCTTGATCCTACCCAGAATGCCTTCTCTTCACCTACCATCTGCTGAGGTCCCTCCACCATCCAACCCAAAGTCTGCACATGGTGACTTGCTGGCTGAGCCTGACTCAAGGGAATGTTTTGTTTCATCCACATAGTGATGTCTTATTTTCCTTTCTTTTTTTTTTTAAAAAAAAAAAACAATTTTAACTCAGAAGTCTTCACACAAAATTTCAGATTCCATTATCTTTTGAAGAACTAGATGATCCAGCCACACTCACCCCACATCCTTCCTGGTGCCTGTGGGTTGGAGCACAGTAGTGACGGCCCCTTTGTAGGGTCCTGTGTTGTCCGATTGCCACTGCCCCTCCACTGATTGCTTCACTGCCCTTGACCCACATCCCTGGTACTCATCACCTGCCCAGGCCCCACAGGCAGTGGGTTTGGGACCTCTCAACACACAGACAACCCTAGTGGAATATGTTCACATCCTGTGTGAGCCCCATGCTGGACATTGGGCATGCAGAGAGCAAAAGAACAAAAGATGGACTGTTCCTGTGGCTGGTTCTTCTGGTCACCCAGGGCTCAGCTAAGTGTCACATCTTCAGAGAGGCCTTTCGTTACCCCCTGGTTAGAGCTTGTCCATCCCACTCACCCGGCTCTATTGCTTCTGCCCCAGCTTGCTTCCTTTGCAGCTCTCCCTGCAGTGTGTAACTGTTCTTCTGGGTTTGTTGAGTCCATCTCCCCCAATGCAAAATCAGCTCCAGGAGGGCAGGAATCAAGTCTGTAAACCCAGGGCCCAGCACTACCAGGAACATCGTAGGTGCTCCACAGATATTTTAAGGAGGGAAGGAAGGGAGGGAGGGAGAGAAAGAAGAAGAGAGGGAGGGAAGGAGGAGGAAGGGAGGGAAGGAGGAGGAAGGGAGGGAAGAGGGAAGAAGGGAAGGCAAGCAGACACATGGTTTCTCTTCTCAAGGAGCTCCCACTTAGTGGGGGAGAATAGACCTTATCAACTGTACCGGGTTGAATGGTGGCCCTCCAAAAGATGTCTACCTGGAACCTATGAATGTGAACTTATTTGGAAAAAGAGTCTTTGCACATTTAATCAAGGATCTCAAGATGAGATCATTCTGGATTATCCAGGTGGCCCTAAATCCAATGACAAGTGCCTTTATAATAAAACAGGAGACCCAGAAGAGAAGGCCACGTGAAGACGGAGACAGGGATTGGAGCAATGCGGTCACAAGCCATGGAACTCCTGGAGTCACCAGGAGCTGGAGGAGGCGAGGAAGGATTCTCCCCTAGAGCCTTTGGAGGGAACGTGGCCCTGCCGACACCTTGATTTCAGAACTAAGAGAGAATAATTTTCTGTTAAGCTGCCCAGCTTGTGGTGATGCGTTATAGCAGCGCAGGCACCCATGCACCCTCCCCCTGGGATGGTTTATCAGACCTCAGCCCACAGTGGGCTCCTGGGCGGCCAGGATCAATGAGCGGCTCCTGCAGGAGGCACTCAGCCCTCACTGCCTGGGAGGCATTTGCCTCCTGAGATGCCGGGAGATGCCTATTTAATTACTATCGGTCTATTCTCCACTGACTTTTTGGATCTTATTTTCTAGAATGTTCTTCCCCTCAGCTCACACCCTTTTCAAATGGGGTGACCCCTGTCTCCCTCTATGTGAAGGCCCTGCTCCCTGCCTCTCAGCTCCAAAGCCTCCTCCACGCGGGGAGCTTCCCCAGATCCCTCACTCCTGCTGTCTGTGCCCATCTTAAGGTCGAAAGGGTTGTTTGCCCCGTAACCTTGTCTCTTCACCTTGTCTCTTCAGGGGAATGGCCACTCTGTGCTTCTCCTGTCTCCCATGCTGCTCGGCATGTGCACAGCTATAGCAAGAACTGAACAAAACCCAGGCAGCAATGTCTCAGAAAAACATAACTTTCTGCTGCTGTTCAGCCTGGAGTATCCAGTTCCACCTCCTGCTCCCTGCTCGCTGTGAATGCTGACCTCTGACCCTACTCCTGCCCTGATCACAACCTCTGACCTTCTCTCAGGCTGCAGGAGTGACCAGTCCCTGGTCTCTTCATGAGACCTCTGAGTCCGCCCACTAGATGGGCCTGTCCCAAGTGGTCAAGGGCATGACCGTATATCCTGGCCTTTCCAGCCCTTGAGAAGTGCCTGACAATGCCACTCAGACCTCACATTCCAGTGGTACCTGCCTCACAGGATGCGGTGAGGATGAAGTGATGTAACTTAATGTGACTCCTTCAGGAAAGCGTGTAGTCCATAATGAGTACTCCATAGTACTTAGCTACTGTTGATGATGATGGTCATGATGATGATGATCATCATCGTTCCCAGTGCTGGGCCCAGATCAACATGTGTCTCCAGGGGGTGATGGAGAACAGCATCTTGACTCTGATTTAGGCCAGGAGTCCCCTGGAGAGCACCGTGGAAGGCTCTTGTCCCAGGAAGAGGCCAGGAGGGTACAGCCCCAGCTCCCCACACCATCCACTCCGTGCCCTTTCTCAATCTGAGTTGATTTCTGTGGGGCTAGGAGATGTTTTTGAAATGATGTGAGCATATTTCTGAGGTCAATGTCTAATCAGAAACGACTCCCAGACGGTGCCCTGGTTTAAAACGAAAGAAAGAAGCAATTGGGTGAGTCACCATCCAAACCATTTGAATGAAACAAAGACACAACAAACGCTCTGCTTTCCTCTTGCACCAGAACGGATGAGCTCAGACGCAGCTGGAGGGAATTAAACGGGATCTCCGATTCCCCAAGATACGAGGACGCTCAGCAGACCTGCCATGACTCATGGCGAGAACCACAGGGATGTGGCCAGGCAAAGCAGTCTGGAACCTTCCGAGGGAACTCGAGTGGGGGCTGCAGCTCCAGAGAGGGCTCTGGGAAACACAGTACTGGAGATAGGGTGTTGCCAAGAGGCCATGAGAGGACAGATGCAGGAGATGCCAAGGGGTGAGTGTGGAGAAGACCCTGAAGTGCACCTGGAAGATACTGCCAGACCCAGACTCGGGCTTTTCAAATGGCCCAGATGCCCCCAATGGTGATTCCACAAGGCCAGAGTAACCACTCCTCCAAGTACTCCCAGGCCCTATCACCCAATACCCACTGGGGGGTAAGGGTTACAGTAAGCGTGGCCATTTCCAGGAATCTTGGGTTTCCCTTTGGGAATGTTGTGTCTACCAATGTTCTGAACTTGGAAGACTCTTTACCAGAAAGACTTCTCTTCAGAGTGGGAGGGAGGTAGAACTGGACAGAGCTGAGGGGTCAGGATGAGCAGTCTGCTAAAAGCAGGCTCTAGACATCACCACAACTCTTATCATAAAATTCATAACTTCCACAAAGGATTGTCAGGATGACTGCGTGCATCAATAGAATTAATTTTGTAAAAATTGAACTAGTTTCTGAAATGATAGCAATAATATATGCACATGGTAAAACATTTACTTTCGATAATAAAGAAAAGTGTAACACAAAAAGTCTTCATCAGACTACTCCCAAGCCCACTTGCCAATGGTGTTAACTTTTTAATTTTTCTGATGGTAAAGCTTACCTTTAATAATATGTCTACTTCTATTTCTTGATTTATCAGCTTTAGATGGCATTGAATGATTCCTTCACTGAAAGATAAAGAAACTAGTGTAGTTACTCTGACTTCTCTATGCTCCCCTCCCACCTCACATGCATGTTAGTTATATTTTCACTTGGTTAAATTTTGTTAACATGCATGTTGTGAGGCAGTTTAAGAGTGTGGATGCTGAGGTCATTGTGTCTGAATTCAAATCCCACCTCTGCCACTTACTTGCTGTGTAACTTTGGGCAAGTTACTTAACCTCTCTGTGTTCCAGTTTTCTCATCTATAAACATGGAGGTAATGATAGTACCTGCTTCATAACGTTGTGGTGAAGATTAAATGTGATAATTCATGCAAAGTGCTTAGAACAGCACCTGATATGTAATACATCTCAACAAATATTAGCTATTACTTCTCATTCTGTTATAGATTTAGAATTAAATCTTCCGTGAACTCTCAATATGAAAACCAATAAACAGCATTTACCAATGACAAGTAAATAGTATTCACTGAGGGACTAAGTCTGAGCAGAAACGTCATGGGTTCAAAAGTCATTGAATGGTTGTAGCTCCAAGGAGAATCTTCCAAGTATCAGGTTTAATAGATACTCTTTTAGTTCCTTTCTAGAACTCTTCTGTATGATTGTCAACTGCCACTTTTAAATCATTTTTAGCTACCCTCTTTCTTAGATTCCTTTTCAGGAGATTGGCATACATTCTTGGGTTATTTTTTCATATAAAGTATGTGGATTGTGAATTTTCGAGTTTTTGAATGTCTAAGACTATTTTTATTTTGCTTAGACATATAAAGAGTTCTAGATTCAAAATCTTTTACCCTCAGAACTTGGAAGACATATTTTCACTGTCTTATGGCATCCGAGCAGATGACATGTCTGGTGTTAGTCTGATTTGCAATTTTTTATAGTTTACTAATTATTTAAATTATTATTTCCAAAAGTTTGTAGAGTAGCCTCTTTATTTTAAAAGCTTTAAAATCTCTCTGGTGTCTCCAGATATGCACCTTAATTGATACTGGGTTGATATAATTACTCTGAACACTCAAGTTTTTTCTGAAGTACAGTGAAGTGTTCCTATTTCTTTTATCATTTCCTCCCTTCCATTCTCATCTTTTGAAATTCCTATTATACAGAAGTTGGACCTCCTGGATTTATCCTCACTGTCTCAACTTTTCTTCTATACGTTCCTATTCAGTCTACATTCCGAGAGATTTCTTCAGTTCTATCTTCCAGATGACTAATTTTGTCATCATCCACGTCTATTTTATTTTTCAGCCCATTCACTGAAATTTTAAAATGTAGTTATATTTCTAATTTACAGGAACTGTTGCTGTTTCTTTGCCTACGCCATTTTCACAGCAACTTACTCATTTTGTTGATGTAATAGTCTCTCAAATACTCCTAAAGACATAAACTAGAACAAAAACTTTTCTTCTCTTCCATGAATTATCTCTGTTTACTCCAGAGTGAAATATTCAGTTCATCCATTTTGATCCCTCTCTTTTGTGATGTTTGTTTTTCCCAAATGTCTTATGATCTTGTGAATGTTGTTTCACATTTACAAATAAAGGACTGCTTTGGTTAGATTCTGTAAGTGGCATAAATGTCCTCTGCAACCTTATATACTCTCCTTCTCCAATGGGCCTCTCCCTGGAATGGTGGGATAAGAGTACAAGGGCAGCTGGACCAATAAGCAACATCATGATAAATGGAGAAACTATTGAGGTTGTCAAGGATTTCATTTTATCTGGATCCACAATCAACACCCATGGAAGCAGCAGTCAAGAAATCAAATGACTTATTTCACTGGGCAAATCTGCTGTGAAAGGCTTTCTTAAGGTGTTAAAAAGCAAAGATATCACTTTAAGGACTAAGGTGCACCTGACCAGGCCATGATATTGTCAATTGCCTCATATGCATGTGAAAGCTGGACAATGAATAAGGAAGACCCAAGAATTGACTCATTTGAATTATGGTGTTGGCGAAGAATGATGAACATACCATGAACTGTCAGAAGAATCAACAAATCTGTCTCTGAAGAAGCACAGCCAGAATGTTCCTTAGAATTGAGGATGGTGACACTTCATATCACTTAACTTCAGATGTTATCAGGAGAGACCAGTCCCTGGAGATGGACAGTATGCTTGGTAAAGCAGAGGGTCATCAAAAAAGTGAGGGAAGCTCAATGAGATGGATTGACATAGTGGCTGCAACAGTGGGCTCAAACACAGCAATGGTTGTGAGGATGGCGCAGGACCAGGAAGTGTTTAGTCTGTTGTACATAGGGGCACTATGAGTCAGAATCAACTTGACGGCACCTCTGATGGTTAATGTTATGTGTCAACTTGGCTATAGGCTATGATTCCCAGTATTACATAATCGTCCTCCATTTTGTGATCTCATGTAATTATCCTCCATTTTATATGTTTTAAATCCTAACGTCTATATGTTAATGAAGGAGCCCTGGTGGTGCAGTGGTTAAGCGCTTGGCTGCTAACTAAAAGGTCGGCAGTTCAAACCCACCAGCTGCTCCACAGGAGAAAGATGTGGCAGTCTGCTTCTATAAAGATTTACAGCCTTGGAAACCCTGTGGGGGCAGTTCTACTCTGTCCTATAGAGTTGTTATGAGTCAGAATTCAACTCCATGGAGGTTTGGTTTTTTTTTTTAATATGTTAATGAAGCAGAATTAGTGTGAGGTGTATCTTGAGTCACACCCTTACTCAAGTCACATCCTTACTCAAGCATCTGAGGTAAGGGGGAGTTTCCTCAAGGGTGCGGCCTGCATCCAATATATATGGATGCTCTGGCAGACTTCTCTCTCACTCTGAACCCTGCATCCGGCTAGTCATCACTTGACGGCTGGTTCTTGGGACTTGCGCCAGCAGCCTGCCATCTGACCTGCTGACTTTAGGATTTGCCAGCTTCCACAGCCCTGTGAGCCAGTAGCCTGCTGTCTGACCTGCCAATTCTGGGATTTGCCAGCTTCTGCAGCCTCGTAGGCCAGTAGCCTGCCATCTGGCCTGTCAATTTTGGGTTCATCAGTCCGTGCAACCACGTGAGTCAGGCGAAGCCTCCAGCCTGACACCTGACCCACAGATTGGGACTTGCCAGACTCCGCAACTGCGTGAGCCATTTCCTCCAGATAAAACCCTCTGTATATATATATCTTCAATGGTTTTGCTTCTCTAGAGAATCCAGCCTAAGACAACACCTAACAACAGCACAAGGGCAGAGCGCACACAGGCAGGGATACCCCCAAATGTCAAAGACAAGAGGATTCAACAAGAAAGGGGCTCCTTTCTCTCAGGCAGAACGAAGTCTGAGTGTAGGCAGTCCAGATGGTAGGGTAGCACAGTGATGTCATCAAAGACCCAGGCCCCTCCTAGTTGCCCCCTCCTCATACTGAAAAGATTGCTGGGGCACCTACAGCCTCACTCGGAGATTCTGGCAGGAAGAGGAAGAGCAGGAAAGCAAGAGGGGCAGCACTAATATCAGGAAACCAAAAGCTATCCCAGAAATCCCCAGTAGACTTCTGCTCACATTTCATGGTCTCAAGGGAGCCCGGAAGAGCGAGCTTTTGAGATGAGTACTTTGTGACCTTGAGCACACCCGAGTTCCCCCTTAGAAAGGCAGAAGAAAACTAGACATAGAGTCAACTACCATCTGTGTGCGTCATGGGACATTTCCCTTAGTTCACCCCTGGGTGGAGCTGCTTGCTCCTCCCTACCAGCTCCTCATCTAGGGCAGGGAGCTGCATTTTCTTTCCTCTCTCAGGCCCTGTGGCAGATATTCCTGTTTGCCCTCTAATGTTATTTCTCCCCCTTTTTAGCAACAGGACTCTCATTTTTACTGGGCAGGTGGCCTTCTAGAATAACCTCATTTTCCAACCTCCCTTGCAGCTAGGAGTGCCCATGTGACCAAGTTCTGGCCAATGGGATGGTGGTGAAAATGAAGTCTCCAGCTTTCAGGTTGTGTCTGTAAAGGGAAGTGCAGTGCCATCCCCTATCCTTTTTCCCATTGGCTAGACTGCAGACGTGGTGGGAACTTTCCAGAACACCCCTGGGGATGGTTAAGCATCAGCATGGATGGAGTTGTCCCTGATGTGTTGGGTACCCCCTCAGCTTGGGCAACTTTGCTGCCATCTCAGCCCAGTCTATAGAGAAAGATAAATGAGGTTTCATCTTGTTTGAGCTGCTGTTATTCGGGCCTCTGTTGCATATATCATAAACACTGCAGACCTAAACAGCCACCCTAAGGTGTTTTCTTAGACCCATTTTCTTATCCTCATCACTAGTTATACGGTTGACTGATTAAAGGCCCCCCAAAGATGTCCCAGTCCTAATCCCCAGAACCTGTGACTACGTCACCTTACTTGGCAAGACGGACTTTGCAGATGTGATTAAGTTAAGGATCTCAAGGTGGAGTGATCGTCCTGGATTATCCAGGTTGGCCCAGTGGAATCATAGGTCCTTATGAGGCAGGAGGGTCAGAGGAGGAGAAGTGAAGATGGAAGCAGAGGGGGGAGAGAAAGAGAGGGTGTCATGGATTGAATTGTGTCCCCCCAAAATATGTGTCAATTTGGGTAGGCCATGATTCCCAATATGGTGTGGTTATCCTCCACTTTGCGATTGTAATTTTATGTTAAAGAGGATTAGGGTGGGATTGTGACATCCTTACTAAGGTCACATCCCTGGTCCAACGTAAAGGGAGTTTACCTGGGGTGTGGCCTTCACCACCTTTTTGTCTTATAAGAGATTAAAGGAAAGGGGAGTGAGCAGAGGGGAAGGGACCTCATACCACCAAGAAAGCAGCACCAGGAGAAGAGTGTGTCCTTTGGAACCAGGGTCCCTGCGCCTGAGAAGCTCTTCAACCAGGGGAAGATAGATGACAAGGACTTTCCTTCAGAGCTGACAGAGAGAGAAAGCCTTCTTCTACAGCCAATGCCCTGAATTTGGACTTGTAGCCTACTAGACTGTGAGAGAATAAATTTCTCTTTGTTAAAGTCGTCCACTTGTGGTGTTTCTGTTATAGCAGCACTAGATGACCAAGATGGGGGGGAAAGAGAGATTGGTTGATTGATACGAAGATGAAGCAAGAGAGCCACGAGCCACGGAATGCAGTCGGCCTCTAAACCCTTTGCCGTAGAGTTGATCTTGACTCACAGCGACCCTATAGGACAGAACAGAACTGCCCCATAGGGTTTCCAAGGCTGTGATCTTTATGGAAACAGACTGCCACATCTTCCTCCTGTGAAGTGGTTGGTGGGTTCAGTTAGCAGTTGAGTACTTAACCACTGCGCCACCAGGGCTCCTCACAGGTGGCATCTAGAAGCGGGAAAAGGCAAGGGAATGGATTCTCCCTGAGAGCCTCCAGAAGGAACACAGCCCTGCAGACACTTCTGACCTCCAGAACTGTAAGATAGTAACTATGTGTTATTTTAAGTTTGTGGTAATTTGTTACAGCACCAACAGGAAACTAATACCCTGGTTGCAGATGTGATCCATAAGAAAATAAAAGCAGCCATTTGCAGAGTGTTTAATGTGTGCCAGGTGCTTTACTTGCATTGTCTCATTTAATCCTCACGAGCCTAAGAGGAAATTATTCCTATCACCCCATTTAAAAGATGAGGAAGTTGAGGCTCAGAGAGGTTACATAAACCAGCCAAGGTCACACAGCTAGTAAGTGGCAGAAAGCTGGGATATGTGCCAGCTCTTTCCTATGTGTTGCTATTCTGCACCCTTCTTCAGCGATTTTCAGGCCTCAGGAGGGGAAGTTCAGGGTGAATGCTGTGCCCAGGAGCCAGCCTGGGAATGAATGCCTTATTTTTTCCAATGCATCAGGAGATCCTCCTAATCCCCTGAGCCTCCCTCTTCTGAGTAAAAATAGCCTTTGCTTGGATGCAGTTTGGCAGCTCAGAGACCCCTCATTTGAGACTGCCCATAAGCACACCGCAAGCCTCCTCACTTTGGGAGAACAGCTTTCCTGTGACGACAGAGGCATGAGTCAGGGGCACTGAGGGGTCTGGGGTGAGAGGACTCCCCGGAACAGCCAGGCCGAGAAACCACAGGGGTGGGGGCTCAGCCAAATCTGAGATGCTCCCTACCCCATCTCAACACACCCTGGGACCCTTGGGCACCTACCCATCTTGGCCACTTACAAAGGACTAGAGTGTGTTCCGACACCCGCCCCATGAGTAAGGGACCCGCTGCTCCATTACATGTTTCCTCTCTGCTTCTCTGCCTGCAGTGACGCCCTCTGAGGCCCAACATTGCCCCTAATCGGGTGTCTGTCCAGGGGCAGGGCCTGCCTTCTCTGTACCAGCCTCAACCTCATCTCTAGCACAGGGGAGGATGCTGGAAATGCAGCATGGCTGTCTTAGTCATCTAGTGCTGCTACAACAGAAATACCACAAGTGGATGGCTTTAACAAAGGGAATTTTATTCTCTCACAGTTTAGGAGGCTAGAAATTCAAATTCAGGGCACCACCTCTAGGGGAAGGCTTCTCTCTTTGTTGGCTCTGGTGGAAGGTCCTTGTCATCCATCTCCCCCTGGTCTAGAAGTTTCTCAGTGCAGGGACCCTAGGTCCAAAGGACGCGCTTTGCTCCCGGTGCTGCTTTCTTGGTGGTATCAGGTCCCCCTGTCTCTCTACTCCCTTCTCTTTTTTATATCTTAAAAGAGATTGACTCAAGATACAATCTAATCTCGTAGATTAACTCCTGTCTCATTAACATAACTGCCTGTAATCCTGCTTCTTTAACATCATAGAGGTAGGTTTATAACACATAGGAAAATCACATCAGATGACACAATGATGGACAATCACACAATACTGGGAATCATGGCCTACCCAAATTGATACACATTTTTGAGGGACACAATTCAATCCATAACAATGGCGGAGGTCTCTTTGCACCCCTCCCCCAGCCCCGGGCACCCAGGAGTGCACAATGTGAAAACGTCCCATCATGCACACAGATGGTAGCTTACCTGGTGTCTATTATCCTTCTTCCTTGCTAAGGGGAACCCAGCCTCCCACCTTCTTCTGTGGTTGGGGCCAGGGATGCCCTCAGCAGCAGGGGTGGAGGTCGGAGACAACACTCGTTATCTCATTTAACCCTCACAACAAGCTTCACAGGGACCATCGCTGTCATCCCCCTTTTACAGATGGGGAAGCTGAGGCTTGAGGTTTAGCTGGTCGGTGTCATGCCCAACATCCACAAGGGAGTAAGTTATAAAGGTAGTATTTGAATCCAGAGATGGTGGGTATACAACCAAGGCTCTCTCCAAGGCCACAGAGGTAAGATGCAACCACTCACAACCACCCACCATTTATTGAGCACCTACTGGATGCCAGCACAGTGCTAGCCCCTGTGGATCATCTCATTTAAACCTCATGACTACCTCAGGTGGTGGACTGCCATCATCCGCATTCTACAGATGCAGAAACTGAGGTCCTGAGAGGTTAAAAAACCTTACCAAGGTCACCCAGCTGGTAGGGTGGGAGACTCGGAGTTCTCGCTCTAAGCCTCTATGTGGCTTTATATTTCACATAAGTTTTACTTCTCATTTGTATTTGGCCAAAAGAAGAACACCCTACATGCCCACATATGGGGTACTGGGAAGGGTCTTCAGAAAGTCTGGGATGAATCTTTGATTTTGAAGAGGGTTTCCTCAAATACCATCGGAAGCTTCTGGACCTGTGACTCTTGCAAGCAAGGCTGTGGCGTGAACACAAGACAGTGAACTCCCAAGAACAGGGGCCATGATACTTACATTTTTATGACTCTATTAATCAATAAACCAATCAGCTAAATTAAATATTGATTAATTGCCTACTATGTGCCAGGAATGCTGCAGGACACTGGGGATGTGGAGATGGATGAGCTGAACACAGCACCTGAGCTTACAGAGCCTATGTTGTGGTGGGGTTAGGGAGCAAAGAGATGACGTGGGCAGGTGGATATGGCATGGGCTGTGGAAGGGAAAGGTCCAGGTGGTGTGGCAGGGAGGTCTGGAGGGCTCACTGAGAGAGTTCCCTCAGGGACGTCTCTCTGAGGAGGTGACATGTGGAGATAAGAGCTGAATAACAAGAGGACACAGACCAAACCCTTTATCTTTGCCTCCCCAGTGCCCAGCACAGTGCCTGGCCCAGAGTGTTTGGCCCAATGTTGCCACTTCCATCATGGCTCCCACGCACTAACTGCTGGTGGCCAGTGGGTGCATTGCATCTATTAGCTTGTTCAGGCGTGCTACATTCTTTATCTCCTACCAATCCCATTTTACAGAGAGGGAAAACCAAGGCTCAGGGAGGCCATAGGCACCACCCAAGGCAGAGTGAGTGTTCAACCTCACACCCCAGTGAGGCCAAAGCCGAGTCCCTTCCACCATCCCAGCCTGCCCGGGTGCTGAACAACCACGCAAAGGCCCAGTCAGTAAATCCCACAGGCCCCCCATCCCACTGGAACCCCAGAGGATGACATCATCCCACTGTCTGGGGTAGGCGGCAAGCATTTGCTCTCAGCTCCTTCCTTCCTGATCTGTGAGGTCCACCAGGCACAGGGTTCTCTCCAGGGGAGTCTTCCTCCCACCTGGTCTTCAGTGCAGGGACAATGGAAGGTGCCTGTTACACATTGAACTGTGCCCCCAAAATATATACTGAAGTCCTGGCCTCTGTACCTGTGGATGTGACCCTATTTGGAAAGAGGATTTTCTTTAGTTATGTTAATGAGGTCAGACACAAGTAGGGTGGGTTCTATACCTAATCACTTCTGAGTTGTAAAAAAGACCAGACTAGACACAGAGACACACAAGGAGAAGACAGAGGTCAAGGAACACTGGCAGACACTGGCCACTTGGAGAGAGGATCACAGAAGGAATCAACACAGTTGAGATCTTGATTTGGACTTCTAGACTCTAAAACTGTGAGAAAATAAATGTCTGATCTTTAAAGCCACCCACTTGAGGTATTTCTGTTATGGCAGTGCTAGGTAACAGAGATGGCACCCATGGGTTCTGTTGGCACCCCCCCCCCAGGCCTTGCAAAGGTCACCAGCCTCCCCTAGCCCTGACTCCCACTCTGCCAGGCCCAGAAGCCAGGGAGCCTTTCAGAAAAGCTGAGCCCACTGGCGGTGGCGGGGCTGTCCCAACAGGAGGGTGGCAGGCCACCCCTAGAGACATCAACGGCGGGGTGCGCCACGCTATGGCTGTCGCCTGCTCCACGAGGAAAACCAGCAGTATGTCTGCCTCCCAGGGGGTAATAAGTATCGATCTGGAGATTAGCTGGGCCCCCACTCCCACACGTGGCCTCTCCAAGGGGGGCGAGGAAGGGTGGAGTCATGGGACCCCTGGCCCTTTCCAAATTGGACTTAAAATGAAAAAATAAACAAGAGTGGGAAAGGGACTGATTGTTTTAAAGAGCAGAAAAATGAGCTTTCTTCAAGCTCGCAGGCCTCTGGAATGACCCGGGGAGGGTGTTCAGAGCAGCTGCTCCCTTCACTAACCTCACCTTCAAGGTGAAGCTGGGAGCCAAAGCAAATATTGTGGTAAAGTCTAAGTTCTTGCGCATGCTTGCCTGGCCACTTGATTAGCTGAGCTGAGTGCAAACAAATCACACGGTTTCCTGCCTCTCTGCAAATTTGGAGGGGGGAGCAAGGCCTGGGCCCCGAGCCAGCCCCTCTCTTGCCAAACCCTGCTGTGTGCCCCTGCCCACGACTTCTATGTTTTCTTTCTATCCAGTGTACTGGGTCGGCTACCTAATTTGTGAGGCCCAGCACAAAACGAAAATGTAGGGTCCTTAGTACAAAAAGTAGGATAGATCTGAGGCACTAAAACAAAGCTTTCCCTTCGTTCTGTGGTCTCTCTCTTGACTTGTCGTGGCGTGTTTTATTTGCTGTTTATGGTTCTCTAAGTAAAGAAAAATTAAAATTTTAAATATTAGCCTGAATTTTTACCATTCACCTTCATGGTTTGCGATGTCGGTTTTAAATACAAATGTGTGGTTGTCGCTAGGTGCAGTCGAGCTGATTTTTGACTCGTAGCGACCCCATAGAACAGAGTAGAACTGCCCAATAAGGTTTTCTAGACTGTAATCCTTACAGAAGCATAGTGTCAGGTCTTTCTCTCACAGAACCACTGAGTGGGTTTGCACCGCCAGCCTTTATGTGAGCAGCCAAGCGCTTAACCTGTTGTGCCACCAGAGCTTGTTAATACAAATATAAGAGCACTTAACTCGTAACTGGAATCACTGAAATTAAAGAACTCCAATTTTGTAGTTTGTACAGATGGAGTGACACAAGAGCCACAACAATGGACTTAAACACACCAAAGATTACGAAGATGGAGGAGGACTGGACAACATTTTGTTCTGTGGTACATGGGTCGCCATGGGTCAGAGCCAACTCAACAGCAGCTAACAACAACAGGCATGTTATGGATTGAACTGGTCCCCCCAAAACATGTGTCAACTTGGCTAGGCCGTGATTCGCAGTATTGTGTGGTTGTCCACCATTTTGTGATTGGATATGATTATCCTGTGTGTTGTAAATCCTAACCTCTATGATGTTAATGTGGCAGGATTAGAGGTAGTTAGGTTAATGAGGCAATACCCAATTTAAAGGATTAGGTTGTATTTTGAGTCAGTCTCTTGTGAGATATAAAAGAGGGAGTCAAGCAGAGAGGAGAGGAACCTCGCACCACCAAGAAAGAAGAGCTGGGAGTGGAGCGCATCTTTGGACCCAGGGTACCTGCACTGAGAAGCTCCTAGACCAGGGGAAGACTAATGACAAGGAGCTTCTCCCAGAGCTGACAGAGAGAGAAAGCCTTCCCCTGGAGCTGGGGCCCTGAATTCGGACTTCTAGCCTCCTAAACTGTGAGAGAATAAATTTCCCTTTGTTAAAGCCATCCACTTGTGTCATTTCTGTGATAGCAGCACTAGATGATTAAGACCAGGCATATGTATTTCATTTTTACCAGAACAGTGGAAACACTGCACAAAACTAACTCAACTGTTTTAATTTCATTTCTTGATGTTCACATTCTACCAACACTCTGTACCTTCAACTTACTGATGAGTAAGGAAGGACTGAGAAGAAAAGAACTGTGGGTTGCTCCATCTTTCCCTTTCCTTCTGTGCCGTTGTTTTCAGCATAAATGTTTGCCTAATCCAGCGGGTAACAGGAGTAAGAAAGGACATGATAGGGCTCCTTGGTCAGCTGTGTTTCTTTCTACATTCAAAGCAATTCTGGTTCTAACTGAAAGCGTGGCCTTTCGGGGCTGCAAACTTGTTGAAAATCCATTGCTGTTGAGTTGGTTCCAACTCATAGTGAGCCTATAGGACAGAGTAGAACTGCCCCTTAGGGTTTTCAAGGCTGTAATCTTTACAGAAGCAGACTGCCACATCTTTCAGTTAGCAGCCGAGCATTTCACCATTGCGCCACCAGGGCTCCTTTCTCAGGGCCTTGGGTGCCCCCAGATGCTCCTCAGTCATAGACTTAACACACTTGCCTTGTACCTGCTTTTAGTCTCTCTGAGCTCCCACGTACTGTGGGTCTCTCTGCCCCAATTCTGTCCTCATGGGGAATAGCAAACACTATATGCAAATGAGGTGTCAGGGAATGGTGGACACATGTATTGCGTGCATCTCCTCTGCTCACACGCATGTTCCATTGTCCCATTGGACCTCCTTACAAAACACAAATTCAAAGATAAAAGTACTAAGGATTTTAAGACAGTGACAGCAGAGTATGAAGCCAAGCACAGGGCCCCTCTGAGCATGAGGTCTTATGCCAGTATTCAGGCTGGATGCCCCGGAAGCTGCACCCGATAACATGGTTATTTTTCTTACTCAAATGATACGTGTCTACTGTAGAAAAATTAGGACGCACAGAGAACCAAAAGTGACATTACTGCTTAACGATAACTACCATTAACGTCAGCTGAGTAACTTTCGTGATGTCTCTCTAGACCTATCCTGACCCATGCCATGGTCTTTTCAGTGGCCTCATATACAGACAAAAACTAGACAATGGAAAAGGAAGACAGAAGAATTGATGCATTTGGATTGTGGTGTTGGCGAAGAACATTGACTATGCCATGGACTGCCAGAAGAATGAACAAGTCAATCTTGGAAGACATAAAACTGGAATGCTCCTTAGAAGTGAGGATGGTGAGCTCACTGACTTTGGACATATCAGGAAAGACCAATCGCTAGAAAAGAATATCGTATTTGGTAACAAGTGAAACCCTCAATGAGATTGACATAACAGCCACAACAGTGAACTCAAACTCAGTCAATGATCATGAATATCATGGAGATGGGGCAGGGCTTCATTGTGCTTTACAACAGTCAGAGCCAACTTGATAGCGACTAACCACAAACAGCCAACAGTTAAACATTGTGTATCTACTTTATGGCAGTGCTGGGATTCCGTTAGTAAATCCCATAAGAATGGACATCTAGAGAGCTTCTCAAGTTTTGCAATTGTAAGTATGACTATCATGTACATCGTTATGTATCCATCTTTGGAACTCAGTATTTCCTTAGGCCCAACTACATTTCTTACGTGAACAGGTAGGTGGTCGCAGCCATGGAGCCTGAGCTGCTCTTCCTTGGCATTGGCCTCCCATTATTTGCCAGTGGGGAGTTGGAGGGACTTTGAAGTCAGGGCTCAGCCTTCAGGACAAGCGAGAGGATACCTGTTGAGATGCTGTGGAGACAGGGGACAAGGAAGACTGATGTTAATGGAGGGGCCCCTGCAGTCACGCATCACACTTGGAAGCTTGACTCTATTGCTGTCCTTTGACGCTGGGGAAATGGAGGCTGAGAGATGCACAGTCACTCGCTCAAGGTCACACAGTGGTCAGTGGCAGAGCTGATCCAAAGTGTACTGCATACTGGGGTGCTGGATGGGGAGCCGAGAGGGCGGTTGACCCACGGAGCACACAACATTACATTGCTGGACTGGCCTGGGATGGACTGGCCTGGGATGGACTGGCCTGGGATACTCTGGGATGATGCTGTTGTTGTTGGGTGCCGTCAAGTTGATTCCGATTCATAACAGCCCCATGTGACAGAGTAGAACTGCTCCATAGGGTTTTCTTGGCTGTAAACTTTACAGGAGCAGATCGCCAGGTCTTTCTCCCCAGGAGTCACTGGTGGGTTCAAACCACAAACCTTTCATTTAGCAGTCGAGCACTTAATGGTTGCACCACCAGGGCTCCTTAGGATGATTTTAGAGAGTTAAAAAAAAAAAACCCAAACGTAAAACCCTTTTGCACCTGCTAAATGGTGCTGTGTACTTTTTAGCCAAGAACTGTTTCATCCTATCCTTGGAAAACTTTCAATGTGATTCTCCCAGGGACGCCACTGGCTCAACTGAACTCTTTCCTACTAAGGTATGAAGGACAGGTTGGAGACGGTGCCGCCGAGGCGAGAGGCCTGGGGAGAGTCCAAAGGACCACTTGCTATTTCCTGACAGTCACCTGCAGTGGAAGGGGCATGCCTTTTCCTCCACCTTTCCTCCAGCTTTACCAGAATGAAGCTGGTTTCTCTGTCCCTAACTGCCTTTGTAGCTGTGTATTAATAGGTTCAGAGCTGGGAAGAGAAAGTGTTTCAAGTTCAACAAATATTATCATCTTCCACCATGACTAGCTATCATCCAAGGAAGCAGTCTCGACTCAGGCTAATAATAGTAACATCAACAACAACATCAGCAGCAGCTTGTATTTATTTCTTGCTTACTCCCTTCGACCACCACCCATCTGACAGTTTGTCATACTGTGGTGGCTCCTGTGTTGTTATGATGATGGAAGTTATGCCATTGGTACTTCAAATACCAGCAGGGTTAACCATAGTAGACAGGTTTCAACAGAGCTTCCAGACTAAGACAGACTAGGAAGAAAGGCCTGGTGATCTACTTCTGAAAATTTGCCAATGAAAACCCTATGGATCACAACAGAATATTGTCAGATATAGTGCTGGAAGATGAGCCCCCAGGTTGGAAGGCACTCAAAATACAGTGTTGAAACAATGGACTCGAGCACACCAGTGATCGTGAAGTTGGCACAGGACTGAGCAACGTTCTGTTCTGTTGTACATAGAGTCACCATGAGCCTGAGCTGATTCTACAGCAACTAACAACTCACTTCAAGGCCTGGGGCTGAACATTTCCCATGCATTATTTAGTTTAACCCTAAGAGGTAGACCTTATTAACTTCATTTTGCAGATGAGGAAACTAAGATCCCCAGAGGACCTCAGCCCAGATTACAGATTTGTGAGATGAGTAAATAATAGCTGTTTTTTAAATTCTAAAATGTTAAGTGACGTGCTCAAGGTCACCAGCTTGTAAATGGCAGCGCTGTTGCTCAAGCTCAAAAAAAAAAGAAAAAAGAAAAAAAACCCATTGCCGTCGAGTCAATTCTAACTCATAGCAACCCTGTAGGAGAGAGTAGAAATGTCCCACAGGGTTTCCAAGAAGTGGCTGGTGGATTCGAACTGCTGACCTTTTGGTTAGCAAACTGAGGTCTTAACCACTATGCAACCAGGGCTCCAGCCCTGTGTGATTCCAAAGCCTCTGGCCTTTGCGGTATGAGGATCAAATGAGATGATGTTTCGAAAGGGCTGAGCTCAGCATCTGTCATACGCCACGTGCTCAACCAATGGGAGCCACTGTCATCGTATGGTCGTTGTTATTACCGTCATATGTGGCCCAAGTTCCCCCAACAATTCAGGGGTGATTAAGCCTCTAGCATGATTCTGAGTCCAGTGCTCTTTTCCTCTCTCTCAACCACTGAGGAGAGGGGAGACAAGATGGTACCTGCAGGGAGCTTAGGTCGGGGTCTGGGGGCTGCTTCTTAAATCTAAGAATTGAAACAGGGTCAAGGCAGCCCCCGTACCTCCTGGCCCTCTGGCTTCTGCTCCTCCTTGACCTTGGCTTCTGCAAGCCAATGAGATTTAGTCGCATGGATTGATCCAGTATCTACTGGTCGCCCTGAGCCTGGGACCAGTGGAGACCCACCTGAGACGCCAGGTCTTGATCAGCCCAGGGTCCTCCCGTGGAAGCTGACCTCTCCCTAGCTAGGTCAGCTCACAGGAGAAGATGCCTGGTTGCATTTGGGAGAGCACCTGATACCCGCCAAGTAAACTTTCTCAGGACAGAAACGCCCTGGAGCCTATCGAGGTTGGAAGCTGTGCCACCAGGCACCAGAGTCAACAAGACTCATGACTTTCCCAAGGTCAAGTTCATTTTGAAAGTCAACTGTACCTCAGGCTCTGGCAGGAGTTCCTGGCCTTAATTGGTCAAGCTTGCAGTTATACCTCCTGGCCAACTTTCCTTCCCTCCATCCCTAAGGCCTAGCCTTTATCTGAATGCTGCACTTGTGTTTTTATAAACAGCCTCGAAATACTTGGTTTTAAACTCTGGAGTTGCTGAACCTCATGTTCCCCACATAGAGACACCCTGGGGCCGTGGGTTAGTCACAGCATCTGAAGTTACATTATCCTGGGGCTGGCACCAAGGAGGGCAGCCTGCCTGGAAGCTCATCAAAAGCTCCTTGCCGGCCTGCTCTAATGTCCTGTGAGTCAGGGAGAGATATATGCAGACACACGTGTCTGCCTGGAGTACCTGTCCCAAAGAGCCGGGCTTTGGAAGAAAGCCTACAGCGGGGATGTGAGTCCCAATTCGGGACTCTGAAGCCAAAGAAGAAGTGATTACTGGTCATAAAACCACATCCCCAGCAGGCAGGAGCCTTCTGGGAGCACAGTGTTTCAGTTCTGGAGCACTCCAGGATAACCGGGTACTGCAAAGTGCACTCCTTCCAGGCCAGAATTACCTCCTCAGAACTGCCTGGGTATCTTGTTTAAATATGCAGACTTTCAAGTCCTAACCCAGACCTAAGGCGCCCTGGTGGCGCGAACAGTTAAGCTCTTGGCTGCTGACCGAAAGGTTGGTGGTTTGAACCCACCCAGTGGCTCTGCAGGAGAAAGACTTGGCAATCAGCTTCCATAAAGACTACAGCCTAGAAAACCCTATGGGGCAGTTCTATTCTGTCACATGGGGTTGCTAGAGTTGGAATTGGCTCGCCGGCACCCAACAGCAACAACGACAACCCCTAGTGAATCAGTATCTCAGGGATGAAACCCAGATTTGTACATTTTTAGTAAGTGTCCAGGTGATTCTCAAGCACAGTAAATAAAGTCAGAGGCCAAAGGTCTAGGATGATGAAGATAATACACGCCCACACAGCATCTGCTAAACAAACAAATAAGAAACCAAACCCTGTTTCTGTCAAGTCAATTTTGACTCATAGCCACCCTCTAGGACAAAGTAGAACTGTTTCTGTGGCTGTAAATCTTTATGGAAGCAGATTGCCACATCTTTCTCCAAAGGAGTGGCAGGTGGGCTCGAACACTGGGCTCGAACGTTGGGCGCCAACCTTCTAGTTAGCAGTCAAGTGCTTTAACCACTGTGCCACCAGGGCTTCTCAAGTATCTACTACACGCCCTTCAATGCATACTTATATAAATTTGAGTACTTCAATAAACACTTTCCCAAGTATTCAGTGAATACTTGCAGAGGGTTGGTAGAGAGTCAGCAAAAAAGAAGAAGACCCTCAAAGAAAACAGATTGACTCAATGGCTGCAACAATGGGCTCAAACTATGGGCAATTGTGAGGATGGCGGAGGACCGGGCAACACTTCGTTTGGTTATACACAGGGTTGCCAGGAGTCAGAGGCGACTGGATGGCAACGAACAGCAACTACATACAAGGTGCTGCCCTGACCCCTGGGGATTCATTAAACAAAACAAGACAAAACATAAATACAAATAAACAGGGTTTCTCTGCTTCGGCACTGTTGGCATTTGAGGGTGGAGAATTCTTTATTGTGGGCTGTCCTGGTGGTGTAGTGGTTAACAGCTCAGCTGCTTACCGAAAGGTTGGCAGTTCAGATCCTCCAGCTGGTCCTTGGAAATCCTATGGAGCAGTTCTACTCTCTTCTATAGGGTCACTATGAGTTGGAATCGACTGGACAGCAATGGGTCTGGGTTTTTTTTGGTCCTGTACATTGTAGGATATTCAGCCTCTACCCACTAGATACCAGTAGCCACCTGTCCAACACCCCTCAGTTTTGACAACCAAAAATGTCTCCAGACACTGTCAAATCTCCCCTGGGGGCAAGATCGCCCCCAGCTGAGCACTACTGCTTTAACCTAAGCTCTCCTTGAGGCTTCAAGTCCCAATGATTCCTTCTATCCTACTGTTTGTCCGGAAAGAGGGGCTGAGTAACTCCACTGCCTACCCCTCCCCACCATGGGGTGGATGCCAACCATGAGAACAGCCCAGACTGGGCTCCCATTAAAAAAAAAACAAAAACAAAACGAAACCCGTTGCCACCAAGTCGATTCCAACTCATAGCGACCCTATACGACAGAGTAGAACTGCCTCACAGTTTCCAAGGAGCGCCTGGTGGATTCAAACTGCCGACCTTTCGGTTAGCAGCCGTAGCCCTTAACCACTATGCCACCGGGGTTTCCTGGGCTCCCATTCAAGGAGACCCTATTTCCTCTGAGCCCTCCCACCCCACGGCCAACCTCTAGTGTTATAGAACAGCTGATGGGAGATTGAGGGTAAGGTGAGGGCAGGAAGATGAGGTGGATGGCAGAGAGCCGGTATGTGGGCAATACCAGCCTGGGTGACAGAGAAACCCAAGGCAGAGCCTGGAAAGCTTTTCTATTGGATTGGGTGGGCTGGGGTGAGCAGATTGTGAATGAGATGGGATCGAAGTAGGACAAAGTTTCCTGCCAAAATCTCAGCTACTTACCATGAGAGCTAAGCTGGATCTGGGGCAGAGCTTAGAGAAACACCCCTGGGAACACCCAAGGAGATTGCTTGTGTTAGTTAGATAATAACTAACTAAGTAACTATCAGTTAACTAATAATAAGTTAGAGTTCTCTTCCCAGATCACAGCCCCTCTGGGAGAAGGGAGTTTGTCCCAAGCCCTGAAGACTCAGAATCAGTGAATGATGGAAAAATTACCAAAGAACTCCCTGATCCCCGGCACTGTTCTGGGCTGATCTAGTCACACCATATCTCTGATGGTGGCAGAGAATGCTGATTACCAGGTAATGTCCAAAAGACTATGTTTCCCAGCATCCTTTGCAGTTAGGTATGATCATGTGACTTTGGTTTGGCCTATGTGATGCGAAAGGAAATGTGGTGTGGTCTTGCAGGAAGGCTCTGTAAAAGGGAGATTATCAGAGCCCTTTGGCTCCTCAGTTTCTTCTGGTTGCCAGCCTAGAATGTGAATGTGATGGCTGGAGCAACAGCAGCCACTTTGAATCATGAGATGACCTTGAGGGTGCAGGCCACATGCTAAGGTCATTGCTAATTTTTTCTAAATAAACTTTATTTTTTTAGGGTAGTTTTGGTTTACAGAGAAATTGTGCAGAAATATATACTATATACTCCCTCTTTCCCCTGCACATTGTTTCTCTTACTACCATCTAGTATTCATGGGGTACATTTGTTAAAACTGATGAGCAAATATTGATACATTATTATTAATAAGGTCCATAGTTTACATTAGGGTTCACTCTTTGTTGCATAGGCCTATGAATTTTGACAAATGCATGTCATGTGTTCACCATTACAGTATCACACATAATACTGTCACTTCCCTAAAAATACCCTGTGCTCCCTCTGAACTCCTGGGAACCGCTGATCTTTTTACTGTCTCTGCAGTTTTGCCTTTTCCAGAATGTCATCTAATAAGAATCATAAAGTATGTAGCTTTTTTGGGTTGGCTTCTTTCACTTAGCAAAATGCATTTTAGGTACTTCCTTGTGTTTTTTGTAGCTTAACAGCTCATTTCTTTTTATTGCTAAATATTATTCCATTGTATAGATGTGGCACAGTTTAATTATCCATTCACCCATTGAAGAACATATTGGTTGCTTCCAATTTGGGCCAATTATGAATAAAGCTGCTATAAATATTCACGTGCAGATTTTTATGTGGACACACGTTTTCAGTTCATTTGGTAAATACCTAGGAACATGATTGTCTATGGTTAGCTTTGTAAATAGCTGCCAGACTGTCTTCCAGAGTAGCCGTACCATTTTGCATTCCGGCGAGCAACCAATGAGCGTGCCTGTGGTTCCGCATGCTTGTCATCATTTGGCCAATCAAGCTGAGGAAGTTCCCTTCTAATCCTAGTTTGTTGAGAATTTTTATCATGAAGGAGCGTTGAATCTGATGATGTTTATGTGAGACAATAATAAACTTTGATCTTATTTAAGTCATAACATATATGGGTTTTTGTTGTTGTTGTTGTATTTAGTCAAACTGAATCCTAACAGATATAACTGATTATAAACGGAAATCTAAAGTGGGATTCTTCCTTTGAAATTTTTTTACAAATGCAGCCCTACAAATTTGGGATATTTACATATTACCAAAAGTCAGAACTTTCTTAATGGGCACAGCTTGGGGCAGGGAGAAAAAAAGGCCTGGTGTTGCAGTATAGACAATACTAACTACACCGATGGTGAGTGACAAAGAAAATCGGTTTCTTGCCCGGGGGTGAGAGCCTTGAAATGCATTCCAGGGAGGGAGATACACTAGTGTTTAAATTAGATGTGGGTCAGGGACCACAACTGGGTTTGAAAATAGCCTCTTGAGCATTCGCACTCTGGTTTGATCAAAATGAGGTGTCATTAAAACCAGCTTCATGGGCATCGATGTCTCTGCCAGGGCTGTGGGAGGCACCCTCGGGTCACTTTAGGCTGCACATAATCGGCTTTGAAGTTAGTAGATGTGGAGTGCCTTTGAGGACAGCAGACTGACAGAACTTGGGGGGAGGAGGGAACTCTGAGAGAGTCCACTGCTCACCAAGATGGGTTCCCAGTCTTAAAAAAAAAAACAAGTAACCGAGAAATGTAGCCTTCGGTGAACAAACCCCGGAAAATGGGCAATTCCAGGGAGGCAGCCTCTCTCCCAGCCCACTCTAGAACCCAGTCCTCACTTCGCCCATATTCACTGCAGAGACTACATCTAGAAAGATTGAAGTCACCATGAGATGAGATGGCTGAGACCTGTATTTTCCTAGGCCCAGTGAGTCAGTGGTTAGGGACCCAGACTCCGGCATTAGATTGTGTGTGTTGTGTGCTGTCAAGTAGATTCCAACTCATAGTGACCCCACGTAACAGAGTAGAACTGTCGCATAGGGTTTTCTGGGCTCTAATCTTTATGGGACCAGATTGCCAGGTCTTTTCTCCTGTGGGGTCGCTGGTGGGTTCGAACCACCAACCTTTGGGTTAGCAGCCAATCACTTAACCATTGCACATAACCATGTGAAGATTAAAACAAAACCATTGCCGTTGAGTTGATTCTGACTCACAGCCACCCTACAGAACAGAGTAGAACTGTCTCATAGGGTTTCCAAGGAGTGACTGGTGGATTTAAACTGCCAACCTTTTGATTAGTAGCTGATCTCTTAACTACTGTGCCACCAGGGCTCCTGCTCTACCACTTATTAACAGTGTAGTAATCCTATCTGAGTTACATTACCTGTCTGTGCCTCAGTGTTTTCATCTGTAACATGGGGATAATATTAGTATCTGGCTCATACAGACAAAGTTCTTAGAACAATGCCTGGATCATAGGAGATGTGCAATACGTGAGCTGTTATTATTATTCCACAGTATCCATTTGAAGTTAATCCTCTTGAAAACATTTGTTTTTTATTTCATGACACTTAGTTTGAGTATTTTTATAATATTTATTCCATTAAAAATTGAACAGGAGTAAGAACAGGGAATTGTTCTCTACCTCCTGTGCTTATTTTAAAGCAGATAACATTGGAAGAAGTTGAAAAATATCCAATAAGATGGATTTAAATTTTTAAGACAACTCAAACAGTTGCAGGCATATCCAAATCTCTCACTTAAAAAAAGAAAAAAGATTTAACTTTCTGAGGAACTGCCAAAATGTTCTCCACAGCAGCTGCACCATTTTACATTCCCACCAACAACACATGAGGGTTCCAATTTCTCTACATCCTTGCCAATACTTAATATTTTAATTTTATGTTACTATTACATCCATCCTAGTGGGTGTGAAGTGGTATCTCATTGTGGTTTTGATTTGCATTTCCCTAATGACTAGTGATGTTGAGCATCTTTTCATGTGCTTATTGGCCATTTGTATATCTTCTTCGGAGAAATGTCTATTCAAGTCTTTTGCTCATTTTTAAATTGTGTTGTTTGTCTTTTTATTGTTGAATTGTAAGAGTTCATCATGTAATACCAGATATATCCTAGATACAAAGCCAAAAAGATTGTAAACAGGTTTTCAAACAAAAACTTGTACATAAATATTCATAGCAGCATTATTCTTAATAGCCAAAATGTGGAAACAATCCAAATACCCATGAACTGATGAATGGATAAACAAAATGTGCTATATCCATACAATGGAATATTATCCTGCCATAAAAAGGAATGAAGTGTCCCCCAAGAGATAAAATATTTAGGAATAAAGCTAACCAGGGACATAAAAGACCTGCACAAAGAAAACTACAAAACACTACCACAAGAAATCAAAACAACAACAACAAAAAAACAAAACAAAACAAAAACAAACCCATTGCTGTTGAGTTCATTCCAACTGATAGCTACCTTGTAGGACAGAGTAGAACTGCCCCACAGGTCTTCCAAGGAGCACTTCATGGATTTGAACTGCTGACCTTTTGGTTAGCAGCCAAGCTCTTAGCCACTGTGTCACTAGGGCTCCAGAAACCAAAAGAGACCTGCATAAATGGAGAACATACCATGCTCATGGATAAGAAGACTTAACATTGTGAAAACGTCAATACTACCCAAAGGGATCTATAGATATAATACAATCCCAATCCAAATTCCAATAGCATTCTTTAACAAGATGGAAAAACTAAGCACCAACTTTATACAGAAAGGAAAGAGACCCTGGATAAGTAAAGCACTATTGAAGAAGAACAAAGTAGGAGGCCTCATACTGCCTGATCTCAGAACCTACTATACAGCCATGGTAGTCAAAACAGCCTGGTTTTGGTACAGTTGACAGACACATAGACCAGTGGAACAGAACTGAGAACCCAGATGCAAATCTATTTGCCTATGGACAGCTGATCTTTGGAAAAGGGCTAAAGTCCATTAAATGGGGAAGAGACAGTCTCTAACAAATGGTGCTGGCAAAACTGGATGTCCGCCTGTAAAACAATGAAAAAGGACCCATACTTCACACTGTACACAAAAACTAACTCAAAATGGATCAAAGACCTAAATATAACACTTAAAACTATAAAGATCATGGAACAAAAAATAGGGACAACATAGCGGCATAAGTAGAATATCAAACATGACTAAAAATGTATGAAGAGCAGAAGATGAACTAGATAAATGGGACCTCCTAAAAACTAAACACTTATGCTCATTAAAAGACTTCTCCAAAAGAGTAAAAACAGAACCTACAGATTGGGAAAAAAATTTTGGCTATGACATATCTGACAAGGGTTTAATCTCTAAAATTTATAGAAAACTTCGATACCTTAACAACAAAAAGACAAAAAATCCAATTAAAAAATGGGCAAAGGATATGAACAGACACTTCACTAAAGAAGACATTCAGATGGTGTCTTAGGCTGGGTTCTCGAGAAGCAAAACCAGTGAAGAGTCTCTCTCTCTCTATATATATATATACACATGAGAGAGAGAAAGAGATTTATATCAAGGAAATGGCTCAAACAGTTGTAGATGCTGGAGAGTCTCAAGTCTGTGGGTCAGGCTAGAGGCTTCTCCTAACTCATGTAGCTGCAGGGGCTGGTGAACCAAAGATCGACAGTAAGCTGGCAGGCTACTGGCTCACAGACTGTGGAGGCTGACGAATTCCAAGATTGGCAGTGTCTTAGTCATCTAGTGCTGCTATAACAGAAATACCGCAAGTGAATGGCTTTAACAAAGAAAAATTTATTCTCTCACAGTCTAGGAGGCTAGAAGTCCAAATTCAGGGTCCAGCTCCAGGGAAAGGCTTTCTGTCTCTGTCAACTCTGGGGGAAAGTCCTTTGTCATCAATCTTCCCAGGTCGAGGAGTTTCTCAGAGCAGGGACCCCGAGTCCGAAGGCCATGCTATTCTCCTGGTTCTTGTTTCTTGGTGGTATGAGGTTCCCATGTCTCTCTGCTCACTTCTGTCTTTTATATCTCAAAAAAGATTGGCTTAAGATACAACTTAATCTTATAGAATGAGTCCTGCCTCATTAACATAACTACCACTAATCCCATCTCATTAACATCATAGAGATTGAATTTACAACACATAGAAAAATCACATCAGATGACAAAATGGACAATCACACAATACTGGGAATCATGGTCTAGCCAAGTTGACAGATATTTTGGGGGGACACAATTCAATCCATGACAGGCAGGTAAGCTGCTAGCTCAAGTCCCAGGAACCAGAGGTCAGATGAACAGAAGCCAGCTGCAGGATCCAGAGCAAGCAAAAGCCTGAGAGCTTTCCCAGAAAGTCCACCTGTATTGGACACAGGCCACACTCTCAAGGAAACTGCCTTTCAACTGATGGGCTACTCACAGCAGATCCCATCATGGAGGTGATCACATTATAACAGATCCCATCATGGAGGTGATCACATTATATCAGATCTCATCATGGAGGTGATTAGATCATTATATGACTGTCAGACCACACGACAACTGCCAAACCACTGAGAATCATGGCCCAGCCAAGTTGACACACAACCTTAACCGTCACAGGCAGCTAAAACACACACGAAGAAATGCTCGTGATCATTAGCCATTACGGAGATGTAAACCAAAACTACAATGAGGTACCATCTCACCCCAACATTATTAGTACCAATAAAAAACCCAGAAAATAACGAATGTTGGAAGGTTGTGGGGAGATTGGAAATCTTTTTTTTTTTTTTTTACCTTTTTTTATTGTTGGAGTTTAAGTGAAAATTTACTACTCAAGTTAGTCTCTCATACAAAAATGTATACATACATTGTTATGTGATCCCAATTGTTCTCCCTATACTGTGACAGCACACTCTTCCTTTCCACCCCAGATTTCCTGTGTCCATTCAACCAGCTCCTAATCCTCTCTGCCTTCTCATCTCACCTCCAGACAGAAGCTGCCCATTTAGTCTCATGTATCTACTTG
Organism: Trichechus manatus latirostris; assembly: GCF_000243295.1. Classification (NCBI taxonomy): domain Eukaryota; kingdom Metazoa; phylum Chordata; class Mammalia; order Sirenia; family Trichechidae; genus Trichechus; species Trichechus manatus. The sequence goes on from NW_004443944.1 coordinate 13,204,447, forward strand.
AGCTAAGAAGCACACTCTTCCCAGGTATCATTTTATGTCCCACAGTCCAGTCCAATCTTTGTCTGAAGAGTTGGCCTCGGGAATTGTTTTAGTTCTGGGTTGACAGAGAGTCCAGGGGTCATGCTTTCTGGGGTTCTTCCAGTCTCAGTCAGACCATTAAGCCTGGTCTTTTTACTAGAATTTGAGTTCTGTACCCTACCCTTCCCCCGCTCCATCAGGGACTCTCTGTTGTGTTCCCTGTCAGGGGGGGTCATTGGAGGTAGCCGGGCACCATCCAGTTCTTCTAGTCGCAGGCTGACAAAGTATCTGGTCTATGTGGCCCTTTCTGTCTCTTGGGCTAATACCTTCCTTGTGTCTTTGGTGTTCTTCAT
>NW_004443944.1:13204917-13246318 GCF_000243295.1 Trichechus manatus latirostris
GTGGTTGGGACCAATTGATGCATCTTAGATGGCCGCTTGCTAGCTTTTAAGACCCCAGATGCCACTCACCAAAGCAGGATGCAGAACATTTTCTTAATAAACTCTGTTACGCCAATTGACCTAGATGTCCCCTGAAAGCATGGTCCCCAGACCCCTGCCCCTGCTACTCTGTCCCTTGAAGTGTTTGATTGTATTCAGGAAATTTCTTGGCTTTGGTTTAGTCCCATTGTGCTGACTTCCCCTGTAGTGTGTGCTGTCCTTCCCTTCACAAGATTGGAAGTCTTATATACTGCTGGTGGGAATGTAAAATTGTACAACCACTATGGAAAACAGTATGGCTCTTTTTTAAAAAGCTAGAAATAAAAATACCATATGACCTAGCAATCTGACTCGTAGGTATATACCCTAAAGAAATAAGAGTATGACACGAACAGACATATGCACATCCATGTTCATAGCAGCATTATTTACAATAGCAAATAAGATGGAAACAACCTAAGTGCTCATTAATGGATGAATGGATAAAAAAACTGTGGTACATACACACAATGGAATACTACACAATGGTAAAGAATAACGACAAATCTGCAAAACATCTCACAACATGGATGAATTTGGAGGACTCTATGCTGAGTGAAATGAGTTAATCACAAAAGGACAAGTATTGTATGAGACCACTATTATAAAATACAAGAAAAGGTTTACACACAGAAAAAAAATTTCTTTGATGGTTACCAGGAATGGAGGGGGAGCGAGGGAAAATTACTAACTAGATAGAAGACACATGTTAATATTGGTAATGGGAAAGGCAATATACAATAAGGGGGAAGTCAGCACAATATGACCAAGGCAACGGAAGACATTGAGAGGAATGCAAGAATAAAGGGCAACTATGGTAACTACTATAACATAGACAATCCTGCTACAATAGTATTAACAAACAATAATATAAAAATAGATACATAGGTAGATAGGCATACTAAAGAGGTGTGGGAGGACGTAAGGGAGCACACCACCTGCAGATATATGTTTGGTTGTGGATAATTCTACATACACAATTGTAGGTGCTACATGTATATTAATATAGACAATAGAGCATACAAGGGGCACAGTCATGGAAACTTCTTAGACATAACCAAACACGTCGTGGGGTGAAGTTCCTAGGCTCGAAGGTGAAGGACCATAGACTTGGGGGATGCCTACATCAATTGGCACAACATAGTTCGTAGAGACAGTGTTCTACATCCTACTTTGGTGAGTAGTGTCTGAAGTCTTAAAAGCTAGTCAGTGGACATCTAAGATGCAACTATTGGTCTCTTCCTGTCTGGAGAAAAGGAGAATGAAAAAAACCAAAGACTCAGGGAGCAGTTAGTCCAAAGGACTAAAGGACCGCATGAACCACAGCCTACAAAACCCTGAGACCAGAAGAACTAGATGGTGCCTGGCTACCACTACCAACCACTCTGACTGGGATCACAACAGAGGGTCCCAGACAGACCAGGTGAAAAATGTAGAACAAAAAATCAAATTCATAAAAATGACCAGATTTACTGGCGAGACAGAAACTGGAGGAACCCCTGAGACTGTGGCACTAAGACACCCTTCTGACCTGGAACTGAAGCCATTACTGGTACCCACCTTTCAGCCAAACAATAGATAGGCCCATAAAATAACCAATAACACCCAAGAGGAACGTGTTCCTTAGAATAATCAGTTATACGAGATCAAAAGGACAACAATTTGCCCAAAAGAAAAGACAAGAAGGCAGGAAGGGGTAGAAAATCCAGTAAAGGAAACAGGAACCCAGGGAGGAAATGACGATAGTGCTGAGACATTGAGGGGAATGGAACCAATGTCATGGAACATTTTATGTACAAACTATCAAATGAAAAACTAATTTGCTCTGTCAACTTTCACCTAAAGCACAATACAAAATTTAAAAAAAATTATACAGAGTAAAATATTAAAAGAATAGAAAATATTAGAATTCATTACACAAAATAAATCTAAATATTGTTTAATGAAAGTTTTGTGTCAGATAACATGTACATACATATAGACATTTGTATGTACTGGGTCATAATGTGCAATTTATTACTGTGGGCTGCTCTGAAATATGTGTCTGTTTCTCATGCTAGATTATAAAAATTTGGAGGGCACCCACAACCTCCTGAAGAACCCAGGTAGGACTAGAGAACACTGCTTTGAAGAAGTCCAAGTGGTGAAGATAGTCCCCCACCCCTACCCATATCCTGAAAAAAATCACAGAACGCAAGCCTTTGAACACATGGTTCAAAGTCTGTGGTTCTATGGCTAAATAAATTTGCTGACCACTTGTCACTACCACTAAAAAAAGAGGAGTGAAGCGTTGATACATGCAACAACATGGATGAACCTTGAAAGCATTATGCTACATGAAAAAAACCAGACATAAAAGGTCACATATTGCATGATTCTCTTTAAGGAAATACCCAGAATAGAATTCCACAGAGACAGAAGCAGATGAGTGGTTTCCAACAGCTATGAGGAGGGAAGTGGGGGGAGTAACTATTTAATGGGTATGAGGTTTCCGTTTGGGGTGAAGAAAATGTTTGGGAACAGATTCTAAATATAATTTACACATTTATACCATGACTGTAATAAATGTCATTGAGTTACACACTTGAAAATTGTTAATTTTTTGTTTTGAGAATTTTACTTCAGTAATAATTAAAAAAAAAAAAGATAAAGGTTGTTTATAGTCAAGTTTCATCTTGATTATGCATTATTATTAAACCGATTTTATGAGTTTGCCTCCCAATTAGGTGGTTTTTATATGGAGAAAGATGATCCCGAGGGGCCTTTTGCTCTACGAATAGGCCAAGGGGATATGCTGGGGAAGAGCTGAGTTCTTCTCCCAGAGGTTCAAGGCGAGAGGGGTCTGTGGTTGATATCTAGGAAGCAGTCAGCACTGGGGAGATTGCTGTACCCAGCTGAGCTCTACCCTTCCTGAAGCCTTCCATCTTTCATGAGAATCATGGGAATGACCCTTGTACAACAGCCCACCTACTAAAATCTGCCCATCAAAAAAAGGGAGCTGGCTGACAGCCTCAAAATCCAATGTATGGTTACATCAGAAAGAGTTGGGGGGAATTTAGCCCTTGGGTTTTATGCTCAAAAAGATGATGGGGGTATCTGCTGTTTGGGTTGTGACCTTCTGGAAACAGCATCCTGATTTTCTTCTGGGGGAACACCCCTCTTCCATTCTCAGTCTATTGTTTGGGTGAAGTAGCCCCTATCCAAGACCAGGAGTGTGCACATGGACCCAGGCCTGGCCAACCAAAACATAACATCCCTTTGGCTACACTGATTGGTTCAGGAATGGACACAACCCAAGATGGGCCAATCAGAGCCAACCCCAGGATTTTTGCTGGGACTGTTGGGAAAGACACGCTCTTTTTCTGCTGAGGTTCCTAAACTTGCAGAAAGTGAGTCCAGGGTTGTGAGTGGGAGTGGGGTGGAGGAGTTTAGTGAGTGCTTGAGGGGAACTTGTTTGAGAATGGAACCAAGATGGAGGAAAGTAGAATGTGAGATCAAGGGAGAGAGATTTCTGCAAATTTTACACCTGAATCCAGTCATGCCTGAATTCTCTCACATGAGCATTTCCTTTTTTTTGGTCTGAGCCCATTTGAACTGACTTTCTCCACTACCAAAAGGCTCTTGACTCCCACAAGTAGTAAGCTGAGACCTTTGACCACAGCTCTGTCTCAGGAGCAGGCAGCAAGTAAGAAGAAAAAGCTGGCAACAGTAGAAGAAAACACCCTACACAGAATCAGAAGCCAAACGGGAACCCGTGTTAGCCACCAAGGTGGCCAGGCAGCACAAGGCTCCCCATTAGGTTCATCGTGATGACCTCAAAGGGCCACCTGTAGGACACAGAGCTGCACCTGTGCCCTCCCCAGTGGTAGGATGGACTTCTCTAAGTCATACACATTTTCTCTCCAACCCTTTGGTCTGCATCCTCCTCATACCTTCTGGAAGGTCTACTACACTGTGCTGGGCACTTGTGACCAACAACATCTACCAAAAGTGAAGAGCAGAGATGGAACCCAGGAGTCAGAATGAACAAATTAAAGTCACTAAGCTTTACTGAGCACTTACCACGGGCCAGATACGTTCTTGGTGCTCTACGCAAATCCTCTCATTTAATCCTCATAACTCTATAAGGCAGGTCCTATGATAATCCCAGTTTTACAAATAAAGAAACTGAGGTACAGAGAGAGGTACTCTTAGCCAAAACCAAACCTGTTGCCATCAAGTCAATTTCCCACTTATAGTGACCCAATAGGACAGAGTAGAACTGCCCCTTGGGTTTCCAAGGCTGTAATCTTTATGGAAGCAGACAGCCACATCTTTATCCTGTGGAGCAGCTGGTGGGTTTGAACCAATGACTTTTTGGTTCACAGCCGAGTTCTTTTAACCACTGCACCACCAGAGAGCCTTTGAGTATTCTTCCAAAAAACCAAATCAAATCCATTGCCACTGAGTTGATTCCGACTCAAAGCGACCCTATAGGGCAGAGTAGAACTGCCCCATAGAATTTCCAAGGAGTGATCAGTGGATTCGAACTGCCAAACTTATGGTTAGCAGCTGAGTTCTTAACTACTACACCACCAGGGCTCCTTGAGTACTCCTAACCACTGCCAAATCACTGAACACACACTGAGCCCCTAATCTGCACCAAAGCACAGCCAGGTACTAATAAAACAACTGTGAGTGAAAACAGATGCCCTTGCTGCCCTCCTCTCATAGCACACCTGGAATTGTCTTATGAAAGAATACTTACATGTGATTCCTGTTTATCATCTGCCCTCCCTGCTAGAATGTTAGTTCCCTGAGAAGAGGGCCCTCACCTATCTCATTCCTATCTCCAGGGCCTAACAGGACCTGGCACACGGTAGGCACATAAAATTTCTTAAATAAACAAGTAAATCTATCTCCACCTCAAGGAGGAGCCCTAGTAGCACAGTGGTTAAGTGCTTGGCTGCTAACCAAAAGGTTGGCGGTTCAAACCCACCAGCTACTCCACGGGAGAAAGATGTTGAGTCAGCTTTCATAAAAGATTACAACCTTGGAAACCCTATGAGACAGTTCTACCCTGTCCTACAGGGTCGCCATGAGTCAGAGGCAAATGACGGCAATGGGTTTTTTTTTAGTCTCTGCCTCAGCACTATTGACATTTTGGGCCAGATAATTCTTTGCTGTGAGGGCCTGGTCTCTCTCTAGATGGCCACTTGATACCAATAGCATTTCCACAACCTTCCAGTGTGACAACCAAAAAGGTCTACAGACATTGCCAAATATCCCGTGGGGAGGAAAATTGCTCCCAGTTAAAAACCACTGATCTAGATAGAGTGCTAGAGGAGTCCCTGGGTGCCACAAATGGTGAACATGCTCAGCTGTTCACCAAAAGGTTGAAGGTTTGAGTCCACCCAGAGGCATCTTGGAAGAAAAGGCCTGTCAATCTACTTCTGAAAAAATCAGCCATTGAAAGCCCCATGGAGCACAGTTCTACTGTGACACACATGGGGTCTCCACGAGTTGGAATCAACTCAGCTGACAACTGGTTTGGTGGCGGAGGGCCAGAGTGACCCCGCCGACCACTTGCATAACCAGCTGAGGTCCACAAGCTTATAAACACCCAAGGGACTCACATCACACACGTTTGAATAGTTAGCATCTGTGTCAAGAACCTGAAATCTCTACTATGTGAGTGAGCACAGCTGGCCCTGAAAAGCTAAGAGATGACTCCAGCCCACAAGCATGCTGCAATTCCCCGTTACACTCGAAACCCTGAAATCTATACATCTGTAGTGGTGAGACGGAGCCCTTAGACTCTGAATGATGTCAAGAGGCAAGAGGCCCTAACTTAATCACTCCAAGGAGCGTCCTAGTTCAAGGCTCTGCCAGCTTGAGCAGAAGCCACTTTTGAGGTGGGGGCGGGGGGGGGTAGGCATTTGCAGATGGCAGCAAAAACAGAATGCAATTTGCCTTTACCACAACTGGCAAAAGTGAGTTTTCATCCAGAGCGTTCTCATTTTCTTTGAGTGGCTTGTTTCTTCCCAGGAATAGAACCAGAGAAAATATTCCAAAGGTGAATGCCTCTCCTGATGCTCCTCCAGCACCCCAAATTGCTCCTACGCCAGTGTTTGAATCTAATATACGTCAAAAAACCAAACCAAACCCGTTGCCATCGAGTCAATTCTGACTCATAGCGACTCTACAAGACAGAGTAGAACTGCCCCGTAGGGTTTCCAAGGAGTGGCTGGTGGGTTTGAACTGCCAACCTTTTGGTTAGCAGCTGAGCTCTTTACACTGTGCCCCCCGGGCTCCCTAATATAGACAGGTATAGCTATAAAAATCATATATATATATATATATAAAAAATGTATGTTATTTTCCTATACGTCCCCTATTACATATAAATCACGCATTATATATAAAAACCAGTTGCCCTCCAGTTGATTCCTACTCATGGTGACCCCATATGTGTCAGAGTAGAATTGTGTTCCATAGGGTTTTCAATAGCTGATTTTTCAGAAGTAGATGTCAGGCCTTTCTTACAAGGAGCCTCTGGGTGGACTCGAACTGCCAACCATTCAGTTAGCAGCCAAGTATCAACAGTTAGCTCGACCCAGGGACTCCTAAACCAAGCCAGCTGCAGTTGAGTTGATTCCAACTCAGAACCTGTGTTTACATAAAAATTGCATATTACATATAAATCACAGATCTAAATCATACGTGTATGTACATAAATTTTGTTTTACATTGTTCTAGGTGTCGTTATCTATTCTTTCATTTAATTTTTGCAACAGTCCTACACAGTAGGCTTCTTTAGCCCTACATTACTGATGAGGAAACTGAGGCATGGGGAGGCCATGTGACCTGTCCGAGGTCATGCCCCAATATTTTCCATCACCAAAAACAGCACCACCATCACCCCGTCACTTGGACCACAACTATAGCATCCCCTTGATCTCTCCATTTCCTTCAGCCCACACATCCAACCCATAAAAAAGTCCTGCAGGCTCCATGTCCAATAGATGTCCCAGGTCTGTCCCAAGACCACTGACCCAGAGCCATTCTAGTCTAGGTCACATCTCACCTGGAAGACTCCGTCAGCCTCCTCCTCTGGTTTTGTTCTCGTCCCTTGCTCCGCTGTCCAGCCCATTCTCACACTGCCTGGTCATCCTACCGACATATGAATTGAGGCTCCTGTGCCCCGAGGACCATGTCCAGGCTCCATGAGGTAGCCTGCTGGGCCTTGGTTACTGGCCCTAAGCTCTCCTCCCTCGGCCACACCACCCACACACATTTATTGAGCACCCACTGCATGCCTCCCCTTCCCATTCCAGGCACTGGGGTTGGGGCAGTCAGCAACTGAGGCGAAGCTCGGGCACTCTTGGCGCCAACATTCTCAGCCTGCTCCAGCTGGAGCGCCGCCTTCTGCTGAAGGACTGTCCTTTCTTCCTTTTAGGCTTCTGCACGGCTGGCCCCATGCTCCGGTATCCTGACAAGGCTGACATTGCTGCTGCTATCCCCATTGAAAATAGAGAAAATGAGGTTTAGGTCAGGTTACTCTCTCAAACCAAAAGAAGCAGATCCAGAATTTGAACCCAGGCCACTTGGCTCCAGAACCCACCCTGCTCATTGGATTATTGTAGGGCTCAACAAGACTATGTGTGCAAAGTTCTTAGCTTAGTAACTGACTCATGCTAAATGCTCAATACACAGTGCCATGGAAGTTTGATGACTAAGGTGCACTGGCCCCAAGCCATGATGGTGTTTTCAGTCACCTTATATGCATGTAAAAGCTGGACAATGAACAACTGATGCATTCAAATTGTGATGTTGCCAAAGAATATTGAATAAACTGTGAACTGCCAGTAGAACAAACAAATCAGTCTTAGAAGAAATACAACAAGAATGCTCCTTAGAAGTGAGGATGGAAAGACTTCAGCTTGCTTACTTAGGACACATCATCAGGACAGGCCAATCACTAAAACATGATAACATGGTTGGTAAAGTGGAGGGTCAGCGAAGGCAAGGGAGGCCCTCAATGAGATGGATTGACATACTGCTCAAAACAATGGACTCAAATGTAACAAAAATCATGAAGATGGTGCAGGGCTGGGCAACATTTCAGTTTGTTATACATAAGGTCGCTCTGAGTTGGAACCAACTCCACAGCAACAACAACGTATAAGTTTAGCTTTAGTGGAATCTACAGAAACCCAAATAACAGCTTAAACAAATGTGGGGCTCATTTTCCTCATATAGAAGCAGTCCAGGATTGACACAGCAGTGCCACAATGCCATTAATACCTCAGGCTCCTGCTCCACGATCCTCAATACCTGGCTTTCATGCACAAGGACAAATCATGGCTCAACATAGCTGCCAGAGCTCCAGCCATCATGTTGGAGTTCTAGGCGGGAAAAAGGAGGCCAAAAGAAGGAGGACCAAAGGGCTCAAATTCTGGGTGAGTAAACTCTTTGTCCCTGGATGGTGCAAAAAGTTTTTGCTCAGCTGCTAACCAAAAGGTTGGAGTTTGAATCCACCCAGCAGTGCTATAGAAGAAAGGCCTGGAGATCTACTTCCACAAAGATTACAGCCATTAAAAACCCCATGGAGCACGTTCTACTCTGAAATACATGGGGTCACCATGAGTCAGAATTGACTCAACAGCAATGGATATAAACTCTTTTAGAGAGCCTTTTTAAAAGCGCCATCTGGTGACTTCAGCTTATATCTCATTGGCTACCCCTAGCTACAGGGGAGGCTGAGATTAGTGTCTTTCTAGCTAGACACAATGCCACACTAAATGAAATCGAGGTTCTGTTCTCAAGAAGGAAAGAATGGACATCGAGTAGCAACTCTGAGTCTTTGTCAGTTTCTTCTGGTTTCTTTATATTACTATCATTAACCAGAAGGTCCATCTATAAAAAGGAGCGCTCTGCAATGGAGTACTATGCAATGATAAAGAACAATGATGAATCTGCAAAGCATCTCACAACATGGGTGAATTTAGAGGGCCTCATGCTGAATGAAGTAAGTCAATCACGAAAGACAAATATTGTATGAGACCACTACTATAAAAACTCATGAAAATGTTTATATACAAAAAGAAACAATCTTTGATGGCTACGAGGGAGGGGAGGGGTGGGGACGGAAAAACACTAAATAGACAGTGGCTAAGTGGTAACTTTGGTGAAGGGTAAGACAGTACACAATACTGGGAAAGCCAGCACAACTTGTCCAAGGCAAGGTCATGGAAGCTGCATAGATACTTCCAAACTCCCTGAGGGACGAAATTACTGGGCTGAGGGCTGTGGGGACCTTGGCCTCGGGGAACATCTAGCTCAACTGGCATAACACAGTTTATAAAGAAAATGTTCTACATTCTACTTTGGTGAATGGTGTCTGGGGACTCAAAAGCCCGTGAGCAGCCATCTAAGATACTCCACTGGTCTCACCCCATTGGGAGCAAAGGAGAATGAAGAAAACCAAAGACACAAGGGAAAGATTAGTCCAAAGGACTAATGGACCACAACTACCACGGCCTCTACCAGACTGAGTCCAGGACAACTAGATGGTGCCCGGCTACCACCACTGACTGCTCTGACCGGGCTCACAACAGAGGGTCCTGGAGAGAGCTGGTGAAAAATGTAGAACAAAATTCTAACTCACAAAAAAGACCAGACTTACTGGCCTGACAGAGACTGGAGAAACCCCAAGAGTATGGCCCCCGGACACCCTTTTAGCTCAGTAATGAAGTCACTCCTGAGGTTCACCCTTCAGCCAAAGATTAGACAGCCCATAAAACAAAACGAGACTAAAAGGGCACACCAGCCGCGGGGCAAGGATGAGAAGGCAGGAGGGGCAGAAAAGCTAGTAATAGGGAACCCAAGTTCGAGAAGGCAGAGTGCTGACATGTCATGGGGTTAGTAACTGTCATGGTTGGAATTATGTCCCCCCAAAAATGTGTGTATCAATTTGGCTGGGCCATGATTCCCAGAATTGTGTGGTTGGCCTCCATTTTGTGATTGTAATTTTATGTTAAAGAGGATTAGGGTGGGATTGTAACACCACCTCTACCCAGGTCACATCCCTGATCCAACGTAAAGGGAGTTTCCTTGGGGTGTGGCCTGCACCACCTTTTATCTCTCAAGAGACAAAAGGAAAGGGAAGCAGGCAGAGAGCTGGGAACCTCATACCATCAAGAAAGCAGTGCCGGGAGCAGAGCGCGTCCTTTGGACCGGGGTACCTGCGCAGAGAAGCTCTTAGTCTGAGGGAACATTGATGAGAAGGCTGACAGAGAGAAAGCCTTCCCCTGGAGCTGATGCCCTGAATTTGGACTTTTAGCCTACTTTACTGTGAAGAAATAAATTTCTCTTTGTTAAAGCCATCCACTTGTGGTGTTTCTGTTGTAGCAGCACTGGATGACTAAGACAGTAACCAATGTCACAAAACAATCTGTGTACTAATTACTTAATGAGAAGCTAGTTTGTTCTGTAAACCTTCATGTAAAGTACAATAATAAAAATAAAATAAAAGCAAGAATTTGTTGCAATGTCAAAAAAAAAAAAAAAAAAGAAAAGGAAGAAGTGCTCTGATTGAAGTGGAGAAAGGGTGGGTGCCCTTGGGTCCTTCCATGTCCCTCACTGAGACCCTGAATTAACTCCAGAGATGCCTCGGGGTACCACACAACACAATGTGACAACTCCTGGTCAGGCCTACCCTCTTAACACTGGTCATGTTATTTACCCTCTTTCTGCCTCAGTTTCACCCCTTGGGAAATGAGGGATAATAACAGCATACCCCATAAGATTGTGACAAGGACTAAATGTGCCAGAACAGCATAAAGTATTGGTACAGCACCTGGCACTCAGTTTGCATTCACTAGGTGTCATCTGTTAGGGCTGCTGTTACTATAATCTGGAGAAAAGACAGCAAAAAATTTCACATCTGGGCCTCTGGCTTCTCAAAAAGTACTCCATTGTCTTTTTTTTTTTTGGAACCAATGTACTAAATCCTGCTTGGCTGGCAGGAGGCCACGGTGACTTGTGGATGACACAGAACACAAGAGATGCCAGGGTGGACCTCACCGCAGTGTTTTTCCACACGCTCTGCTGGCTAGGGCCAACTCACAGCAGGGAGCTGTGGTCCCACAGAACGTCGCGTCCTGGGCGGGCCGTGCAGTGCGACCCTTATAGTGACTCATGCATTTCTGTGGGGAGCCGGGACCGATGAGGCCGGCGTCCTCACTGCCAAGTAGGCCTCGGCTGGGCCTGCTTCCCTTGGGTATTGGGGATCCCCCAAACTCCTTTGCTGCTCCTCAGAACCTTGGATCCACCCCAAATTCCAACCTAGTGGGTCATTTATGGTCTGTGCTCAATCCAGGGCCTCAAATATATTCACTGACCTCCCATAACACGGCTCCTGTATCTGCTGCCATAGAGTAGATTCTGACTCATAGTGATTCTATAAGACAGAGTAGAACTGCCCTATAGGGTTTCCCAGACTGCAATCTTTACAGAAGCAGACTGCCACATCTTTCTCCCTCGGAGCAGCTGGTGGGTTCGAACCACTGATTTTTCTGTTAGCGGCTGAATATCTTAACCACTGCGCCACCAGGGCTCATTAACATGTCTTCAGTTTAGACAGAGAGCATCATGAGAAACAAAGAGGCCCCAGGGAAACAGATGGAGCCCCCTGGCCCCCAATTCCAGCTGGTTATTAAGACCAGGGGTTTGAGGTTCTCGGATTTCAAACAGGTTTGGATCCTGGCTCTGCCACTTCTTGGTTAGATGGCCTTGAGTAAGTGATACCTCTGTGGGTCTCGGTTTCCTCATCTAGAAAATTGGGACAGTCACAGTGTCTACCGCACTTGGTAAGTTTGAAGGAGGTAATGTATGGGAAGGGCTGTGTCCAGCACCAAGACATCTGTGACTGTGAGTAGGCATATACAGTCTGGCCCCTCATCACCTCTCTGATCTCACCTTCTATTTTCTTCCGCCTTTCGCCTGCTCCAACCACCCTGGCCTCTTTGCTGATCCTTTGACTCACTTGAGGTTCTGCTTCAGGGCCGTTGTACCTGCTGTTCCCTCTGCCTGGAACACTCTTCCACACAGTTCACGCATCTCCTTCAGGTCTTTAATCGACATTCGCCTTCTCAGTGAGTTCTTTTCTGACCACGTTATTTAAAATTGTAACCACTTCCACCTCTCTGGTCCCCTTCCCTGGTTTATTTTTCTCCATAGCACGTACCCACCATCTGACATGCTATGTATCTTCTTATTTTGAGTATTGTCTGTCTCTCTCCATGTAGTAGTATCCATTGCTACATAACAAATAGCCTCAAAACATAGTGGATTAAAATAACATTGATTATCTCACAGTTTCTGTGAGTCAGGAATTCAAGAGCATCTTAGTTTGGTGGTTCAGGCTCAGCGGCTATCATGAGGTTGCAGTCAAGATGTGGGCTGAGGCTGTAGTCTTCTGAAGATGAGGCTGTGATGATTTAGTTGTGTGTTGGCTTGGCTGGGCCATGATTCTCAGTGGTTTGGCAGTTACGAAATGATGTAATTTGGCAGTTATGTAATGATGTAGTTTGGCAGTTATGAAATGACGTAATTTGGCAGTTCTGTAATGATATAATCAACCCCATGATGAGATCTGCATTGAGCAGCCAATCAGTTGAAAGTGAGTTTTCTTGGGGGTGTGGCCTGCCTCTAGTATATAAATCGGTGTTCCAGCAAGGCTCTTGCTCTGGATCCTGTATCTGGCTTGTCATCACCTGACCTCCAGTTCTTGGGACCTCAGCTAGCAGCCTGCCTATTGATCTTGGGATTCATCAGCCTCCGCAGCCTGTGAGCCAACAGCCTGCCATCTGATCTGCCAGTCTTCGGTTTGTCAGCCCCTGCAGCTACGTGAGTCAGGAGAAGCCACCAGCCTGACACCTGACCCACGGACTTGTGACTTGCCAGCCTCTACAACCATGTGAGCCATTTCCTTGAAATAAAATTCTATCTCTCTATATGTACATATATATATATGCTTCACTGGTTTTGCTTCTCTAGAGAACCCAGCCTAAGACAACGTCCAAGATGGCACACTCATATGGCTGTTGGGATGATGCCTTAGCTCCTCACTACATGGACTTTTCAATATAGATTATACCTCAACATAAAGAAAAAAAAAAAAAAAACCCTCACTACTAGACCAATAAACTACATCACAATAAATGGAGAAAAGATCAAACTTGTCAAGGATTTCATTTTACTTGGATCCATAATCAACACCCATGGAAGCAGCAGTCAGGAAATCAAAAGACACAAAGCATTGGGCAAATCTGCTGCAAAAGACCTCTATAAAGTGTTGAAAAGCAAAGATGTCACCTTGAAGACTAAGGTGAACCTGACCCAAGCCATGGTATTTTCAATCGCATCATATGCATGAGAAAGCTGGACAAAGAATAAGGAAGACCAAAGAAGAATTGACGCCTTTAAATTGTGGTGTTGGCAAAGAATATAGAATATACCATGGACTGCCAAAAGAACGAACAAATCTGTCTTGCAAGAAGTACAACCAGAATGCTCCTTAGAAGGAAGGATGTCTGGAAGGATGGCAAGACTACGTCTTACATACTTTGGACATGTTGTCAGAAGGGGTCAGTCCCTGGAGAAGGACATCACGCTTGGTAAAGTACAGGGTCAGTGAAAAAGAGGAAGACCCTCAATGAGATGGACTGACACAGTGGCTGCAACAATGGGCTCAAGCATAACAACAATCGTGAGCATGGCGCAATGTTTCGTTCTGTGGTGCACAGCGTCACTGTGAGTCGGAACCGACTTGCCAGCACCTAACAACAACAATGTGGACCTTGCCAAAGGGCCACTTGAGCTTCCTTATAACATGGCAGCTGGCTTCCCTCAGAGCAAGTGATTCAAGAGAGAGAAAGACAGAAGGCATAATGTCTTTATGCCTTTGTCTCAGAAGTCACAAACATCATTTCTGTAATATTTTTCAAGTAAGCCCAGTGTGGGAGGGGACTATACAAGAACGTGAATAGCAGGAACAGCGATCATCGAGGCCATTTTGGAACCACTTTCCAGAATGTAAGTTCCATGTCCATTCATGTCTCTGTGACCCCATGTGTGTCAGAGAGCAGTACCATGTCTGTTTTGTTCACTGCTGTCTCCTCAGCTTCTAGAACAATGCTTAGCACATAGTAGATTCTTAATACATTTTGTTGAATACCTGGATGAGTGAATGAATTAACAGGACAAGGTGGAACTTAGCTGGAGCGGAACACACAGGCCTCTCAGAAGGCAGATGGATAAAGAAAATATTTTACATCTTACTTTGGTGAGTAGCGTCTGGAGACTCAAAAGCTTGTGAGCAACCACCTAAGATATGTCTACTGGTCCTACCCTGTCTGGAGCAAGGGAGAATGAAGAAAACCAAAGACACAAGGGAAAGGTTAGTCCAAAGGACTAATGGACCACAACTACCACAGCCTCCACCAGACTGAGTCCAGCACAACTAGATGGTGCCCGGCTACCACCACTGACTTCTCTGACAGGGATCACAATAGAGGGTCCTGGACAGAGCTGGAAAAAAAAAATAGAACAAAAATCTAAACCACAAAAAAAGACCAGACTTACTGCCCTGACAGAGACTGGAGAAACCCCAAGAGTATGGCCCTGGGACACCCTTTTAACTCAGTAGTGAAGTCACACCTGATGTCCACCCCTCAGCCAAAGATTAGATGGGCCCATACAACAAATAATAACACACATAGTTCAACCACGTATGCAAGACTAAATGGGCACACCAGCCCACGGGCAAGGACGAGAAAGCAGGAGGGGACAAGAAAGCTGGACAAGTGGAAATGAAGAACCCACAGTCGAGAAGGGAGAGTGTTGACATGTTGAGGGGTTGGCAACCAATGTCACAAGACAATCTGTGTATTAACTGTTTAATGAGAAACTAATCTGCTCTATAAACTTTCACCTAAAGCACAATTTAAAAAAAAAGAGATGGAACACCGCCTCTCCAACAAGGCTTTCTTTCACACAACTGAGAAGAACTGCGAATATTTGCTACAACTTCAGAATGACGGGGAAATAAAAGAAAAAGCAAGCGCTTCTGTACACAAAGCCGTGTTCTCATAGTAGCCCCAGAACGTTCTGGCTTGTAGGAGAGACAGGGTGACTTGGATTGTAAAGGGCAGCGGGTTAGATGTTAGAAGGCCGGGGGGTCTAGTCCTAGCTCAGCCACTTAATCAATAAACTACTAAAACCCTGTTATATTTAAATGGGAGTAATCACACCCAGTCTTCCTAACACCCAGGGATATAGTTCATTCATTCATGTTGATCATTCAGTCATAACCCCTGATTTCACAGGGCTCATGATCCCGTAGGAGAAACCAAGGGATTGGTGCGTTCTAAAAACAAAGTGCCATTACAATATAGTGCACTGCTGTTATGTGCCTTGATGAACTGGTGCTTTGTTTACTGAGCACCTACCTACTATATGCAGCCATTGTGCTAAATCCTGTATACATTATCTACATGCAGTAGGTGTTTATAGGTGAAGCAATATTGTCTCATAGAGAGGTTAAGTAACTTGTCTTAGGTCGCACAGCTAGTAATTTGAATCTGGGTTTTCTTCTGACCCCTAAGCCTCTGCTACTACACCATAGCTTTTCCGTACGGACGTTTTAAAGGCTCACATTTAAACTGACAATTGGGAGTGACATTGCTAATAAAAGCCCAAATCAATTCACTTACCACCATTTACTTGTTAATGTAATAATTGTGGTGGCTTTGGATTGTGTCAACTGAGCTAAGCTGGAATTCCCAGAATTCCCCTCCCATCTTAGTTCCCGGTTAGCGTGACCAGAGACACTTTGGGCAGGATGTGGAAGGTGGGGATGAAGCAGCAGATACACTGATTTACTCTTGGCAGGTCAGTGCAGGGCGCACCTCTGCATCTCACACTTGAGGTCGATTTTCTGCCGCTCACCTGGCTGGCTCCTCCAGGTCCTGCCAACACTTCTTCAGCTTCTCTGATGCCTGGTCAGGTGGCTGTTTAGCTCCAGGAGGAAAGATACCACCTTCTGCAGACCACCCAAATGGGTCATCATAGGTGGGTGCTTGAAGGTGGTAAGATGGATGGGGATTCCAGTTCGTCTACGTGACTTCCAGCTTGTCCTCACGGGCTGCACTCTGTCCTCACCCTCTCCCACTTCCTGTCCATCCTTCCTGCCTGGCCGCTGCCCTGCTGACTTTGGGCTCCGGCACCAGATTCATCGAAAGAGCCTCGCATAGACTGTTAATCAGCTCCCCGAGCTGCCTGATGCCAAATCCCTACAATCAATCCTTCCCACTGATTCTGGTTCTCTGATCAATCCCTGATAAAATAATTTAAGCCTAATTCACATTACACATACTTTGAAAAAGAATGAACTAGCTACTGTTGAGTTGCCTTCTACTCATGATGACCCCACGTATGTCAGAGTAGAACTGTGCACCATAGGGTTTTCAATGGCTGGTTTTTCAGAAGTAGATCACCAGGCCTTTCTTCCAAGGCACCTCTGAGGGGACTTGAACTGCCAGCCTTTCAGCTAGCAGCAGAGTGTGTTAACCATTTGTACCATCCCAGGGACTCCATAATAGAATAATCCAAGCCTATTTCCTTTCTCCACTGTTTTGAAATATTTGCATCAAATATCTATAAGCATTTATAAAAAAAAAAAGACTGGACTTACTAGTCTGACAGAGACTGGAAGAGCCCCCAGGATTATGGCTCCCAGACACCTTGCTAATTGAGATCCGAAGGCACTCCTGGAGTCCACCTTTCAGCCAAAAATTAGACAGGCCTATAAAACAAACAGTAACACATGTGAGGAACGTGCTTCTTAGCTCAATTAAGTACCAAATGGGCAACACCTGCCTCAAAGCAAAGACGAGAAGGCAGGAAGAGACTGGAAAACTGAACGAACGGACACGGAGAACCCAGGGTGGACAGGGAAAGGGGTAGAGTGCTGACACACTGTAGGGATTACAACCAATTCATTACAAACAATGAATAAGGAAGACCGGGGAATAATTGATGCCTTTGAATTACGGTGTTGGCAAAGAATATTGAATATACCATGGACCGCCAGAAGAACGAACAAATCTATCTTGGAACAGCCAGAATGTACGGAAGGATGTCGAGACTTCTTCTCACGTACTTTGGTCATGTTATCAGGAGGGACCAATCCCTAGAGAAGGACATCATGCTTGCTAAAGTAGAGGGTCGGTGAGAGAGAGGAAGACCCTCAACGAGATGGATCATCACAGTGGCTGCAACAATGGGCTTAAGCATAACGATTGTGAGGATGGCCCAGGACTGATCAGTGGTTCATTCTGTTTTACAAAGGGTCACTATGAGTCAGAACTGACTGGACGGCACCTAAGAACAACCACCAATGTCACAAAACGATTTGTGTATTAATTTTTGAATGAGAAACTAATTTGCACTGTAAACTTTCACCTAAAACACAATAAAGAAAATAATAAATAAAAAGATATCTATGAACACGTAAGGAATACTTATATGTGTTACACATCGTGGTTAAAAGCTCCCTTCAAGTTTTTAAAAAATACCTTCTGGGAGAATGGCAGGTTTGACTGAAGAGGAGAGGCGAGACTGGGGGTAGAAGGGCATCCCTTTGCCTTTGTCCTAGACTCTTGGGTTCTCCAAATCACTTGGCGGTTTTCCCCCAGACCTGCCCCAGAGGGCCTGGACTTGGCTGTGGCTTTGAGGACAGGAGTTGCTCTGAGTTGGCCGCGGGCAAACAGCGGGCTGTCTAGTGGAAAATCCTGATGCCAACTTGAGCCTTGTGTTGCAAGTATGCGGCTAGACTGGGGGGACATGCTGGCTCAATAGGAAGTGATGTGTCTCGTTGGACAATGCCAGTGGGTACTACTTGATTTTCATAAACTTTTCCAGACTCTCAGTACAGAAGATGAGCAACTTCATTTTTACAACCACAAATAGTAGATTCCTAAGCTTGTACAGGCATTAAAATGATTGAATTGAGCATAACTCACAAAAGATGAAAGAACAATGAGCAAATCCATGATTGTGCTTTCATCAACCCAAAGGATCAAAAGAAAAAGTAAATAACTCTCCATTTATTAAAAATAAAAAAAAGATAGAAAGAAAAAGAAATAGCAATCAGCAAATTTGTTGAAGAGCCTCCATTTATCCAAAGGAGGAAAGAACATTTCGCAAAAATGTAAATGATCTATTTTATAAAGGTGGAAAGAATGACCTTGGCTGTTTATTCCAGTGGTCAACAAACTATGACCCATGGCTGACTGGCTATTTTTATAAATAAAGTTTTACTGGGACACAGCCACGCTCATTCTTTTACTTAATTGTCTATGGGCGCTTTCATGCTACAACAGCAGAGTTGAATAGTTGGGACAGAGATGTAGGGCCCACAAAGCCTAAAATATTTACTGTGTGGTTCTTTAAAACAAAGTTTGCCAAACCCTGGTTTATTCTATAACCTTTATGACCCGTGAGATGTACAAATACCTATTGCTTTCATGTTTTCGGTATATAAATTGAGCCCCTTCTACCCTCAATAGCAGGAAGTCTAATACCTCCCCTTGAGCCTCTTACTTTGTCAAGCCTTCCAATGTCCAAGACTTCTGGGGTTTACTTGGTCCAAAGGCAGCTTCCAAACAATAGAATCAGGTGAGTCTGAACCATGCACTACATTCACTGAGTCTCCCTGCCACTAGGGGTCACTGTTAAATACAGGCTGTGCACAGTCATTACAGCTCTCCTAGTTCATGATCCTAACCTCAGCTATTGTTCCCAAACACAATTGTACTAGGATTTCCGGGGCGGGAAGGAATTCTAGCTTATCCACTTGACCTGTCACGAGCAGTGTTCCCAAAGCTCGTTTGGACTCTTGAACTTTGGCCAAGACCAGGTGGTCCTGTCCTGATGATTTCCCATATAGGTTTCTTGTCCTTCTTAGCCAGCGGATGTTAGCTGGGAGCACCACAGTCCACTCTGATGGGTTTTCCTAACTTAACATCTTGAGGAACAGTGGTTGGATATCTCAGCCCCTTCCTTCCCTAGGGACCCTAGCTCTGTGTTCAAATTGATCCAGCTTCTCCCTGCAACAAGGTCTCTGTCCAGTGCTTATAACCACCCTCAAACAATGGGTTTCTATTCGTCCCCTATTTACATAACTAAGACCAGTTCTTTCCTGAAATAAGGTTTATTTCAACTTGGCTTGAGGAGAGGCTTGGGCAGGCTCAGGGATCATATTACAATCCAAATGTGGTGATAACCTTGAATCCATTCAGCTAAGTCTCTGTTCACCACCCACAGCTGCTTCCCTGTTATTGTAGGTAGATGCTAGGATGACCCCCAGTGATTCCCACCTCCTGGTATTCATGGCATTGTATAATCCCTCCTTTGAATAACTTGCTTCTAACAAACAGAATACCTCAACTTTGAGAGGATGTCACTTCTGCGAGCAGATTACAAAAGATTCTGTCTTCCATCTCTAGCAGAGTCTCTCCTTGCGGACTGTGCTGAAGCAAGTTGTCAGGCTGGGGAGGCTCATGTGGCCAACAGTCAGCTAGACATTAAGGCCCTCAGTCCAACAACCCTTGAAGAACTGAATCCTGCCAACAACCACATGAGTGAGCTTGGAAGCGGATCCTTCCCCAGTTAAGACTTCAGATGAGACTCTGATCCTGGCCAACACTTTGACTGCAGCCCTGTAAGAGATGCTGAGGTAGTGGACCCAGCTAAGCCAGGCCTGGATTCCTGACCAGAGGGTGACAAATGTGTGTGTTTTTTAAGCCACTAGGTTGTGGTCATTTGTTATACAGCAATAACTAATTCATCTGTCTGTGGACCACACACGCAGCAGACACATAAAAAGCTTTCAGGCTTTACAATTATATCTACATTTTAGAAGCCCTACATTTTATAGTAGACAGCTGCGTATAAATACAGCTATGAAATAACTTTTTTGAAAAACAAAAAGCACAGCCTAAACGATTGAACCCATATCTGAAAGGACCATGATGGGTCTTGATGCCTGGCCAAGTCTAGGGGCTCAAAGAATGTCCTCAGGGTTTGGTCTTCGCCCATCTTTCCACATTTATCTCTTGTGGTGGCTACACCCTCAGGTCTCTTCAGGTACATGAGCCAGTACATTCCCTTCATTGCTAGTCAGCTGGAATTTGATTTCTGTCACTTGCAACCAAGAAAATCTGGAGCATTTCAATAGGGAAAGCGGAATCTCCAGGGCTGCTAAGGAGCATTTCTTCTTCTGAGGCTGCAGCCGTGTCCAAGAGACCCCACACCAGAGCTCAACTCTGGAATTGAGCCCTCTGCCTACTCCACCTGCCCCTCCCCCACTGCCTGATGAAAGGTGCACGTCCCTGCAGCCCTACTCCTCTGTCCCAAGGTGTCATGGATTGAACTGTGTCCCCCCAAAAAATGTGTGTAGCAACTTGGCTGGGTCATGATTCCCAGTGTTGTATGATTGTGTAATCTGATGTGATTTCCATATGTGTTGTAAACTCTATCACTGTGATGAGATTATATGTGATCTCCTTATGTGTTGTAAATTCTATCACTGTGATGAGGTCATACTGATGAGGTTGACAAGATTAGTGTCTTAATGCCATCTCTTTTGAGATATAAAAGAGAGAAGCGAGCAGAGACACATGGGAACCTTATACCACCAAGGAAACAGTGCCGGGAGCAGAGGTTCCTGCACAGAGAATCTCCCAGACCAAGGGAAGACTGATGACATGGACCTTCCTCTGGAGCTGATGAAGAAAGCGTTCCCCTGGAGCTGAAGCCCTGAATTTGGACTTGTAACCTACCGGACTGTGAGAGAATAAACCTGTCTTTGTTAAAGCCATCCACTTGTGGTATTCCTGTTACAGCAGCACCAGATCACTAAGACATAAGGTGATACCACACTCACACCTACTCTGAGTCTTTGCTTCTTAATTCTTCCACTAGACTTTCCCCCCTTGTCTTCAACGTAAGCTAACAGGGGTTCCCCAGGATTTAAATCAAGAAGGTACAAAGGAAGAGCACTAGATTAGTGAGGAACTCTGGCTGACCTTCAAGACCAGAAGTGTTCAGAACCCAGACAATGATTTGATGTCAGAGCAAGGAAGAACTCAATCTGAGCTTCTCATTTTACACAGGAAGCAGCTAGGGCCCAGAGAGCTTAAGTAACTTATTTTAAATTGCACAGCTAGTTACCTATGTATGGGTCCCTCAAACAGCAGTACCATTTTTAAACTAACATTTACTGTAGGCATAATGTGTACCAGGGATGGCACTAAATGTATTACCTGTATTATCTCATTGAATCTGCCCCAAATTTCTTGTAAGCAAGTACTATGATTAGCTCCAGTTTTCAGATATAGAAACTGACTCGGAGAGGCTGTCTGACTTGTATACTCTCACATAGCTGGGACTAAACCCAAGCATTCTGATTTCAAAGCCCTCGCTCTTCACATTTCTCTATACTTTCTATCATGGATAAGTTTCATGAAGTATCACCTCCCCGAGGAGGCAAAATAATTTACCTAGGTTCTTCATGAAGTCCTTCCCAACTCCCCCAACCCAAAGTAAATTTGTTGCCATCGAGTTGATTCTGACTCATAGCAACCCCATAGGACAGAGTAGCAACTGTCCCATAGGGTTTCCAAGGAGAAGCTGGTGGATTCGAACTGCTGACCGTTTGGTTAGCAGCTGAGCTTTTAACCACTGCGCCACCAGGGCTCCTAACCCAAAGTAAGCATACCCTTATCTGTGCCCTGGCACCTTTTCTAATCTGGATCACACAGCTCATAAGGCCTTGATTTTTATTCATTGTCTAATTGCGCATTGCACGTTCGCATTGCGTGTTCACTGCTTTCTCCATTCTCTCTTTTTTAGTAGCATCTGCTATGCCAGGTACAAGGACACAACAGTGAACAAGACAGACACAATTCCCAGTCCCAGTGGCACTGACATTTAATTGGGAGCGGGGAGACAATTAGTAAATAATCGGATATATAACATCATGCCAGGTAGTTACAAATGCTATGAAAAAATAGGCTACGAGGGATAAAGTTACATGGATAGTATTTTAGATGGAATTATCAAGGAGGGCTTTCCTGAGGAGGTGACAACTGGGCAGAGACCGGAGATGGACATTCTGGGCATAGAGCACAGTTAAGGGCAAATGCCCTGAGTTCAGATGGTGGGAGGGAGTCTGGGGGTACTTGAGAAATAGCAGGGGGAAAGGGAGGAGGGCTTTGAGGCTGAAGCTTTAAGAATGAGGGGAGGAGAAGTGGTAGGCAGGGCCTGGACTACATAGGGCCTTATAGGAATTAGGCTTTTATTCTCTTTGTGAAGGGAAGCCAAAAACAAACAAAAAAAAACCCGTTGCTGTCGAGTCAATGCTGACTCATAGCAGCCCCATAGGACAGAGTAGAACTGTCCCAAAGAGTTTCCAAGGGGCAGCTGGCAGATTCGAACTACCAACCTTTTGGTTAGCAGCCATAGCTCCCGTAGCTCTTAAACACTGCGCCACAGGGGAAGCCAGTTCTGGTTAAACAGTGGCTGCTTGTTTGGGGGGTCCCATTCCTCTACCCACAGCTAGCCCGCGGGAACAACCCAGGGCTCCTAATCCCAGGCTTAGGGGCTCCTTCCTCCCAGAGGGCAGTCTCTGGCTCCTGACTTCACAGAACAACCGCAGTGTGAGATCGGAGAGGAGGGGAGTGGGTGGTGGAAAAAGTGACTCATGGTTCACCCTGGCAGGGGATGCTACAATTGCCATATCTGCTTTCTGTGTGAGCGTGGAAAACCCAGCCTCCACATTGCTCCCCACAAGGCCTATGTCTGCGGTAAAAGTGATGCCAGGGGACCCAGGCCTCCCCACAGCGCCTGCATCTCCTTTGTCCCGTCCACGCAGGTAAGCTGAACACAGCACCCTTCAGCCATACCAGGTTTCCTCATGTGTCCGTTTGTGTGTGTAGTTTAAAAGCAAAGCATTAGGACTTTATAAACACAAAACCTAAATCTCCCAGATTCCCTTCCCTGGTGGCCTCACTCCCAGCCCCTACACGGTGAGCACCACCACCAGAGCTGACAAGCCATGTGTTTCAGGCTCCAAAAATGTTTATTTTGCATCTGCCTGTTCGCAAAGCAATTATCGGTAACAGAATCCACAGCCCAGGAAATCTGACTTCATCAGGACAGGGAGGACCAGGAAGGGAGACACTTCTGGGCCCTGGGGCGACCACAGACACCACCGCAGGGCGTTCCGAGCCGTGGCAGCGATGAAGTCACTGTGGCTGTGTCCGAGACAGAGGGCAGCCCCGAGGGTACTGGCCGGGGGTACATGTGGGGTGTCTCCTCCCGTCGGCCACCACAGTCCGGTGTTTCTATCAAAGATGGGTTTGTGGTGGAGAAGATGAATTAGCTGTTAACAGACTCACCATCAGCAGAGATCAATGTCCAATTTTATGGCCTTTTGAGTGGAGAGGTTTTACGGTTAAAGATTTATACATTTATAAAATATCACTGCTAGAATGATTTGCTGGCGCCTCCTCTGGCACCCCACGACAACGTGAAGCCAAGGAAATGCCAGGAAAAATTTTCCAGACCCTTCTGAGCAAACAGTATTTCCACCCTGCTCTTTCAACACACGCACACACACACTTACACACACGGCCCGTTCCTTTGAAATCTTTTTCAACAGGTATAACTTTTGGCATCTACCACCCGTCTATCAGTTTGTCGTACCCTGGTGGCTTGTGTGTCGCTGTGCTGCTGGAAGCAATGCTACTAGTATTTCAAATACCAGCAGGGTCACCCATGGTGGGCAGGTTTCAGCAGAGCTTCTAGACTAAGACAGACTAGGAAGAAAGGCCTGGAGATCTACTTCTGAAAATTAGCCAATGAAAACCCTATGACTCACAAGAGAATATTGTCCAGGACAGGGCTGGAAGAGGAGCCAGTGGCTGGAACCACCGCCAGCAGTTGCTGCCGAGTCAGTCCTGACTCATGGCACCCCCATGTGCTTCAGCGCAGAACTGTGCTCCATAGGGTTTTCATGGCTATGACCTTTCAGAAGCAGATCGCCGGGCCTTTCTTCTGAGGCACCTCTGGGTGCATTCCAATCGCCAACCTTTGGGTTACTAGTCAAGCGTTTAACGATTTGCACCACCCTCTAGGTTGGAAGGCACTCAATACATACAGTGGCTGCAACAATGAACTTGAGCAGATCAGCGACTGGAAGACGGTACAAGACTGGGCAACGTTTCGTTCTGTTGTGTGTGGGGTCACCTCGAGTTGAAGCTGACTCGATGGCAGCTAACAGCAACGACCTGTGACACAGGCACAAAAGCCAAGGCACGGGGCTAAGACCCTGGAGCCTTCAAGTCTATTCCCTGAGTACATCTATTTTCTAAGATATGAAATGGATTAGCAAGGCTTTCAATGTCCTAACTGGCCCCAACTTGTAGTGACAGTGACGACAAAGAGTTTAGAACTAAAGGCAGTATTGTGCAGTGAGTAAGCACTGGGCTAGAGAGTCAGAGACTGGAGTTCAAATCCTACCTCTGCCCCATTTGGGTAAAGCTGCGCAGGGCTGTGTTCCTTTTCTTTTCTTTCTTTTTTGCGACTTATGGACAGTGCCTAGCCAAGTTTGTGGCTTACTGAAGATGCTTAGTGATTATGTGAGGATGAAAGGAAGGGCTTTTTCCATCTTAATACAAGGGAAAAACTTATCTCCTGTCCCCAGGACCTATTGACAGGCCACTGGAATGGTAGAAATTGATGCTCTCCCCCCCACCGCCGCCCATATATTTTCTCCTCGCCTCTCATAGAAACGGCGCTCCTCATTCTGAAGCAGGCACGTGGCAGCTCAGCTACGGACTGCACTGTCCAGCCTCCAGCAGCTCAGGAACTCATGGACTAAGTTCAGGCCAATGGGATGTGAACGGAAGTCGGCTCTACAATCCCTGAGTCTTACACTAAAAGGCAGGGAGCCCTGGTGGCGCAGTGGTTAAGCAGCCTGCTGCTAACCAAAAGATTGGTGGTTTGACTCCCCAGCAGCTCCACAGATGAAAGATGTGGCAGTTTGCTTCTATAAAGATTTCAGCCTTAGAAACCCTATAAGGCAGTGCTACTCTGGTCTGTAGGGTCTCTATGAGTCAGAATCAACTTGGCAACAACGGGTTTGGCTTAGTTATACCTGAAAAAACACGATGTCGATGAGTCGATTCCATCTCATAGCAACCTTATAGGACAGAGTAGAACTGCCCCATAGAGCTTCCAAGGAGCGCCTGGTGGATTTGAACTGCTAACCTTTTGGTTAGCAGCTGTAGCTCTTAACCACTGCACAACCAGGGTTTCCTGGTTTAGTTATCGGTACACTGAAAGGGAGAGAGTGACCCCTTTTGACTTTTCCCCACCCCCATCAGCAAGGAGATATTTTGGCCCAAGTAGACAAGGAGAACACCGGATTGCATGGTAGAAAGTGGGAAGCAGTTTCTGGAATGGCCCTCAACGGCCCTTGCCCCCTCGTATTTATGCCCTTATGTAATCCTTTCGCCTTGAGTGTGGACTAGATTAGCGATTCGCTTCTAATGAATGTTGTTGTTATTGTTAGGTGCTGTCGAGTTGTCAGATGCCCTACATACGGAGGGGCCCACATGTCAAAAAAATGAGGAAGGCCAACAGCCAGTGAGAAACTGGCCCTCAGTCCAACTGCCCTCGAGGAATTGAATTTTGCCAACAACCACATGAGCAAGCTTAAAAGTGGATCCTGCCCCAGTTGAGCCTTCGGATGACTACAGCCCTGGCCAATAGCATGACTGCAGCCTCACAAGAGACCCTGAGCCAGAAGACTCAGCAAAGCTCCTCACAGAAACTGTTGTTGTTAGCTGCAGTTAAGCCAGCCCCCAACTCATGGTGACCCCATGCACACTGGAAAAAACCCCTGCTGTTTCTGCACCATCCCCATGATTGGTTGTGGATTGGACCATTGTGATTCATAGGGTTTTCACCGGTTGATTTTCTGAAGTAGATTGCCAGGCCTTTCTTCCCAGGCTATCTTAGTCTGGAAGCGCTGCTGAAACCTGTTGAGCATCACAGCAACACACAAGCCTCCACTGACAGACGGGTAGTGGCTGTGCATGAGGGGCACTGGCCAGGAATAGAAGCCGGGTCTCCCACATGGAAGGGGAGAATTCTACCACGGAACCACCAATGCCTCCCACAGAAACTATGAGATAATAAATGCTCACTGCTTTAAACTGCAGTTTTAGAGGAATTTGTTATGCAGTGAGAGATAACTAGTACACCTCGCCTGTCCTATTTCTCTGCTCCTTCCACGTTTCTCCTAAAGACCCGCAGAGGAGGAGCTGCAGGAGGGTTCAAGCATCAGAACTGGCCTCCTGGACGATTCTCAGCGCATAAGCCCATCTGAACTCTGTTGGCTCTTGGAGAGGCAAAGAGGATTGAATTACCAGCCAGCCAGGGCACCAGAAACAAACAGTATTTGTGGCTCCACCAGAAAGAGATATTAGTTTCTAATGTATATTTTCTGTTGAGAGCAGGGAAGTATCTACACGGCATAGTGGGAACAATAGAAATGTGCCCCGCTTCATTCAGCCATATAACTGCAATTGTCCTGAGTACTGTGAAGGAAAGGTTTACCATTGGCAAATACAGATGTTTCTGTATCCAGGTAGAGGGTCAAAGGCTGGGCAGTGAGGCATATTGCTCCTAACACAAGAGGCATCTACTATTGTGGGGTGGAGATGGGGTCAGTAAAACCAAAAACCAAACTCATTACTGTTGAGTCAATTCTGACTCATAGCAACCCTATAGGACAGAGTAGAATGGCCCCATAGGGTTTCCAAGGCTGTAATCTTTACAGAAGCAGACTGCCACATCTTTCTTTTGCAGAGCAGCTGGTAGGTTCAGACCACTTACTTTTCGGTTAGCAGTAAGAGCTTAACCACTGTGCCACCAGGGCTCTCTTATGCGGTTGATGATGTTGTTGTGTGCCGTCTAGTCGATTCTGACTCATAGTGACCCTATAAACCAGAGTAGAACTGCCCCATAGGGTTTCCTAAGCTGTAATTTTTGTGGGAGCTGGTCGCCTGGTCTTTTCTCCCACGGAGATGCTGGTGAGTTCAAACCACTGACCTTTTGGTTAGCAGCTGAGCACTTAACCACTGTGCCAGCAGGGCTCCCTTATAGGGTCATAGTAGATGATAAAGCCCCCCAACTCCAGAGGGGCATGGGGACTATAGAGGAGGTTGAAGGCTTCTGAGACTGACCAATGTGAGAAATGATGGTTTTAGCATTGTTGGCCACATCCCTCCTGTGCGGACCAGGCGTGTGCCAGGCCACCATATAGGTTGTCTCGGATGGAATCCTCCCAACCCCCCAGTAATCTGTGCAATAACCCTCAAGGGAGGAGTGGCTATCTCCACATTTACAGATGAGGGAGGGACTAAGGCTCAGGGAGAGATCTGGCAGCCTGTCCAAGGCCACATGATTAAGTGGCAAAGCTGGGACTCGAACCTGCTCTCCCAGCAAATCATGGAAGAAAGCCAAACATGGAAAGAAACCAAAAACCAAAATCAATCTTTCTGGCAATTCTTAGAAAATCCAGACTAGTGCCAGAACCTGGTTTCTCTGTGTCAAGAACTTAGAGATGAGGTTACCAGGAAAACTTGTGAATATAGGCAGCAAATTAACGGTGAAGGTAAGGAGCTGGCTTTGACTGAGCTCCTGGAATTTGCCATTGCCTCGGGGCACATGTATTTTCTCTCTTAACCCTTGCAGGACCAGTGGTATATATAGCTACCACTTACTTTTTGTACCTCTGGGGTTCATTGGGAAACCCTGGCGGACTCGTGGTTAAAAGCTATGGCTGCTAACCAAAAGGTCAGCAGTTTGAATCCACCAGGTGCTCGTTGGAAATTCTCTGGGGCAGTTCTACTCTGTCCTGTAGGGTCACCATGAGTCAGAATCGACTCAACGGCAACGGGTTTGGTTTTTCTGGGGGGTTCACTGGGCGGCTATGTCACTGACAATACATGTGCCTGTAGGCAGGGCACTATACAACAGTTTGGAACAGAAAAAATAGGGGTGTGCTGCAGATTACCGTTTTCACAGGGTATTGTATGAGGTGGTGAGGAATCATTGAAGTTTTAGAAGGAAAAACATGAATTTTGAAAAATTTGGTACACACACGTTACCTCTGGACTCTGGGGATAGAATTTACGTTCACAAGGGGTACACATATGTACCTCTGGACTCCAAGGGTACGATTTGTCAAATGAGGCACAAAACAAAAACCATATTATCTAGCATGCCCTCCATTACAGAAAACACATAGTTTCAACAAAAAAATTAAAAGTAAAAAATAATTGGGTCACAAAAGGGTTAACTAGATTACAGCAATGATATCCAGCATTGTTGCTCCCCAATCCAACTACACCCAGCTGCCAGGGTGCTCTTTCTCAACCACAGTTAAATATTTCTTATGTAAATCGCTGGCATCAGAACTGTTCTTGGGGAAGGACTATCTTTGTTCAGGAAAATACCTTGATGAACTGCTTGGGACGGAAGTACGGCAGGCAGAGGTCATTACAGCGCTGCTGATGCGGTTGTCCAAGCTGTGCACTGCGCAATTCCAGGAGGTATTATTTTCCTTTTCAGTTTGGTAACGTAAGGTTGTCATTGTTACGTGCGATCGAGTCAATTCTGACTCATAGTGACACCGTGGGACAGAGAAGAACTGCCCCATAGGACAGATTTTCTAGGCTGTAATCTTTATGGGAGCAGATCGTCAGGTCTTTTCTCTGCCACTTGCTACCAGCATGACCTCTGGCATGGTCTTAAGTTAGTGTGTGCCTTGATTTTTGGCAAAATGGGGATACTAGTACTTGAATCATAAGGTTCTTACAGAGATGAAGTGGGATGTAAGCCCCTGGCATAGAGCAAATCTCAGTGGGTGTTGCTTACTATTTCTTTTGTCTCTGTTCCCATTAGTCTTTCTCTAAAACCCTTTCTCGGAGCCATGGACACTGGGGAGGGTGTGGCCTGTGCTCGCAGATCCCTGTCCTGACCACTTGGAAAATACCAATGCCAGGCTAAAATTGATGACTTGGTCTCCAACAGCACACCACGACCCCAAGGTCAGGGCCTGCACCCTCATATCCCTGTGTCCCTGACACTCTTAAGTCCCTATTTCCCGTGTCCCCACATCTTGAGGTCAGGACTTGCACCCTCACATCCCCACATCCCTGGGGTGGGGTCTTACGCCCCCACATTCCCCCAACTTTAACGATGAAGAAGTTGAAGTTCAAAGAGATAAACTCAAAGTCCCCCAGCCAAAATGGGGCAGAGATAGAACCAAATCCAAAGCCCAAACTCTTTCCATTGTCACTCAGACGGCTGCTGCACACTACAAATAATTTCTTCTGGTTTCAGAAGGTGTTTGGGGGCATCCCCACCCACGCACATGGGCTGGGTGCTGGGGAATTTAACTTCAAAGCAAGCACCAACGTCCGATTCTAAGGAATTAAATTTAGGGAGCTGAGAGGCTTTCCTATCCTCATTCTCCCTCCCCCTTGACCTGGCCCCTGCCCTTAGGGCGCTCCGAGTCAAGAAGAACCTCCTTGTCTTCACTGGAGGTGGCCTTGGCTCTTGCCAGCTTCTCCAGGAACTGGAAAGGTGGCGAGTGTTTTATCATCTCTGCTAGAAAGCAGAAACCTGGGGTCTATAGAACTCAGCTGCTTGGTGCCCTCTGTGGAGTGGGGAGGGCTAGTGTGTGTGTGGAGGGCTATTTAGCTCGGGCCATTTATTCATAGAATCATCCAGTTTAGGCTTTTGACATTATCTATACATGCACTTAGACACATAATCATTGTATTTTATGCGAAAAGCATTACTTTATTAAACACAAGCACTTAACAATCTACCACAATTTTTATATCTCCTTTTTGGCTTTTTAAAATTATTTTTAATTTTAATTTTAAATTTGGCCTTTCTCTGAGAGGACTTGATTAGGTGTCAAAACCAAGCTATTTGCGGAGCTCCACAAAAGCTGATTAATGCAAAATTTAAGATCATCACAAGTCACTTAGGGCTCAGGCAAGCTTTTGTGACAAACATACTATAATCAGCCTCCTACCCCCGCCCCCCGCCCTTCTCCAAAAGCCTATGAAATTATAAACACGGCCTAAAAATATGACGGAATGGAGGGGGGTGCTGTTCACCTTCTTCTGCTCCCTTTGGGCATCTGAAGGCGGCTGGGGGCCTTCGCCCAGGGAGACGTGCAGAGATGCACACAGCATTTTATACCCAATTCCAGGGGTGCCCAAGCTCCATCCAGGCCCCTCACCTCCCTGAGTTAAAAGGTCTCGGTCATAATCCAGATAAAAAATGGGCAAGGATATGAACAGACACTTCCCCAAAGAAGACATTCAGGTGGCTAACAGACACATGAGGAAATGCTCCCGATCAGTAGCCATGAGAGAAATGCAAATCAAAACTACAGGGAGATACCATCTCACCTCAACAAGGCTGGCACTAATAATAATAATAAAAAAAAAAACAACCAAGGTTGGCGAGGTTGCCGGGAGATTGGGACTCTTACCCACTGCTGGCAGGAATGTAAAATCGTACAACCACTACAGAAAACGATACGGCACTTCCTTAAAAAGCTAGAAATAGACATACTTTAGGATCCAGCAATCCCACTCCTAGGAATCCATCCTAGAGAAACAAGAGCCATCACACAAATAGATACATGCACACCCATGTTCATTGCAGCATTATTCACAATAGCAAAAAGATGGAAACAACCTCAGCGCCCATCAACAGATGAAAGGATAAACACACTACGGTACATACACACAATGGAGTACGAAACATAAGGAACAATGATGAATCCTTGAAACATGTCACAACATGGGTGAATCGGAAGGGCATTATGTTGAGTGAAGAAACTCATTCACAAAAGGACAAATATTGCATGAAACCACTATTATAAAAACTCAAGAAAAGGTTTACACACAGAAAAAAAACTCTTTGGTGGTTACAAGGGTGAGGAGGGGTGGGGAGGGGAAATTACCACCTAGATAGTAGACAAGTGTCAACTTTGGTGAAGGGAAAGACAACACACAATATAGGCGAAGTCAGAATAACCTGACCAAAGCAAAGTCATAGAAGCTTCCTAGACACATCCAAACACCTTGAGGGACTGAGTTACTGGGGCTGAGGGCTGAGGACCATAGTCTCGGGGGGCATACAGGTTAACTGATATAACATAGCTCATAAAGAAAATGTTCTACATCCTGCTTGAGTGAGTTGCATCTGGGGTCTTAAAAGCTTGTGAGTGGCCATCTAAGATACATCTATTGGCCCCATCATGTCCGGAGCAAAGGAGAATGAAGAAAACCAAAGACACAAGGAAAACATTCGCCCAAAGGAGTAAAGGACCACAGGAACGATAGCCTCCACCAGCCCAAGCCTGGAAGAACTAGATGGTGCCCGGCTACCACCCCCCGAAAGGGATCACAATAGAGGGTCCCAGACAGAGTGGGAAAAAAACGTAGAACAAAATTCTAATTCACAAAAAAAGACCAGACTTCCTGGTCGGACAGAGACTGGAGGAACACCTGAGAATATGGCCTCCGGACACCCTGCTAACTCAGAACTGAAGCCACTCCCAAAGTCTACCTTTCAGCCAAAGACTAGACAGGCCTATAAAACACACAGTAACACACACGGGGAACGTGCTTCTTAGTTCATTCAAGTATATGAGACCAGATGGGCAACACCTGCCCAAAGCAAAGATGAGCAGGCACGAAAGGACAGGAAATCTGGGACTAACGGACATGGGGAACCCATGGTACAAAGGGAAAGGGGGAGAGTGCTGACACATTGCAGGGATTGCAACCAATGTTACAAAACAATTTGTGTATAAATTTTTGAATGAAAAACTAATTTGCGCTGTAAACTTTCACCTAAAACACAATCAAATTTAAAATAAATAAAAAATCTTGGTCAACATTAATAAGTTGAGAAACAGTAAAGAACTGTAACTTAAGATCAATGTGATTGTTCCCCAGGAATTCCGCAGGTACCTTTAGGGGTGTATGCTACAGTTTCCAAGCATGGATTCAATTCCCATTTGTGTGATGTTCAGTAAATGACTCCATCTTTAAGATGAGGACATGAATGTAACCAACCTCATAGAGTTATCCTGAGGATTGAGTTAACATTTGTAAGGTGTATAGGAGGGACTCTGGCATACACTAAGCACCCAATACATGTTAGTTTTTAACGGTTTCATTGATTCTCAACCCCAAAGCCCTCCCACTAGAGGGCTCCAAGTGGTTTGAAGGATGCTGTGCTCGCCTACCTGTGGCCACAAGGGGGAGCACTTGCCTTTCCTAACAGGGAGGCATGCTACAGACAGAGCCTTCCATTAAGAACTGTAAACCACTGTGAACTCCCTCCCCATGGGGCCTGACCTGGAACCTTCCAGCCTAACAGCAGCCTGGGGTGGGTCGAGGTAGCCCCACTTGCAGTTGTTCTCTTTGCACTTTGAACAGACCCTCTGTTTTACAATTGAGGCCCTTGGCCTGAGATTTCTTTCTCCTCACAAGACCCAAGGGTTAGTTTCCACTTCTTTCTTGCCTGCAGAATCCTAGTACGTTTCAGCAGGTCAGCGTGCCTAGTCCCGTGGGACAAATTACAACTTATTGTCAGGCACCGAGTCCGTTCCAAAGCATTGCTCAGCCTTGTGCCAGCTTCTTGTGAAATTATGACTGGCCGGACCCATTTCCCTTGCAGGACCCTTGCTCTCCCAGCAGCCCTCACAGCTGGGGACGGCCACGTTGCCCAGCTCTGGCCCAATGGAATGAAATCAGAAGCTCTCTGGGGGCAGCTCTGCTTCCCTGTTGACTTTATAGATGCAGCAGGCAACATACCAACCCTGTCCTCCTGCTGTGAAGGCTGGCTGCTCTGGCAGCCATCCTGAGTCCATGCGGCAACAAGCCCAAACGTAAAGCCCAACACAGTCAAGACGGCAGAGCAGAAAGTTAGCCTGGGTCCTCAGGCATCAAACTTGGAACCACCTTCCTCCAAACTTGCTGTCTCTCCCGAGCATGCTGTAGAATTCACTGGCGTCTCTGCTTGACCCCTCCAATGGCTGCCCACTGCTCTGAGGATAAAACCCAGACTGAGGACTCTAAGGCCCTACTCCCCGCTTATCTCACTGTACTCTGCTCCTTGCTTACTTCCATCCTGCTGCCCAGCCTTCTTTTCTGTTGCTCTACCCTACAAAGTCCATTCCTGCCTCTAGGCATTTCCACTTGCTGTCCCCTCTGTCTAGAAAGTTCTTCACCCAAATCTGCAAATAGCTGATTCTCATCATTCACACCTCAGCTCAAAGGGGCTTTTCCCTGATCACCTTCTCTGCCACTCCAGGTCCCTCATATGACCTTGTCATTGTCAATGTCTTCATAGCCCTTAGCACTATCTGCAATTACCTTGTTTATTTATTTGGCACCTTGTTTACTAACCTTCTTCCTGCTGAGAACCTAAGTTCTCAAAGGGCACCGTGTGCGACACATAGTAGGTACACAAGTAATATTTGCTAAATGAATGAATGTTGTTGTGTGCTGCCGTGTTGATTTTCAACTCACAGCAACCCAATGTGACAGAGTAGAACTGCCCCAGAGTGTCTTCTAGGCTGTAATCCTTGGCGCAGTGGTTAAGTGCTGGGCTACTAACTGAAAGGTGGTTGGTTCAAACCTACTGCATCTCCACGGGAGAAAAGACCTGGCAATCTGCTCCCGTAAAGATTACAGCCTTGGAAACCCTATGGGGCAGTTCTCCTCTGTCCTAGAGGGTCGCTGTGAGTCAGAGTCGACCTGATGGCAGCAGGTTAATCTTTACAGAATAGATTGCCAGGTCTTTTCTCCCTCTGAGACACTGGTGGGTTTGAACTTCTGATGTTTGGTTAGCAGCCCGTGCTTAACCGTTGCACCACCAGGGCTCCTTAAATGAATGAATATGTTTCCCTGGTTGTTGGAACTCCTCTGAGTAGTTTTCTGATCTTCTCAGTTATGAAGTTCTTGACCAAGATAATGGGACAGAAAACTTAACCCACATCAAAGTCCATCCTGGGCGCGACAAGCTGAGGTCTCCTCCCTCCAATGTACACACCATCCCCTCCTCACCCCAAGACTAGTCCATTCATCTTGTATTGGATGTCATTCCTGGCATTAAAATGCACCTTCTAGGGAAGTGTCTTCTATTGGATCAGTCAGAGTTAGTGTCTCTCCCTCTGACGTACATCAACAAAACGGAGGAAGGTGATGGCTGCCCAGGGCCTCTGAGCTCACAGATGAATCTTGACTTCGCCAGCAAATGGCTTCTGGAAATGAGTATAAGCAGTGCACTTCTGCAGAACCACGTGCTGAATGCCTCAAAGGGCGCGGTCTTAAACCGAAGGCTTGCCAAGGAAAGAGAAGCATCATCCCCATCACTCCGGTTTGTGAATTCAGAATCCGTTCTTTGGGGTTTCACTAAAAACTGACACGCGCCATCACATTCACAATAATGCTGAGCAGGCAATTACCATGCCCCTTTTCTGCTCCGTGGTTAAGATGTACAGCCCTGCAGTCACACAGGTCTAGGCATGAGATCCGTTACAACTGTGTATCAGCTGTGTGATACCTGGCAAGTCACTTAACCTCTCTGGGCTTTGGTTTGCTCATCTGTAAGAGGACATAACACCTGTAGCTACTTGAGGAGCTCCCTGGGAGGGTTCCATGAAATTACATGTGTAGCGCTGGCACATCTTGAATGCAATACATACTTCTATTGGGATGGGAGGAGGACAGTCAGAGGAGGGCCTGTGTGGCGGGCTCATCTTGGAAAGGCTCCCATTCATCACTGCCAGGGACCTGGGCTCTGACAGACGCCTCTCTCACAAGCTCAACAAATGGCGGGGCTGCTCTTCTGCCCTCACAAACCCACTCCATGTATGCAGTCAGCAAAGGTTTGCTGAGCGCCCCCTAGGGGCGAGACACAATATGCTAGGTGTAAACAATCACCAGTTAACCGAAAGGTTGGCGACTGTAACCCATCCAGCAGCTCCATAGGAGAAAGACCTGGTAATCTGCTCCCGTAAAAATTACAGCCAAGAAAATCCTATGGGGCAGTTCTATTCTGTCATATGGGGTTGCTCTGAGTTGGAAATGACTTGACAGCAGCTAACAACAACAGTACAGTGGTTATAAGCACAGATTCCAGGAGCGAGACTACCTTAATTTTTTGTTTTGTTTTGAGTAATATTTTATTGCATTTAAGAAGAAAGCTTACATAGCAAATTAGGGTCCCATTTAACAACTTCTATACGAGTTATTCAGTGATGCTGGTTACATTTTCACAATGTATCATCATTCTCATCCATTCTGTTCTGGTTGTACCATTTCCAGTATTCTAGTCTCCCTACCCCCTTTTCTTCAAGGTATTAAGGTATTAATTCTGCATTGCATGTTTCAAAACAAAGCATAACATTCATCGTTGTTGTTGTCGACTATGAAATTTTGATCCATGTTTTAAATGTGATCTTGGTAGGAGGTCGTCTTTCTAGAATCCGTTTCTTCAAATATCAAGAGCCTCCAGTACTTTTCAGTCCTACAACAGAGCTATGGAATTCCCATGCTGCCATTCCCTGCCCAACCCTGAAGATCTGTGGCTGCTGTGACTTAGCTGAAGTATGAATTTGAATGTCTTAATTCAAATTCTGTGCTAAATTCTTCGAGTGAATGCAGAATGAAAAGGATCCAGTTGTGGATCATTTTCTTTTGGAGTGATTTTCCCCACAAAATTTTTGATAGCACAACACAAACAATATCGTTTATGTAAGATCTGACTTTGAAATCATGTTATAAAGAAGGTTATCTCCAAGGATCAATTTTCCCAAAGGTCGCCCTTAACCTTTCGTAGCTTTTGTTTGAAGTAGTTATCCCTGTCAGTATCTTTGTCGGTTTTCCCTCCTTTGGGTTTAACTGGACCTGCTCTACCAAATCACAGCTTGTCAAAGGCTTTGGATATGAATTGTCATTTTTCCAATGTCACTTGATCAAGTTCATGAAATTCTACGTTTTTGGCAATATTTCCAGTGTTATTTTGTATCGATATGATACTGTCTGATGTTTGCGATATCCAGCAATCAGGAAAAACCTGACTGACAGCAAAAAAAAAAAAGAAGGGAGAGGGATAGGCAGCTGGTTTGAAGCGGAGAGGAATGCTTCATCAGGAGCTAATTTATAAATGTTCAGTTTCTTTGTGACTACGTTTGAGTTCCAATAATTTCTGCTTCCCTATTTAGACCTGTTTCGTGGGGGGGTGCTTAGATAATGAGTATGCAGATAGCAGGAACTGTATGTAGGAGTGCAAAAGAACATGGATGTGATGGCTGGATCCCCAGCAGTAATTCTGGATCATGAAGAAAAGGGCCACATTCTCAGGATGATAATAAGGAGAATGTCGGAAGGGGCCTGAGTTCCAAGACTGTGGAAATGTCATATTATCACTGGACAACCTGTCAAGTTCTTTTCCACGATCAAGAAACACACTTCTTTCTCATTGAAGCCAATAGGCCATTGTAATCCTAACCCACCCCAGGCTCAAGGCGTGTGTTTTTCAACAGACTCCAGCTCGGTCCTGCCCACCCCACTCTTTATGTTACTTTTGAGTTCTAGCTGCAACCCTACCCCAGACTTTGAGTGCAGGAGCTGCAGCTGTCCTGCTCACCACGGGATCCCCACTACCGGGTGCAGTTCCTAGCAGATGTTTGGTCCTCACTGTATTTTTATTAGATGCCTGAGGAGAGAATTAGAACACTTGGGATTCAGGTGTCTGACTTCCCCAGGGTCATTCTGATTAGAAAGAAAAACCAAACCAATTGCTGTTGAGTTGATTCCGACTAATAGTGACCCCATGTGCTGCACGATAGAACTGTACTCCAGACGGTTTTCAATGGCTTCAACCTCTCAGAAGCAGATCGCCAGGACTTTCTTCTGAGGCGCCTACTGGGTGGGTTTGAACTACTAACCCTCTAGTTAGTAGTCGAATGCTTACCTGTTTTTGTCACCAGGGACTCCTGATTTGAAAGAAGGGGTCTATAATTTGGGAGATGACCACGCGGAAATACAGAGAACAGTGATCTCTTGGAAGGTAAAAGGGAACAATTCAGGCTATAATAGAAGCAAAGGGTCCCTGTTGATCTCTCTCTGAGGCTGAAATAGTGATTTAATGACAGTAATTGCACGAGCTAACTGTTGAGTGCTTTAAAACAGCTCCAGAATGCTATTGTTCCCCATATTTAGCGAACTCCTACTGGGTATTTCACATTACATTAGCTAGCGTTCCATAAGATGCCAGAGGCATTACTTCTGCCTTTGAGGGATCTTCTAAATCTTAATGGGTTGGAAAGTTACACACAACTGACCATCCAAGGGGCCTAGAGAGCCATACAAAATAAGCATTCATGTAATGTCAGCTTGCCAGACAGGCCCCACCTTCAGGGCCTTTGCACTTGCCAGTTCCTTTACCTAGGGCAGGACTCAGCACACTTTCCCTGTAAAGGGCCAGGTCGTGAATGTGTTAGGTATTGCGGGCCATTTGGTCTCTATTGCAACTACACAACTCTGCCATTGTTGGGCAAAAACAGTCACAGACCATATGTCAATGAATGAATGTGGCTATGTTCCAATAAAACTTTATTTACAAAAACAAATGGTGGGCTGGATTTGGCCCATGGGCTATAGTTTGCCAATCCCTGACCTGGAACATTCTCCCACCACAGAGCTCCATGGCTCCTCCTTCACTTTATCCAGCTTCTGTTCAGCTCATCCCTACCATCCTCTGTTCCTTCACCTTCCTCCACTTCCCTCGGCCTGCTCACCACTACCTGACGTTGTATTATAATTGTTTATCTGTCTAGGGCTTGGCTTCCCCTTCAGGATGTTAGATCCACAAAAGGGTCTTCTAAGTCCCTAGAAGCGTCTTGGTGCGTAGCAGACATGCAGTAAACATTTGCTGAATGAATGCATCTTAAAGAAGAATTATAATAAATATAAATAATAGCAAACATTGATTGAACACTTACTATGTTCCAGACACTCTGAGACATGTGTGAAATATCATCAATCCTTTCACTAGCCTTATAACAGAGGATCTTAATTGTTATTGTTGCTGTTGGGTGCCGTCAAGTCAATTTCAACTCACAGCAACCCCAGTGACAGAATAGAACTGCCCCATAGGGTTTTCCAGGCGGCAAACTGTACAGGAGCAAATCACCAGACTTTTTTCTCAGGGAGCCACTGGATGGGTTTGAACCATGCACCTTTTGGTTAGCAGCTGAGTGCTTAACTGTTGTGCCACAATGGCTCCCTGGCCCTATAACTGAGGACCTTGATAGGCCTCCCTTCCACAGATGAGGAAACCGGGGCTAAGAGAGCTTAAGCCACTTTCCCAAATGGCAGTCTTTGCCATCGCAGCAAAACATCCTAAAGTGTGAGAGCTGACTGACTCCAAAGGTAACCCCATCCCAGACCTGCCATTATCAAAATGGGGACACTGGGACACAGACAGGGAAGCCACCTACTCAAGATCACACAGCATAGAATGAGGACTCGGACCTCTTGCCTTCCTTTCTACAAGACTACCCTACCTCCAGGCATATAGGTCAGGCGGCCACCCTAGAACAGCACTGTGCCCTGGTGATCTGCCGCTGGGTGAGCGACTTGCCCAGAGCTTCCTCGGAGTGGGTCATGTCAGGGACAAACTTCGAATTATAAAGCACAGATGAAGCCGAGTCATCTCAGAACATTTTATCCCTCAAGATGCTACAGACGTAAGCCTCTATAAAACGTGCAGCAAAAGACACCGAGCAGCCGGCCCAGGAGCACTAACTGAGGTCTCTCGCCTGGTGCTGGTCTGGATCGAACATCCCTGTGCGCCGGCCCTGGGGGAGGGAGAGGCCACCCATTGTGCATGAGCGCTCTTGCCTCTCTGTTTTCTGCTCAAGGGTCATTAGAAACGATTTCCCTTTTCTTGGGTTAATCCTACTGATTCTTTTTCCAAAGAGCATTAAGGACCAACGGCCAGCACCCTCTGAGCCTTCACACTCCCTGCCGTGTAAAGGTCTGGGCTCCATGGCAGAGGCCTGGCCTTGCTGACGCAGTTTTATGCCCAGCCAGAAGGGGGCGCTGACGTGCAACTTCATAGCTCTGGGAAAATAACGGTATGGTTATATGAATTGAATTGCGTCCTCCCAAAAGATATGTTGAAGCTCTAACCGTGATACCTGTGAATGTGACCTTGTTGGGAAACAGGGTCTTTGAAGATGTTATTGGTTAAGTTAACGTGAGGTCATACCGGAGAAAGGTGGCCCTAATCAGTGAGTGGTGTCCTTAGAAGAGAAGAGACACAGAGACAGACATGCAGGGAAGACGGCCATGTGAAGGCAGAGGCAGAGAGCAGAATGATCTATAAGCCAAGGCACGCTAAGGATTGCTGGCCAACATCAGGAGCTAGGAGAGAGACATGGAGCAGATTCTCCCTCAGAAGGAATCACCACAGCTGACACCCTGATTTCAGACTCCTAGCCTCCAGAACTATAAGACAATACGTTTCTGTTCTCATAAGTGACCCAGTTTGGGGCGGCCCTAGGAAATGAGAATAGCCCCTTGTCCAGCCTGATAGCATCTGGCATTAGGGACAGGACAGATCTTTGTTGGGCAAGACTGTCCAAATCACTACAGGATATCTAACATCCCTGGCCCCCACTCACTAAATACCTGTAGCACAACCCCCCATTTCCAGATATCTCCTTTGGGGTGTACCACCCCTGAGGATCATGCCCCTGGGCAAGGGAAGCTATGCCACCAAAGCTTTGGAGTCAAGATCAAATTCAGTGCCACCGCTTCCTAGCTGTATGACCTTGAGCAAGGCATCATCTCTGTGCCCTCAGCAACCTTGGCTAGGGAACAGGTCTCCTGCCTGTCTTGTGGCTGTTGTAGTGATAATCTGTCACATTTCCCGGCGTTTCCCCAAGGGTGGCTTGTGTACCACTGATGGAAGACAGACAGTTTGGGTGGTATGCCGCCTACTACATGTTCTTTTATTAATATGCATTATTATCTATTAGAAAATAAAGTTAGCCCAAATGAGGGATTTCTCTGTGACATAAATTTTCCTTCTAGAAGTAAATTGATTTAAAGCTGACTTAAACAGATCTACTGATGCATCTCCCAACGGCAAGCCTAATAAGAATGATCAAGGCTGGGAAACACCCAAGCCATAGAGGCCAACCATGAGCACAGTCCCAGGCTCAGTGTAAACACCTGGCGCACAGCAGCTGTATAGTCATAGGCTCAGCAGGAAACCAATGGCGCCCTAAAGCAGAGTCATTTGGAGAGCATTTCAGAAAGGAAGTATTTGCAAAGGTGAGGACAGGGTTAAGAGAAACTGCAAGGATGGAGCTGTACCCAGTGCCATAACAATAGGGGCAGCGAGCACCCCCAGGCCTGAAGAGGGATGGGGACAGAGCAGTTGCTGGAACCCCAAGAGCAAGCTGGATGGGGAGGACCCTTGATGGCAGCAGTGGCCTTTGTTCAAGGGTCACAACCCCCTGCAGAGAGTAAGCTCGGGGAATAAACATCCCTGCCACCTTCTGATCTCCTGCCTCCTGGTGGCCAAACCCAGCCTTGTTGTTGTTGGGTGTTGTCGGGTCAACTTCAACTCATAGCGACCCCATGTACAGAGCAGAACTGCCCTCACAGGGTTTTCTAGGCTATAATCTTTACAGAAGCAGATTGCCAGGTGTCTCTCCCGCAGAGCTGCTGGGTGCGTTCCAACCGCCGACCTTTCAGTTAGCAGCAGAGCACTTAACCATTGCACCACCAGGGCTCCTTGCCTTAGGTTTGGCTACCAATTAATTACTAACCAAAGGCAGCACCCCCTTTTCTGAAGAAAAATACTAACAATTGTATCTTTCGGCACCAGCAACAAAACGTTAAAAGCATGTTTCTAAAGGAAAATCTGCAGTGAGTAGCAGCCCACTGATAGAGTTAAAAGGTGTTGGTGTCTACTCAGGCAGGTTAAACAGGCCCCCCAGGTGAGGTGGTTTATTAGTAAGGTGCTTTCCCCCTTCATTAATAACACCTGGCATCACGATGCTCCCCCGCCCCCCCCC
>NW_004443944.1:13246418-13262795 GCF_000243295.1 Trichechus manatus latirostris
CCTGCACAGGTGCACCGTCACACACTCAGAGCTTTCGTCAGCCTAAATTCAAGGCTTTTTGACGGTCTCTGAATTACTATACTACTAATAATGGCTAACATTTATAAACCACTGACTGTGTGCTTGGCACTGTGCTGAGGGTTTCACGTGTATTCTTCTACTTAATTCTCATAACAACCCCTGAGGGGGGTTACAATTATTTATCCCCATTTAATAGATGGGAAAACTGAGTTTCAGTGAGACTAGGGAACTTGCCCAAAGTAAGACAGATAGTAGCAACAGTGGTAATCATTATTATCGTAATTACAAAAACAATAGTGATGAGAAACGTTTATTAAGCACTTACAGTGTGTCACACATTGTTCTAGATTCTTCTATATGTATTACACTATAATTAACCTATTTCACAGATGGGGATGGGGGAAGACTGAGGCACAGAGTTACTTGCCCTCAAAGTCTCACACCTGGAAGTGGGGGAGCTAGAAATCAAACAGGCTCCACATGGATAACCATTTAGAGCGACCAACTGTCCCAGTTTGCCCAGGACTGAGGAATTTCCCGGGATGTGAGTCTTTCAAGATAGCTGATCACCCTCACTATGCTGCCCAGGAGCCAGAGCTGTTTCCTCTCTCTGAGACGGACCCAGTGTCTGAATGTTAAGCAAATGTAACTGTTGCAAGTGTTAAGGACAGTTCAAAGAAAAGTGAATCTTACAGGCAGGAAACAAGAGGGACTGTCTGCTCTGCCATCCAGATCCTCAACATTTAAAATTATAATTATGATAGAGTAGATAACAGTAAAGCCTTGGAAACCAAAAAAATAAATTCTCTAGCATAAGCCAAAATCAAGATCGATGTAGAGCAGGGGTCAGCAAATTATAGCCCATGGGTCAAACTCTACCTGTCAACCACTTCTTTTTATAAATAAAGTTTTATCAGAACACAGCCATGTCCATTCATGTAAGTATTGTCTGTGCTACTTTCAAGCTACAATGGCAGAGGGGAGTGCGGCAACAGAGGCCTTGAGCAAGGCATCAGCCTGCAAAGCCTGAAATATTTTCTGCCTTGCCTGTTACAGAAAGTTTGCTGACTGCTAGCGTGGAGGAGGGGCCCTGGTGGCGAAGTGGTTCAGAGCTCGGCTGCTAACAAAAAGGTCAGCCGTTCAAATCCACCAGCTGCTCCTTGGAAACCCTATGGGGCAGTTCTACTCTGACCTACAGGGCCATTATGAGTTGGAATCGACTTGACACCCATGTTTTTCTTTTTTTTTTTTTTTTGGTTGAATGTAAAGGAAAGAGGCCCTGGTGGCACAATGGTTAAGCCCTTGGCTGCTAACCGAAAGGTCAGTGGTTTGAACCTACCAGTGGCTCCGCAGGAGGAAAGACGTAGTGATCTGCTCCCATAAAGATTACAGCCTAGGAAACCCTATGGGGCCATTCTACCCTGTCATACAGGGTCACAAAGAGTTGGAGTTGATTCAACAGCACACAACAAGTGTAGAGAACTTTTATCCATTCTCAAACAATAGCTAAGGAAATTTCTGGTTCTCATGATACACAAACATGAAGTACAGATAGATTAATGATTTAAATGTCAATGCAAAATTGTGAGGGTGTTAGCAGAAAATTTTGAAGAGTATTTTTATAACCTTAGGTAGGAGAGGCCTTTCTAAGCATAATAGGAAACTCAGAATATACACAGAAATATTTTACGTGTTCTACATGCTTGATAAGCTGAAGATTTAATTATCTGCATGCCAAATGATTCCATAAACAACATTAAAAGACAAATGATAGCCAGGGAGAAAATAGTTAACAATATATGGCAGACAGGATATTTGTATCTCTAATATATGTGTTACTGCAAATCATCCAGAAAAATTCCATCAACCCCAAGGAAAAAACAGGCAAAGGCTTTGTATTACTTTCCTATCGTCACAAACTTGGTGGCTTTAGACAACACAAATGTATTCTCTTACAGCTCTGGAGGTCAGAAGTCCAAAATGAGTCCCACTGGGTGAAAATCAAGGTGTCGGCAGGGCTGTGTTCCTTCTGCAGGCTCCAGGGGAGAATCCGTTTCTTGTCTTTTCCAGCTGCTAGAGGCTGCCTGCATTCTTTGGCTCAGGGCCCACGTCACCCATCTTTAAAGCCAGCAATGGCCTGTCCAGTCTTTTTCACACTGCATCACTCTGACACTCACTCTCATCTCCTTTTCCTAATTTTAAGGACCCATGTGATTACACTGGGCCCACCTGGACTCCAGGATAGCTCCCTGTCTCAATTTCCGCTGATTAGCAACATTAATTCCACCTGCACCCTCAGTACTTCCTTGCTGTGTAACCTAACATGTTCACGGGTCCTGGGGATCAGGCTGTGGACATCTCTGGGAGGCATTATGCTGCCTACCGTGGGCTGTGAATAGGCAATTTCACAGAACTATGCAAATTCTGACATTGGACTACAAATTTTCAAAAAACCTAGCAAACTGGCTAAAACTGAAATGATGGATCATATTCATTGTTTAGACGGAATTGAGATACTCTCTTGGTGGAAGTACAAAACACTATAGCTTTTTTTGGAGAGTGATTTGGTAGAATCAATTTAGATGAAATATGTGAAGCCCCTTTTACCCAAAAAATTCCATTAGGAATCTATAGAAACCAAGGCCTGAGTAAGTGCAGATTTATGTTCAAGGGTGTTCATGTGACATCATGGGTGATGGTATGTGTTGCATGCACACACATTTACACCCAGAAACAACCTAAATATCCACCAATAGGGATGTGGGTATGGCACCAACAGAAAACTGGAAAAGTATATCGCCACTAAATAAGTGAGGTAGATCTATATTTAAAAAAAAAAAAACCAAACCAAACCCGTTGCCGTCAAGTTGATTCTGATTCATAGCGACCCTATAGGACAGAGTAGAACTGCCCCATAGGGTTTTCAAGGAGCGGCTGGTGGATTTGAACTGCTGACCTTTTGGTTGGTTAGCAGCTGAGCTCTAACCACTGCACAACCAGGGCTCCAGATCTATAGTTACTGACT
The DNA here is from genome assembly GCF_000243295.1 of Trichechus manatus latirostris. Taxonomy (NCBI): domain Eukaryota; kingdom Metazoa; phylum Chordata; class Mammalia; order Sirenia; family Trichechidae; genus Trichechus; species Trichechus manatus. The sequence goes on from NW_004443944.1 coordinate 13,249,465, forward strand.
TGGAAAACTCAGCATCAGTGAGAAAAGTGAGAGAAGCAAATTTTAGGACAATATTATGGCTCCACTTATTTTTTTCATCAACTATGTGGTATGTTCATAAATATTTGCTGCTTAAATGTATATTATGCAGACTGTATGCCCTTTATGGTGGAAGGGAAAGGTGGTGTTATCACTACCAAACCAGACTCACTGCTGCCCAGATGAACACGTGGCTCTCTTGGTCTCCTCTGGAATCACCCCTGGTTGTGGGGGGGGGGCGGTGGGGGGGGACAGTGGAGGTGGCGGGAGTGGTGGAAGTGGTGGAGGGGGTCTGAAGTGACCCTTCCCCACCCATACATTCTCCACCAAATAAATACATGGGCTCTTCAAATAATGTTGTTGGATGAAGGGTATACAGAAACTCTTTGTACTGTCTTTGTAACTTTTCCGTAATCTAAAATTATTCTCAAACAAAAAGCCTATTTAAAAAAAAAAAAAAAGGACTGGGATTCAAATACCTACTCCAGCATTTATTGTGTGATCTTGGGCAACTCACTTAAACACCCAGTGCCTCTTTTCTTCGATCTCAAAAATGGGCATCATGGCACCCAATTAGTTCCTGAGGTTACTGTGAAGGCAAACCGGGATGATACAAGGGAGACATCTGGTAAGTGGCCCAGAGCTGTACAAATATAAAGGGTTTGCTATGATTCCAGAAGAACCTGGAGAATCAGGCCGATGGCTAAGAGATGGAATCAGTATTTGGGGAGGGAAAAAAAAATGAAAATGAGACAACAGTTGATCCAGGCAGAACATGCCCAGATATGGCGGATCGGATGAGAAAGAGGAGGCTAATTTTGGGACAGATGACGTCCGTGTTCGGAGAACCTGTTAAACAACCCATCATTCCATGAGACACGTGTGATGTGTTCAAATCATGGTCAAGGGCAACCGAAGTCCAGAGGGAAAAATGGTGCTTCCCTGTTCAGTCCAACTGAGTCCTCCTCCCAATACCCAGGGCTGTGCCCTCACCTCCAGACCTCAGCTCTGCCCAGTCCAGAATCTCATTAGCTTTTGTCCAAATGCCACCAAAGACTGAGCCCTCAAAGGGGCGCTGGTTTCCAATCCTGTCGCCTCTAGCCAATCTTCTCCTCCTAAAGGTGGGAAGAGGTTTCATCCCCACCCAAAATGCATGAACCAAGGCGGGAGGTGGCAGTAATGCCCCTAGATAACTGAGGTCCTACTTCTAGAAGGAACTGGGCAGGAAAAAGCAACAACGGTCCACTACAAAGTGTCCAGGTGAACCAGGAATGGTTTCTGCCTCAGTAAAATTTTCAAGCCTGAGCCTATTTCAGGGTCCCTCTGTCCAATCCCAGAATTAGGGGTCCCCAAGAAAGGGCCCGAAGAGTCCCCAGAATGCAGGCCATGTGAGATGTTTACAAAGACATTCTTCCCCCCTCAGCCTCTCACGTGTCTGACTCAGATGATATCAGGATTCAAAGACCAGCAGAGAACAAACTGTGAAAATAATCAGCTATTAAGCCCCGCGCCGGCACTGACTGTGATGGCGTTTGGCAGCTGAACCCAGCACGGTTCCTTTGGAGATAGCAGTCACTTTCCAATCTCACTGATTAAAAAAAGGAGGCATGAAGCAAAACGACATTTACGTGTTAGAAGCAGCATACCTTCTTTCTTGCTCACAAGCCATTTCAGGAGTGGGGTGGGGGGAGGGATGTTGGCACATGCCACCCCCCACCGTCTTACAGGCTGCAGAGAGCATTTTGGCCTCGGGTGGTCCTGCCAGTCTCAGTGGCCGGGTGGAGTCCAGGCTCCCACCCTTGTGTCCTAAAGGGTCAATGATGCCTCCTTCCCCCCCCTACCCCCACCCTGCTACTCTGCTACTGGCAAGTTTAAATACCAGCCTATTTCAGCTCAGAAATGTGAAAATTAAGAAAGGAAACGAGGGGGTAGGAAAGAAAAGGGATGAATCATATCTGGATCCCTGCCTCATTCGGAGGCCACGTGGGGTTTATTTTAGTCATCACCATCCCTTGGCAAGAGGCAGCCTGGTGTAGGAGGCAGAAGTTTGGGAGTTGACAAGACCCGGGTTCAAGTACTAGCTCCACTAGAGGTTGGTGAGAGGCCTTGGGCCACTCACCTCCTGGCCTCGGTTTCCTCACCTGTGAAATGGGTTTATTCTGAGGCTAAAGGATGGCTCCTGGTACAGAGCTGGCTTGAAACCAGTCTGGTGCTCCTTCCTTCCCTTTCTCCTCCTGTAAGTCTGGGTGCAAACCCAGCGTGGCTCCATCCGTCATCCTGCCCGCCTACCACCAGTTGCCCTTGAGTGGATTCTGACTCATGGTGACCCATGTGTGTCAGAGTAGAACTGTGCTCTACCAGTGATCTTTTGAAAGTAGGTCCCCAGGCCTTTCTTCCAAGGCCCCTCTGGGAGGTCTCGAACCACCAGTCTTCCAGTTAGCAGCCAAGAGCGTTAAGCATGTCTACCACCCAGCGGCAGCAATGCCGAAATCCCAACCACTGCCCTTGAATTCCAAACTCTTGGTCCTGGCCAAAAAGACCTGCCCTTCTGGCTCCTGCCCTTCCCCTCTTCCCCCAGTTCTGGCCTCTAAAGCTTTCTCCACACCCAGGTTCCACCGACCTGGGTTGTTTACTGCTCCTCCCGGAGCTCTTTGCTACCTCCAGCCCTCAGGCTCACCACCCCTCTCCCTCTCCCACCCTGGCTCTTCCCAGGGTCAGCTCCTTCACACAGTTTGCTCTCTACTCCAAATGTCACCTCCTCCAAGGGGCCCTCCCGAGCACACTGGAGAAAGCAGCTGCCCACACTTAAGTCACTTTCTAGCTCACTTCTCTCTAAAACGATCCCCCTTATCTTTCTCTTTGTTATCTATTCCCCTCAGCAGAATACAAGTACTAAGAGGCAGGGAACATTTCCATCTTGTTCATCGTGTCTGTGCCCCTAATGTCTAATGCCATACCTGACACAGAATCGGCACTCAAGTATTTGGGGAGAGAGGGAGGAACATGGAAAGGAAGGAAGGGAAGAAGGAATAAATGAAGGGAAGGAAGGAGAAAGAAGGCAAGAAGGGAGGGAGGGTGGAGAGAGGAACGAAGAGGGATGGAGCAAAGAAAGGGAGGGAGGGAAGAAGGAGGAGAGGGAGGGAGGGAGTTGGGGTCTGCCCACCCTGTTCTGGAGTCTATTTTTTCCACACCCCTAGGTTGTGGTTCCCTTCACTCCACCTCAGCCCCCTCATACACACAGACTGTCCACAGACTTGAAGCCCTGGTCTAATTCTACAGAGGGTACTGCCTTAGATGTGACATTTCACCATTAGTACTTCCTTTTGGGTCACTCGGGCCAGTCCGGTTCACGGGTAACATTTTGACATCACTGTTCTCAGTAGTATCAAGTATAACATTCATCCATTACCTCTGCCTGCCCATCACACACCCCCCTTCAGACAACAGAACCCTAACGTTGCCTTTAGAGGAAGACCACCTGTGCCCCATACTCAGTCCCTGTAGTTCAGATGAAGCTGACCTCCTCCTCAGCACTAGGGATGGGCAAGTGACCCAAGCCTGACCAATGAGAACTCAGCATTTCCCTGGCCACAGTGATTGGTTAAGAGTGGTCATATGGCTCAAGCTGGGGCCATTGGCATTTAATCTCAGGGCTTTTACTGCAATTATTAGCAAAGGCGCCCTCCTTCTGTTAGGGATGCCCAGCTAGGTAGGCGGAAGCCTGGAGCTGACAACCATCTTATCATAGTACAGAGACAGCCTGACTGAGAATGAAGCCAATGCAGAGGACAGCAAAGCCCAGAGATGGAGAGAGATTTCTGATGGCATCACTTGAGCACCTGGATCCAGCCTTACCTGGAGTAGAGATAATCTTGAAGTGTTCAGTGAGCCAAGCCCATAAATTCCCTTTTTGTGATTAAGGCAGTTTGACTTGAGTTTGTCTCTTGCCACCGAAATTGTTCTGACTCATAGAGCAAGCATTAGTCAGTAGCTGGCTAGTCAAGACACACGAGCAGGCAGCCAGTTGGGCAGAATGGGGTAGGGAGTACCAGTCATGGAGAGAAGGCAACTTCCCCCAACTTTCCAACTGCACCGAGGATGGAGGCTGTCGGCCCACACACCAACCTTCTTCACACTGTCTTGTGGCAGATGGAGGGCAATATTCTCCACTGGAAAGAGGAGAAGGCAGACGAAACTCTGGGCCTAGACTAGGGGGCAGCTGGGGTTTTGTCTAGGGAAGCCAGCATCTTCCCAGATAGAGGAGGAGGGCTCCAGATCTGCTCTTGGTGGATATGCCAAGCTTGCTTTGAGGACCCTGCTCCCCTCACCCCAAGAATCAGGCAGCCTTGAATTCTCTCAAGGCAAAAAATAAGTGTGAGGTACGAGTCATATCTTTGGAGGAAAAAGAAGACTTCCTCAGCCCTCCAAAGCACAGATGCCTCCCACTTGTCATCTGTCCCAGGCCAGTCTCCAGCGTGCTTACTGGGGACCACGTACAACCTAAATGGTACACAGGTGGCCAGCGGGGCCTGTTGCAGCTGTCTCCAACAGGTAAGTGCTCAGCTGAGCCCACAGGAGGAGACACCTCCAGAATCACAGCTCTGTGGGTGTGTGCAGCCCAGCTCCCCGGAGCCATGCTTCCAGAGCCGAAACACAGCTGCAGCTGTGAGCCCCTAAAAAGACCTCGTCATAGTGACAGATGTCAGCTTCTCAGGAAGAGTGACAGTTTTTCTCTCCTGGGATCTTTGACTCTAGGAAGACAGTTCTTTCTCTACCTGTGCTGAATCCTGGGGTTGGGTTGAGCTGTTTAGGATCTGGGCTGGATTTGGCTGGGCTATTGACTCCCCTCTCTGGCCGAAACTTCACCTGAAGCTTGTGAGATGTTCTCAAGTGGATATGAACTTCGTGCTGGAGTGGCAAGAATGGGGGTTGTCAAGAACGCAGACTCAGGTCCGAATCTCAGCCCCATGGATCGGCTCAAATTGCAAACACTGGAGACTCCTAAATCTCCACCTTCTGGTGCACACCTACCCCTCCCTTCTCAGCTCCAGACCCATAGAGCCAACCTCCAGCTAGACATTTCCACTGAGACATCCCCTAGACACCTCCAACTAAACCCCTCCACATTCAACTCCCCCACATACACATCAGCTCCTCCTCCTCCTCCTCCTGGGTTTCCAAGCTCAGAGAATGACACTTCTGTTGTTGTTGTTATCAGCTGCTGTGGAGTCAGCTCTGACTCATGGTGACCACATGTATAACAGAACAAAACGTTGCCTGGTCTTGCACCATCCTCACGATTGTTGGTATGTTTGGGTCCATTGTTGCAGTCACCATGTATTTTACTTTGAGTGCCTTCCAGCCTAGGGGGCTTATCTTCCAGCACTACATCAGACAATATTCTGTTGTGGATCCATAGGGTTTTCAGTGGCTAATTTTCAGAAGTAAATTGCCAGGCCTCTTAACCTTGTCTGTCTTAGTTTGGAAGCTCCACTGTAATCTCTCTGCCATGGGTAACCCTGCTGGTATTTGAAATACTGGTGGCATAGCTTCCAGCATCACAGCAACACCCAAGACACCATAGTGTGACAAACTGACCGATGGGTGGTAGAAATGACACCGCTAATCATCCCCAAATCTAGGTATTTCCTCTGATTCCTTTCTCCCCCTCCTCACTCCCAGACAGTCAGTCACCAACTAAGTCTCTCACCCCACTGTGACCTCCCAGCCCCACCTTCTCTTGCCTGGTTTATTTCAATAGATTCCTAACAAGTTTCCCCATCTCCACCTTTGCCTGCTGCTAGCAATTCTCTACCCAGCAGCCAGTTGGCTGTCCTGAAGCACAAACCCAGTCCTGTCCCTCCCCTGTTTAAACTTTTGCAGTGACAATCCTTTGCCAGCAGAACAAGTCCCAATTCCTCAATCCATCTTACAAGGCTGTCTTAGTCATCTAGTGCTGCTATAACAGAAATACCACAAGTGGATGGCTTTAACAAATAGACGTTTATTTCCTCACAGTCTAGTAGGCTAGAAGTCTGAATTCAGGGTGTCAGCTCCAGGGGAAGTCTTTCTCTCTCTGTTGACGCTGGAGGAAGGTCCTTGTCATCAATCTTCCTGTGGTCTAGGGGCTTCTCTGCACAGGAACCTTGGGTCCAAAGGATGCGCTCTGCTGCCAGTGCTGCTTTCTTGGTGGTATGAGGTCCCCCTGCCTCTCTGCTTGCTTCTCTTATATCTCAAAAGAGATTGGTTTAAATTGTAGCTGAATCTTGTAGATTGACTGTACATAACTGCTGCTAATCCCATCCCATTAACCTCATAGAGATAGGATTTATAACACACAGCAAAATCCCATCAGATGACAAAATGGTGGACAATCACAGAATACTGGGAGGGAATCATGACCTAGCCAAGTTAAGAGATATTTTGGGGGACACAATTCAGTCCATAACAGAGGCCTTTCCTGATTTGATTTCTAACCTGGAAAAAGAAGATGCTCAATTGTTTCCTTTAAACCAGGCAAACTTTTCCTGTAAAGGGCCAGATAGTAAATATTTTAGGCTTTTTGGGCCACACAGTCAATATTGCAACTACTCAACTCTACTGCTGTAGCGTGAAAGCAGCTGTAGACAATACGTAAATGAATGGCTGTGTGCCAATAAAACTTTATTTACAAAAACTGGCAGTGGGTCAGATTCCACCCACAGGCCATGGTTTGCTGACACCTGCTCTAAGGGAATGCGCTATTTCTTCATCTTCTCCTTGTTTCAGTTGACTCGTCTAGAAAGTGTGGATAATAATGCCCTCAATGAAGGGTTGTTGGAGGATTTGAAACAACTCATTGAGTGCCTGGCACAGAGTATAGAACATAGTAGGTACTTAATAGGTCATCACTATCATTCAAACCAGTAACGGTGCTCTTCCTTTCTGCTCACTTAAGAAGCGGTCAGCCCTGGCTCTGGAGAAGGAAGCTTACGAGACTAGAGATGCTCCTCTTCTCTAGAAGACTGATGGCATGGACACGCTTCTTGGTGGATGTGGAAACCAAACAAATGAGTACCTACTACGTGCCAGGCACCGTGCTTCATGCTGGAAAGTCATCAAAATAAGTCATGTGGCAATACTTACCCTCTGAAGCCAAGTCTCGGAAGTCTAAGGAAGTGGGGAAAAAACAGCAAGAATGTATTAGTTCAAACATTATTCCATGTGCAATAGGGACCTATGTGCCAAGGTCCTTGGGTGGTGCAAATGGTTTGCATGGGGCTACTAACTGAAAGGTTGGCAATTCAAGCCCACCTAGTGGTACCATGGAAGAGAAGCCTGGTGATCTACTTCCAAAAGGCTACAGCCACTGAAAACCCTATGGGTGCAGTTCTACTCTGACACACATGAGGTCGTCTTAAGTCGGAACAACTCAACGGCAACAGGTTGTTGGTTTTGTTTTTTGCTATGTGACTGGCCTTGTGCAGGCACTAGGGTTATCCAGAAGAATAAGAATCAACTATGCCTTCAAAGTCTGGTTTGGAGAAACTATTTCTATCAGCCCCTAAATTTCTCTTTGTACCTTCCCCCGAAGCTGTATTTCCTGCTCAGGGGAGACAGTGGCTCAGTCCACCTGGGTCTCCCCAAAGCTCTCTAGGTAAGGTCGGGGTCCCTCCATTTCCTGGGTGGGATCTGGGGATCTGACACTGAACAAAACTGGCTCCTGCTTTATCCTGGGCAAGGCCTCTGCCGAGTCCAAAGAGAGACGGGCTGAAGCTGAGGGATGAGATGGGAGGGAGTCTTGCATCCTGCGTCTTGCAACTAGAAACATCCTGCCAAGATACACTTTTATTGGTACAATTATCTGCTTTCATGTCTGTCTTGGAGAGGACAGTGTCCTCTCTTATTATCCTCTGTGTCCTCAGCTTCTAGTCATTATCCAGGATACCTCAGGCACTTAATCATTGTTTGTTGGATTCATGAGACATGACTGTTACCTCATGGAACTGGCAGTCTCATTGAAAAATGACAGACATGGATATGAATTTCAACAGAAGTGAGGTGAGCTGTGACCAAGTTCCAGGGCTAGTTGTGCAGGCAATCAGTGCTGTCAGAGTTAATCCTCCTCCTTGAAGTCACCTTATTATGCTGCTGGGAGTGAGCAGGGCAAACAGCAGGTGGCAAACCAGCTCACTCAGACCAACTGGGTTTTGGAAAAAGGCTCATGGAAAAGAGAGGAGGCTGTTTCCTAAAAAAGTAGGGTGGAATGGTTTCTGAACGTAGGAGACAGGCCCCGAATAAGGTGTCCATTAGAACACGTGACTCACATGGGATAGAAAATCAGGTGCAACACGGCTTTAGTCAAAAAAGAGAGAGACAGAGAGAATTTTTTGGTTCGTGAGCATGAAAAATCCAGGGGTAGGTTGATCTTAAAGGAGCTATAGAGTCGCTATGACTCAGAATCGACTCAATGGCAATGGGTATGGTTTTAGGGTTTTTTTTGTTTTTTGGTGGTGCAATCATTAAGCACTTGGCTGCTAACCAAACGGTCAGCAGTTCAAACCCACCAGTGGCTCTGTGTTGGTGAGTTGCTCCCGTAAAGATTACAGCCTAGGAAACCCTATGGGGCAGTTCTACTCTGTCATACGGGGTCGCTATGATTTGGAATCGACTAGACGGCGCACAACAACAAGGTGGATCTTTAGGGGTACAAACGATGTAGGCAGAACCCTAGCTTCTCTCTGGCTCTCAGCTCTGCCTTCCTCTGTGTTGGTTTCAGTCTCTTTTTCTGCCTGGCAGCAGGAGGGTAGCAGCAGCTCTCACCCCTACATTCTCAGGGGTTCTTGGTAAGTGGGAAGGAGCTGAGGTCTCCGTCTATCTCATTGGCTTGATTCCCTGATATGGACAATTGAATTTCCTCCACCTTAAGAAACAAAAAAAACCCAGCTGCCATGAGTCAATTCCGACTCATGGCAAGTCTATTCCGGCTCCTGGCAACCCATGTGTGTCACAGTATAACTGTGCTCCATAGGATTTTCTTTTTTCTTTTTTTAATTGTTGTAGTTAAATGAAGTTTACATTTCAAGTTAGTCTCCCATACAAAATTTTATACATAAATTGTTATGTGACCCTAATTGTTCACCCCATTCTGCGACAGCACACTCCTCCTTTACGCCCCTGATTGCCCCATGTCCCTTCAACCAGCTCCTAACCCTCTGCCTTCCCATCTCACCTCTGGACAGAAGCTGTCCCTTTGGTCTCTTGTATCTACTTGAGCTAAGAGGCACACTCTTCACGAGTATCACTTTATGTCCCACAGTCCAGTCCAATCCCTGTCTGAAGAGTTGGCCTCGGAAATTGTTTTAGTTCTGGGCTGATAGAGAGTCCAGGGGCCATGCTTTCCAGGGTACCTCCAGTCTCAGTCAGACCATTAAGTCTGGTCTTCTTACTAGAATTTGAGTTCTGCGCCCCATCTTTCTGCTGCTCCATCAGGGACTGTCTGTTGTGTTCCCTATCACAACAGTCATTGGTGGTCGCTGGGCACCATCTAGTTCTTCTGGTCTCAGGCTGATGAAGTCTCTGGTTTATGTGGCCCTTTCTGTCTCTTGGGCTAATACTTTCCTTGTGTCTTCGGTGTTCTTCAGTCTCCTTTACTCCAGGTGGTTGGGACCAACTGATGCATCTTAGATGGCTGCTTGCAAGCTTTTAAGACCCCAGATGCCACTCACCAAAGTAGGATGCATAACATTTTCTTAATAAGCTTAGTTATGCCAATTGACCTAGATGTCCCCTGAAAGCATGGTCCCCAGACCCCTACCCCTGCTACAATGTCTTCTCAAAGTATTTCACTGTATTCAGGAAACTTCTTAGCTTTGGTTTAGTCCATTTGTGCTGACTTCCCCTGTAATGTGTGCTGTCCTTCCCTTCGCCTAAGATCCATAGGATTTTCAATGGCTAATTTTTCAGAAGGAGATTGCCAAGCCTTTCTTCCGAGGTGTATCTGGGTGGACTTTAACCTCCAACCTTTCAGTTAGCAGCTGAGTGTGTTAACCGTTTTGCATCACCGGGGGACTCCAGGTTGCACTGAAGTTCACTAATACTGAGACCTTCTTGGGGTCCTGAAACTATGACCTTGGAAGTTAATGCCAGTTCCTTCTGTCACTTTCCAAGTCTCTTATAACATGTCTAACCACGTCCAGCTCTGGGATGAAGGGGTGTGAGGCTATTATTGAAGACAAAAGCCCAGCTTCCACACTTTACTTTTTGAGAAGATTAATTAAAAAAGAATAATAACAACAAAGTGAACAGACAACCTACAGGATGGGAGAAAATTTTGGGGAAACATATATTGGATAAGGGTTTAACAGCCGGAATATATAAAGTATTCCTACAACTTAACAACAAAAGGACAAACAACCCAATCAGAAAAAGGCCAAAGGACTTGAATAGACATTTAACTAAAGAGGATATACAAATGACCAACAAGCACATGAAAAGATGCTCAACATTACTAGCCATTAGGGAGATGCAAATCAAAACCACAATGAGATACCACTTCACTCACAATAGGACGGTGTCCAGGCATGGACCAGTAACTTGAAATTTGCCTCCAAAAATGGAGGGCATCAAGAGACTGAAGAAAGAGGGGGGAAACTACAGTGTGGTGGCAAAGAAGTTTTATTAGGGAGACATATACAAGGTGAGTCCTGGGCGGCAGCAGGACCAAAGCAGATCTCTGCACCATGAAGTGGGAGGGCAGAGGTTTTGTAGTGGTGGTGGACATTAGTGGCTCCATGCTAGGGGCTTACATAAGAATGCAAACTGTAGTGAACTAGCGGACAACATGAGGGCGCTCATGTTTGGCCTCACAAAGCCTGTTTCCCCTTCTGTTTATCCCTCGAGGCTAGCTCTTACAATCTGGCACACTCCCACTTTATGCTGTAGTATAAGAGACCTCATTCCCTCCCCACTAGGAACAGATATAGAAGTGGGGTCGGCCAGATGTCATATGGTGCACTTGTGTGTGCAAGAAACAGAGAAAGTTACTGTGTGCCCAGAACACAGGGAAGGCTTCTCTGACAAGGAGAAGGAACTGGGAGCGAGAAGGTGACCCAATCCGCAGCCTTCTTATCAGAGAATGTTCTGGGCCCAAGGCCTTTACTTAGGCAGACTGGATGGGAGGAGTAGAGGCAGACCATTCTCCCAACAGATGGCTAACATAAAGTAAAACAAAACAAAAAAGTAAAACAACAAATGTTGGCAAGGATGTGGAGAAATTTGACCACTTATTCGTTGCTGGTGGGAATGCATAATGGTACAGGAACTGTGGAAAACAGTTTGGCAGGTCCTCAAAAAGTTAAACATAGAACTACCATATGGCCCAGCAATTCCACTCATAGGTATATACCCATGAGACTTGAAAGGAGTGACACAAATGGACAAATGTACAACAATGTTCATTGCAGCACTATTCAAAATAGCCAAAAGGTGGAAACAACCTAAATGTCCATCAACAGATGAATGGATAAACAAAATGTGGCACATACACACAATGGAATATTACTCAGCCATAAAGAAAAATGAAGTTCTGACACATGCTACAACATGGACGAACCTTGAAAACATTACACTGAGTAAGATAAGCCAGAAAGAAAAGGACAAATCTTGTAAGACCTCACCTATATGAAATAGCTAGAATAGGCAAATGTATAGAGACCAAAGTTTATTAGCAGTTACCAGGGGCAGGAGGGAGAGGGAAGGGGAGGTCATTACTTAGGAAGCAGTGTGTTCCTGTTTATGGTGATGGGAAATTTGGCAATGATTATGGGTGATGGTTGCACAACATGATGAATGTAATCAACATCACTAAATTGTATACTAATTGAAAAATACTGAATTGGGAAATATTGTATTAGATATATTTTTACAACAGTAAAAGTTTAAAAATGAAAAAGTAGCACTAAAACCACATTGCCTATGAATGGCATTTTCAGCTTGAAAGTGGGATACTGTAAGCAATTACTGTAAAAGGGCCTAAAGACGCAGACCCTTTAGTGGCCAACAGAATTCTAGAGCTAGAACAGCCTTATTCTCTCATCTGCTCCAACTCCAGTTGCAGTGGACAACTGCTGCTTTTCCTATTCAGCTTCTGTTTTCTGTTTTTTCTGGTAATGATACCTCCATATCCTTTTGGAGAACCACTTGTTCTTGGTGGTACTGTCAGTCACCCTGCTCTCCCTCAGCCAAGAGCAAGGCATGTGACTCAAGCTGGACCAACCATGTTCTCACCTGGGAGGATAGAAGAACCAAAATGATGGAGCGGATTCCTGCCTAGAGCAATGCCCATAGGAGATTGCTCAAGTCTTCTTGCTGTGGACACCCCCCAGAGCTACCTGCTCCCCATCTTTTCCTGGGCTGGGCTGGTCATCTTCCCATCAATTCTATGAGCTACCTCCACATCTTTCCCATAAAGTTCCCCTATTGCTTAAGTTAGCCAGAGGTAGTTTCTGTTGCTTGCAACCCAAGTGTGAATGTTAAGGTTGTGTGTCAACTTGGCCGGGCCATGATTCTCAGTGGTTTGGCAGTTATGATGTAGTTTGACAGTCATATAATGACCTAATCACCTCCACGATGGGATCTGCTATAAGTAGCCAATCAGTTGAAATGGGAGTTTCCTTGGAGGTGTGGCCTGCATCCAATATAGGTGGACTTTCTGGCAAGGCTCATGGGATTTTGCTCACTCTGGATCCTGCAGCTGGCTCTTGTTCATCTGACCTCTGGTTCTTGGGACTTGAGCTAGCAACTTACGTTTCGTCTTAAAAGCCAGTCTTGAGATTCATGGGTCTCTGCAGCCTGTAAGCTAGAGGCCTGCTGTCGGACCTGCCAATCTTGGGTTTGCCAGCCCCTGCAGCTACATGAGTCAGGAGAAGCCTCCAGCCTAACCCATAGACTTGGGACTTTGCACCCTCTACAACTTCGTAAGCCGTTTCCTTGATATAAATCTCTCTCTATATGTATATTTATACGTTTTACTGATTTTGCTTCTCTAGAGAACCCAGCCTAAGATACCAAGAATCCTGAATGCTGTGGACTGGTATCAGTTGCCAATAACTTGCACCAGGAGGTAATTTATACCCTGAGATCACTGATACCTGCCCCTGCTATCCCCTGGACCCTCCCTTGATCCTACAGCTAAAGGGCTAGTGTCTAGCATGGCTGCAGGCCTCTGGGCCCTGTTCCAACCCCACAACTTTCATTCTGATTGTTGTTATCTGAGATATAAACCAGTTGTTGTCAAGTCGACTCTGACTCATGGCTACCCCATATGTGTCAGA
>NW_004443944.1:13262895-13298104 GCF_000243295.1 Trichechus manatus latirostris
GGCTTCAGAAAGGGCTGTAACCAGGTGCTTACACATTATGTCATCTGAAGGCTGGCTATCTCTCTCTCCTCTCAGTCCTGCTTTCCTCAGCTGCCGTTGAGTAGATTCTGACTCATGGTGACCTCATATATTACGAAGTAGAACTGTTCCATCGGGTTTTTTTTTTTTTTAAATAATATTTTATTGTGTTTTTGGTGAAGGTTTACACATCAGCTTAGGTTCCCATTCAAAAATTTCTACGCAAATTGTTCAGTGGCATTGGTTACATTCTTTACAATGTGTGAACATTCTCATTGTTTCTGTGCTGGTTGTTCTGTTTCCATTAATGTAGTTTGCCTGCCCCCTTATATGCTCATCTTTGTTTGAAGTAATTGTTGACCATTTGGTCTCATACAGATGATTTTTTAAAGAAGCACAGTACTCACAGGTGATATTCTTTATTTTGTGAGCCAATCTGTTATTTGGCTAGCTCCATAGGGTCTTCAGTGGATGAATTTTCAGAAGATCTCCAGGCCTTTCTTCCGAGGCACCTCTGGGTAGACTCGAACATCCAACGTTTCAGTTAGCAGCCAAGCGAGTTGAACAATACGAGTTGCTAAATATTGAACACATGCCAAATACTGAATGCACGGCACCAAGTTTTCAGCGTGTTAACTTATTTCATCTTCTTAATCATCTTTTTATCACCACTCAACAGGGAGTTTCCAGGAGGTCAAAGAACTTGACCCAAGTCACACTGCTAGAAGTGGCAGAGCTGGAATACAAACCCAGTCTCCTAGCTCCAGAGCACACCCCGCATAAACGCCTCAGCAGGTTACCCTAATGCGGAGACCGTAACTCTGAAAACTTCACCTTTCTCAACCTCAGTGTTGTCTCTATAAAATGGGAGAACCAAACTCTCCCCAAGAGCTCCTCCTGCGCAGGATTTCAGCAAACGAGACGGCGGTGTGAAAGGGCTCCAGGAACCGTGAAAACCACTTTCCAGAGGCAAGGAAATCTTTTCAGGACCCACGATCGCGCGACACAGAGGTGGTAAAACAAATATCCCAGGAGAAACACCATCTCCCCTAAAAAAAAGCAAGCATTGCTAAGGGCTCAGAAAGGGAACCAGAAATGATAAAATGACTTCCAAAAAGACAGAAGTTAAACAACTGAAAATAAAAAAAGACCCACTGCAGTGCCAAGCACTGAGTAAGAAACCACTATGCCTAAGGGGCGTTTTCCCACAGTGCTTGTTTGGAGGGGACGGCAAGGGCGAGGCAACGGGGGGCAGGAAGGCAATTTGCAGGAGAGACGCTAAAAGGCCACTGTTGGGTAGTCCCCCACCCCCAGCTCTGCTGCGAGCTTGAGTGTGAGGCCGAATCACTCCTGCTTCCTCCCTGCAAGGTCACTGGAGGGTCCTCAGAGGGGTGACCATGGGGCAGCTTTCTGTCCCCCAACGGGCCCTGCTGGAGACTGTCAACACGAAATGAGGCCAGGGAAGTTGAAAGGTGTTAGCTCTGCGGGGCAGGGCTTTTTTTTTGTTTTAACGGTGGTACAAACATACATAACAAAACATTTACCAATTCAGCAATTTTTCCATGTCTAAAATTCAGTGACATTGATGACCTTCTTCATTGTGCTACCATTATCGCTAGCCTCTCCTGAATTCGTCTACCATCATTAACATAAAGTCTGTGCCCTCTGAACAGTAACTCTCCCTTCCCCTTCCCTCCAACCCCTGGCAGCCATGGATAAGCTTTGGTTTCTATTTGCCTACTGCATATAAGGGGCTCATACAGTATTGTCCTTTGCTGTCCGACTTTTTTCCCTCAGAGTGATGTTTTCAAGGCTCATCCATGTACTGGCATGCATCAGGACTTCGTTTTTCTGAGGCAGAGCCTTTTTGCAGAATCCCAGAACTTGAATAACCTTATAGAATGGGAAGGAGCCCTGGATACGCGGTGGTTAAGTGCTCGGCTGCTAACCGATAGGTCAGTGGTTCTAACCCATCAGCCACTCTGTGGAAAACAAATGGGGCAATCTGCTTCTGTAAAGATTAAACCCATTGTCATCAGGTCGATTCCGATTCATAGCGACTTTATGGGACAGAGTAGAACTGCCCCATAGGGTTTCTAAGGCTGTAATCTTTATAGAAGCCGACTGCCATATCTTTTTCCTGCAGAGAGGCTGGTGGGTTCAAACCGCCGACCTTTCGGTTAGCAGCTGAGCTCTTAACCACTATGCCAATAGGGCTCCTTCCTGTAAAGATCACAGCCTAGAAAACCCTATGGGGCGGTTCTACTCGGTCCTATAGGGTTGCTATGAGTTGGAAACAACTCGACAGCAACGGATTTACAGAGCAGGGTGACTGCTGTCTTTCCCCACCCCAACTCCCCTCCATTTTCCAGAGAGTAGGACCATGTGGGGCAGGGAAAAAATCCCGGGTTTGAACCCCAGCTCCTGCTTTTCAGGGCTGCTCACCTGGTAAGATGGAGCTACCACCACCTGCCTGTCTAGCCATGAGGATTAAAGAGATGGTGTGTCCAACGCTGAGAGCACAGCCTTTTGCATACAAGCGGGGCAACAATGGCGAGCAGTTTTATTAGGTGGCATGGCCCCAGCCCTGGGCCAGGAAGCTGCATGTTAGTGGTTCACCTTGCTGCCATGCTCTGCGCCAAGGCTTAAGAATGTTAACTAACTCATTTAACCTTCTTAATAATTTTATGGAGCCCTGGTGGCGCAGTGGTTAAGAGCTCAGCTGCTAACCAAAAGATTGGCGGTTCAAATCCACCAGCTGCTTCTTGGAAACCCTACGGGGCAGTTGTACTCTGTCCTATAGGGTCACTATGAGTTGGAATCGACTTGCCAGCAACAGGTTTGGTTTTTTAATAATCTTTTTTTTTTTAAATTGTTCTTTAGGTAAAAATTTACAGCTCAAGTTAATTTCACATACAAAAATTTACACACATATTGTTATGTGACATTAGCTGCGGTCCCTATAATGTGACAGCACACTCCCCCTTTCCACCTCGGGCTTCTTGTGTCCATTCAACCAGTTCCTGCCCCTTCCTGCCTTCTCATCCTGCCTCCAGACAGGGGCTGCCCACTGGTCTCGTGTATCTGCTTAACTAAGAAGCACACTCTTCACGAGTATCCTTTTATGTTTTATAGTTCAGTCTAATCTTTGTGTGAAGAGTGGGCTTTGGGAATGGTTCTAGTTCGGTCTTAACAGAGCGTCTAGGGGCCATGGCTTTGGGGGCTCCTCCAGTCTCTCCTTCAGCCCCTCTTCTATCCTACCCATGGTGCATGGCAGCAGGGGTCCGGCAGCTGTTGTAGGTAGAGGCGTGCCCCCAAGAAAGTCCCAATGCAGGGCATTGCAAACATTGCATGGAATGTACTTCTACTAAAAAACTATTAGTTATTTGCCCGAAATTCAAATACAGCTGGGTATGCTGTATATTTATCTAGCAGCTCTAATTAGAAAAAAGGTTAAAATCAAAAGCTTTATCTTTACTGAAGTCCCTCCCCCCTAGTGTCAATCAGAACGCTCTCTCCTCCCCACCCCAGTATCTGGTGTTTGTGTGTGGTGGGGGTGGGGTGGGAGCACACTAATGTCACACATGTAACTGTAGTCATAACACTACAGGGTTTCAGCGTCAGGCTTGGAATCTTGCCACCTAATTCTCCTAATGTCAAACCAAAAACCAAACCCTTTGCTGCTGAGTTGATTCTAACTCATAGCGACTCTATAAGACAGAGTAGAACTACCCCACAGAGTTTCTAAGGAGTGGCTGGTGGATTCAAACTGCTGACCTTTTGGTTAGCAGTCAAGCTTTTAACCACTGCACCACCAGGGCTCCCATAATGTCAAAGGGGTTTTAATTAAATCTTAGTTTCTTCATTTGTAAGAATGGAAACAATTTCCAATTTGCAAGTGTTGTTGGTAAGAATTAAGGGGGCCGTATTTATAATGGTTTTTATTTGCTGTGTTTGTATTTGCTAAATTTGGAAACTCTAGAATGGGCCAGACTCTGCTCCTCCCCTGCCTCCTTCCCCTATCCACCCATGGGGTTCAGCTAAAAGTCCCTCCTTTTCCCCAATTCCTGGTGGTACATTCCTGGTGCAGGGACTCCTTATTTGAGGCCCTGCAGTTCTGAGCTTGCTATATACAGAAGCTAAGGCAGCCCTGGCTCAAAAGCATTCACCAATGATCTGTCCATTTCCTTTTTTTTTTATTGTTGTGCTTTAAGTGAAAGTTTACAATTCAAGTTAGTCTCTCATACAAAAATGTATACATATATTGTTTTGTTACCCTACTTGCTCTCCCTATACTGTGACAGTACAGTCCTCCTTTCTACCCCAGATTTCCTGTGTCCATTCAACCAGCTCCTGACCCTCTCTGCCTTATCTTACCTCCAGACAGGAGCTGCCCAGTTAGTCTCATGTATCTACTTGAGCTAAGAAGCACACTCTTCACGCGTATCATTTTATGTCCCATAGTCCAGTCTAATCTTTGTCTGAAGAGTTGGCCTAGGGAATGGTTTTACTTTTGGGCTAACAGAGAATCCAGGGGCCATGTCTTCCAGGGTCCCTCCAGTCTCAATCAAACCATTAAGTCTGGTCTTTTTACTAGAATTTGAGTTCTGCACCCCACCTTTCTCCTGCTCCATCAGGGACTCTCTGTTGTGTTTCCTGTCAGGGCGGTCATTGTGGTAGCCGGACACCATCTAGTTCTTCTGGTCTCAGGCTCATGAAGTCTCTGGTTTATGTGGCCCTTTCCATCTCTTGGGCTGATAGTTTCCTTGTATCTTTTGTGTTCTTCATTTTTCTTTACTCCAGTTGGGTTGGGACCAATTGATGCATCTTAGATGGCCGATCTGTCCATTTCTAAAGTCCATCCTCGGAAGCCCCCTCCCTGCTTCACTGCAGTGTTCCCCCATCCACTGATCAATGGCTTCCCTAGCTGATCCTTCACTGAGACTGTCAGATTTGTACCTTGAAGAGAATTATTTGACTATTAAAGTCTTCAGAGAGGCCCTTGAGATAACTAGTGAAGGTTTTTGCAGAAATGAGTCCTTGAGGCTCATGCTGCAAAGGTCAAGTGTGGAAGTGTGAAGGCTGTCGGATGGTGCTCTCCTTCCTTCTGAAGAGAGAAAGTCCACTAAGCTGCATCAGCTGATTCCTTCTCTGGCCACGCTGCAAATTCGCACATGGTGGCACTCATAGCTTAAATGTTAACGGAGGGGTTAGAATTGTTTTCAACATTTTTAGGATTTTATCCCTGTTTTTCTAGGGGTGGTCTGCTTCTGTAAAGATTTACCTCGTTGGAAACCCCATGGGGCAGTTCTACTCTGTCCTACAGGGTCGTTATACATTGGAATCAACTCGACAGCAATGGGTTATTATATACTTTTGGGTGCCATTTTAAGTATTATCAATTTACGTCAATTTTCCAGGGTCTAATTGTCCTGGGACATTGTCCACCTGATGCACTGGCCAGCAGGCAGCCTCTGACCCTTTGAAGACGACACCAGCCCCCCACCCTGCCCACCCCATCCTCACCCACACAGACTTACTTCTTCAGGGAAGTGCATACCAGCTTACAGATCTTCTGTAGTTCTCGTGATAAGAAATTCATTTCCACTCTTTCCCTGAAAGGAAAAGAAATTCCATAACCCTCAACCAGGTTATAACCTCATTTTTGTGCTGACTTAAGGGCTGCTCAGAGAGCCAGAGCACCTGCTTACTATTTATAGCTGCAGATATCAAAGAGAAAACAGAGGAGTAAAACATTTGGGTAAATCTGCTGCAAAGGACTCCTTTAAAGCTGAAGAAAGCAAAGATGTCACCTGATGACTAAGGTGCACCTAACCCAATCCATGGTCTTTTCAATCGCCTCATAGGCATTGAACAACAACAACAAAAAAGAAGAACCGATGCATTTGAATTATAGTGTTGGTGAAGAATATACTGTAGACTGCCAGAAGAACAAACAAATCAGTCTTAGAAGAAATACAACCGGAATGCTCTTTAGAAGCGAGGATGGTACAACTTCATCCTACTTTGGGCACTTCATCAGGAAAGAACAGTCGTTGGGAAAGGACATCATGCTTAGTAAAACAGAAGGTCAGAGAAAAAGAGGGAAACCCTCAAAGAGATGGATTGACACAATGGCCCTAACAATGGGCTAAAAACCAAAGATGGCACAGAACCAGACAATGTTTTGTTTGACAACAACAACAGCAACAAGCGTTCCTGAGTCAATATCCTCCTAGGTTCTCCACACTCCTCCTTCTACCTGCCCCAAAATACTGACATTTCCCTCCAGGTTTAAATGGAGGGATTTCATTTCTTGTGGTCAGAGATACCAATTACAAGAATTATGAAGTGTTTTTCTGGGTGGAGGTAGGGTCTTTGTTGATGGAGGCTTGGGACTCCAGGATCACACATGAACTGTAGCTGATTGAGACGATTCTTGCAATCAACTGACACCATCAGAGGCCAAGTAACACCTCAAACGCCAGAGAGAAAGAAGGAGCTGAGGTCTTTGTTCTACTAGCTCCTCGATAACAAAGTCCAGAAGAGAAGGGAGATGTGAGGAGTTGAGATGAAGATTACAGTGCGCTAAACATTCAATGACTGGGTCCACGAAAGTTGGTCCCCCTCTCTTTTTTCATTTATTTTACATCTGGGCCATGCATGGCCTTGTAGACCATGGTAAAGGGTTTAGATTTGTTTGTTTGTTTTTGTTGTGTTGTTGGTTTGAGACTTTGGAAAGAATCCATGTGTTACAGAGTAGAACTGCGCTCCATAGGGTTTTTTGGCTATCATCTTTATGGAAGCAGATCATCAGGCCTGTTCTGTGGTGCCACTGGGTAGGTTCGAAATGCCAACCTTTTGGTTACCAGTCAAGTGCAAATCGTTTGCAACATTTAAGGGCTTTAGATTCTAATCTAAGTGTGATAAGAAGATTCTGGAAAGTTTTAAGCATATACTGCCGGATCACTTTCCCAGGGGCCAGTTCTTACTTTCTTAAACTAGGTTCTATAGGATTCCTCTGTTTTCTTAAAATTAACTTCTCTTTGATGTGAGAGACACTGGGTGGGTTTCTGTTTCTTGTCACCATCTCTAGGATGGCCAAAGAGTTTAGGAAGACGTAGTTATTTGGCAACAATCTTTAGAAGGGACAGAAAATAGTTTCCTTCTATTTTTCATTTGCTCTTTTCAAAGCTTATTTCGGATGTTTCCTTCCAGATGAAGGGAACTCAATTAGTGTGATATTCCTGGTCTCTGTCTTTTATCATTCCACCCCAAGGAATGGCTTTACTGACTGTAAATTTTAGAAAAACAAAGTGGATGTTGCTGACTTACCCCATCCTGTTTACTCTTTGGGGGAGTCAGCCTACCCACTGGAAACCATGGTCGCCCTACTCCTTCCTGCTGCATCTCTCACATGATGGGAGGAGGGAGGCCAGTCCCAGCCCAGCACCACCTTTAGCTAAGTGGTTAATTCTGTCCATTTCCGGTGTATAGTATCAGGAAGCCTATTTGGCTCTCACCTGGATGCAAAAAAATCCAAACCCATTGCCACTGAATGGATTCCGACTCATAGCGACCCTACAGGACAAAGTAGAACTGCCCCATAGGGTTTCCAAGGCTGGTAGATTCAACCTTTTGGTTAGCAGCCGAATACTTAACCACTGTGCCACCAGGGCTCCCTCACCTGGACGACAAGCCCCAATTTAGCATTTATTGTTCAAAGAAGCCAGAGGCAGTGTAGTTGTTGTTAGCTGCTGTCCAGTCAGTTCCAACACATAGCAACCCTATGTATAACAGAACGAAGCACTGCTTGCTTGGTCTTGCTGTATCCTTGCAATCGTTGTTATGTTTGAGCCCATTGTTGCAGCCACTGCATCAATCCATCTCATTGAGGGTCTTCCTCTTTTTCACTGACCCTCTGCTTTACCAAGCATGATGTCCTTCTCCAGTGACTGGTCCTTTCTGATAACATGTCCAAAGTATGTGAGATGAAGTCTCACCATCTTTGCTTCTAAGGAGCATTCTGGCTGTACTTCTTCCAAGACAGATTAATTTACTCTTTTGGCAGTTCACGATATATTCAATATTCTTCGCCAACACTATAATTCAAAGCCATCAATTCTTCGTTGGTCTTCCTTATTCGTTGCCCAGTTTTTCATGCATATGAGCGATTGAAAACACCATGGCTTGGGTCAGGCACATCTTAGTCCTTAAAGTGATATTTTGGCTTTTGAACACTCCAAAGAGGTCTTTTACAGCATATTTGCCCAATGCACTATATTGTTTGATTTCTTGACTGCTGCTGCCATGGGCAATGTAGTAAAGAGTATTTTCATGGTTAATGTTACATGTCATATGTCAACATGGCTAGGCCATGATTCTCAGTATTATGTAATTATCCTCCATTTTGTGATCTGAGGTAATGGGAGTTTCATTGGGGGTGTGACCTGCATTCAATACATATGGATGCAGGATCGAGCGAGAGCTTTGCCAGAACATCCTTGTAGTAAAAGAGCGGATACTGCCGAAAACCAAATCTAGAGTCTTACTGTAAGAGTAGCTAAATTGCAATGGCAATTGAATTTTCAACCTCGAATGGTATCTGAAGTTAAAGTGAAGGCACTGAATGGGAAGAAATGGGATCCTGAAACTTGGGTTTGGGACATATGGGCAGCTAATCAGGAAGCTGGGGACATTAAGCCCCTAAATTCTGTTAAATCACTTCTGCCAACAAAACCAGCCCTCTTACTCCCATCTAAAGAGATTACTCCATCTTTGTCTGCTAAGCCACCTTCCCCAGTAAAACTATTATCCCTTCCACTCCCATCTGATGAGATTAACCCAGCTGTGCCTGAAGAGTTTTTTGTGTGAGATATCACCTGGGGCAGTGCCTGGGGCATTACCTTAGGCAGATGCCTTACAAGACATTGCTGAATGTCCCCAGGACCCACACCCACCACCCATTTTTGCTTCTAGACCTACAACTAGACTTAAGTCCCAATGAACCCCAAAAGGTGAAGTACAAAGTGAGACCTAGGAGGAGGTATGCTACACTCCAAAAGATCTGCTTGATTTTTCTAATGTACACAGATAGGAACCTGGGGAATATATGTGGGAACGGCTATTGAGGGTGTGGGGTAATGGTACAAGGAGCATAAAGTTAGATCAGTCTGAGATTTTGATATGGGCCCACTAAGCACAGATTCTTCATTCAGTGTTTCAGCTCGAGAGGTTAGGAAAGGATCTAATAGTCTGTTTAGTTGGTTTGCTGAAGCACAGGTTAGGCAGTGGCCTCCACTAAATCAAATTGAAGTGCCAGAACTGGCTTCATATATGGTAGAAGAAAGTATCAAAAGTCTTAGGGAAATTGACGTGTTAGAGTAGATTTACATGTTGGACCCATAGACCTACACATGGAGTGCCCAGAGGACATAGCTTTTACCACAACAGTGAGGAACAAATTTGCAAAAGGAGCCCCAGCATTCTTGAAGACTTCTGTGGTTGCTATTTTATGCAAGTCAGATTTGACATTGGGAACTGCCCTAACTGAATTAAGACACCTAACTACAATGGAGGAACACTGATGGTGCAGTGGTTAAAAGTGCTTGACTGCTAACCAAAAGGTCTGGGTTCGAACCCACTAGCCACTCCGTGAGAGACAAGATGGTACTTAATCGACAAAGACAAGGTAGTCATGGTTACCATAATGGACAGCAGAGTCAAAGCAGTAATCAGGATAATCTGACTCATATGGACTTATGGCATTGGTGTCCCTACAAGTGAAATAGATGGGAAATCTCCTAAATATTTACTTGATCTGTACAAGTGGAAGAATTCTAGGTCAAGCGAATAGCAGTCTAACTCAAATCACCAGAATTGAGAGTCATGGCCCCTCAATCAATTCCCAGACTTGAGCCAGTTTACAGCCCCACAACCACTTGAATGACGGAGAGGCCAGGTCCCCTTGAGGAAGGACATTACTACATTGCTAAAAATTTATACTGTTACTCTTTCTCCCAGCCTTCCCCAAAGGGATCTGCAGCCTTTTATGAGAGTGACTGTTCACTGGGAAAAGGTGGATGCCAAACCACATGGAGATCTCCAAGGAACCAGCAAACAGAAGCTGAAGAGACAAGGACCTTCTCCCAGAGCTGACAGAGACAGAAAGCCTTCCCCTAGAGCTGGCGCCCTGAATTCGGACTTCTAGCCTCCTAGAATGGGAGAAAATAAATTTGTTTGTTAAAGCCATCCACTTGTGGTATTTCTGTTATAGCAGCACTAGATAACTAAGACATGTATAGAGTGTTGTTTCTCAAGCCATGTCTAGGTTTCAAAATCAGGCTGGCCACTGATCAGCTGTGTGACCTTGGCAAGTTCACTTAACCTCTCTGTGACTCAGTTTCTTCATCTGTGAAATGCAGACAATAATGGTTGTTATGAGGATTAAATGTATGTATACGAAGCACTTAGTACAATGTCCAGCACATAGTAAATGTCTGTAAGTATTAGATAGTATTTTAGCTCCCATCTGCTACTGAGTCTCAATGATCATTTTGTTTGGACCAGCACTGCCCAACGGAACTTTCTGTGATAATGGAAATGTTCTATATCTGTGCTGTCCGACATGGTAGCTAATAGCCTTGTGTGCCTATTGAGTTCTTGAAATGTGGCCAGTGAGACCGAAGAACTGAATTTAATTTGCTTTCCTTTCAATTAATTAAGGTTTATGTATCTATGTTTTAAATAATGATTTTATTATATTTTCAGTGAAAGTTGACCCAGCTGATTAGGCTCCCGTCTAACAATGACTACACTAATTGTTCAGAGACCTTGGTTACACATTGTCGCAATGCTTTCACATTCCCATCGATTCCCTTCTGAAAGTTTCACCTCCAGTAACCTGGTTTCCCTGTCCCCTTACCCTTTTGTCTTTGCTTTAGAGTCATTGTTGACCATTTAGTTAAGATTTAAGTTTAAATATCCACGTGTGGCAAGTGGCTACCACATTGGGCAGATTTAGAACTCAAGCAGAGAAGAGGGGTGCTACGAACTGGGGTTTCTCAAAGACCTCCAACCAGCGGAATTCATTCTCTGCATCCTGTGTAGTGACAAGGGTTAGAGGTCAGAGGAGAACACACGTGGAAAGGGAACTGGCACTGACCGCCCAGAAACTGTTTGCCAGGCTCTGCTGAGCACTCAGTGGCCGCTGACTCCTCAGCCCTCACAAGACCTCTTTGGGGGAGGTGGCTTTTATAGATACAGATACTGAGGCTCATCCAGGGGGCCTGGGCAGGCATTTCAGGCAGCCATGGGACACTGACTTGATAGCTTGAAGGGTTCTGGAACATTCCTCCACTCCTCCAGCCTAACTGGTCACCCATTCCTTCTTTGAGGAGCTGGTACAACCCTCAGAGCTTGTGTTTAGATTAAGATAATTTCATACTCTCCACAATTTACAGAACAGTGGAAAAGAACCCTCTGCTCAAACGCTTCCCAAGCTCCCGAGCAGGCAGCTAGCTCATCCGTCTTTATTATATATGTTCCAGAGGAAACTTGGCAGTTAGATACCCAAACTCTCCCACCAACTCTTCAAGAAGACTCCCAACTTGGCAACCGGGGGAGCTGCATTCCTTCTCCCACCTCCACGAGACAGGAGTCGCTGGACTCCCATCCACGCCTAGGGTGTCATCTTCTCCTACCTGGACTATTGTAGGACTCCCCACTCTCACCCTCCCTCTCCTCCACAGTCTATTCTTCACTCACAGCCAGCGGGACCCCGTTAGAAGCTAAGCCAGGTCATGTCCCTCCTCTGCTCAGAGCCCTCCAGGGACTGGCCAGTACACTTGGAATAAAGCCAACCCCTTACCAGGGCCTGTAAGGCTGACTCAACCTGGCCCTAATGCCTCCCAAGGGCCCCCATGGAATCCAGGAGAGAAGAGGCCTGTCAAAGAGCACTGGCAGGGACTGCTCCAAGCTCCCACTGTTCTCTGGGCCAAAGACATTACCAATACTATATGCAAACAACCTCAAACAAGATCAAAGCCATCCTGGCTGGTAGATTGCAGCACAACTGCTAAGCACCCAAGGAACTAAATTAGACTTATAAATAACGTGTTGGTTTGGGTCTGCTTGTACTGGGCTTGAAATAGGTTTTTAGAGACACAGTTAAGAGCGTGATTCAAGCACAAGATAAAAGTTCAGCAATGTTGCGACAGGAAGAATAAGAAATCAAGCAAAATGAAGTGTGGTGGTTTCTCAGTGGCAAAAAATAATAAATTACTTTGAATTGTTTCTTACTCCAGAGGATTTACATTTATGAGGCAAGAAAGTCATTCAAAGTCAGACCTTCTCTCAGTATGACGAGATGGGTACTGGGCCTACTGCGCTCACCACCCCTGCCTCACCAAGGGGCTCCACCTGCAATCTGCCCCCTTGTGAGCCAGCCCACAGAGCTCAGCCCTGGCAAACGGGCAATGTGGGAGAGGCCTGCAATCTGGTATGGGGTCGTTCCTCTCTTGTCAGCAACTGCCTAAGCCCCCGCTGGTTCCCCAGTGCTCCAAGCATGGTGGCCACACTCCTTCTGTGGCCCAGTGGCCCACCAGGTCTGCCACCCTTCTGGCCACATCTCATAGTAGGCTTCCCCGCTGCTTTCCTCTCCCCCAGCCACGTCTTCAGTTCTTTGCATTCACCCAGCTCTTTCACCTTCATATATGCTGACTCCTCAGCCTAGAACATTCTTCTCTCTTGGTCTGTTTTTGTATGCTATCAAGTCGATTCTGACTCATAGTGACCCTATAGAACAGAGTAGAACTGCCCCATAGGGTTTCCTAAGCTGTAATCTTTACAGGAGCAGATTGCTAGGTCTTTTCTCCCAGAGAGCAGCTGGTGGGTTTGAACCTTCAACCTTTCGGTCAGCAGCCAAGATCTTAACCATTGTGACGCCAGGGCTCCTTTCCTCTTTGTCTAGGGAACTCCTATTCATTTCTAATTGGCTTTCTAACTTTCACCTCGCATGGACCAGCCTCCACCCCCGCCCCTCCCCACCGCCCAGCCTTTTCTTCCAAGGCAGAATCATCATTTCAACATGTAGGCTTGACCATGTCTCTATGCTGCTCAAAGCCCTCCATGGCTCCCACCCCAGAGAAGCAGCAAATACCAAAGAACCAAGGCTGCAGATAATACAACCATGAGGAATTGATGCTAAACAAGGGCACGCTACATCGTATGGATTAGACCAGGGATGGCATAGAAGTTCAACTTACACAGTAATTTCAATCTTTTGGAAGCATCTATTGCAAGAATTCATCATCTTCTCCCAACTCTTAGGAAAGCCCACCATGCTGGATTAACAAGACGTGCCTTGGGTATCAGAAGGGAAGCAAATCATGCATAACATATTTTCTATCCGTTCAGTCATTCTGCAAATACTGAGTACCCACTATGTGCCGGGCACTGGGGATATAGTGCCAGGCAAAGAAATAAGGTCTCTGCTCACCTCGAGCTTATATTCTAGAGTTGTGCTGCCCAGTACAGAGCCCTTGCC
Organism: Trichechus manatus latirostris; assembly: GCF_000243295.1. Classification (NCBI taxonomy): domain Eukaryota; kingdom Metazoa; phylum Chordata; class Mammalia; order Sirenia; family Trichechidae; genus Trichechus; species Trichechus manatus. Next base: position 13,276,460 of record NW_004443944.1, read on the forward strand.
ACATGTAACTATTGAACACTTGAAATATGACTGGTCCAAATTGAAGGAGTCCCTGGGTGGCGAAAACGGTTAAGCCCCTAATAACCAAAAGGTTAGTGGTTCAAACCCACCCAGAGGCACTGTGGGAGAAAGGTCTGGCGATTTGCCTCCAAAAGCTCACAGCCTTGAAAACCCTACAGAGTGCAGTGCTACTGTGCAACTCATGGGTCGGCATGAGTCAGAAGCAACTCAACAGCAACTGGTTTGGTTTTTTCAGTCCGAACCGAGATGTGCTTTAAGTGTAAAATACACATCGTATTTCAAAGACTTACTATGGAAAAAAGAATGTAAAATATCTCATTAATAATGTTTATATTGAATACACATTGGAATTATAATATTTTTGATAATATTTTGATACATGGGATTGTCATGAATGTTTGTGTCCCCAAAAATTGTGTCAGCTTGGCTTGGCCGTGATTCTCAGTATTGCATGGTTGTTCTCCATTTTGTGATCTGATGTAATTGTCCTATGTGTTGTAAATCTTAATCTCAGCCTGTGGTTAATGAGGCAAGATTAGGTTATGTTAAAGAAGATTAGGGTGGGATGCAACACCCTTACTCAGGTCACAGCCCTGATTCAATGTAAGGGGCGTTTCCCTGGGGTGTGGCCTGCATCACCTTTTATCTTACAGGATTTAAAAAGGTAGAGAGAAGCGAGCAGAGGAGGGTACCTAACTACCACCAGGAAAGAAGAGCCAAGAGTGGAGTGCATCCTTTGGACTCAGGGTCCCTGTGCTGAAAGGGGAAGACTAATGCCAAGACACACGGAGATCTCCAAGGAATGTCGGGCCCACAGATGTTGAAAGGAAAAACAAGGATCTTCCCCCAGAGCCAACAGAGACAAAAAGCCTTCTCGTAGAGCTAGCACCCTAAATTCAGACTTCTAGCCTCCTAAACTGTGAGAGAATAAATTTCTGTTAAAGCCATCCACTTGTGGTATTTCTGTTATAGCAGCACTAGATGACTAAGACGCGGATTAAATGAAATATGTTAGTAAGATTAATTTCACATGTTTCATTTTACTTTTTCAAACGTGACTACTAGAAAATTTAAGATTATATATATGGCTATGTTTGGGCTTGCTATATACTTCCATGGGACAGGACTGTACTAGAGTGGTAGATAAACAATACGTTCAAACAAAAGAACCAAACCTGTTGCCGTTGAGTCAATTCCGACTCAAAGCTGCTATAGGGCACAGTAGAACTGCCCCATGGGATTTCCAAGGCTGTAACCTTTACGGAAGCAAACTACCACGTCTTTCTCCAGCTAGTGGGTTTAAACCATCAACCTTTTGGTTGGCAATCGATCACTTAGTCACCAATACATTAGTGCTCAGATAATTGGGTAAGGTCATTTCAGAACGTGACAAATGCTCTGAAGAAAATAAAATAGGGCATGGGATAACATCATGGGAAGAATGAAGAGAACTTCAGATAGAATGGTCAGGAAAAGGTTCTCCCACAAGATGATACTGGAGTTGAATGACAAGGGCAAGCCAGCCTCAGAGAGATTCCTGGGAAGGTTATTCCAGGCACAGGATACAGCAAGAGCTGAGGCCTGAGGGAGGAACAGGCCGAGAACAACTCTGCAGCTGGTTCACGGGGAAGGAGGGGGTCAGGGTCCCAGATGGGGTCCCAGGGGGACAGGGCCATATCGGGCACACGCGCAAAGCAGCCAACTCCCTTCCCCACTCCTATGACAATGTAGTGCATATCACTTAATTCAAACCCTCATCTTGGGAATGTTCTCCAGGATGCCTTTAGGAAAGTTGGCAGCCTGAATCCACTTAGAGCACCTTTCATTGCAATCTGTCAGCCCTGCTGCAAACTGCAGACCAAATGCATGCAGACAGCCAGGTGTCCTGAGACTAGCTGGGAAGTCACCACGCACAAGGCCCCAGGACCTCACCAACCCTAGTCTGCGTATGAGGACACACACAGTTATTTTTAACATCACCTGTGCTGAGGACCAGAACCGGATTTCTAGGGGTGGTAAAGGAGAGTGTGGGAGCTGAAGAAATGATGCCTACATGAGCTGGGACTCCACCAGTGGAGGGGCAGGAGTCGAGAGTGTTGGAGGATTTGCCAGGTGCCTGTGGAGCACCCCAACTTCCAAAGGCGGGAGGGTGGGATGAGGAGCAGCAGTGAGCACCACTGCCCTGGCCCCAAAAAGAGGACGGGCTCCTTGCTCTAGAGAGGATCTTAGAGCTGGAAGGAAATGCAGACAGCATCTTGTCCAAACCCACTCCTTTGCTGCTGTTTTATTTTAAACATAATACTTAATGATTTGCTACGTTAACCTATCGTCTTTTTAAAATAATAAAACTGTTTCTACCCTCCTCCCAGGTTACCGTTTTTATTGTTTTATATGTATTGGATTGTTTTTGAAAAACACATAGATAATGTCACTGAACTGTACTTGTGAAGACTGTGGAAATGGCAAAAGTTCTGTTTACTTATATATTCACTGCAATTTAAAAAATGCCTTCCTTTCTATCACCTTGAATTTTTAATACCTATCGAATAAGATTGTTCCTTTTAGCCATATATATTTATAATATAGCACTCTTTTGTACATATAAAAAGGAAAATAAATTGGTTACTATATTTCTAAAAAAAAATACAGGGATGATAACCAAATACTAAGAAAACTGGTTACCTACGTGGGGCAGGGAGGGGTGTGAGAACATGGTACAGGGATGAAGGGGGAGGGGTAGTTTTCTATGTCTGTTTTCTATAGTTTAGACTTCTGGAATCTTGCTTGTGTTTTAGATATTCAAAAAATAAATTTTTATATCAACAAGAATGGGGAAAAACCCTAAAGTGGAATAAAAACAAAAGCAAAGGAACCTAACTGTATTTCAAATGAATTATATAACCACACTGAGGTTAATGACACCGGTAACTCCTAAAGCTAGTCTAGTGAGCCTGTGAGAGCTGGAATTCAATGGGACTGGGCTGCCTTGTTTTTCCTGGTCTTGAAAGTTTTCCACCTTTAACCGGAGAGAAGCACCCAGCCTGTTCTGAATGATTTTCTAAATCCCTCCTCATCTTTTTTCCCCAGCCGACGCTAGATTTAGACTCACTTTTCTCTCTTTATTCTAAAGGGCCATGCATTATGGATGAGGACTATTTCTTATTCAGCAGCTGAGAATCACTCTTCTATCAAAAATGGCTCTTTTAATGCGATCTCAGGAATCAAAGCCTGCCTCTGAGCTCAGATAGCTTCTTGGCTTGGCTCTCTAACACGGACTGTTGAGCAAAGCTCTTGAGTGACATACGTTTGAAATGTAAAATACACAGGCACACACACTCCTGTTACGAACACATATGGCCACTTGTCGGGGATGGATAATCCCAAACATGGAGGGGCCCCCTCGAGTTCTGGAAATTCTAACTGGAAGAGAACTGGGGTAATTTTAAACCAAGACAAGTATTCTCTCTTCCAGGTGGACAGAAATGTTTCGCAATTTCTGTTGCTGACTCTGTGCTTGGTGTGTCCTTTCATGCGCTTGACCCCTTCCTCTTTCTTTATTCTCCGAACTCTGCCTTAAAGTTGTTGTTGTTGTTGTGTGCTGTCCAGTTGATTCCAACTCATAGCGACCCTATAGAACAGAGGAGAAATGCCCCATAGGGTCTTAAAAGCTTGCAAGCAGCCATCTAAGATGCATCAATTGGTCCCAACCACCTGGAGTAAAGGAGAATGAAGAACACCAAAGACACAAGGAAAGTATTAGCCCAAGAGACAGAAAGGGCCACATAAACCAGAGACTTCATCAGCCTGAGACCAGAAGAACTAGATGGTGCCCGGCTACCATGAATGACCGCCCTGACAGGGAACACAACAGACAGTCCCTGATGGAGCAGGAGAAAGGTGGGGTGCAGAACTCAAATTCTAGTAAAAAGACCAGACTTAATGGTCTGACACTGGAGGAACCCCGGAAAGCATGGCCCCCAGATTCTCTATCAGCCCAGAACTAAAACAATTTCCGAGGCCAACTCTTCAAAGATTGGACTGGACTGTGGGACATAAAATGATACTCATGAAGAGTGTGCTTCTTAGCTCAAGCAGATACATGAGTCTAAACAGGCAGCTTCTGTCTGGAGGCGAGATGAGAAGGCAGAGAGGGTTAGGAGCTGGTTGAATGGACACGGGAAATCAGGGGTGGAAGGAAGAGTGTGCTGTCACAGTATAGGGAGAACAAATAGGGTCACATAACAATGTATGCATAAATTTTTGTATAAGAGACTAACTTGAAATGTAAAATTTCACTTAAACTACAACAGTAAACCAACAAAAAGATGGATTAACAGATAAGGAGAGACAGATATATGATAAATCAAGTAAAGTAAAATGCTAATTGTAGAATCTAGGTGGCGGGATATTGGGTGCTCACTGTTTGTTTTCTATAAGTTGACAAACTTCATAATAAAGTGTTGGGGAAAATGTGTGTAGAAAAAAGTGTGAAAGGGTATATACTAAACTGTTATATTTCTGAGGAAGGAGATTTACCTTTTAATTTACGCTCTTCTATATTTTTTTACAATAAGCATGTACTCATTTTCTTAATAAGAATAAAAATAAAATTTCTCAAAAAGTCAAAAAAAAAAAAAAAAAAGAAATGCCCCCTAGGGTTTCCTAACCTTTATAGGAGCAGACCTTTCGAGTGAGCAGTGGAGTGCTTAGCCATTGTGCCACCAGGGCTCCTCTGCTTTAAAGTAGGGGTGATAATGGAAACACCAGAGACCTCTGATGGAAATGAATAGTCCAAAGACAGTTGTTATATTGTTAGGTGCTGCTTAATCAATTTTCGACTCACAGTGACCCCATGGAGCCTCATGGTACAGTAGTTAAGAATTCAGCTGCTAACCAAAAGGTCAGCAGTTCAAATGCACCAGACACACCTTGGAAACCCTATGGGGCAGTTCTACTCTGTCCTATAGGGTCGCTATGAGTTGGAATCGACTCAACAGCAAAAGTTTGGTGGTTTAGTAACCCCACATGACAGAGTAGAACTGCCCCATAGGGTTTTCTAGGCTTTAATCTTTACGGGAGCAGGTCGCCAGGTATCTTAGTCATCTAGTGCTGCTACAACAGAAATACCACAGGTGGATGGCTTTAACAAAGAGAAGTTTATTCTCTCACAGTCCAGTAGGCTAGAAGTCCGAATTCAGGGCGGTGGCTCCAGGGGAAGGCTTTCTCTCTCTGTTGGCCCTGGAGGAAGGTCCTTGTGATGCATCGATCTTCCCTTGGTCTGGGAGCATCACGATGCAGGAACCTCAGGTCCAAAGGACATGCTCTGCTCCTGGCACTGCTTTCCTGGCGATATGAAGTCACCCTGTCTCTCTGCTCGCTTCTGTCTTTTATATCTCAAAAGAGATTGGCTTAAGACACTATCTAATCTTGTAGACCTCATCAATATAACCGCTGATAATCCATCCTATTACATCATAGTGATAGCATTTACAACACATAGGGAAATCACATCAGATGACAAAATGGTAGACAATCATACAATATTGGGAATCATGACCTAGCCAAGCTGACAGATATTTTGGGGGGATGCAGTTCAATCCATGATACCAGGTCTTTCTCCTGCAGAGTCGTTGGGTGGGTTCAAATGGTCAGCCTTTTAGTTAACAGCCAAGTGCTCCTATCCAAAGAGAGTTAACAGTACTTATTTCAGGTAATTTTTTTTCCTTTCTATTTCTAAAATTTCTATGATTAACAGATATTAGCTAGTTTTCCTAGTTAACTAATTTCTTAAAACCTTACTCATGGAGACATAGAGATTAGGAAGCATGCACAAATTATTAACTTGCAGCATTGTGAATTTTTCTTAGTACAGTAAAAAATGTGCAATGCTAATACTGAGAACCAATACTTACTGAGTGCTAACCAAGCACCAGGTGCTGTTCTACATTCTCTGCATGTATTACCTCTTTTAATCCTCAGAACAACCCTATGAGTTAGGTACTATGACTATCCTCATTTTACAGATGAGAGAACTGAGACACAGAGCAGCTGAGGGACTTGTCCAAGATCATACAGCTACCATGTGCTGGAGCTGAGATTTAAAACCAAGTGCTCTTAGTGATATCCCTTACTGCTTCTCTGTTAAAAACCTAAATATGCATCAATACTGGCTAGATTAATGTATACTACATGGCTATTAAAAACAAAAACCAAAAAAACAAAAAAAACCAAGGCAGTTCTCTACATACTGATACACAAAGTTCTCCAAGACATAGTGTTAGATAAGGTGTTTGGGAAAACTCTTGCACAATTCCCCTATCAAGGGCCTGAAGTGCCCTTATTTGTATATAGCAATTAATGATTTTCTTCTCAGATGGGAAACATGTAAGATCAACCCACATTGACTACTAGTCTTAAGTTATGATGCAATCTCTTAATATTTTCCAAAAGGCATTTACAAACATTATTGCTCATGGAACATGAGACACCTGCAAAGTTCCTGTGGGAAGTTCTCACCTCCCAGAGAATGGGACAGCTTGCTGTTCAATGTCACTATTGAAAAGCAGAGAGGGTCCTGCCCATGGAATCTGCCTCAACTTGGCCCCTAACATTGTGGTTTTCTGTCCCCGTGGCCACCATTTCTACCCTAGGAGCGGAGGGCCACCTCCCCCTTGAAGCCTGATTTGGGTCATCTATTTGAGCAGTGGGGAAGGAGGGCGAGTGTCCAGAAACTATTCAGAGTTTTGAAAACGGCTAGCTGAAACTTCAGTAGCAGAGACTAAAGCTTCTGGGTAATTTCTGAATGTGATTAATAGTGGTTTGGAAGAAACAGTTGAAATCCCCCTAATGGCTTCATTATGGAAACCCTTGTGGTGTAGTGGTTAAGAGTTTGGCTGCTAAACAAAACGTCAGCGGTTCGGATCCACCAGGCACTCCTTGGAAAACTTATGGGGCAGTTCTACTCTGTCCTATAGGGTACTATGAGTCGGAATCGATTTGACGACAGCGGGTTTGGTTTTGGGTTTTTTTTGGCTTCATTATGGCATCTCTCGATGTCTTGAAGATTTGTAGCATTGCTTATTTTTACAAGAACTAAAATTGGGCCTTTGGAGAGACTCCTAATTTCAGCAAGGTCATAACATAATATGGTAACATTTAGGTAAAAAACAAAACGTGCACACACACACAATATATATACATTTTTCATCTGGGCACATACAGAAAAAGTCTTCTTATCTAATAAGACTGAAATCAAAAAGCTGGCCGAAGCAGGGAAGAATAAGATTTCACAGTAACCTACCTTCAACATTTTATTCACAAAAATCCTTTTTTCATCCATTCCTCAATCATATGCTATAGGGCCTTTTCTTACCATATGACTCAGCCCATTGGTGGGCCATGTCATCTTCCTTGCATAAATTAATTTATTAAAGCTTGTTTATGGTTTCCAGCTATAATTGGTTTACGGAGGAATGAAAACTTACAGTAATTTAGAAACCCAAGGGCAGAATCCTCCTAGAGTTTTACTATTCACCATTCTCCATCTTGCCATCTCTTTCAAGTTGGCCAGAGCGTTGTCCGCAACGTTCCTCTCTCTCACCCTCCAAATCAGAACCATCAGCAAATCCTATCAAAATGTATCTACAATCCTCCACCCTGGTCCAAACCACCATCCTTTCTTGTCTGCACTATTGCGGTAGCCTCCTCGCTGATCTCCGTGATTCTGCCCCACAGTTATCCTCCACAGCAACCAGTTTGAATGTAGGTCAGATCACACCACTGAAACCCCTGTCTTAGTTATCTAGTGCTGCTACAAGAGAAAAACCACAAGTGAATGGCTTTAACAAAGAGAAATTTATTTACTCACAGTAAAGTAGGCTAAAAGTCCAAATTCAGGGTGTCAGCTCCAGGGGAAGGTTTTCTCTCTCTGTCGGCCTTCTCATCAATGTTCTCCCGGACTAGGAGCTTCTCCACGCAGGGACCCCAGGTCCAAAGGACATGCTTTGCTTTTGGCGCTGCTTTCTTGGTGGTATGAGGTACCCACGTCTCTCTGCTCACTTCTCTCTTTTATATCTCAAGAGATTGCCTCAGAACACAATCCAATCTTGTAGACTGAGTCCTGCCTTACTAACACAACTGCTGTTCATCCTCCCACACTAACATCATAGAGGCAGGATTTACAACATATAGGAAAATCACACAATACCAGGAATCATGGCCCAGCCAAAATGATACACACAATTTTGGGGGGACATGATTCAATCCATGACACCCCTTTAGTGGCTCCGTTCACTCAGAGTAAAAGCCAAAGTCCTTACAGTCTCCCCAAGACCCTCCATGATCCAGCCCCCTCCCCAATACCCCTCTGACCCCCTTACTCACTCTGCTCAGGGCACACTGACCGCCTCTCTATTTCTCAGATGCATTGGGCACACTCCCACCTCAGGACCTTTGTATGTGCTGGTTCCCCTTTCTGAAAGAATCTTACCCTGTCTGCATGGCTCATTCCTTTACCTCCTGCACATCTGTACTCAAGTCACCTTCTCAGTAAGATCATATCGCCTACCCTCTCCAAAACTTCAACCCACCCTAAACTTCATATCCCCCCTTGTTGTCTTATATTTTCTCCTTAGCATTTATCTGACACACTATATATTTTAATTATTTATCTTCATTCCTAAGGAGCCCTGATGGCATAGTGTTTAAACACTCAGCTTCTAACTGAAACGTCTACTGTTTGAACCCACCAGCTGCTCCACAAGAAAAAGATGTGGCAGTCTGCTTCTGTAAAGATTACAGCCTTGGAAACCCTAGGGGGCAGTTCTACTCTGTCCTGTAGGGTCACTATGAGTCGAAATCACCTGGACGGCAATGGGTTTTGTTTTAATCTTCTTTACTGCTCTTCTACGCCATTAATACCTCAAGCCCACGAGAGCAGTCACTTTTATCTCTTTTGTTCACTGCCATATCCCTAGCACCTAGAACATATAAAGGCTCAATAAATATTTGTGGAATAAATGAATGGAATCCTTCAATATTCAGTCTAGGCCTCATTTGCTCTAGGAAGCCCTTGTTGTAAACATCCATCCCTACCTCCACCTCGAGTTATGCATTTATCAGATACATTAAAGTCATCAGCTTCCTCATCATTGTCATCATCACTTACCTTAACTTCATGTCAAATCCTCTGTTAAGCTCCTTATATTAAGGTTGCCAGATTAAATACAGAGAACCCAATTAAATTTAAATTTCATATAAACAACGTTTTTTTTTAGTATAAGAATAACCCGTGCAATGTTCAGGATAATCTTATAAAAAATTTTTTGGTTGTTTATCAAATACATCAGGCACAGGCATCCTGTATTTTTATTTGCTAAACCTGGCAACATAACTTACATACAAGGAGCCGTCTTGGCACAATGGTTAAGCACTCCACTGCTAATTGAAAGGTTGGCAGTTTGAACCCATCCAGCAGCTCTGTGGGATAAAAAGTCCCGGCGATCTGCTCCCATAAAGATTACAGCCTAGAAAACCCTATGGGGCAGTTCTACTGTCATATAGGGTCTTTGTGAATCATAATCAACCTCATGACACTTAATAACAACTTATATACATTATAAGTGTATATATTATTGATATTTTATAGTTGAGAGGAGGTAGAACAGCAGGGGGTTGGGGGAGGTAGAAGGGCTGGGAGGGTGGGACAGAGATAGGGATGGGGAGAAGGGGAGGCTTTGTCATGTGGCCAAAGAACGCTCTGTAAAACCATTTGAAAACCATTTGAACCAGTTGAATCATGGCCTAAGAAGCGAAACCAGAACAGACCCAAATTTTTACAATTTGGGTGATCCAAAATGATAACTGGAATGGGAAAAATAGTGGATTGAAGCCCTGGAATGAAAGACTCAGAAGAGGCATAGCAAGCCCTTTCAGGGACCTGATGCATGAGATTGGATTACTGGCAGGACTGAGGAGAACGACACACATTCAAAGCAGCACAGTTGGCCACCATCTTTGAGCGGGGCACCGTTGTTTCTGACTCTGCTCAAAATCTAACAGGCAAGAAGAGATTTGGTTGCTATGCAACACATACACTGCCCTTGTTTTCTAAGAGGGAGATTAGGTTTCTAGCAGGACTTCAACCTGTAATTTTTCCCATTCTGGTTATCATTCTGGTTCACTCAAATTTTAAAAATTCTGGTCTGTTCCGGTTTTGCTTCCTCAGCCATGACTGAACCGGGAAGAACTGGTTGAAGCCCTGTGTAAAGCTTGGAAACAAAAAGCAAATGAAAAAGTTGGAACTGCTTGCTACTTCAAGCGAGAGACTGGAAAGGAGTGACAGGAGTGCCTTACATCCTGGCACTGGAGAAATGAGCCTTTACTTTTGAAAAAAGGAATGAAATGAGACTTTGGGGAATATGGCTCTCCTGTTGTTGAAGATAAAATTCACTGTCTCCAAGAATTACCAGGCTCTGGGTAAGACATGAGGGAGCCCTGGTGGCACAGTGGTTAAGCACTTGACTGCAAATGGAAAGGTTGGTGGTTCAAATCCACCAGCAGCTCTGCGAGAGAAAGACCTGGCGATATGCAGCTGCAAAGATTACAGCCTAGGAAACCCTACGGGGCAGTTCTACTCTGTCACAGGGGGTTGTTACGAGTTGGAATCAACTTGGTGGCACACAATAACAACATAACATGAATTAAATATATATTAATTTAATGTAACCATACTACAATTAAGGAGCCCTGGAGGCACAGTGGTTAAGTGCTTGGCTGCTAACCAAAAGGTCAGCAGTTCAAACTTCACCCATTCTGCAGGAAAAAAGATGTGGCAGTCTGCTTCTGTAAAGATTACAGCCTTGGAAACGTTATGGGGCAGTTCTACCCTGTCCAATTGGGTTGCTGAGAATTGGAATCAACTTGATAGCAATGGGTTAGGTTTTGGCTTTTTTTTTTTGGTAGAACATGAGATGCAGTCCAGGCTGCCAAGAGGACTCCAAACAGAGCAGTGTGAAGGGCTGTTTGAGCCCCAGGCAAGTGCCCTCAGTGCCAGCAGCAGCCTTCACAGAGACAGGTTGCCAGTGGACAAGCTCAGGGTCACCACCTCCAGAAGGGAACATGGAGCTTCTGGATTATCAGTTACCATCCAAACCTTACCCCCAGTCCCACCAATGAACAATCCATCAGCCTTTTATTAAATGCAGATAACTCCCTCTGCAGCCCCAGCTCCCCTACATGCACTGACAGATCTCTAAGAAGTAAGCTTCCCCCTTTCTGGTAGTTTTCAAGCCATCCAAAATATCCTAACATCTGTCTCCCTACAATAGGATGTAAACTCCATACCGGCAGGGATTTTTGTCATCTTGTTCATTGTTGCATCCCCAATATCTACAACAGTTTCTAGCATGTGAAAATACTCGGTAAATATTTGTTGAATGAATGAATGCATGAGCAAATGAATGAGTGTAACTTCCAGGTTGTGCCCTAAGGGGAAATGGCATGTTCTCTCCTTCTCTTTTGCCATTCTCCCTGGCTGGAATTCTGACATGGTGGTGGTGAGTTTTGGGGTTCATGTACATAAGGACAACCTCTAGGAGTGGTAGAGATAGAAGGTGCCTGGATCCTGGCCCCAGGAGCACATACCAGCCCTGGATGACCAATACCTGGGATATTACAAGAGAGAGGGGAGAAAATGAACATACCTAGTTCAATGCTGTTGCTACTTTGGGCCTCTGATACAGTAGACTAATCTACAACAAGCAATTGGAGTGTCAAATGAGACATGCCATACTGAGTGAGCTCAGAGGAATGGGCACTGAATTCTACATGGGGGTGGGCATCAGGGAATGCATTCCTAATAAGACCCTGGTTTAAGTCTTGACAAATGGGCAGCAGAAGTGACATTTCCAGGAGAGCATGCAAGCCATGTGAAGGCCGAGAAGCATGAGAGGCCACGGCATGTCAGAGAACAGCAAGTTGACTGGTGTGCTGGACTGTCGGGGTCAATAGGTAGGATGTATGGTGGGTAGAGGCAGGGTCTTGTTGGAAGCTCTGGGTAGGCTCAGCTTCAAGGGAAATGTCCTTCCTGGCTCTGGCTCCTCTGGCTTGAACAAAAGTTCTACAGGCTCCACTTTGCATGGCAAACTAGTAAGCCCAAAGATCTGGGAATGATAAAAGGTAGACCCGTTGGTCTCTAGCCCCTTGTGGGTCACACAGGCCAGTCTCATTTACCAGGCAGGGCCTGGAGGCCAAACCCATTAATTAGAAAGGCTTTGTCCCATGCCTCTCTCCAGGGGTGAAGTGCCCTGGAGATCTGGGGACTCCTAGAGGCCAAAGCCACCTGATTCCCATTAGAAAGGCTTTGTCCCATGCCTCTCGACAGGAGTGACACGCCCTGAAGATCTGGGGACTCCAGGGTCACCTGGCCTTCTTACTCCCAAGTAGTACCTTCACCTCTCTCTGATATCCAGGTCCAACCCCAGTTTGCCTTTCAGACGTATAAAGTACATAAAAACCTTCACCTACACCCTGTTCAGGAAATACAACTGCTCTACCTATAATCATCAAAGAGAAATTCTGATGTTCTTGCAAGTGGTTTTGGTCCAAGCAGGAGCAAAGAGCCCAGGATGAACTTATACTCTGCCCCTTCCAAGCAAATGACCAAAACGACCCCAGGAGGAGTCACATTATAGCTCTGCTCAAAAGCATCTTTTGTCCTTCTAAAATGTGCTTTTCAATGTACATTCTGGAGGAGAATGGGCCTGGCTCCTTCAACCTTTCTCTAACTGTATATAATTTTTATAAATATAGTAATTAGGACTCACTACACCTTGTAGTTTAAACGGAGTTGAATTTTTATGGGAACAGGAGAATTAGGATGAAACAGTTCTACCATCTTTGAATTTGTTGACCTCACTCCTAACGGGGAAACTGGCTGTTAGGACCTCAAAGAGGTGTCCAGAAACAACTGCCCTCTTGGTGGCCACTTGGAAGCAGGAAAACAAATGTCCAGCCCCGTTTTTTCACCAGCTTTATAAATTGCACACTTGGAGAAAAGACGTTACTAGATGGTAGGTGGCCTATAGGTTATTTCCCACCTGTTAATGGGTTTTGTTTGTCAACATATTCAAGTTAGGATATTTCACAGTCTCCCTTGACACCTCAGAGGACCAGGACACGATGAGTCTGCATTCCTACCCAAAAACAATGAGTTGAAATCAAGTAGCACCTGTCCCCTTTCAGCGGCACATGATCTCCAGTTTGCCACGGCCATGACTATTCCTTACTGCCTCTCTAGCCCTGCCCTTTATCCATGTTCTTAGTATTCTTAAGGTAGAGAAGTCATTCTCTGTACCCATATCTCTCTCAGAAGCAGGAAAATGTAAGATTAATCTGCTCCGGAAATATAGGATGGATCATATAAGCTTGTGGATGTAATAAGCATGACTGTATCTTCATTAACTCAAAATATCCCTGCATCAGTATTACTCACCATTTTTATTCCTGTATCAGTATTACTTAGCATCCATATTCCTGCATCAGTATTACTCAGCACCTGCAAATAACGCTCACCTTCTACACTTATTTACCAACAGCTCTCTCCCCCACAGAGATATTTTTGTAAGTGCTGCTATGCCAATTTTTTTCATAAGCGTGCTACGCTAATTTTTTTTTTTAACAGCAACATGTTAAAAAAAAATTGGCATAGCAGAGCTTCCGAAAATACCTCTAAGGGGGAGGCAGCGGTTGGCAAACAAATACAGAAGGCACGCGTTATTTGCGTAAAAACACAATCCTTGTTTATGATAATATAATATCATAATACAATATCTTGCCTGGCCCCTGTAGCCGTGAGAATTTGTAATCTCTTCTCTGGTAGATTATATTATGACCCCCAATTTGTCACCCCTCCTTGTGCTCATGTGAGTTTGCTGTTCCCCTCACTAGAGGTGGTGTGTACTTCCCTACCCTTCAGCCATATGACTTGTTTGGCCAGTGGCACACAAGCAGAGGGTAGGGCTGTCAGACTTACGCTCCTGTTCTTTGCCATTGCCACGAGAAGTACAAGCTCTAGGTAGCTGCTGGTCCAAAAAGAATGTGGCTTGGAGCCAAGCCCAGAACAGCCCAGCCTTGATCAGGCAACGCATGGATATATAAGCAAGAATAAATGATAGAAGTTTTCTATATATTTTAGAGATTAGCCCCTTATCAGGTTATATCATTTCCACATATTTTTTCCCAGTCTGTAGGTTGTCTCTTTACTCTTTTGATAAAGTCTTTTGATGAACATAAGCATTTAACCTTTATGAGGTCCCTGTTGTCTACTTTTTCTGTTGCTCATGCATTTGTTGTTATGTTTGATAATCTATCATTGAAAAAAATTAGGTCTCAAAGCTTTGCTCCTATATTTTCTTCCAAGAATTGTATGCTTTTAGATTTAACATTTAAGTCCTTGATCCATTTGGAATGGGCTTTTGTGTATGGCGTACGGTATGGATCTTGTTTATTTTTCTCATGCAAGTGGAAATCCAGCTTTATCAGCACCATTTGTTGAAGAGACTGTGCTTCCTCATTGAATAGATGTGGCTCCCTTATCAAATTAATTCACCATAGATATGTGGATTTATTTCTGGGTTTTCAGTTCTATTCCATTAATCTATGTGTCTATCATTAAACTGTACCAGGCTGTTTTGATTACTGTAGCTGTGTAATATGTTTAGAAGTCAGGAAGCGTGAGGCCTCCGACTTTATTCTCCTCCAAAATGGAAGTGAAACAACTAAAACAGGAATAAGGAGAACGCCAACACAATGTGAAGAATGTAACCAGTGTCACTGATCATTACATCCCGAAACTGGGGAATAAGAGAAGGTTTTGCTCTGTGTATTTTCACCAAAAATAAGTTTTAAAAAAAAAGAAGAAATAATAGTTCTTAAGCCCCCAAATTTGGGGACAGTTTGTTATGATGTGTTTGGGGTATTCGGGATGGTCTGTCGTGTGGTAGTGCTGTAGCAATAGTTATTAATACATGTGTTATCATGGAACCTTGCAATACCTGCATCAGTTGGTGGCCAAGACCTGCAGGACCCCAAAACAGGAGATCTCTCTTCTTCTTTGAAATTTCACTGTTATGGATTGAATTGTGTCCCCAAAAAATATGTACTGTAAATCCTAACCCCTATACTTGTGGTTATAATCCCCTTTTGGAATGAGTTGTCACTGTTATGTTAATGAGGCAGTATTAGTGCAGGGTGTACCATAGGTCAATCTCTTTTGAGATATAAAAGAGATTAAACCAGCAAGCAAACCAGAGATGGGGGAAGAGAGATGCCAAGACACATAAAGACTGCCCAGGGGCAGAAGCTCAAAAGAGACAAGGACTTTCCTCCAGAGCTGGCAGAGAGGAAGGCTTCCCCTAGAGCCTGTACCCTGAATTTGGATTTCTAGCCTCCTAAACTGTGAGAAAATAAATGTTCGTTAAGGCCACCATTTGTGGTATTTCTCTTATAGCAGCACTAGATAACTAAGATACTTACCAAGTTGTAGGTTCATGAAATGAAGATGGATAGCATCTTAATCCTCCCATGAAGGAGGAAGTGAAATAGGTTAATTATGGGCCTTTCATGCCCGTCAGTGCCCGGCCCACCCCCACCCCAGCAGCTTCCTCTGGCATCTCAATTTGAAATGATTCCAGCTTCATCCCAATCAGCTTCTTACTCAGGATTGCTGAATGTCAGTAGGGCTGGGGAAACAAATGGCACGCACAGATTGGGTTCATCATGTTTTCAAATACAACATGAAAATGCTAAATATGATCACTATGCAAATATAGCCAGCCAAGCAACCAATACGTATTGAGCCCTGACCATCCCCGGGAAAACATGCTGGGGGCTTGACGAGGCACAGTGATGTGTTCATCCTGGTCCCTGCACCAAGGACTTGCCCACTGAGTCGGGAGATGTGACTTATGCAAATGGCAAAGGGTGGACCACCAGGTTATGTCCCACTGACTAAACTCTTGATGTCAGGGTTCATCGGGGCCCAGGCCAGCCACCTTCTCCTGGCCTGCTGCAGCCTCTTTCCACCAGGATATCTCCCTCATTCCCAAGTGTCCAGATTCAGTCTCTAAGCCCAGACTCACAAATCCTAGTACTTATTGGGAATTTCCACTTTGATCTCTTACAGGCATCTCAAACTTAACATGTCCAAAGCTGATGCTTCTACCCAAACCTGATTTTCCTCCTATTTCCCCTAGATGGAAATGAGACTGCCCAGTGCTCCAGGCAGAAACTTCAAGTTATCCTTGGAATCTCCCTTTCCTTCACCTACACACCCACATCCACTCCAAGCCCTTTGGATGCTACTTCCGGAATCCATCCACTTCCCTCTCGGTCCCCACGGTCACCATCCTAGTTCAGATCATTATATGTCACCTTGATCACTGCAACAGCAATCTCAATGGTGTTCCCACTTCCACTCCTGGAATGTTATGGATTAAGTTGTGTCCTCCCAAAATATATGTTAGAATCCTACCCCTGTACCTCTGGAAGTAATCCTGTTTGGAAATAGGAGTTTCTCTGTTAAGTATAACATACCTGAGTAAGGTGAGTTCTAAATCTAATCACTCTGAGTTATTAAAACAGCAGATTAGACACAAAGATGCACACACACAGGAGAAAACAGAGGCTGTGTAAAATATCCCCTAGGAATTAAGGCACTCCCAGGGCTACCAACAAGGAAGGAATCTGACGCCCTGATTTGGACTTGTAGCCTCCAGAACTGTAAAACAAATAAACTTCTGCTCTTTAAAGCCACGCACTGTGGTATCACAGCAGCACCAGGTAACTAAGACGCTTCCCAGTGCCTAAGTGAGCATTTTGGAAATTTGGAAAGGTCCTAGGAGACACAATAATAGGGGTAGTCCATTGGCTAATGGGGAGACAGGGATGCTAGATGGCCTGCAATAGATGGGGCATTCCCACACAGAGAATCATCCCAAATCCCACAGAAGTTTAGAATGTCCCACGTGACATTTACACAGGAGAAAAACCTGTGTAGAATGAACTCCTAGAACTCCTGTTTACATGTAAAAATGTATTTTTTACAGGACTTCAATAAATTCTGGATTTTCCAGGAATGCAACCACCATGTAAATTGAGAGACAGCTATACTTCTCTTTGTTTTAAACTTTTAAGAAGTATTTGCCATTTGGGGAAATCACGTCACCTACAGAAATGCCAGTTGTGGTATTTGAGTGGCCAAAGCTGTACAACTGGATCATTCTGTGTTTGTAGCTGCGACTCTACGTTTCAGTTTTTCTAGTGCTATGTACGGGGTCAGCACGACTTCCTCTTTTTGTCGTCTAGCATACTTCTTGTTGTTAGGTGCCATTGAGTCAGTTCCTATTCAAAGCCACCCTATGTACAACAGAACGAAATACTACCCAGTCCCGTGCCGTCGTCAAGCATTGTTGTTATGCTTGAGCCCATTGTTGCAGCCACTGCGTCAATCCATCTCGCTGAGGGTCTTCCTCTTTTTCACTGATCCTCTACTTTACCAAGCATGATGTCCTTCTCCAGGGACTGGTCCCTCCTGAAAACATGTCTAAAGTACGTGAGACGTAGTCTCGCCATCCTTGCTTCTAATGAGCATTCTGGCTGTACTTCTTCCAAGACAGATCTGTTTATTCTTCTGGCAGTCCATGGTATATTCAATATTCTTCGCCAGCACCATAATTCAAAGGCATCAATTCTTCTTCATTCTTCCTTACTCATTGTCCAGCTTTCACATGCATATGGGGCGATTGAAAATACCACGCTTGGGTCAGGTGCACCTTAGTCCTTGAAGTGACATCTTTGCTTTTTAGCACTTTAACGAGGTCTTTTGCAGCAGATTTGCCCACTGCAATCATCATTTGATTTCTTGACTGCTGCTTCCATGGGCGTTGATTGTGGATCCAAGTAAAATGAAATTCTTGACAATTTCAGTATTTTCTCCCTTTATCATGATATTAGTATACTTACACAGGGTCATTTATTTACTGACGTATATAAAATTTCACTGGAAATTCATTTCACTTTTCCTACATATTACAATTAGTGCAATACACACATACATTTATTTGAAGTTGTATGTATAGATCAAGGAATCCTAGTGGCACAACAGTTAAGCGCTCAGCTGCTAACCAAAAGGTTGGTGGTTTGAACCCATTCAGCCAATCCATGGGAGAAAGACCTGGCAATCTGCTTCTATAAAGATTACAGCCTAGCAAACCCTGTAGGGCAGTTCTACTCTGCCACATGGGGTCACCATGAGTTGCAACTAACTTGACGACCCCCAACAACAATGTATAGATCGGTTGTATTATGTATGAATTCTATTTCATGATAGAGAAAGGGCATTACAAAATATGTTATGGGGGGGTTGGGGTCTGCTAGGATGGAAAACCACTAATGTAGAGGAAAAAGTTTCTGGAATAAGGTATAGAGGAAAGGTGGGCTCCTGGATTATGGGGAGAAATACCAAATGTGGAAAATGAACAGGTAGCTTGCAGCAGGAAGGCAATGGGAAAAACCTTTAGACATCAAAATGATTTTTGTTTAAAATGTTTAAAGAAAAGAAAACAACTTCCTTCAAAGTCAGCATACTAGGGTTTTCATCTTCATCTTCAAAGGGAGTGTTAGATCTGCGTCTCCTGGGGACTTCAGCGCCCCCAAGACTCAGCCTCCAGGTCTGCTCAGGAGCCCCGCCCTGCCCCTTCTCTCGGAATTTGAAGGAGAACAAAGCAGCCGACCTGATTTTCTTATGTTTCATCAGCAAGTCACGATAGCCCGGAAATGGCCTCCCTGAGACTCGGGGTGAAGTGGGAGCCTGGGGTTCAAGGAGGCAGTTTAATAGAAATGCCCATTCAGAGGCTTAAATGTTCTTCTTTTTTTCTCTTTTGCCTCAGGACTAACACCTGTAAGAAACAAACTGTTCGGTTTCATTAAAAATACACTGAAAACAGAACCGTCTCAACTAAACAGCTCCTTTTCCAAGATTGGCCCAGAGATCAGAGAGCCTGAATTGTTGAGGAATGCTGATACCAATGCCTCTCATTTACCCCAAATAGGGGAAACAAGGAAGACGGTGAATTGCATCTTGGGGAAGGTCCACAGAAAAATTATCTAGAACGCAGGCATAAGGCAAAAAAATGACTGCACGCTCTTTCAAAGTCACACCAAAACAATCTCGCCTAAGGGCCAGCGATTTCTCTAGGCCAAACCCATTGCATTGATTCTGACTCACAGTGACCCCATGTGTGTCAGAGTAGAACTGTGACTTTATGGAAGGAGATCACCAGGCCTTTCTTTCCAGGCACATCTGGGTGGGTTTGAACCATCAACCTTTCAGTTAGTAGTCAAGCTCTTAACCGTTTAAGCCACCACCTGGGACTCTCAAAGTGTGGTGTTCACAAGAACAGCATCAGCATCACCTGGGGCTTGTTGTTGGTTGTTAGATGGAACCGAGGTGGTTCCGACTCATAGCGAACTCACGTGCAGCAGAACGAAACACTGCCCAGTCCTGCGCCATCCTCACAATCGTTGCTATGTTTGAGCCCGTTGTTGCAGCCACTGTCTCAATCCATTTTGTTGAGGGTCTTCCTCTTTTTTGCTGGCCCTCTACTTTACCAAGCATGATGTCCTTCTCCAGGGACTGGTCCCTCCTGATAACACGTCCAAAGTATGTGAGACAGTCTCACCATCTTCTCTTCTAAGGAGCATTCTGACTGTACTTCTTCCAAGACAAACTTGTTGGTTCTTCTGGTAGTCAATGGTATAGTCAATATTCTTTGCCAACACCACAATTCAAAGGTGTCCATTCTTCTTCAGTCTTCCTTATTCATTGTGCAGCTTTCACGTGCATATGAGACAATTGAAAAGACCGTGGCTTGAGTCAGGTGCATCTTAGTCCTCAAAGTGACATCTTTGCTTTGTAATGCTTTAAAGCGGTGTTTTGCAGCAGATTTGCCCAATGTGATCCATCATTTGGGGCTTGTTAGACATGCAGATTCTTGGGCCCCACCTCAGGTTCACCCAGTCAGAAACTCTGAGGGTAGAAGCCAGCAACCTGTGTTTGAACAAGTCCTCCAGTAATTCTGATGCATGCTCAAGTTTTAGAACCAATCTCTAGGGGAAATGTTTGACTTACTATTTTTAACTAACTGAAGCCAAGATTCTGGACAGTTAGAATGTTGATAAGTTGTGAATAATTTTTATCCAGAGACACTCACAATGACTTCCGCCCAGTAGAAAAGATAACCCACAGATTACGGTTTATTGTTCTGTAAGACACCAACCAGTTTTATATCTAACTTTGCATTCTTATTCCAACATTCTTTCTCTGACAATATCTACTTGATTCTCTCCACTAACAATATCTACTTGATTCCCTCTACCCTCCTTTGAGATCATTTTGTTAGTTTGCTGGTTCCCTCATTAATGAGTTATTCGTGAGTCAAATAAATCTCTGACACACGATCACTATGTTGGTATAAGAATCATGTTTTTAACTTTTTGAAAATTAGTCTTTGATGGGGAGGAGGCACTTAAAATCACCTTTCTTCTCGGTCGTTTTTTCCTTCACGCCCTCTTAGTTCACTATTCTTTTATACTTCCAGGCTGTTAACGGTGGTGGTAGTTAATAATAATAATAGCGCTAACATTTTTTGACACTGTCTAAGCCCTTTGGAATCCCCGGATGGTGCAAATGGTTAACACACTCAGCTTCTAACTGGAAGTTGAAGGTTTGAGTCCACCCAGAGGCAGCTTGAAAGAAAGGCCTGGTGACCTATTTCCGAAAACTTAGCCATCGAAAACCCTATGAAGCACAATTCTCTTCTGACACACATGGAATCACCACGAGTTGGAACTGACTTGTGGGCAACTGGTTTTAAGCCCTTTACCTACACTATCACTTTAGTCCTTTTAACCTCCCTACAAGGTAAGTTGTATTATTATTCCCACTTTACAGATGAGGAAACTGAGGCCCAGAGAAGTTGTCATTTGTTCAAGGCCATACAGCTAGTAGACGGTAGAGATTGGGACCTAGCTCTGGGTTATCTACAGCTTAGGCTCTATCAACTGGCTCTCTCCATTCCACCACACATCGAGGACCAGGGTTTCTCAGGGAAGGCTCTGTTTGCATTGGGGACAGGACAGTTCCTTACCGTGCAGGGCCATCCCTCACACGGATGGATGTTTAGTATCCCAAATCAAGGGCTTTGAACCAGTTCGCTCTCTTCAAACCTCTGCTGAGAACTTGCATTTCCACCCCAGATATACTGAATCCAAATCTACAGTTTAACAAGATCCCCAGGTGATTCTTATGTATAATAAATTTTGAGAACTCCTGCTCTACTGGTGGTTTTCAGAATGGGTTCCTAACCAGCAGCATTAGCATCACCAGGGAAATTGTTGGAGCCCTGATGGTGCAGTGGTTAAGAGCTGTAGCTGCTACTCAAAAAGTTGGCCGTTCAAATCCACCAGCAGCTCCTTGGAAACCCTAAGGGGCAGTTTTTATCTGCCCTATAGGGTCTCTATGAATCGGAATTGACTCCAAGGCAACAGGTTTGGTTTTTTTTTTTT
>NW_004443944.1:13298218-13336471 GCF_000243295.1 Trichechus manatus latirostris
CCTAAGGGGTTCAGAACAGCTGTGTTAGTGGTGTTGAAGGATATCCTCTGAAAGGAGTTTCCATTTTAAAAGCTCAGAGAGGCTGGTCCTAAGCCAAAGGAGAGACCAGCTAAGCGGTGGACTCCCCTGCACCATGACCCTGAATGGGAGTGTAGGAAGTGGGGAGGACCCTCCCATTACCCCTTAAAATAGCACTTCCAGAGCCCGAGTAAGACGCGCAGAAGCCCAACGCACGGACAAGCGTCTGGTGCACCTCGCTCTTCTATATGTAACTCAGCGTAAGAACCCCGAATCATAAAACACAAATATATATATACAAGCAAAAAATCAAATAGCTTTGCTCCAGATTACAAATTCCAGATAAATTCTTTGAGGGGAACTGTCTTTTTTTGTTTTTAATCCTGCTGTTGGGTGACTCAGGACTGAGCATTTTCTGTATCAGATTTATCTTTAAAAGCACTGAAGTTTGGTATAATAATACAGTTTCCCAAGGCCCAGCCTCCAAGAGAATCCAATTCTGTAGGCTGGGAGAAGAGTTCAGACCAAAAAACCAGTTGCCATCAAGTCAGCTTCAACTCATGGCAACCTCATGTATGTCATAGCAGAACTGTGCTCCAGAGGGGTTTCCATGGCTGATTTTTCAGAAGTAGATCACCAGGCCTTTCTTCCAAGGTGTCTCTGGGTGGACTCAAACTTCCAGGAAGAGTCCAGGAACCTGTAGTTGTGAAAAGCTCCCTATGTAGCAACTGAAACTCCATATTACTGGTAAGCTATAAATTGGTACATCCACTTTGGAAAACTGTTTGATAATATCTACTAAAGCCAAAGATAAGCAAATCCTGTGACCTAGGAATTTTATTTCTAGATATATAGCCAAAGAAACACCCGTTGCCATCGAAGTCAATTCTGACTCATAGTGACCCTCTAGGACACAGGGGAACGGCCTCATAGGGTTTCCAAGAAGCGGCTGGTGGATTCAAACTGCCAACCTTTTGGTTAGCAGCTAAGCTTTTAACCACTGTTGTCACCAGGGCTAGGAATTTCCTTTCTAGACATATATACACAAAAGAAACGTATTTTTAAATTCACCAGAAGACATGTAAAATCATGTTCATAACAGCCCTATGTGTAAGAGCACAAAACTCATATCAACAGTAGAATGGACACAGAGTTCTATGTTCATACAATGGAATATTACACAAACTATGCTCTAACACACAGCAACATGGATGAAGCACAAAAATAATGCTGAGCCTAAGAAGCTGGATGCAAAAGAATACTTACTGTACAATTCTATTATATGAAATTCAAGAATGGGCAAAATTAATCTACACAATATAAGTCATAAAAGAGGTTACCACTGGGAAAGTAATATTGACTGAGAAGGGCCACAAGGGAGCTTTCTGGGGTGTTAATTGTTCTATAGCTTGATCATACGTATGAAAATTCATCAAACTGTACACTTAAGATCTATATACTTAAAATGCATAAAACTATAAAGCTTCCCAGGTGATCCTGATGCTCCATCAAGATTGGGAAAGACTTATTTCACTCACATCCAAAAAACATTATCCTGAGTATTACAAAATAAGAACGAAAGCTCCCAAGAGCTCAACCTGCTTTGCTCTGAAATTATAATATGCAAGAATCAAGCTTTGTAAAATGTACCAGTTTCAGTTATTTGCTTTGCAGAAGTGTTTTTTTAAATGACAGGCTCCCTTGTTTTTGCTGTTGCCAAGTGCTGTCGAGTCGGTTCTGACTCATAGCGACCCTATGTAAAACAGAATGAAACGCTGCCATCCTCACAATCCTTGCTATGTTGGAGCCCACTGTTGTAGCCACTGTGTCAGTCCATCTCTTTGAGGGGCTTCCTCTTTTTCACCAACCCTCTACTTCACCAACTGTGATATCCTTCTTCAGGGACTGGTCCTTCCTGATAACATGTCCAAAGTATGTGAAACGAAGTCTCACCATCCTTGCTTCTAAAAAGCATTCTGACTGTACTTCTTCAAGACAAATCTGTTTGTTCTCCTGGCAGTCCGTGGTATATTCAACATTCTTCGCCAACACCATAATTCAAAGGCATCAATTCTTCCTTATTCATTGCCCAGCTTTCGCATGCGTATGAGTGATTGAAAAGACCATGGCTTGGGTCAGGTGTACCTTAGTTCTCAAGGTGACTTCCTGGCTTTTTAATACTTTAAACAGGTCTTTTACAGCAGATTTGCCCAGTGCAAAGCATCATTTGACTTCTTGACTGCTGCTTCCACGGGCATTGATTGTGAATCCAAGTAAAATGAAATCCTTGACAACTTCAATATTTTTTGTTTACCATGATGTTGCTTATTGATCAAGTTGTGAGGATTTTTGTTTTCCTTATGTTGAGGTGTAATCCATACTGAAGGCTGTGGTCTTTGATCTTCATCTGTAAGTGTTCCAAGTCCTCTTCACTTTCAGCAAGGAAGGTTGTGTCATCTGCATAACGCAGGTTGTTAATGAGTCTTCCTCCAATCCTGTTGCCATGTTCTTCTTCATACATCCCAGCTTCTCGGATTATTTAATCTTCACTTTGTTCTTATTGTTGTGTGCTGTTGAGTCAATTCTGACTCATAGCAACCCCATGTGACAGAGAAGAACTGCCCCAGAGGGTTTTCTACAGGAGCAGATCATCAGGTCTTTTCTCCTTCAGAGCCACCGGGTGGGTTTGAACCACTGACCCTTCTTAACCGTTGTGCCACTAGTGCTTGGCTGCTACCTGGGGTTGCTATGAGTCAGAATTGACTTGATGGCACCTAACAACAACACTCTCTAAATTATTTTGTTATTCTCATTTACAGATAAGGAAACTGAGGGAGAGAATGGCTAAGTCACCTAGCTAGCAGGTGGCAGAGCTGAGACGTGAACTCAGGCCTTTCTGACTCTAGTTTCTGCTGCCAACACAACCAGGAATAGAATAGAGCTGGAGCCGATGAGGCTTCCTCCGCCTTGGCTCTGAAGGTAGACACTGGGCCAACTCCCAGCCAGCCAGCCTGACTCTGTCTCCAATTATATTCAGTTAGAATTAGAAGGCTATTCTTGGTGCCTGAATATAGATGAGTACCTTAGTAACATCCCCTCACCTCCCTGCCAACCCTCCACCCGCGTTGAAGCTAAAACTCTAAGACAGAACCAATAATTATGAGTCGGCCAAACACCGAGGGGCAGCATTTACTGTTGCTCTCCCAGACATGACCTTGGTCCCGATTTCGTGCATTAGTCTTTCATGTTATTTCCTGTTCAGTCTTGAAATGCTTCCCCTACCCCTCCCATCCCACCTTGCCATTACACAGCAGTGGAGATTCTAAATCAAGGTCCCTGGGTGGCACAAACAGTTTGCACTTATTTACTAACCAAAAGATTGAAGGTTCGAACTCACCCAGTGGCACCATGGAAGAAAAGCCCTGGTGATCTGCTGTCATAAAGATTACAACCAAAAAAACCCTATGGAGCTCAGTTCTACTCTGTAACACATGGAGTTGTTACATGAGTTTCAATTCCATAAGTTGGAATCGACTTGATGACAATGGGTTTGGTTTCTGGTTTATAAAAGAGTTGTTTGCTTGCTTGCTTGCTTGTTTTTTAATTGCATTGATAGCCAATCCTTCTACCTTTCCACCAAGTATCATTTAAAAGGTGAGTTCTTAGGGGTGCCAAGGGCTCCCAAAGTTGAAGAGAGGCTGGAAATGTGGAGTGACTGAACTTTCTAAGTAGAGGAACAGCCAAAGTCACTGTGGCTGCCCCAAATCCCTGTCTCTGAGAACTGTAACCACAGACATACAAGGCTGTAGGTGGTGTGGATCTCGTGTTGGTGTCTGCTCTACCAACAGTTCTGGGGCTCACTTGGGGCTTCCATTCAAGGTTCCCATCTTGCACTGGTCACGGCTTAGGGAGCTGAAACCTGTGCAAATATATCCACTGCTTCAAGTCTGCAAAGAGATTCCTCCTTCTACTCTCTCCCTGGGCCCCCATGGTAGGTGTATCAGGGGTACCAGAAATACAAACAATAACCAAAAGAAAGCTAGAGTAGCTAAATTAGTTTCAGACAAAGCAGAAGTCAGAACAAGGACTATTCCAGGGATAAAGAAGAACATTGAATAATGATAAAGGTGTCATATCCCTAAGAAGACGTAACAATCCTAAATGAGTATGCACCTAACAACTGTTGTTGTTGTTGTTAGTTGTCACTGAAGTCAATTCCGACTCATGGCAACCCCATGTGTGCAGAGTAGGACTCCTCCAAACAGTTTTCAAGGCTATGACTTTTCAGAGCCGATTGCCAGGCCTGTCTTCTGAGGCACCTGTGGGTGGGTTTGAACTGCCAGCCTTTTGGCTAGTAGTCAAGTGCTTAATAATTTGGGCCACCGAGGAAATCCTGTTCCTAATAATAGAGCTTCAAAATACGTGAGGTGAAAAAGAGTAGAACTGAAAGAAGAAATAGATAAATCCATAATTGTAGTTGGGCATGTCAACTCTCCTCTCTCAGTAACTGACAGAACAAGTAGGCAGAAAGTCAGTGAGGCTACAGAAAATCTAAATAACACTATCAACAAATTGGACCCAATTAACATTTCTAGAACACTCTACCTGACAACAGAAGATACATATTCATCTCAAGTATACATGGATCGTTCACGAAGATATTCCATAATCTGATCCATAAAACAAACCTTAGCAAATATAAAAGAATAACTATCGTACAAATTATGTTCTTAGATCATAACAGAATTAAACTATGAAAGCAATAAGAGTTAATATATCTGGAAAATCCCAAATATTTGTAAATTAAACAACACATTTCTCAACTCATTGAGACTCAAGAAGAAGTCTCAAGTAAAACTAAAAAATATTTGAACTGAAGGGGAATGAAAATAAAACATATCAAGATTTGTGGGATACAGCTAAAATCAGTAACTAAAGCTTCCATCTCAAGAACAAACTAGGAATAAAAGGGAACATCCTTACCCTGATAAAGGGCATCTGTGAAAAACCTACAGTTAACATCATACTCAATGGTGAGAGAATGATATCCCTCTAAGACTGGGAACAAGTCAAAAGTTTGTTCTCTCACCACTCCTATTCAACAATGTGTTGAAAATGCTAACTAGTCCAATAAGGCAAGAAAAAGCAATAAAGGGCATACAGATTGGAAACTGCCTTTATTTATCAACAACATGATTGTTGTCTTAGTTATCTGGTGCTGCTATAACAAAAATATCACAAGTTGATGGCTTTAACAAACAAAAATTTATTCTCTACAGTTTAGGAGGCTAGAAGTCCTAATTCAGGGTGCCAGCTCTAGCAGAAGGCTTTCTCTGTTGCCTCTGGGGAAGGTCCTTGTCATCAGTCTTCCCCTGAGTCTAGGAAGTTCTCAGTGCAGGGACCCTGGGTCCAAGGGATGTGCTCCGCTCCCGGCTCTTCTTTCTTGGTGGTAGTAGGTGCCCCCTCTCTCTGCTCACTTCTCTCTCCTTGTATCTCTTGTAAGATAAAAGGTGACAAAGGCCACACCCCAGAGAAACTCCCCTTATATCAGATCAGGGCTGTGACCTGAGTAAGGGTGTTGCATCCCACCCTAATCTTCTTTAACATAACCTAATCTTACCTCATTAACCACAGGCAGAGATTAAGATTTACAACACATAGGACAATTACATCAGATCACAAAATGGAGGACAACCACGCAGTACTGGGAATCATGGCCTAACCAAGCTGGCACATATTTTGGGGGGATACAATGCAATCCATGACAACTGTCTATGTAAAAAATCTAACGAGATCTACAAAAAGCTCCTAGAACTAATAAGTGAGTTTAGCAAGGTCACAGGATACAAGGTCAAACTGCAAAAGTCAATCAAATTCCTATATGCTATCAATGAACAATTGAAATTTGAAATAAAAAAATACACCTTAGAAGCTGCTGAGGCTGCTATGTACAACCAAACACCTCATGGGATTTGGTTCCTTGGTTTGGAGGTTTAGGGCCATGGTTTCATGGGACATCCCAGTTATTTGGCCTAATAACATGATTAGTACTTCTGTTCTGCCTTGTAGTTCATTCTGTAGTGCCTAGATTCTTAAAAGCTTGCAAGTGGCCATCCAAGGCACAATAATTGGTTGCTGTTCACCTGGACAACAGAGGAAGAAAGAGATTCAGGAATAGGAGGAGAAAATGGAATGTGTGGCTAATTGCCTCCATAAACAACTGCCTCCTTTGCCATGAAACCAAAAGAACTGGATGGTGCCTGGCTACCATTACTGAACATTTTGATCAAAGATTCTATAGAAGAATCCTGATCAAAAGGGGAAAAATACAGACAGAATTTCAAAATCTCATGGAATCCAGACTTTCTGGAGCCATGGAGGTTCAATGAATCCCCAAAACTATCACCCTAAGATAATCTTTAAAACTTACACCAAAAATGTCTCCTGAAGTCTTCTTAAAACCAAACAACATTTTAACTTAACAAGTAAAGAATGTCTGCCTTGAGCATTATGATCTTTTGAGATCTATCTATATGTGATCAAAATAACAGCAATGCAAAAGAATAGATAGGAACCTTAGAGGGGCAGTGAGTATATGTTAATTGGGGAGGAACAATTCAGAAAAGGAGGGTGAGAATGGTTGTACAACTCAAAGAATGTAATCAATGTCACTGAATTGTACGTGTAGAAACTTGAATTGGTGTGTGTTTTTGCTGTGTATATTGTCAACAAAAACAAAAATATTTTTTTTTTTAATATACCATTTAAAAGAGCACCTACAAAAAGAGATGTTGTTATTGGGTGCCGTTGGGTGGATTACAACTTAAAGCAACCCCATGTGATAGAGTAGAAGTGCCCCATAGAGTTTTCTAGGTTGTAATCTTTATGGGAGCAGATCATCAGGTCTTTCTCCAGCTGAGCCACCGGGTGGGTTTGAACCACCAGCCTTTCAGCTATTGGTCAAGCACTTAACCTTTGTGTCACCACGGATCCTTTAAGAACGAGATACTTCAGTATAAATCTAACAAAATATGTGAAGGATCTGTATGCTGAAAACTACAAAACATTGATCAAAGAAATCAAAGAAGATCAAAATAAGTGGATTTGAGTTGGAAGACTATTGTTAAAATGTTAATTCTCTGCAATTTGATCTATAGACTCAAATCCTAGGAACATTTTAGTGAGTATTGACAAGCTGATTCTAAAATTTATATGGAAAGGTAAAAGACCTAGTCCTTACCTCAAAGGCTGATGCAAGACTTAAGTAAGAGAACACAGAGAGTGTGGAGCATAGTAGGTGTTCAACAAATGGATTAAAAGTGAACAGGATTAAATCTTACCCTAAAAGCATAAAACAAATCTCAAAAGCATCATGCTGAATGAAGGAAACCAGACACAAGAGTACCTCCTGCATGATCCCGCTTACATGAAATTCTAAAACAGACTATAACCGATGTGTAGGAATAGAAAGGGGGTCAAAAGTAGCCTTGGGCGGGGGGTTGACTACAACAGGGCAAAAGGACACTTCCTGGAGTGACAGACATGTTCTATATCTTCATTGTGGCAATGATTACATGGGTGTATGCATTTGTCAAAACTCAAGCTGTGCTCAAGTGGGTATGTTGTATTATATATAAATTATACCTGGATAAAGTTTATTCGGGAAGACCCTGTGTAATGCAGTGGCTCATTTTTCCAAAAACATGCTTAGCTGCTAACCTAAAGGTTGGTGGTTTGCGTTCACCCAGAGGCACCTTGGAAAAAAGACCTGGTGATCTACTTCCAAAAAACCAGCCACTGAGGACCCGAAGGAGCACAGTTCTACTCGGACACACATGGGGTCGCCATGAGTCATAACGGACTCTATGGCCACTTGTGGTTAAAGTGTATTTTAAAAGGCAAGTAATACAAGGCATTTAGAATGCAGGAGCTCTGACAGCCCAGCATTCTCTGGTTTCTGGCCCACGATGGCCCGTGCTCACATCCAGTAGCTCTCCTCTTCAGCTCTTCTCTCCCTGCAAATTGATGACTCCAGGCCACGCGGTTCCCAGCACATCATTACAGCTTGTTAACTTGGATTCACCCAGACAAATTTCTTTCCCTCCCAGCAAATTTCGAATTAAGTCAGGAAAAGATTGATTGGCCAAGCATTACCAAACAGAGTTGGAATTTATGAGAAGCAGCTCATTTTTCCACAACCCTTTTCATATCTTTCCTCTGAGATGACTCAACAGATGTTCTTGCCCTGTGTCTGGCTGCCCCTATTCAGTCTCCCTCAACTGCTGCGTTCATGGTTTCATTCTGTAAATGCTTATAGAGCACCTACTGTGTGCCAGGCATTAGACCCTGGGGAGATAGTGGTGAATAATGGATGGTCCCTGCCTTCGAAGAGTTTGAGATCTGGTGGGGGCTCAGGTAAGTTAAAACAGAGATTACAGGGCAGTATGGGCAATGCTGTGATAGAGGACAGCACAAAGCATTGGAGAACATGGAGGAAAGGGAAAAGAAATCAAGGAAGGCATCTAAAGGAGGTGACACTTGGGACGAGTTTTGAAGGAGGAGTAGGAGCTAGATCTATTTAGCAAATATTAATAAGTACTCTCTTTGTTGAGTTCCTTCTATGAACCACTTCTTTGCATGCCTTATCTCATTTAAATTATCACTACCACCCTCCCCATCTTCCAGATGATACAACTAAGTCTCAGAGGTAAAATGACTTGCTCAAGGTCACCCAGCTAATGAATAGCAGTAATAGCTAACTGTTCCAACCCACTTTTCTCTGCCATCTCTTGCTCCAAATTATTTCACTGAAGTCTTTCAACAATCCTACAA
This sequence comes from Trichechus manatus latirostris, assembly GCF_000243295.1. Taxonomy (NCBI): domain Eukaryota; kingdom Metazoa; phylum Chordata; class Mammalia; order Sirenia; family Trichechidae; genus Trichechus; species Trichechus manatus. The sequence goes on from NW_004443944.1 coordinate 13,307,069, forward strand.
GTTAGGTATTATGATCAGAGCCCTTTTTATACCTGAAGAAACTGAGGCTAAGAGAGGGTATGTGATTTACCCTAGGTCACACAGCTAAAAGGCAATGGATGTGGGATACAGACGCAGTTAGTCCAGCTTCAAAGCAAGTCGTTTTGTTTTATTTTGAAATCAGAACCTTGGCCATATATTTTTTTAAATTGAGGTGAAATTCACATAATATACAACTAACCATTTTTAAGCGTACAATTCAGTGGCATTTAGCGTACCCACAGCGCTGCGCGGCCACCAGCTCTCTAGTTTCCATCACCCCAGAGGAATACGCTGTGCACGTTAGTCACTCTCCGTTCCCCCTTCCTCACGTGCCCTGGCAACCACTCACCTGCCTTCTGACTTGCTGGATTTGTCTACTCTGAGTGTTTAATGTAAAAGGACCCGTACAATAGGTGACCTCTTTCTGCTCGGCTTCTTTGGCTTAGCATACTGTTTTCAAGGTTGCTCCACATTGTAGCGTGTATCAGTACTTCATTTCTTTTTATGGATAATATTCCATTGTATGCAAAAAAAAAAATTTGCCGTAAAACAATCCTGACCCCATGTATGCTGGAGTAGAACTGAGCTCCATAGGGTTTTCAGTGGCTGATTTTTTGGAAGCAGATCTCCAGGCCTTTCTTCCGAAGCACCTCTTGGTGGCCTGGAAAATCCAACCTTTTGGTTAACAGCGAAGTATGTTAACAGTCTGCCCAACCCAGGGACTCCTCCATTGTATGGTTACACTACAGTTTGCTTATCCATTCATTCACGGATGGACCTTTGGATTGTTTCCACCTTCTGGCTATTATGAATAATGTTTCTATAAAAAAGCAGGTATTGTTAAGCATGGTACTACATGCAGGACTCACTCCAGGGTGCTGTGAAGGTTAAATGAGGCCGACCCTATAAATCTCCTAGCATTTGTCCAGCACCCCATAAGCACCCCATACTGTTGACTACTATTATTAAGGAACGGGACGCAGACATTAAAAGTGACCCGACGTCCAACACACGCTTACCAAGTGCCGCCGTGTGCCAGGTGCATGCTGGGCACTGGAGGTGCAGCCATGGAGAAGATGAGACCCCTTGAACTCAGGGACCTCTCTGTTTATAAAACAAGCGAACGCCTATCAAAAATGCTTGCATCCTAAGGGTGAACTCACAAATGCAGCAGGAGGTACAATTGTATTTATAGTTATGGTTTCAAGTTATATTTAAAAGATAAAAAAAGACTGGGAAAAGAAATGTTCTAAAATGCTAATAACAGTTGCCTTTGGGTGGCAGGACAATGATGAACTTTTTTTTCTCTCTCTCTCTCTCTCTTTAAAGCTTTTCTGCATTTTACAGTTCTTCTCTAAGGGGAAAAATATCAAAAAGATGAGAAATGGTGGTGGTCCAGGGGCACGGACAACAGAACCTGTGGGCAGACTGCTAGCTCTGCCTACCTGACTGCTTCACCCCACACCCCTGCCACTGGGCTCAGTCCTTGGAAGGGCAGAGAGGCAGGATCCCCACTCCAGAACCCCCCCACTCAGTGGTATCATGCTGTGTGTCAACGTACCCTCCTCAAGTTCCAGCCCCACTCCACCCCTTCCCTCTAGTTTTTCGCCCTCTTGACATTCAATTTCATCCAGAAAAATAATGAGGCAAGGGTTCTAAATTGGAACGAATAAATGACATTCCTATTCATTATTTAATCTGCTCTCAGACTTGAATGAACTCTTCCAGGGGTAATTACTGCAAGCTCCAAATTCATTTCTAGGCAGCGGTCGCCAGCCGCAGGCGCAGAGGTAACGACACAATTCAATATTTATGAGGCAACATCTCCCCAGAACATGAAGCTCCCAGTCATCAGGCCAAGAAGGAGTCTGGAAAAACCTCTCCAGTGAATATGAAAATCGTTTGCTGGCTTTTAGAGTTTTAATGAGAAAGGCACCCACTGGTCCCCCCGCCCCCAACTCATTTTGGCCCTTTATCAGCCTGACGTGTGTTACGTGACCAGGGTGGGGAGCTACCTCCCAACACGGACCCCAAATACCAGAAAGAGCCCAAAGAGGTCCCATGCTCATAGATTCACAAGCTGCTCCTGCATTCAAGCCAGCATCTCCTGATGATCTACATACACAGCAGGTGCGTAGCATATTTTAAAAACGTGACACAAAAACCACCAACCATAAAAGAAAAAAATGGATAAATTGGACTTAATCAAAATTAGAACCTTCTGCTCACCAAAAGACCCCGTTAAAAAAATAAAAAGGCAAGCCACAAACTAGGAGAAAATATTCACAACATGTATATTAGACAAAAGATTTGGATCTAGAATATATAATGAGCACTTGAAACTCAATAATAAGACAAATACCCAATAATAAAAGGGACAAAAGATTTGAACAGACACTGAAAAAAAAAAAAAAAAAAGATATACAAATGGTCATTAACACATGAAACGATATTCAACATCTTTAGGTATCAGGGAAATGCAAACTAAATCACAAATGAGATAGTAAACATACCCATTAGAATAGCAAAAGTTAAAAAAAACCTGATAATATCAAGTGCTGATAAAGATGTGAAGCAACTGGAACTCTTAGACGTTGCTAGTGGAAATGTACGATGCTAAGTCCATTTTGGAAAACAGTTTAGCAGTTTTATAAAGGTAAATATATACCTATCATATGACCAGGCAATTCCACCCTTTAGTATTTATGCAAGAGGATGAAACTATATGCCCAAAAAAAAAAGACTTATACACGAACGTGCATAGAAGCTTTATTCATAGTAATCTCAAACTGGAAGCAACCCAGATAACAATCAACAGGTGAGTAGATAAACAATTTGAGGTACAGCCATACAATAAAGAGGAATAAACTACTGATATAAGAAACAACATAGATTATGCTGCAAAACAATACTGAGCTATAGAAGCCATATATAAAATGGAGCCCATACACTGTGATCCATTTGTATGAAGTTTGGGAACAGGCAGCATTAACATATAATGACAGAAAATAGATCGGTAATTGCCAGGAGTAGGGTGGGGGGACTGACTACAAAGTTCACAAGAGAATTTTCTGGAGTAAGAGAGATGTTCCTTATCTTGATTAAGGGCATGGTTATAGGAATACTAACATTTGTCAAAATGCACCAAACTCTAATGCCTAAAATGTGTGCTTTCATGGCATGTACATCATACCTAAAAGTCAATTAAGAGTCCATTCTTTTCAGTTCTAAGGTTTTATAAATTCTAAGGTTCTTCTAGCATTCTTTTTAAGAAAATTAATGAAGCAGCCTGCTTACACAGACCAACAACTCCCAAGGGCACCCAAACCCAAAATGTGTATCTCATTACTCTATGAGTATTTATTAAATGCCTACTATGTGCATTGCATGGTAGGAAGCAATGTAGCAACAAAGTGAAGAGCACAGCTTTGGTGGCAGATGATTCTGAGTCCAAGTCTTGCTATAACAAAGCTGGTGGACAAAGAACCCAGAAACTATGGGTGTCCCTTGCTTTACAAATTATACACAGGTATGTGATAGTTGCTACAGCTTCTTCTACGATAATAGAACACTAAATTATAGCTAGGCACAAGGCTTCCTGGAATAAAGACTACATTTCCTGGCCTTCCTTAAGGCTCGCTGGGGCCCTGTGTCATCCCACTGGTCAGAATTTAATGAGAAGTAGAGTTGTGTGAGGTCTCCCCCAGGAGCCTTCCTTAAGAGATGGCGCCATATCCCCTTGGCTCTCTTCTTGCTCCTTTCCTCTGTCCTGTTGCCTGGAATCCAAGTGCCGCCATATTAGATCATGAGATTGAGGCCACACACTACAGAACAATGAGGCGGGAGGAAAGGGGCACCTAAATCACTGACACCATGTGGCTACCATAGAGAAAGAAAGCCTTCCCCTAGAGCTGGCACCCTGAATTCAGATTTATAGTCTCCTAAAACTGTGAGAAAATAAATATCTGTTAGAGCTATCCATTTGTGGTATTTCTGTTATATAGCACTAGATAACTAAGACAGAATTTGGTACTGGAAGAGTGGGGTGCTGCTCTAACAGATACTTAAATGTGGAAGCAGTTTGGAATTGGGTAATAGGTAGAGGCTAGAAGAGTTTTAAGGTACCTAATAGTAAAACCTAAATTGCCACGAAGAGACTGTTGGTAGAATTTTGGACACCAAAGGCAATTCTGGTGAGGGCTCAGAAGGAAGTGAGGAGAGCTATGAAGAAAGTCTCTATGGTCTTAGAGAACACTTATGTCACCAGCCACAGAATGTTGCTAGAAATATGAACATTAGAGGTGCTGCTGGTAAGGCTTTAAAAGAAAATGATGAACATGTGATTGGACAATGGAGGAAGGTCGATTCTCTTTAAGCCGTGGCAAAGAATTTGTCTGAATTATGTTTAAATGTTTGGTGGAAGGTAGAATTTGTAAGGGCATGAACTTGGATATCTGGCCGAGGAGATTGCTAAGCAAGATCTTAAAGGGGCATGTGGTTTCTCCTTGCCACTTATAGTAAAATGCAAGAAGAAAGAGATGGACTTAAACTGCAAAATGAAAAGAGAACTTAAAGATTTGGAAAATTCTGTTGTACAAACTAAGGACATGTGTCCTAGAACGGCCACCATTGACATGGCTATACAATCTTTTGTTAAAGAGATTAAGCCTGTGACTGTTGTGTCTAACCAACTACCATAGCAGAAAACCCATCAGTTTAGACTGAAGGGGACAGAGAAAGAACAAAAGGAAAGAATGCTGTCTGCCTCTTGGAATTCTACAGGCAGGAAACAGGCCAAAAGAGCTACATCTGTTGTCCTCCAAGAAAAGAAAAGGACCATCCCTGGAGCAGCTCAGAGATCAGCAGAACTGTTGGAAGGAACATGGGAAGCAGGGTCTTCTCGTTTTCAAAGGGTGGGGCCATGGTCTCCTGGATCTCAAAGGGTGGGACCACAACCTCCTAGGTTTCAAAGAGTTGGATCTTCACCAACTTGGTTCTGGAGTGTGGGGCTGCCATTAAGGTGTGCCAGGGGGCTGGGCCACAGCCCAAAGCTGAGGGGGCAGGGCTGCCGTGCCCAAGGGGCAGAAGAACAGGGCTTGCCTGGGCTGAGGGGGTTGTTGCATGGGGCTGCCTAAAACCAAGCAAGCAGAGTTGCCATCCCAGAGGGCCTAGAAGGCAGAGCTGAAGCCCAGGGTTGAGGGGCCTCCACTCAAAATCAAGAAAGCATGGCCAACACCCAGAGCCTGGAGGATGGGGCCATTACCCAGATGGTCTCAGAGAAGAGAGGATTATTTTCAAGCCCTGGAAGTTAATGTAATTTGTTCTGCTGGGTTTTGGACTTGCTTGGTGCCTGTTATCGCTTCTTTCCCTCTGATTTCTCCTGTTTGTGATGGAAATGTCTACCTTGCGCCTGTTCTACCACTGTACTTAGGAAACAGATAACGTGTATTCTACATTTCACAGGTTCACAGGTGAAGAGGAATGTTGCCCCGGGGTTTCATCTGCCTAAAGTCTCACCCATATTTGATCTAGATGATTCAGAAGATGCAATTTTGGACTTGGAGTTGATTTAAGACTTCTGGGTGATGTGATGAGGCGAATGTGTTTTGTATGTGGCAAGGACATGAATTTTGGGGGCCAAAGGGTAGAATATTATGGATTGACTTATGTCCCCCCAAAATATGTTAGAAATGTTAATGAGGCAGGATTAATGTAGGGTATATCTTGAGTTAATCTCTTTTGAGATATAAAAGGAACAGATTAAGGAAGCAGAGATGAGGTTAGAGAGATGCCAAACCCCAGAAGATTATCCAGGAGCAGAAGCTCAGAAGAGACAAGGACCCTCGTCCAGAGTCAACAAAGAAAGGTTTCCCCTAGAGGCAGCACCCTGAAATTAGGACTTCCAGCTTTCTAAACTGAGAGAAAATAAATTTCTGTTTGTTAAAGCTACCCATTTGTAGTATTTCTATTACAGCAGCACTAAATAAGTAAGACACGCACCTACACTCAGATTATTATGTGAGAGAAATGAGTGTCCCTTTTGTTTGGTGTGGATTTCTGCCAACCCCAGCTCAACTCAATTCTGACTCAAATAAGGTGTGGGTCTACAAAGTTGTGTGTTTAAAATTTGGGCTTATAAAGACACAAAAGGGCTAAACAAGCTGTTTAAGGATTTGAAAGAAACTCAGCATCTGGAGTATGTTTGAGGGAGAAAGTGGGCAGCATGGGGGAGTGGGGGTCAGCTGGACAGGTGGGTAGGGCCCGGCAGGATGTGTTAAGGGTTTGGGTCTTTACCCAGAAAGCAACGGGAAACACCTGAGATGGTTAGGTCCTGCAGAGCTAGACTAGATTGGCATTTTTAGGTGGATTCCTCCTCCATCTGCTCCCTGGAGAATAGGCTGTAGGGAGGCAAGCATGGAGCAATGAGGCCAGGCAGGAGGTAACTCCAGCAGCCAAGTGGGCTTGCCAGGCTGTTCCCTCATCTTCAGATGTGGTGTTTGTTGCAGGTTATAAAGACCTCACTTACCATTCCTTAGCTACGCAGAGGTCTCATACTCAAAGGCAGAGGAGGCAGGCGAGGTGTGGGACAACAGGGAAGTAGGCGGGAATCTTTAGCAAACGGGAGGCACATGCCCCACCAAAGTAGGCAGTCACCCTCAGCTGCTGCCCATCCATCCATTGATGGTAGGAAGGCAGGCCCGGGGTCCTGGGGGCTTCCAGTGTTTCAAAGGAAGCTCAAAAGATAGATATTTGTGTGGGAACCTCATTGTTTTTAGGCATACAAACAATTCTGTGAGTAAGGAAACCAGCTAGCCCTCAGGTGGGCGCTCTCTGCGAACTGACTGTTGGTGGCCTCCGAACTACCTTATCTTCCCTCTCTAGGGTCTTCTTTCCAGATCCACTGCCAACACTTAAAATGGAAATCCCATACAGCATGTGGCAGGAGTGGGTTAAAGGCAGATAACACTTTCTTCGAGATTAGCAGCTCCATGGTTCCAATCAGCCGTTGGATCATCTCTGGCCCTTTTTAAACCTTTTTTTTTTTTTCCTTTTTCTCTGGATGAACAAGAAAATTTTAGGAAACAAACTCAAAGGAGAAAATGGATTTCCTGCTGAAACGTTAAAGGCGCACCATCTGCTGGGTGGGAGGCTTGGCGCCCAGCACCGGGGCCTCACCCACGTGCCCTTTCATCCTGAGATTTCATCTTCACTGAACTTGGTCATTAGCAGCCCTGCTTCTCTCTCACCACGTGGGTCCTTGAAGGTGGCTGGCTGGAGATGAGAAGTTGTGAAGCTTTGTACATACTTCACGATCTCCAGCATCTGCCTGTGGTGCCTACCAGCTCCAGCCACAGTCTGATAACCCTCTTCTTCTTGATTTCTTATAAAACCCAGAAATATAGGACTCTAGGGAGAGTTTAAGGACCTCTGGTGGCACAATAGTTAAGCACTCAGCTGCTAACCAAATGGTTGGTGGTTTGAACCCACCAGGGGCTCTGTGGGAAAAGACCTGGTGATCTGCTCCAGTAAAGATTACATACAGCCTAGGAAACCCTAGGGGGCAGTTCTACTCTGGAACACATGAGGTTGACCTGAGTTGGAATCATCTTGACAGCACCCAACAACAACAGGGAGACTTTAATCCAGCTGGGCAAACAGAAGAGGCAGTGCCCAGACACTCTATGGGTACAGACCAGGGACCTGCAAATTATGGTCCGCAGGCCAAATAAAGTTTTATTTGAACACAGCCATATTCATTTGTCTCCGTATTTTTCATATTGTTGCTGGGGAGCAGGAGGCTGTCTTGTGCATTACAGGATGTTTAACAGCATCCTCAACGTCTGCCCATTGGATGCCAATAGCACCAGCTGTGACAACCAAAATGTCTCCAGACAATACCAAATATCCCCTTGGGGGTAAAATCACCCCTGGTTGAGAACCAATGGTTTAGACATAATTGATCCAAATCTTTAATTTCAGCGTCTAAAGAAGTTCTAAATCTGCCCACAATTTTGTGGATCCCAAGACAGCTTACACGGTCATAATCCCCTCTGTATTTCTCCTCCATGTAAGCCTGGACATGAAACTCAGTCTTTCCCTCATTTCCACTAAAATAAAATCCACTCCCAGCCAAAGTATCTTCTTGCAAGTTTCAAAGAGTGGCCAGATTTCAGGGTGTCAGCGAAGAGCTCCATCTCACGGTCATGTGTCCTGCCCACAGCTCTCTTGCCCTTTCTTCTCTGTTTTAGATCCCTTCCTGCTAGCCTTTCCCTTGAGCCCCAGATTTCTCTTCCTCTGCTATGCAGAGCCCCTTCCTCACCACCCCCTCAAAAACCTTCATCCCAAACACTGACTTTCCCTGAATATTCATTCACTCAACAATGCTGATCGAGCAGCTGGTTGGTTCTGACACTGCTGTAGATACTAAGGGGACAGCAGTGACCAAGAAAGACAGAGCTCTGACCCTGCAGAGCTGGCATTCCAGTGGGAGGACCACCAAGAAATGAATCAGCTAAATTGCAGCAAATTCTGTGAAGCAAACAAAACAACGTGAGGGACAATAACCTGGGGGAGGGGGGTTGGAATATTTTAGACAGAAAGGTTTAAAGAAGGGCTTTCTGAGGCATGGCATTTATGCTGAAGAGTTAAATAGACACCAGGCATGTGAAGAGATGGGCTAGAGCATCCCAGGCAGAAGGAACAGCAAGTGCAAAGGCCCTGAGGCAGGAAAGCGCTGACTGTCGGGGCTGAGGCATTGCTGTTGGAGAGTAAAGCAGGGTCCAGATCACACACAGCCTTGAAGGGCAAGGTGAGGACTTTATCCTAATTGTGAAGGGAAGACATTCAAGGCAAGAAAGAATGAAAAGAACTTGGGGTGTTCAGAGGACAGCGAGATCGGCCTCAGAAGAGCACAGGATATGTCCTGGTGAAATGAGGTGAACTCAGGCCAAGTGATTTGTATTTTATGTCTTCAGAGTCAAAGACACTACTGAATTTTAGCAGTACAGGGAAGGCGGTATTTCAATATTACACAGGCAGGATGAATTGGGCCAGAGAGAGACTGGAGTCCTGGAGGCTGGGGGAGGCACTAATATTAAATCAACCATGAATTGATGAATTGATGGAGGACTGGCGAGGGGGTGGTGGGTGGCCAGCAGGATGGAGGGAGTGGGAAGGAGCAGAGCTTGGCACAAGACCCATGGAGGAACCGGGAGGCATGCAGACTGGCTGGACAGGTTTACTTACGCAGGAGAGAAGAAGGTCCCGGGCGCCCCTAGTGTCCTGGGGGAGGGCACAAGGGACCCATCCAACACATTTGGGTGAGGGAAGCACATGTCTCCTTTTCCCGACAAAACACATCCACAGACCCACACGCCCAGGAAACGGGGAATGCTGAGATGAAATAAAGACTTCTGTTTAATCTCCCAATTATTTAAAAACATCCTCTAGTGACGGAGAAGCCTGCACAGGAATGTTTATTAATATGTTGTGAAATGTTATTAGAAATTCTAAGCAATCCTTTCCCCCCATCCCCCAAGTCCAACAACACTACATGCTTTCTAACCCTCACAGTGCCCGGAAGTCAGTCTTAGTGACATGTTGTACCTTCTCCTCTCCCCAACCCCCTTTTGCCCCACCCTCACTCTCAGCTGATGACCTTGCTTCCCATTAAAAAAAAAAAAATCCTTGCTAGACCCACACCCCCTTCCAGCTCCCATCCCATTTCTCTGCACCTCTTTACAGAAAAGCCCATTTAGAAGCTGACAGTATTGGCTATTTCCTCGTCCTCTTCCCCGCTGTCTCCTGAGCCCACTCCCCAGCACTCAAGGAGACCACTTTTATCGAGATCACCAATCACCTCCATGTTGCCAAATCCAATGGCCACTTCTCGGTTTGTATCTGGCTCAGCCTGTCAGTAGCACTAGCCGAGTGGGCTACCCCATCTCTGGAGTTAAACCACTCAAGGCGTGACGATCCTGGTCCACCATAGTAACAACGCTTTTACTGAGTTCTTACGACGTGCCAGACACTGCTACGGGCTTAACCTGCATTATCTGTTCTTTTTAAAACAAACCCATGAGGTGATACTATCATTATGTCCATTTGACAGATGAGGAAATTGAGGCTTTTCCAAGTAAGGGTCACACAGCCAGTGGGTAGAGAAGACCTGGGATCTGTTTCATTCCAGAGCACCATCCCTTTTATTGGGAGGTGGGAACACCCCAGTTCCTATAAGTGAGGAAACCGAGCTCAGAAAGGTAAAGTGACTAGTCCAAGGTCACACAGCTAGTAAGTAGCAGAGTCAGGTCTCTTTCTAACTTAATCATTTTATCATAACTTGCCTCCTGTATAGACACACATGCAAACAAAACCTGCAAATGGAGTTTTGAACTGATCACAGCTTCGTTTAGAGGCTGAAGAACCCTGAAACAGTTCATGTTCTCAAGCACCCATTTGCAAAAGCAGAAGCAACATTTTTTATATGTGCTCACTGAAATTCCTCAAAACCCAGACAATGCCTTTCGAAGCAAAGGCGGTCACACACACGGCTCTGAACTGGCAGAAAATGAACCGGAGGCTGGAGAGCTCCGACAGGTAGGGCTGGAAATAATAGGAGCCGTCAGGTCAAAGATGCTGAGTGCTTATCAAATTTAAGTGACTTTTTTAAAATAATATTTTATTGTGTTTTCGGTAAAAGTTTACACAACAAATTATGTTCCCCTTTAACGGTTTCTACACAAATAGTTGAGAAACATGGGTTACATTTTCCACAAAGTGTCAACATTCTCATTATTTCCGATTACGTTCTCCCGTTTCCAGTGCTCTAGTTTCCCTGCCCCGTTAAATTCTCATCTTCGCTTTAGATTAATTGTTGACCATTTGGCCTCATACAGATGATTTTTTAAATAAGCGCAGTGCTCACGGGTAATATTCTTTATTTTATGGGCCAGTCTGTTATTTAGCTAAAAGGTAACCTCAGAGGATAGTCTTAGGTCAAGGTTTAAAGGGTATCTCAGGGCAGCAGTTTCGGGGAGTCCTCTCAACTAGTCCAATAAGTCTGGAGTTTTATTAAGTGACGAAGAACTAAATGTCTCCAAGTTCTAACAACAGAGAGAAAGATGACGCTTCTGACATCCTCAAAGCAGAGGGAGCCCAAAAGTCCCTTTAAGGGGCATATGGTCAGGGATAGTATGTCCTACACGCATAGCACATTGACAATGGCAATCATCCCCATTTTACAGATGGGGACACTGAGGTGGTAGGTACAGATAAGACATCAACTGAGACTGCACATCTAGTGAGCTCTAGGCATCTAGGGCCACAGGGAAGGGGACAGACACAATGATGAGTTAGTTGTAGACCCTGTCCCCAAGGAGGTTTGTGGTAATCCAACCTGCCCCCACACAGGCAGACCATAAGCCCATACAGTTTCTCCAAAAGCCCCCAAATCACATCACATCCCCACCTGTGTTAGAGAAAAAGCAGGAGTCGGAAGACTGTGGCTCCAGTCCTAGGCCCACACACTGCTTCCTTGCTGTGGGACCCAGAACAAGTTGCCTTGCATCTCTGTGTCTCAGTTCCCTAATCTGTAAAATCAGATGCTAACACTCACCCTGCCTGCCTCACCGAGGGGCCGTTGACAGTGCTGGGGCACAGTGCACACGAAAAGCACTTGGCACCCTGTCAAGTGGCAGAGTATGACTATTTCAATATGGCCCGATCTGCTGCTCTGCTTAGAACCCAGAACGACAGATATACTGCAAATCACTTCCCTAAAGCATTGCCGCTAGAGGAAATCCCCCACCCCTGAGCTTTTTCCTTCTGAAAGTTCTGCTATATCGGAGAGGCGGAGCACAAGCCGGCCCCCACCCTGCTTTGCTTCTGGACAATTCTCCCAGAGTCTCCCTCTGCCCAGGGTCACATTTAAGCTCCGTGGAACCCTAGCCTCTGGAAAACGCAGATGAGTTATACTAGAAACGACTAGCAGTTTGGAAAAGCCAGACCATTTGCCATTTCTCCTTTGCTAACGTTCTTCGGGGAGACCATTACCAGAGGCAAAGACGACCACCCTTCGGCCAAAGCACAGGCAGGCCTACCAAACCAACAATAACAGCCGAGAGGAACGTGCTTCTTAGAACAAGTAATTATACCAGATCAAATGGGCAACATCTGCACAAGGGCAAAGACGAGAAGGCAGGAAGGGGTAGCAATTCAGGGTGAAAGGAAACAGGGACTCTAGGACGGAAATGGGGGGGAGTGCTGGCACATTCTGGGGAATAAAACCAATGTCATGGAACACTTTATGTACAATCAAATGGGAAACTAATTCGCTCTGTAAACTTTCAGTTAATGCACAATAAAAATTTAAAAAGCAAAAACAAAGGCGAAGATAAGAGGAAAGGACAGAAATGAGAGAGTCCTAAGGCTTTTCAAAATTTTCTCAATGAGCTGACCGTGTCTTGGAACAAGAGCCCAGACCTGGGCGGCCAGCAAGCGATGATGAATAACAGTGCTGGTGTGAGTCCCTTTTGGCCATTAAAACCCTAAGAGCTGGGCATGATGTATAGTGAGTGTATTAACGCTCCCCACGGGGCGCTGCATGATTTAGTAAGTGGCAAAGCCTGTGCACCCGAGCCAGCCTTCTGCTACTTGCGCGCAGACGGCTCCACAGAACACAGGTCTTACAGCGGACGTAACAAAAAACCAAAAACCAAGCTCATTGCTGTGGAGTTGATTCTAATTCTGTCCTATAGGACAGAGTAGAACCACCCCCTAGGACATAACAAGGGCTAGCATTTATTGAGTACCTACTAAGTGCCAGGCTCTGTGCTAAGTCCTTACCAGATGCATTAGTTTATTGAATCCTCACTAAGGACCCACTGTGGTAGGGATATCATCACTCCCACTTTATAGATGAAGAAACTGATGCTTGCAGAGGTGCAGCCAGAGAGGGGTCCGGCGTCACATACAGAGATGAGGCAGAGCTGGGACTTAACAACAGATTACTTGGCCCTAAAAGCCAGCCCGATTTCAATCGCTCTGCCAGAGGTCTCAGACTTAAATCAGGGACAGGCAGGTGAAGACAATGCAGGCCACGTGGAGACTGGTGTCCATCTACGGGGAACAGCAGCTGCTCGGCCGGTACGTGCAGCAACACGGAGGGATCTCAGATCCATGAGACCAAGGGAAAGAAGCCAGATGCGAGAGATTCAATTAACATGACATCTTGCAAAAGTAAGACTTTAGGGACAGAACACAGATCACTGGTTGCCAGGAGCTGAGGGTGCGGGTAGAGTTTGACCCCAACGAGACAACACGAGGAAATTTTAGGGTGTGATGAAAATGTTCTGGATCTCGATTGTGGTGGCGGTTTGTCAAACCCTATCTGTCAATGCCTGTAAGAGCTAAAAAAAGGGTGAATTTTACTGAGGTTAAATTATCTCAATAAACAAAATGGGAAAAAGTCAACACATCTATGGGCTGAATTTGAGCTGTGGGCTGTTGTTTTCTGATCTCTGCCCTATGCTACGCTGGAAAAAATTAGGACGTCCACCTTCCGTATAACGAACATAAAGAGATGATTATACAAAGATGGTCCATGGGTGTGGTTGCTAGAGGGGGAGGTGACGGGAGGGTCTTCACTGAATGATCTTGAACCTCAGTCCATCACTGACCGTGTGTCAGGTGACCCTAGGTGTGTTGCTTCCCCTTGATAAGCTTCAGTCCTATAAATAGGGATGATGAGATCTTCCATGACACAGCCATTGTCGGAACTAAGTGAGATTCTGGTACAATGCTCCTGGCTCTCAGGGATACTCAATAAATGCTTCTGTCCTCTGAGACGTCCATGGCCTCTCAGGAATTATGTGGGCTCAGCAATTGTTCCCTTTGTGGCTAGATTTCCCACGCGGCCTTCCTGGGTCACCCACAGCCATTGGCCAAGCTATGCAAAAGCCAACTGTAACCTGCTCTGTCTCCTCCTAGCACCCCTGGAGAACTCCATGTACGGAGTGTCCACCCCCAGGGACCAGGGTGGGATACTTAACAACCCATCTCCCCCGACCACATTATTACAGGTGAGTTTGTCAGAGTCCCTGGGTGGTACATATGGTTTACACATTCGGCTGCTAACCAATAGGTGGGTGGCTCGAGTCCACCCAGCGGTGCCTCGGAAGAACAGCCTGGCAACCTACTTCCGAAAAAGCAGTCATTATGAAAACGCTACAGAGCACGGTTCTGCTCTGGCACATGTGGCATCACCATAAATCAGAACTGACTCAATGGCACCTGGGTTTTGGTGGCAGAGGAATTGAGTGTGCGACATAACAGGAAGGCAGAGCAGCATAGTGGTGAAGAACAAGGGCTCTGGAAGCAAACTGATGTGGGTTCTAGTCCTGGCTCTGCCACTTATTAGCAAGACGACATTAAAGAAGTTACTTGAGCTCCCGGGGCTTGGGTTTCCCATCTATGAAACAAGGATGCAAAGAGCATCCAGCTCCCAGGCTTGCTGAGGTGCTGCTGCAGTGCCTGGGCACATCCCCAAAAAACTCATTGTCATCGAGTCGATTCTGACTCATAGCAACCCTATAGGACAGAGTAGAACTGCCCCATAGGGTTTCCAAGGAGCGGCTGGTGGATTCGAACGGCTGACCTTTTGGTTAGCAGCCAAGCTCTTAACCACTGCGCCACCAGGGCTCCACCTGGACGCAGAGTAGGGCTCAATAGACATCACCTACTTCTAGAACTTAATGCTGCTGATTGTTACTGTCCCCAGTAACCCCTCTCTTGGTGAGTATTTGTGAGGATTAAATAAGATAACATTTCAGTGGTACTTGATAGATGCTCGGTAAATTGCCACTATCATTATTATTATTGCTGTTGCTGTGCTGTTGCTGTTGTGGAAAGGTCACACCCAGTGGCATCAGAGCAGGTGCAGAACACAGGCAGATGGAAGGGGTGGATTCTGGAGTCCAAACTGCCAGACACAGTGTTACGACAGGAACAAGTATCTGGGCCCTGCTGTCTCCGGCAGGAACCACAAGAGACCCAGAGGATCTTGAAACATCCAGAAGAAACTACATCTTGATCCACCCAGGAGCAAAAGGACAGAACTTTGGAAACAGACCAAAGCCCTTGGGAGAGATCACTGAGTAAGTCAGCGATGAAACCCAAGAAAGGATGGGATCCTCCCAGCCCCTCCCAGGTTGTCACAAGCAGACTAGCCTGTTTTCATGAAGGGAACCCATAATTGAACTTGCTAGAATAATTAGGGAGTAGCAGAAAGGAAGCCTTGAAGAGAAAAATCCGATTATCAGCCATGCTGACTGCCAGGAAGGAAAGCTTCCTGCCGCTCCTTGGTCATTAAGTAGCTGTGGGTTTTGTTGCACTGGACCCACAGCAGGAGCTGATCAGGCAATAGAGCCACGGTGCCTTCTTCTCTATCTAAAATAACACAACGCAAACTCCAGTAAAGGCTTCCAGAGTCATGCCTGGGGTTAGCACGACCGCTCGATTTAGGTTCCACCACTCAGAGGTGGTGGGCTGGGTTTTGCCTACTGGACCAGGGGAGGGGCCAGCAATCCCAGCCCTTCCCACCACCTTCTACTGAAGTTATTTCTACCTCTGCAGTCAGTCACTGCGTCCCTGCTCTGCCCATCCTCACCCCAGCCCCACGCTGGGAGACAGGTGAGAAGCCACAAGAAAGATGAGGAAGCCGGCTCAGCCCCAGCCCACAGAGCTCCCTCTAAAGCTTCCCTTGCTTGTCACCAGTCAGGTGGGGAAGATGAGGGAATATTTGGATTTAGGCTGCTGTCCTTCCTGAGCATCTAAAAATACTTTCTTTCCTTCTTTGCCAGTCTCCTGGACAACCTGGCATGAGCTACACTCTCTGGGGGCAGCTCCCTCTGTCCTTGCAGCTCTGCCCAGTGCTCATTGGTCAAGCCCCACCCGAGAGCCTCCTCCTCTGAGAAGTCCTTCTGGACCTCATCTTTCCTTCAAAAGCCATTTAAAAATTAATTTTAAAAAATTCTACACTATCAGAACTCAGGTTATAGCAATGAATAAGAGACGTCCCTGCACACAAGGTGCCTTCTCAGAACGGGGTACCACACAATGCAGTCCTTCATTACACCGTGTGTTACGGTCTCACTGCCTTGTAGAGGGAGTCCCTGCGTGGTGTAAGTGGTTGACACACTCAGCTGCTAACCAAAAGGTTGGAAGTTCGAGGCCACCCAGAGGCACCTTGGAAGAAAGGTCTGGTGACCTACTTCCAAAATATCACAGCCATTGAAAACCCTGAAGAGCACTGTTCTACTCTGACACACATAGGACCAGGAGTCAGAGTTGACTTAATAGCAACTATTGTTTCTTATGTTTTGTTTTGTTTTTCACTTGAGTTCCATTGTGTGGGTGAGTGGGAAGAGACAGACAGGTCCAGGTTTAAGCAGCAGCTCTGCCACCTGTGACTTGGAGCAAGTATTTAGCCTCTCATCCTCTGCTTCCTCACCGGAAAATGGTGATCATAGCACTCGCCACTTAGGGTTACTGTAACCAGTGGGTTACCGTAGGCCAAGCGCTTACAATGCTGCCCGGCCCACAGTAAGTGCTCAGTGGGTATTCTCCTGTTGTTCTTGTAACAAGTGCTTGATAAACAAATAGTACTTAGATGTTATCGTCAACTCTCCTGTCAACTCTTTATCAGCAGTAATGTTGCTCTCTCCCTTCCCCATCCCTGCTAGCAGAAAATAGCAGTTAGGAAGAAAGTATTTGTTGATGAGGAATGAACGCGTCCAAACATTTGCCTAACAACAGCAGCCAACCCTTGTTGATATGAGCTGGCTTATTATGTGGCTTATTATTTTAGACATGTCAGGGAGCCCCCAAAGCCATCCCAGGAGGTCATTCCTGGCCCCCAAGTCCTGGCCACAGAAAACTCTTCCTTCTTCCAATGCCCACAGTCTTTACTGCCTGGGCCTCTCACTCTTCTGGAATTTTTATGTCTTCCTTCTTCAACTCGTTAAGAAGTCAGGCAGACCTGGTTGGAATCCCAGTACCACCACTCACTAGCTGTGGACTACTCAGGTTATCTCTAAGCATCTTTCAGATGGGGTTATACAAGTGCCTTCTCCAAAAGGTACCTGAGGACTAAATGACAAAACATTGATGAGCACTATTCACAGTAGCCGATAGATGGAAACAATGGAAATGCCCATCAATGCATGAACGGATAAACAAAATGTGGTTCATACATACGATGCAATACTACTGAGCATAAGAGAATTAAGTTCTGATCAGGGCTTCAAACCGGTTCATTCAGTCAAACCCCTGCTAAGAATTATGCATTCTCACCCCCAGATATACTGAATCAGAATCTACATTTTCACAAGATCCCCCAGATGATTCTTATGTATAATAAATTTTAAGAATCACTGCTCTGCTAGTGATCCTCAGAATTGGTCCCTAACCAGCAGCATTAATGTCATCTGGGAACTTGTTAGAAATGCAAATTCTCACCAGGGGTTCAAAACTGGAACCAACCAGTCCTGATACGTGCCACAACATGGGTGTACCTGGAAAACATCATGCTGAGTATAATAAGCCAGATACGACAGGACAAATGTTATATGATTCTGCTGATATGAAATATCTAGACTAGGTAAGTGTATACAGACCTAAGTTCATTAGTGGTTAACAGGACAGGCAGGCTGGGGGGTCGGGGGAGTGTTGGGGGGAGAAAAGGAGGACACTGAGCTTGTTAAAGGTGATGGAAAAATCTGGAAACAGATGATGGTTGCACAACATGATGAACACAGTTAATGGCAGTGAATTGTCCATGTGAAGAATGTCGAAATGGCAAATGTTTTGTTGCATATCTATGTGCCACAATTAAAAAAAAACCCGATGAGGCTCAGCACAGGCCTGATCCAGTGTTGACTGCTGTCATCATCATGACCGTAATTGGTGGTGTCAGCCAGCCCTTTCACAGTATTGAGGCCAAGGACTGTGTCTTCAGAGAATCAGTCTGCACGCTATCAAGGCCCCCAGGAGAGTCAGACGTGTTCGAGTTTGAGAAGCACTGAGAGAGAAACCAGGGTTGTAAACTCAAATGCCTACAGTGGATGGAGACAGCCAGAGTAAATTAACGAACGGGCCAGGGAGAGTTTTGAGCATGTTGATCAGCCTGTCTGCTCACAGCAATGTGGGCACCCGACTGAAAGCCAGAACATGGACTGGCTAGCAGGAACCCATCAGATTGCGTCTGTCAGTTCAAATTGGATAGAGGTGTTTGAGAACACAGGTAGTCAGACCCAGGTGGACACCGGGGCTGAGATGATGCAGACTTGGGACTGGCCACCACTTGGGCTGTGGCCATTCCCACAGTCCAGGAACCCAGCCAGAGAGAGTAACAGGCATGACGGGCTCAGCAGAAGTAGGCAACCACGTGGCCTCCAGAGAGACAGACAGTGGGTAGCAAGCTCCGATGACCTGCAAGCCTGGAGTGCGGGCACATGATTCCTAGGACTGTCCTTCTGCCCCATGCAACCAAACAATCCTCCAAGACACCATTCACGTATCAGAAGGCAGGAATTAAACAAATTCTTTAAATGGAAAAATGTGCAGTGGTTAAAAAAAATAAGGACAATTGATATGTACTGACACAGAAAGATGTCAAAGGCATATTTAAAAAGCAAGTTACAAATCCACATCTAAGGAGCCCTGGTGGTGCAATGGTTAAGCACTCAGCTGCTAACTGAAAGGTTGGCAGTTTGAACCCACCAAGCGGCTCCAAGGGAGAAAAGACCTGGCAACCTGCCCCGTCAAGATTACAGCCCAGAAAATTCTATGGGGCAGTTCTACTGTCAGATGGGGTAGCTACTGAGTCAAAATCACCCCAACAGCACCTAACAACAACAATCCACATATATACATACTTTAAACTCACTTTCATTTATAAAAATATATATAAACCAATGAACTGCATATAGCAACATGAATAAATCTTAACGCCTAACGCTGAATAAAAAAGGTGAAAAACAGAATGAGGTTTATAGCACAAACTCATTCCCCTGAATTAAAAACACATTCACGCCAGAACTATATGATATAGTTCACAATATCCGTACACAACAACATCGCTCACACACATTGGAGAGGGTACTCACGGTGGGGACGGGTGGGCAGTGAGCAGAGAATGTCTGTGGGACCAGGGATGAAGGAGGAAAGAATTTAATAAACGAAAATGAAGGGACTTTGCATGACAAATGATGACAGCGTGTGTCTCTGGCCGAATTCTAACGTGACCCCAATGAGTCACGCCCTTATGGAATCCCCAGCCCTGAGTGCAGGAGGAAACTGTGACTTGCTTCTAGCCCAAAGAAGATGGCAAAGGGGATGGGGGAGGATCTCCTTTGATTGAGAGTCCTTGGGTGGTACAAAAAGTGAAGAGCTTAACTACCAACTGAAAAGTCAGAGGTTCGAGTCCACCCAGAGACACCTCGGAAGAAAGGCATGGCAATCTACTTCTGAAAAAATCAGCCATTGAAAACCTTATGGAGGACAGTTCTACTCTGACACACATGGGGTTGCCATGACTTGGAACTGACTTGATGGCAACTGGTTACTGGTTATACGGCAAAGGTGACAGGATAACCAATCTCATGATTAAAATAGGTTAGGTAACCAATGTCATAAAACAATATGTGTACTACTGTTTCATGAGAAACTATTTGCTCTGTAAGCCTCCACCTGAAGTACAATAGAAAATAATAATAATAATAATAATAAAAAGAAAAATAGGTTAGGTAAGAGTCTGTCTCTGCAGACTGAAATTAAGAGATTCTCCTGCTGCCCCGTCGTGGAGGGCCCGTGAGATTTGCATGGCAAAGAACTGTGAGGCCTCTAAGAAGTAAGAGCTACCCCCGGCTGACCACCATCAAGAAAGCAAGGACCTCAGTCTTACCACCACAAGGAGCTGAATCCTGCCAACAACCAGCTGAGCCTGAAGAGGACGCCAAGCTCCAGAAAAGAATGCACCCCAGGCGACACCCCCATTGCAGCCTTGTGAGACCCTGAGCAGAAGACCCAGCTAGCTGTGCTCAGACTCCAGACCCACAGAAACTGTGAGGTGATAAATGTGTGTTGTTTTAAGGCGCTACATTTGCGGTAATTTGTTATGCAGCCGTGGAAACCTAATACAGCACGCCATGAAATGGGGAATATGATTACCTCAACTGTCTGCCCCTGAGGTAAAAGAAGAAATAAAATTAAACACGCATATGTTAGCATATGCATTAAAAATGGTCTTTAAAATTGGCTACTGTAATTGAGTTACTCTGGCTTCTTCAAGCGGTTCCCCCTCTACAGGGCCCATTTCTGCCTCTTTCATCATCTTAGTTAACACCTCTCTGGGCCCCTTCCAGGGTCTCTGTGTTCTTTTCGGAATGCGTGGCCCAGCTGGTTCAGAATTCCAATAAAGGCCTGCCTGCTGCAGAACACAGGAGCATTTCCCGGCCTTATCGGTCAGTCTGTGTATTGTATTCCCAGAATCGTGCTGACTCCATTCAGGGGTCAGTTACCAATGACCATCGTCCCCTCCTTAGGGAGGATTATGTCTGATCCACAATTCCTTATCCTACATTTAAATTGCTTTTGTGAGAGGTTTGTTATGGCTATTTGCTGGTGGCACAATGGTTCAGTGCTCGGCTGTAAACCAAAAGGTGAGTGGTTCGAACCCACCAGAGGCTCCACAGGAGAAAAGACCTGGTGATCTGCTCCCGTAGATCACAGCCTAGGAAACCCTATGGGGCAGTTCTACTCTGTCATCTAGGGTTACTATGAGTCAGAATCAACTCAACGGCACATAACAACAACAACAGTTTTTTGGAGGTTTGGGGACATTATTTAAATGAAGTAACTGTTACAGGTTGAATTGTGTCCCCCCAAAATAGATACGGAAGTCCTAAGCTCTGTACCTGTGAATGTGATACTGTTTAGAAAGTCTTGTCAGGGCTCCTTGACAGAATGTTAGGCAGCCATTATGACTTATTTTTTTAAGCATCTGAAACATGGGAAAAAAATGACCATATAATGGTAAGTTAAAAAAAAATTGCCGTTGAGTCGATTTCAACTCATAGTGACCCTATAGGTCAGAGTAGAACTACCTCATAGAGTTTCCAAGGACTGCCTGATGGATTTGAACTAGCTGACCTTTTGGTTAGCAGCTGTAGCACTTAACCACTATACCACCAGGGTTTCCAAGGGTAAGTTAAGGCTATAGTATTATCTATATGGTATGTTTACAAGCAACCCCTGTCTTAAGACTTCATTTTGGAAGATGGTAAAAAGTCAAATCCAAAGACAAAATGTTACAGATTGATCATGAAGATAAAATACATAAAGGAAATAAACACCTTTACAAATATTGGAGCCCTGGTGGCGTAGTGGTTAAGAGCTCAGACTGCAAACCAAAAGATTGGCTCTTGGACTCCACCAGCGCTCCTTGGAAACTCTATGGGGCAGTTCTACTCTGTCCTATAGGGTCATTATGAGTTGGAATCAACTCTGTGGCAACAGGTTTACAAATATTAAATGTATCAAACCCAACACAATATAAAAGCTGTGTGGTAAATGAAACTTTGGTGAGATGTTTAGATGCTGGACTGAGACAATATAGCAATTCAACAAAATGTGGACCAAAAACATCTTTTTCTGGCCAATTTCCCTAAAGCAAGCAGAAGGATTCCTCAGTGTTCCAAAGACCTTCCATTTGGATTCAAAGTTAGCCTTAGCTATCTCTAAAATTATCATGGCTGGTCCACAGACCACAATTGAGTAGCGAGGTTCTCAGTAAGACACAGTCCTTGGCCTTCATATTAAAATAATGATGACACCGTTAATTATAATGACAACGAGGTCTTCCCTGATTTCACTTTTAAAATTACAAGCCCCCTCCACTCCTTACCCCCTTGCCTGTGTTGTTTTTCCCCAACCACTTGTCACCATCTGTCACATCACCATTTTCATTGCATCCAAGATGCCATTTACCATGAGATACACCATGATTGTATGCACCACTAAAAACGAAAAAACAAAAAAAAGCCAATTAAACTAAGACACAACGCCTTAACAATAGCCGTGCATCTGTTACACGCGTCAGTTACACTAGCCTCTCAATGTTTGAAAATTTGCTTCTCATCTATTCCAAAGGGATTTGGCCATTTCTCCTGCGTTTACTAGCGCTGCTTGGCTAATAGCGACAGGTGATCCTTCTGGACTTATCTCAATAACCAAATGCAACACAGCTGCACCTGCTTTTGAGTATCTTCCTTGCTTAAATCCTATAAAGCAGGTGGGTGTTGCTTTGCAAAAAAATACGCAATGCTCATTGCTCCAAAGACAACATCAAACAAAGGCCCGATACTCTTTCCATGCCTTTCTGCTTACACAATAACGTTGCCAAACCAGAGTGTAGTCCTAAGACATTTTAAACGGCAAGTACACACAACACATGGAATTTCAACAGTGCACATAATGGGACAAAAGTGACAGCCGTGCGAATGGTGATAATGAGGTTTGCACATGAACAAACAATGAAAATCACGACTATTTCCTGCCCAAGACCAAGCATAGCACCGCAGCTCCTAAAACTGTCAAATGAGTCCATTTCAAAGATAAGCAAACTGGGAGTTCTCTGCATTTTAGAATTTATAACATATGGCATTTATTTTACTTGTTTATCATCCCCTCTCTGACTAGAATGAAAACTTTGTGAGAGCAGGGGTTTTTATCACTCCTATTTTCTGCTGTATTTTCAAAGCCTAGAACAGTGCCTGGGGCAGATTGATGAACATTTGCTGAATGAATGGTTCAGTTTTGCCATGTGGCTTGAGCCATTATCAGAACCATGTCTATACAGATTGCATGATATACCAGTTGCTGTGGGGTTGATTCCAACTCATGGTGACTCCATGTGTGTCAGAGTAGAACTATGCTCCATAGAGTTTTCAATGGCTGATTTTTCAGAATTAGATCACCGGGCCTTTCTTCCAAGGTGCCTCTGGGTAGACGTGAACCACTAACCTTTTGGTTAACAGCCCAGTGTGTTAACTGTTTTGACCACCGAGGGACTCCACTGCATTATATAGACAATCCTAATCCAAGTGTTAGGAGCCCTGGTGGAATAACGAGTAGGCACTTGGCTACTAACTGAAAGTTTGGCAGTTCGAACCCACCCAGTGGCTCTGTGAGAAAAAGACCTGGCGATCTGCTCCCATAAAGATTACAGCCTAGGAAACCCTACGGGGTAGTTCTACTCTGTCACATGGGGTTGCCATGAGTCGGAATGGACTCAATGGCACCTAACAACGACAACAAATCCAAGTTTTGCTCCTTATCATGAGAATCTAACTTACTATAATTCAGCACATAGATACCTCATGGGTTGATGTCACATGTAAAACTATGCTAAAATAAACTTTTACAAACATATAAAGCTTGAAGTTTTTTTTTTTTTTTTAAACTCTCCACCCCTACCCACTACCCCTAGGCCCTGGTGACCACTGATCTTTTGTCTCGAAGGTTCAAGGCCAGGGAGAAAAGCAGGGACAACAGGTATGGTTGGTCCTGCCTTAGGTCGGCCCTTAACTAACAGGAGAATTCTGAATCCTTGTCTTTTTGCAAACACATTTTAACCCTCCAACCTGCCTTGTGCCTTTTTGCACCCTGCAAATCCAGCATAATGTCCTGAACTGCATTTAACAAATGTTGGTTGATTATTGTATTTGAGATCCCAGTGCAATCAATCCTTAAAAAAAAACTTCAACTAGATAGTAGACCAGAATCATCTTCGGTAAAGGGAAAGACAACACACAATACAGGGGAAGTCAGAACATCTGGACCAAAGCAAAAGTAAGGAAGTTTCCTGGACACATCCAAACACTTTGAGGGACAGTGGCTGGGGCCTGGGGGCCATGGTTTCAGGGGACATCTAAATCAATTGGCATAGCATAGTTTATAAAGAAAATGTTCTACATCATACTTTGGTGAGTGGCATCTGGGGTCTTAAAAGCTTGGGAGTGGCCATCTAAGATATATCAACTGGTCCCATCCCACTTGGAGCAAAGGAGAATGAAGAAAACCAAACACACAAGGAAAATACTAGCCCAAAGGACTAAAGGACCAAATGAACCAGAGATGCCATCAGCCTGAGACCAGAAGATCTACCTGGTGCCCAGCTACCACAAATGACTGCTCTGACAGGGAACACAACAGAGTCCTGGACAGAGCAGGAGAAAAATGTAGAAGAGAACTCAAATTCATGTAAAAAGACCAGACTTAATGGTCTAGCAGAGACTGGAGGAACCTCCAAAACTATGGCTCCCAGACGCACTGTTAACCCAGAACTGAAACCATTCCCGAAGCCCCCTCTTCAGACAAAGATTAGACAGGACTATAAAACAAAAAGTAATACATGTGAGGAGTGTGCTTCTTAGTTCAATCCCATATATAAGACCAAATGGGCAGCTCCTGCCCAGAAGGAGGAGGAGAAGGCCGGAAGGGACAGGAACTGGACAGACGGACACAGGAAACCCAGGTAGAAAGGGGGACTGCAACTAATGTCACAAAACAATACGTGTATAAATTTTTGAATGAAAAATTAATTTGAGCTGTAAACTTCCACCTAAAGCACAATTTAAAAAAAAAAAAAAAACCCTTCAAGGTGGAAGCAACCCAAGTGTCCATCAACAGATGAATGGATAATCAAAATGTGGTATATACACACAATGGAGTATTAGCCGTGAAGAGAGATGAAGTTCTGATACCTGCCACCCCATGGATGAACCTTGAAAACATTACGCTGAGTGAAACCAGTCAGTCACAAAAGGACAAATATTATATGATCCTACTAATATGAAATATCTAGAATTGGCAAAACCATCAAGACAAAAGACTAGTGATCACCAGGGGCTGAAGGGGTGGGGAGTTAAAAAAATACTTTAAGTATTTTTTTTTTATTAAAAGATGGTATTGGGACCTCAAACACTGTGCCACAGTGCCCATTCTGGATGGCTTCAAGGATGCAACCCTGCAGTCACACAGGGCCCTGCACTCAGAAGGGTCCCACGCTTGGTTACTGCTCTGCTGTCACCAGCTTGATAGTCTTATTTTGTCTTTGACCTTATGTTTTATAAGTGAAGTCCAACAGGAGAATGGAGCTTATGCACGAATAGAGGAAATATGCAAATATGCGTGTCCGCTGCTGCTTGTGTATAGCATCAAGATGTCCCGTGAGAATTCCAGTAAACCAGATGTGTTCGAGTTAGTCAGCCTCAAAGCGAGTACAAGGCAAGCGTGTTGCAGCTACTATGACTGAGTAAGCAGAGACATTGACAACCCCAAGAGGACATGTGTTGTGTTCAAATCAGATCTTGCTTTAAACAGAAAAAAGGCAATGGCATCCTAAAAAACAGGAACACCGAATCCTATCATTTCCTTTCTTAAGGAATGCATTACCTGCTCTATTAGCCAACCATTTATGCTGAAAGTGATGCCATCGAAGGGAGCAATAGGGCAACCCATAATTCCTTTTCCTTTCTGTCTTTCAGCAAAAAAGAAGACCCTCAAAGAGATGGACTGACACAGTGGCTGCAACAACGGGCTCAAACACAGCAACAACTGTGAAGATGGTGCAGGACCGGGCAGTATCTCTATCTGTTGTACGTTGGGTCACTGTGAGTCGGAACTGACTCCACGGTACCTAACAACTACGAGCTGAAGATAGCGTTGGTAGACTGCACACATACCAAGAATTGAAATAAAAACAGTTGAGTTAGTTTTGTGCAGAATTTCCATTGTTCTGCCAAGAACAACATACATATGCGTGGTCGAGCTTTGAAACACGAATTGTGTCATTTCGGTAATCTGAGTTATACACTCTTATATTCACATTTAAAACAGGCATTGCATAATACAAAGATGAATTATAAAATTCATGTTAATAATTTGACATTTTAATTTTCCTTTAGTTAGAACAACAATCTATAGCAAGTAAAAAACACTCTGACAAGCTGAGAGAGACCATGGAAGAAAGGAAAAAATTTTATATTTTATTACTTTTGTAACACTTTTTCTTGCTTTTTTAACAAGGGCCCCACCTTTTCCTTTGCACTATCCATCGCTGTTGAGTTGATTCTGACTCATAGCGACCCTGAAGGACAGAGTAGAACTGCTCCATAGGGCTTCCAAGGAGCAGCTGGTGGATTCGAACAGCTAACCTTTTGGTAAGCAGCTGAGCTTTTAAACCACTCTGCCACCAGGGCTAAGCCCTGCAAATTAGGTTGCCGGTTCTGCGCCTGGCACATAGCAGGAACTCCATAACTATGTGAATGAATCCACAAATGCTCCCACAGTAGAGTACTGTTAAAGCCCTGGTCGGAGTAGCTGGCACAGGGAGACTGTACTCTTCGACCATCTCTCCATTAGAACTGTAACAGGGTACACAACCATTACCCCAGTTGTACTCCTATTTCATCAGGCAGCGGCGGTTCAGTGGTAGAGTTCTCACCTTCCGTATGATAGACCTACGTTTGACTCGCAGCCTATGTACCTCATACACAGCCCCCACCTGTCTGTCAATGGAGGCTTGCATGTTGCTATGATGCAACACATTTCAGCATAGCTTCTAGACTAAGATGGACTATAAAGAAAGGCCTGGCAATATCCATTGGATCACAACAGTCTGATACACAACCAGTCATGGGGATGGTGC
This sequence comes from Trichechus manatus latirostris, assembly GCF_000243295.1. NCBI lineage: Eukaryota > Metazoa > Chordata > Mammalia > Sirenia > Trichechidae > Trichechus > Trichechus manatus. Next base: position 13,333,857 of record NW_004443944.1, read on the forward strand.
AAGACTGGGCAGCATTTCATTGCATCGTGTAAGGGCTCATCATGAGTCAGGGCCAACTCCCCGGCAGCTAACAACAATTCCTACTTCCTTTGCACAAATTCACACAAGGCTGGAGCTTTCTGACAAGAGCCTCTATCCATCCTTTGCCATTCTCCTTGCAAATCCCCAGAGGCCAGCAGGAGCTACTGACAGCTACAATGTTCTGAGGACCTAGATGTAAAGAGCAGGATGCTATTGCAGACTGGCCCACTTTCACTAAACTCCCTTCGCCCAGGGGCACTTTACTGCCTCCTGTTCCCAGACACTCCCCTTCACAAACTGCTTCCCATCTGCACTTCCGGGACAGGGACTGTTCCTAAAGTAATGGCTAAAAGCTGCAGAGAGCTATCTGCCAAATTCATTTCGGTGCCTGGGGGGGACCCATGAATTCCCTGCTTCCAGCCCTTCTGCATCTTTAACTACATTCCTCTGTTATCAGTTGGCCTCCTAGCTGGGAAGTACTCCAGCCAGCTATTTGTGGCTTATCTTTGCTGAAAGGCCAAAGTAAAGAAAATAGCCCACAACGGAGTCTCTTCACTTTGTAATTTTTTATCCCAGGTACGGAGGAGTAGGATTTCCTCCCACCTCTCTCCATTCTTCTACCCAGTGTTCTGGAACAATGGACTTTTGTATTCTTTCTGTTCTTTGCAAGTGGCAGCTGTGGCCTTTCTAATCTTATCCCCACAGAGCTGTGCTATTTTGTTCGGCACCTTTCTAATTAGCCAGGCTCCTTTCCACGTGCCCTGGCTGTCCAGTTTGCCCTTGAACTCAGCATAAAGCTCTGTGTTCTGGCAGCGTGGGTGTCTTGCTACCCTCCACTCATCTACTTGCACACCTATAGTGATGATCATACACACATACAAGATGTTGTAACAGTGGCAGCAATTGAGTGCTGAGGTACTACTTAGTACCTGGCTTCTAGATGCAGCATCTCACCTTTTACGAATAACCCCATGAAGGGAGGGATTATCATCCTCATTTCACAGAAGAGCAAAGAGAGGCACAGAGAAGTTAGGAAAACGCTCATGAGCGATGGGGCCAGGAAACAAACCCAGGGCTCTCCGACTCCACAGTCCGTGCTGTTTCCACTCCCCTGTGCTGTTACGTATGCAAGGAACAAACATTCATTGAGCATCCGCTGTACGCAAGGAAGAAACAGTCCTTGAGTGCCCGCTGTACACCATGACGTGACCTCACTGAACAGCATCCTCCTGGTCTCTTCCATCATCACGTGTTCTCCATGGACACGGAGATTTTTGTCCCCATTTGTTTCCTAGTGACACTTACCAGGTACAGATTTAAGGACTTCTCTTCTCCTAGTTGGAGCCCTGGTGGCACAGGGGTTAAGAGCTCAGGCTGCTAACCAACAGGTCGGCAGTTGGAATTCACCAGCTGCTCCTTGGAAACCCTATGGGGCAGTTTTACTCTGTCCTATAGGGTCGCTATGAGTCAGAATTGACTCAACAGCAACAGGTTTGGGGTTTTGGGTTCTTCCCCTAGTTAGGCTTTCCTTTCCATCCTAGAGAACTATATTTACTCTTGGTAAAGTAGAGGGTCAGCGAAAACAAGGAAACAAACCCTCAGTGAGATGGACTGGCACAACAGTCCATTTGGCTCAAACATATCAAAGATCCTGAAGATGGTGCAGGACCGGGCAGTGCTTCATCTGGTTATGCATGAGGGTCATGAGTCCGAGCAGACTTATAGCAGCTAACAACAACAGCATTCACTGTATTTGTTCCCAAACCTAGAAGTGCATGCTATTACTCAGGGATGTGCTCCTCCCCAATGCAGATTCCTGGAGCCCCAAACCTACTGAATCGGGACCTCCAGTGGTGAGCCCAGAAATCTCTCTTTTACAAGCTCATCAGGTTGAAATATGCCAGAATCCAAAAGACAAATATTGCATGATGGCACTTATGTGAAGTGTCAGAAGAGGCAAATGCATAGAGGTAGAAGGATATCAGTGGTTACCAGGGGCTGGGGACAGGGCAGGATGGGGAGTTATTCCTAAGGGGTCTAGCATTTCCATTTGGGGGATGATGAAAAGTTTTGGAAGAAAATAGTGATTAAGGTTTTACAACACTATGAATGTAATTAATGTCACTGAATTGTACACTTTAAAATGGTATATTTTATGTCACATATTTTACAATAAAATTTTTAAAAAAGCTCATCAAGCAATAAGGTCGTAGCAGGTCCAAGCCTGGCATTTGGGAACCACCAAAGTCCCTCTATCTTTATTGATGCTACTTAAACTTCATTGTGCAGAGCCCTGGTGGCGCAGCTTGGCTGCTAACTGAAAGGTCAGCTGTTTGAACCCACCAGCCGCTCCAAGGGAGAAAGATGTAGCAGTGTGCTTCCATAAAGATTACAGCCTTACGTCTGGGGTCTTAAAAGCTTGCAAGCGGCCATCTAAGATGCATCAATTGGTCCCAACCACCTGGAGTAACAGAGAATGAAGAACACCAAAGATACAAGGAAAGTATTAGCCCAAGAGACAGAAAGGGCCACATAACCCAGAGACTTCATCAGCCTGAGACCAGAAGAACTAGATGGTGCCCGGCTACCACCAA
>NW_004443944.1:13336571-13372213 GCF_000243295.1 Trichechus manatus latirostris
TTCAGACAGGGATTGGACTGGACTGTGGGACATAAAGTGATACTCGTGAGGAGTGTGCCTCTTAGCTCAAGTAGATACAAGAGACCAAATCGGCAGTTTCTGTCCAGAGGTGAGATGGGAAGGCAGAGAGGGTTAGGAGCTGGTTGAATGGACGTGGGGAATCAGGGGTGGAAAGGAGAAGTGTGCTGTCACAGTATGGGGAGAGGAATTAGAGTCTCATAACAATTTATGTATAAATTTTTGTAATGGAAAAGAGGAAAAGAAAGATTACAGCCTTAGAAACACTATGCGGCAGTTCTGCTCTGTCCTGTAGGGTGGCTATGAGTCAGAATCAATGCTACACAATGAGTTGGGTACATATGAATCACCTGGGGATCTAGCTGACCTGCAGGTTCTGGTTCAGCAGGTCTGGGATGGGGCCTGAGATGCTGCATTTTCACAAGCTCGCAGGTGATGCTGATGCTACAGGTGCTGAAACCACACTGCGAGTAGTGAGGGTTTAGGTCAGTGGTTCTCTGCCCTGGCTAAACATTAGTATCACCTGGGGAGCTTTTAGCACTAAACTGCCTGGGCCCCACCCCTAGAAAGCAATTAAACAGTTTAGAATAAAGTCAGTGTCCTGGAGCCTGCTTATATCCGCTTGAGAAGGCCTATCGTTAATTTTTCAGGAATTTTGTGAGCCAGTTGGTAAACGCAGCCATTAACAATCAGCTATATAAACTGAAAAATTAAATTACACTAAAAACAAAGATAATGAATATTCAAAACTCATCAGTTTCTGTTTTACTGTTATCTATGCTCTTGAAGTTGTCTCTTGTATCTGTGCAACAATTGTGAGGATGGCACAGGATGTGGCAGCGTTTCATTGTGTTGTACGCAGGGTCGCTATGCGCGGGAACCGACTCTCGGGCACCTAACAACAACACTATCTGTCTGCTGGAAATACTGTATCATGGTGTGCTACTCCGCATCTCTCCCCGACTCTCCATTCAGAGATGGCGGCAGTGGGAGGGGGATTTGCACCTCCGAAATCTGCAACCAAATCAGGGCTGATCTCCATAGAAAGCTGGTTGTTTAACAACTACCTCTGCACCACTGACCATGGCCCTCCATTACCTGCAAGCATCACAATCACCTGCCTGTTAAGACTGCAGGTAGCTGAACTACCCTGATTTCCTGACTGCAGCTGTGGGGGTGGGACTTGGGACTCTGGGCATTGTTGAACAAGTGCTCCAGGTGAATCTTATCTACAATGAAGTTGCCTTGGAATCTCAATTAAGCTTCCCCCCTCCCCTTTATTCTGTTGTTGAAAATATACATAGCAGAACTTACAGCAATTCAACAACTTCTATAGGTAAAACTTAGTGACACTGATTACATTCTTCAAGTTGTGCAACCATTCTCACCCTCCTTTTCCGAATTGTTCCTTCCCCATTGACATAAACTCACTGGTCCCTAAGCTTCCTACCTAACCTTTCGAGTTACTGTTGCCAGTATGATCCTTTATAGATAGTTCTTTAAGAAAGCACAATGTTCAAGGCAAACATTAATTACTAATTAAGCTGTTATTTGGTTTTAAGACTTCAGGGGATATTTTTGATTTAAAGTTTAAAGATTATCTCAGGGCAATATTTTCCAGGATTCATGCAGCATCTGTGGCTCCAGAAAGTCTGAATTCCAGGTGAACTTGAAATTCTGTTCTACATTTCCCCCCTTTTGATCAGGATTCTGCTATAGAATTAAAAGTAACCGGGTATCAATTAAATCTTCTAAATTAGCAAACCTCACATTGGATTAAGACCTGGCCTCACTGGCACCCTTCTCTTTTTGCTCTAGGAAATCATTTCCAGGGCGTTTTGAAAAATCTTTTGATCCAGGATCCTGGGAGTTGCCATCCCATCAAAATTGTGGGCAAAGCACTTCTTCACCCACACATCAACAGACAGGCACATCAAGAAGCTCCACAGAGGCCTTATCCTCCAAGTGTCCTTTGTTTCTGACCCACAGCAAAGTGTATTGGCCTCTGATTTTTCCTAGTAAAGATGGCTTGTTGCCTGGAATTTTCCAGATGTCTCATCAGGGTTATGTCAGACCCTTTTGAGATGATCGGAGAAATTAAAGAGTCAAGACACTAAAAGACTAGGATGCAAAGAAAGTTTTTCAGAATAGTATCCCCTAAAGCTTTCTTGTAGGAGCCCTGGTGGTGCAATGGTTAAGTGCTTGGCTGCTGACCAAAAGGTCAACAGTTCAAACCCACTAGCCCCTCCATAGGAGAAAAGACCTGGTGATCTGCTCCCCTAAAGATCCATGTGTATTAGTCTTCTATTGCTGCATAACAAATTATCACAAATTTAGCAGCTTAAAACAACACAGATTTATCACCTCACAGTTCCCATGGGTCAGGAGTCTAGAAGGGGGTTAGCGGGTCCTCTGCTCAGGGACTCACCGGGCTGAAATCAAGGTATTGGCTAGGGCTGTGGTTTTCATCTGAGCTTCTGCAGTAGCCAAGTACTACTTGGATTATGATTTAGTTAATCTTTCTTTAAGGAGTCCTAGTGGCACAACACTAAGCACTCAGCTGCTAACCTAAGGGTTGGCGGTTCAAACACACCCAATAGCTCCATGGGAGAAAGGCCTGGCAATCTGCTTTCATAAAGATTACAGCCTAGAAAACCCTATGGGGGCAGTTCTACTGTGTCACATAGGGTCACTATGAGTTGGAATTGATTCGATGGCATCCGACAACAATTTTTCTTTAAATAAACTCGCTTGAAAAAAACTCAATTTTGTTCTAAGCAATAACATTCATAAAAGTCACCAAATTGATGGTCAAGTTTTCCAAAAATATGTTAAAATAAACTTATCACTATTAAAAAAAATTTTAATGTTCCATCTAAAATCATCCTGCATACCAATTCCATACACACTATACTTTAGAATGACTTCCTGGGCCATATTTGGACTTCGTAACACCACCACTTGCACTAGGTGGTCACGGGCAACTTACAAGTGATTTCTGCTGCCAACCAGGCAGAGAGAACCTACAGCAGCCAGGCTGCTGGGCCCTGGTAAGTGCTGGCTTGAGGCAGATGCATGCTTTTTCATATAGATGCCTCCGTGGGCTTGGTGCACACAATATTAGCACCAGAAAAGGATTTCCACAGCACGTCCCACAGGGTACCCAGATGCTTTGTAATCTTAGTAAACCTCAGTCATTTCACAATACTGTGAGGCAGTTACCATCATCCCCACTTTACAGATGAGGAAACTGAGACTCAAGAAAGTTCCAGGACAGACTGAAATTCAAGTGTAGGTCCTGATTCCGTTCAGCAGTATTTTCCATAACAGACCACAACTACCACAGCCTCCACCAGAGTGAGTCCAGTACAACTAGATGGTACCCAGCCATCACCACTGACTGCTCTGACCAGGACAACAGAAAGTCCTGGACAGAGCTGGAGAAAAATGTAGAACAAAATTTTAACTCACAAAGAAAGACCAGACTTACTGGCCAGACAGAGACTGGAGAAACCCCATGAGTATGGCCCCCGGACACCCTTTTAGCTCATTAGTGAAGTCATTCCCATTCAGCCAAAGACTAGACAGCCCATAAAACAAAACAAGACTGGTGGGGCACAACAGCCCAGGGACAAGGACTAGAAGGCAGGAGGGGACAGCAAAGCTGGTAATAGGGAACCCAAGGTTAAGAAGGGACGGTGTTGACATGTTGTGGGGTTGTTAACTATTGTCATGAAACAATATGTATACCGTTCAATGAGAAATTATTTGTTCTGTAAACCTTCATCTAAAGTACAACAAAAAAAATAAAATATAGAAAAAACAGAAAAAAACTTTTTTCCATACCCACACCATTCTTTCCCAAACAGCCTGCTCACTATCTCCCAGTGACCATTTTCCCTTTCTCTCTTAGTAATGGAGTCCCTGGGTGGTGCAAACAGCTAATGTGCTCCACTGCTAACCAAAAGGTTGAAAGTTTGAGTCCACCCAGAGGTGCCTTGGAAGAAAGACCTGGCAATCTGCTTCCAGAAAAACAGCTATTGAAAACCCTATGGAGCACAGTTCTGCTGACACACATGGGGCTCACAAATTTTGTAGCTGAGCACATGGCTACTAGGAACTAAGATTGCATCTCCTAGCTCCTTTGTAGCTAGGAGTAGCCATGTGACTAATGCTATTTTTCTAGTAAAGATGGTGTGTTGCCTAGAATTTTCCAAACGTCTCACTGGGGTTATGTCAAGATGAGTGAGTAGAAGGGATGTGTGCAACTTCTGGGGAGAGTCCTTCAAGAGAATATTAGTCTTTGCCCTTTCTCCTTCCTGTTGGCTGGAATGCAGACATGATGGCAGGAGCTGCAACAGTTCTTTTGCACAACGAGGTAACTTTGGAAAATGGAAGCCATGCACAGTAAAGCAAATAAGCTGGAAGGATCTGGAGTCCCTAAAGACTTTATAGAGCAAAACTGCCCTACCAGCCCTAAAATGCCTCCTCTGGACTGTTAGATGAGAGAGAAATATACCCTGACCTTGTTTAAGCCACTGTGATCTGGGTCTCTGTTATTCACAGCTAAACCCTTTCATAACTAATAGAAAGTCACAGTGAGGAAGGGAAACATCAAAGTTTCAACGCCCCCCATTTTACAGAATGAGTCCTTTGTTTCCTTGGAAACAGAATACCTGGTCCACAGCAGGGCCGTGGGAACAGGAGAGACAGCTGAGTCATGGCCCACAGGTGATAATTTGTAAGCACTTAATCCACTTAGGCGGGACTGGAGCAAGTCCTCAGTACCTGCCACCTACAAGCAATCTGGTGCTGCAGCTCCTTCGGACAGCTCCTCTTAATGATGTGCTTCCTGTAAGCCAGCTCCTTACTGGGAATTAAAAAAACAAAATCAAAGCAGCCCCACCAAGCATGCCAAGCACTGACAAATATCAGATCAAAGCCAGCCAGGCTGGCGAAACTCTGCCGCCTTCTTCCCTGAGCTTGCTGGGGGAATTTGGAAAATAGCAGATGACGGTGATGAACGGCAATCAAAACTTCATTAGGGGTGGAGGGAGGAAGGAGCCCAAGCCAAGTAATGCCCACCCAGAGATGGCAGGGAGCAAAGGCGCAGCTGTTGGCAGGAACACATCAGACAAGCCCTGGTGTGCTGTTGGGCAAGGAAGGAAAACGTTTTCATTTCTTGAAGCATCTCCAGTGTTGATCTAACTCTACTGGGTCTATAGCACTGGTCCAGCCCCTGGAATTCTGCCGTGACATTTTCTCACTTGTCTAATTGTTATTTCTCACATCAACACAAATTGGAGGTAGAATCCTTCCCGACTGCAACCACCTCCAGGCCAAACAACCCACTGGATTCTCCCCAGGTGGCTTTCAATGGTGCTGCCAACAGCCAATTTCTGGAATATCAATTCTCACTGCCCCTTCTCTGTTAGGTCCAACAAGGGAGGCAAGACACTGTTAGCCTGGCAGAAGGAGAAAAAATGTAAAAAATCTATGGACATCAGCATCCAGAATCGGAGAGCTAATGGTAACTACTACTATTTATTTATTGCCTATAATGCATCAGGCATTGTGCTGGGTAATTTATATCTTTAGTAATAATGGCTAATATGTATGGACCATTTACTATATTGTTGTTGTGTGCCATCGAGTCGATTCAGACTCGTAGTGACCCTGTATGACGGTAGAACTGCCCCAAAGGGTTTCCTAGGCTGCCATCTTTACGGGAGCGGATGGCCAGGTCTTTTCTCCCACAGAGCGGATGGAGGGTTTGGACTGCCAACCTTTCAGCCGAGGTTGAACAGCCAAGCGCTTAACATTGTGCCACCACGGCCCCTCCGTTTACTATACACCAGGCATTATATTAAGCACCTTTACATGTATTAACTCACTTGACCTTCTCAAAAACCCTACGAGGTAGGTACTGTCCTTATTCCCATGTTACTGGTAAGGAAACTGAGGTACAGCAGTGGGTGGATTTCTCAAAGTCACACAGCTAAGAAGTGGCGCAAACCCAGGACTGGAACCCAATGCAAAGCCAATTTCTTCTACTGCGGAGTGAAAACATGAACAAACAGAATGAATAGGGGGTGGAGGTACTAAGACGTTGAGAAGTTTGCACATCCCCATCAGCACCTACCCCCTTACCCAGCTTTACCTTTCTCCACAGAACTTATCCCTATATTATGGGTTTGTTTACTTGTTCGTTGCTACACTCCTGCATTAGGATGCCAGCTCAATGAAGGCAAAGATTTTTTACTGTTTTGTTTTCTTCTGTATCCCCAGCTCCTAGAAGAGTGCCAAGCATAGCAGGTGCTCAGTTAATACTCGAGGAAGGAAGAAAGACAGGATTGGAAGGGAGGAGGGGAGAAGAAGTCAAGAAAGGTTCAAGGGAGGTTAGATGAGTAGCTTAGAGGGCAGTGAGTTTAAGTCAATGGTGGTTGAACAATTTGGAGAAGGATGGTTGCACAACTTGAATGTAATCAATGTCACCGAGTTGTACATGTAGAAATTGTTGAAATGGTGTATGGCTGTGTATATTTTCCCCAAAAGAAAAAAAAGGGTTCAATGGCATGGAGCACTGTTTCAAGAAAAAGAAAACAGAAACTTTTTCTTGAAAAAGGAATATGTAGGTAGGGTTAGAAATGATGAAATAAAAGAGCTGAACAGAGGATTTCAAAGGGTGGCTCAAGAAGACAAAGTAAAGTACTATAACGACATGTGCAAAGACCTCGAGATGGAAAACCAAAAGGGAAAAACACACTTTGCATTTCTCAGATTGAAAGAACTGAAGAAAAAATTCAAGCCTTGAGTTGCAGTATTGAAGAATTCTATGGGGAAAATATTAAGCGACCCAGGAAGCATCAAAAGAAGATGGGAAAAATACACAGTCACTATACCAAAAAGAATTTGTTGACATTCAACCATTTCAGAAGATAGCATATAATCAGGAACCAATGGTACTGAAGGAAGAAGTCCAAGCTACAATGAAGGCAATGTTGAAAAATAAGGCTCCAGGAATTGACAGAATACCAGTTGAGATGTTTCAACAAATGGACGCAGCGCTGCAAGTGCTCACTCGTCTGTGCCAAGAAATTTGGAAGACAGCTACGTGGCCAACCGATCGGAAGAGACCCAAATTTATGCCTATTCCAAAGAAAGGTGATCCAACAGAATGCAGAAATTATCAAACAATATCATTAATATTACACGCAAGTAAAATTTTGCTGAAGATCATTCAAAAGCAGCTGTAGCAGAACCTCGACAGGAAACTGCCAGAAATTCAAGATGGATTCAGAAGAGGATGAGGAATGAGGGGAATCATTGCTGATGTCAGATGGACCTTGGCTGAAAGCAGAGAATACCAGAAAGATGTTTACCTGTATTTTATTGACCATGCAAATCCATTCAACTGTGTGGATCATAGAAAATTATGGATAACATTGTGAAGAATGGGAATTCCAGAATACTTAATTGTGCTCATGAGGAACCTGTACATAGATCAAGAGGCAGTCGTTCAAACAGAACAAGGGGATACTGCATGGTTTAAAGTCAGGAAATGTGTGCATCAGGGTTGTATCTTTTCACCACACCTATTCAATCTGTATGCTGAGCAAATCTGAGAAGCTGGACTATATGAAGAAGAACGGGGCATTGGGATTGGAAGAAGACTCATTAACAACCTGTGTTATGCAGACGACACACCCTTCCTTGCTGAAAGTGAAGAGAACTGAAGCACTTTACTGACGAAGATCAAAGACCACAGCCTTCAGTATGGATTACACCTCAACATAAAGAAAACAAAAATCCTCACAACTGGACCGATAAGCAACATCATGATAAATGGAGAAAAGGTTGAACTTGTCAAAAATTTCATTTTACTTGCATCCCAATCAACACCCACGGAAGCAACAGTCAAAAAATCAAATGATGCATTGCATTGAGTAAATCTGCTGCAAAATGCCTCTTGAAAGTGTTAAAGAGCAAAGATGTCACCTTGAAGACTAAGGTGTGCCTGACCCAAGCCATAGTGTTTTCAATTGCCTCATATGCATGAAAAAGCTGGACAATGAATAAGGAAGGCTGAAGAAGAATTGAAGCCTTTGAATTATGGTGTTGGTGAAGAATATTGAATATACCATGAACTGCCAAGAGAACGAACAAATCTGTCTTGGAAGAAGTACAGCCAGAATGATCCCTTGAAGCAAGGATGGGGAGACTACGTCTCACATACTTTCGACAACTTATTGGGAGGGCTCAGTCCCTGGAGAAGGACATTGTGCTTGGTGAAGTAGAGGGCCAGCAAAAAAGAGGAAGACCCTCAATGAGATAAGACTGATGCAGTGGCTGCAACAATGGGCTCAAGCATAACAACGGGATTGTGACGATGGCACAGGACCAGGCAGTGTTTCGTTTGGTTGTACACAGGGTCGCTATGAATCAGAACCGACTCAACAGCACCTAACAACAACAACAAGTAGGGTTAGAGAATAAGTCACTTGGGTGGGGGTACAGGGAAAAACTCTTGAGATAGGGTTTGGTTGGAAATAAATGCCTACAAGACGATGTTGAAGGTAATAACAAAGTAATTCACAGTTAGCCTTAGTACAAGAGAGACAACAAGGAGAGATGGGAACAGCAGCAAACTGAAAAACTCATGCTCTTTCCAGGGTAGTGAAGGGTGGTGGCCATATTCAGCTCCAGCCAATTTTTGCCACAGAGAAATGAAGCCTCCAAATCCAGGTCTTTGTAAAATATTCCAACTTTTTATGTTGGTGTCAAAATCCAATTTGTTGTTGTTGTTGTTAAATGCCATAGGAATGGGGGTGACTGTAGCTAGGCTGGACTAACCATCCCACAGATAACTAAAAAATCTGGACAACATTTTTAAAAACAACTATTTGAAGACTCTAGACAGCACCCAAAATCAGATAGAGGAGACTCTGCGCTTAAAAGACAAGAACTATAATGCGTGATCTTTGCGTATTTGTGCCTTTTTGCCTGAAGGCACACCCCAATTTACAAGTAGCTCAGAGTGACAAAAATCTGCAGACTTTCTGACTTGAGGTGTCAAAGGACAGAGTTTAGGGGGTAGAAAAGAAGCTAGAAAGTTAGGGGTAAGGGGGTAGATCCTAGAAGGGAGAGAGAGCTGCAGATGGAGAGAAACCCAACATCTGCATATAAAATCCACCCAAATCCTTTGCTGACTATGAAACTACACATATGTGCAGGAAAATCCCATGGGTGACAGTGAAGAAGCATCAGCTACAAACTAAAAGAACTGAGCAGCATTTTCAGCTCCTCTGACCATGAGGGAGGTAGTTTGGAGTATGAGTCCATCCAAATTAACTACCTGCTAGAAAAAAAGTCATTTTTCAGAGGAACATAACAGAATCCAGAAATTCTACAACATATCATTCATGATGTCCAGTAGTCGATCATAAATCACTAGACATATGAAAGAAACAAGAAAATATGATCCATCATCAAGAAAATAAAAAGCAGTTAGTAGAAAATCCCAAATGTTGCAATTATGTCAGACAAGAACTGTAAGGCAGCTGTTATAAACATGTTCAAGGACTTAAAAAAACAGGCACATAATGAACAGATGGAGACACTCAGTAGAGACATAGAAACTGTAAGAACCAAATATAGATTCTAGAGCTGAAAAGTACAATAACTAGATGTAGTACAGCAAACCTGTACTGCAAAAACTGCTAAAGAAAGTTCTTCGTACTGAAGGCAAATGATACCAAATGGTAACTCAGACCTACAGGAAGGAATGAAGATCACCACAAATGGTAAATATGTGGCCCAGCTGGCTTTATCTCATGACAAATGTGAAGAAATGACCAGATAAGATAGGATTGTGTGGGAAATCTGGTCTGTCAAACAAACAATAGAGATTTAACCATCTCTGATATCTACCTCCAAGGGTGAAGGGAGGGGCTTGGTCAAGGAAAGGTGAGAGGGCTCTGTTGTTGATGTTGTTGGGTGCCTTCAAGTCAATTCCAACTCATAGTGACCCCATGTGACAGAGTAGAACTGCCCCATAGGGTTTTCTTGGCTATCATCTGTACAGAAGCAGATTGCCAGGTCTTTCTCCCATGGAGCTGCTGGTGGGTTTGAACTACCAACCTTTCAGTTAGCACCCAAGCACTTAACCATTGCACCACCAGGGCTCCTTAGGAGGGCTCTATGAGGGATTTTTGCACTCCTTCACTTTTGGATGCTCTGTTATCCAGGCCATGCTGAAGACTTGGCTGTCCTGCCCATAGCCTCTGAGCAGTGGGTCCTGGGTGAGGCTGGCTTAGAAACTGCCCAGGCTTCTGCTACCTCTCCATCTGCAAGTCAGGTTGAAAGTCTCCCAAACCCAAGGTAACGTACTGTGAACAGGAAACTGTCAAAAGAAACCAAGTCACAGCAAAATGAATACATTGGATGAGGTTTATTTGGACAAAAGATTGTGAACTGGGGCAGCACCAAACCAAAAGTAGAAAGCTACTCTGCCAAGTATCAGCAGTGACTGGCTTTTACTGACAAAACACATGGAAGCAAAAGAAGCTTATTTCTAATTGGCTTATATTATTTCCTGTTGAAGGGCTGTCAAGATCTCATTGGTCAATGAGGGTGGCCTGATTTACAGGAAGGCTAAGCGGTTACGAGAAGTTTTCTTAGGCTTAGGGGAGTTGTCCACTCCACCTCTGATGCCATTTTGTCAACCACCCGACTCCATTTTTATTTTATTTAACAAAACCAACAAGAAGCAGACTGCCTCTTTTCTGGTAGAAAAGGCCTCAAGAGCTCAGGAGACCTGAGTTCTAGTTTGGACTCTGACAGGCTGGCTGAGCTGGTCCTTCAACCTCTCCCTGAGTTAAAAAAAAAAAAAAAAAAAGTCAAAAGGGACAGATTGGTTGAGAGAAAAATGGTGCTGTCAGCCTTGGCTACTTTGCTGTGCTGCTTCAAACATGCAATGAGAAATTGTTGAGGGCAATAGTTTCTCCCCCTTTGTTTCAGTGTCCTTTGCTGCAAATATAGTTCTAAAACTTGTGTTCATATTGTTTTGATTATCCTTATGTTATTACCAGATGACGATAAATGCTGTGGGGTTGTTTTTATTTAAAAAAAAAAATCCAGAGAGAAGCTGGGTTAAAGACACTTGGGAGCCCCCAGGATACACTGGGTCTTTTAAACCGAGTTTCTGTGAGCTGTGGTCCCCTTTGCTCCAGACCTCAAGGGCACCCAAAGGTCATTCACAAGCCCTCAGACAGTAGGGACAGTGACTCTACCCAGAGTCTGGAAAGAAGCAGAGGAGAAGCCACATGCAGCCATTTCCCAGGTCTAGAACTTCTCTCCAAAAATAGTATTTCTCCAAGGCAGGATCCCATTTTGGTGGTTTCCAATGTACCCCTTCCCTCCCACACCATCTCACTCAGTCCAAAGCACAGGTAACAATAATAATTATTAACACAGCTGCTTACTGGGTGAACCCATTTAATCCTCACAACCTTACGAGGAAGCTCCTACCATGGCTTTCGTTCTACGGGTGAGGAAACTGAAGGACAGAAATGTTCAGTCAAGGTCACCCAAGGTCACGTAAGCAGTCCAGGAAAGAGGCAGTAGCGATCACAGGCATTTTCTTAATCATAACTCCTAATGCCATTCTAAGACAAGCTGAGCACCTTGCTCAGGTGTGGAGGAACTTCCAAATGCCAGTGTTATTTGTTTTGAGTTTTGGAGAAGCCAGGCCTCATCAGGGAGGTCCCTCATTACAAGGATGGCGATACCAACGGCAGCTTTCCCATAGTGAGAGCTGCCTGCGTCCATGATGCACGCCACCTCCTTTCACCCTCCCGACAACTCTTCAAGGCGGGCAGATGTCATCTCTAGTTCATAGATGAGGTCAGCGAGGCTCCGAGTCATCAGCTGACTTGCCCTAGCCTGCATCCGAGCTGGGATGAAAGGCCAGGTCTGCCTGGCTTCAGAGCCTCCACCCCTAAACCCTGCGGTTCTCAGCTGGGGCCAATTTTGCCCCCAGGGGACACTAGGCAATGTCAGAAGACACTTATGGTTGTCACAGCTGGAGAGGAGGTGCTACTGGCGTCTGGTGGGTAGAGGCCAGGGATGCTGCTAAACCTCCCTCAATGCACAGGGCAGCCCCCACCACACGGAATGATTCAGCCAAGAATGTCAAAGGCGCCAAGGTCAAGAAACCTTCCTAAACCCTAGGCCAGGAGGAAAAGCAGTGCAGGGGAGCTTGGCTCTACTTTTTAAAACTTCCCCCCACCCCCTAGTCTTAAAATACACACTGCTGCACATCAAGCATGGCGATCTCTGGGTAGTGACAATGCCGCTGAGTTGTATTTTTTCCTTTTGGCACGCGTGCATTTTCGAAATTATCTTCAGTGAATACGCACTAGTCTTATAATCAAATAAGTCTCGGCTTTTTAAAGATGTGCACGGGCTCCAGGCTGGAGAACTGTCTGGGCTGCCATTTCATTTCACTCTCTGAGGCGAAGTCACAGGAGGCTGGATCTTAGCACAGGAGTCAGGGTCAAGTTCTGGGAAAGTACCCCCATGGCTTGGCCTCTCTGAGTCTCAATTTCATCAATCGGTTAAGCACACAACTACTAACTGAAGGTTCGGTGGTTCAAATCCACCCAGAGGCACCTCAGAAGAAAGGCCTGGCCATCCATTTCCCAAAAGTCACAGCCTTGAAAACCCCAAGAAGCACAGTTCTACTCTGCACACATGGGGTCTCCATGAGTCAGAATCAACAACTAATGAAAGTTTGACTGTTCAATCTCACCCAGAAGCACCTTGGAAGACAAGCCTGGTGATCTGCTTCCCAAAGATCAAGCCAAAAAAACCAAACCCATCGCCGTCAAGTTGACTGCAACTCATAACGACCCTATAGGACAGAGTAGAACTGTCCCATGGGGTTTCCAAGGCTGTAATCTTCACAGGAGACCACACTGCCACATCTTTCTCCCTCGGAGTAGCAGTGAGTGCTTAACCACTGCGTCACCAGGGTCCAGAAGGTCATAGCCTTGAAAACATGGGGTCGACACGAGTTGGAATCAACTCAACGTCGACTGGCTTGGTTTTTCATGTTCGTTTTTTAACATGGAGGTGATAACCTCTTGCGTCTATGTCGTGATAATAATTGTTGACCAGTTGCCGGCACTGTGGAGCTAATTAGCCCATAAGATTGGTGATCTTATTCACCCCAATTTAACATGTGGAAACAGAACCTCAGAAAGGAGAAGTAGCTTGCCCAAGGTCACACCAATGGAAGGTGGTAAAACTGAGCTTGAACCAAACGATGTCCAACTCGCAGTGCCTGTTCTTAGCTTCCATCCCATAAAACCACTTCGCTCCACACAAGCATCAAGAAAGGACTAAAGAAATGGTAGCGTTCGCTATTCCTGCCCAGCTGGCACTTCGCAAAGACTCACCTTGTAAGACAGTTGAAGAACGTTGCATCCGGCTGCTATCTCTAAGCTCCTTGAGCATAAACAGCAGTGTCTCGTCCAGGTCCTTCCATTCCTCAAACGCCCAAGGAGATCCCTGCACACCCAGGGTCGGTAACCAACACCTGAAATGGCTCGAGGAAGGAGCCTTCCTTAAAGCCTCCTGCCGGACCAGACCAGCCTGCTGCAGGGGGGGCTGGGGTGGGGGCAGCCAACTGGAACAGCAGAAAGAAGCAAACCCCGAGGCTCGGCCATCTTGGCCCCACCCCCATCCTGTGAAGTAGGAAGTCCTCTGGCTTGAGCACCCACCCCAAGCAGGGGGCTGAGCTCAGGTGAGCACCCTCAAGCACCTGGCCTTCCACCAGATGCTGCCTGTCAGCTCAGAGATGAGGCCTCGTGGCGGTAGGGGTGCCAGATGTCACTGATTTTTTAGTATAAGTGTGTCCTATGCAATATTTGGGACATACTTATATTTAAAAGTTATTTTTCTGAAATCCTAATTTAACTGGGCGTCCCGTATATTACCTATGCAGCCCTACACCCTACATGGAGGAAAGGGCCAAGGGTTGCGGTGTTGACCCTTGTCACGACAACTCCATTCAGACAGAGCCCCACTGAACCCCTTCGTGTCTGTGCGGGATCTGAACCTCTCTGATTCAGCCTCCACGACTGTCTTAAAGGCTAATTTGTTTCACTTCCTTTTCCTGCATAATATCTCGCTTGGTTCCCCATTTCGCAGGCTACAGACTAAACGTCTGTCCTGGACAGAGGGAGCTCGGTAAGCACTCGTTGAGTGAACAGATGTCCACGGTCCGCGAGACCCCCAGCCCCAGCTACCTCCAGCCTCTTGCTTATCCCTCCCTCCCTCGTTCTACTGGGGCCACACCGATCTCTTCTTCCCATCTCCACCTGCTTCCCAGCCCTCCCCCACTGCTCCCCAACGCCTGGAACTCATTCTCTAAATCTCAGTTTTCCCAGGATCTCCCTACCCGAAGGGTTCCACCCGGGGACACAAAGAATACCTAACATTTCTGAGCATTCAGTCTGCCAGCTCGTGGTTCTAAGCACTGTGAAGTTTAGTTAATCCTCCTGAATTCAGGGTGAAGTGAGGTAATTCCTGGTATCAATACCCTTTTCACTGCCAGTGAGGGAAAAAGACCAAACATATTACCATCGAGTCAATTCTGACTCATAGTGACCCTGTAGGACAGAATAGAACTGCCCCACAGAGTTTCCAAGGAGCACGTGGTAGATTTGAACTGCTGACCTTTATGATTAGTAGCCCTACCTCTTAACCACTACCCCACCAGGGTTTACCAGCAAGGGTAAGCCAGAATTCCACATCAGGCAGTCTGGCTGCGGAGCCCACTCTACCAGCTCTCCCTTAATTGCCTGGGGGCTGGGGTGTAATGGCCCGTTTACTTGTCTGGTTCCTCCATGGCCTGTGCCCTCCATGAGCAGAGGGACAGTGTCTTGTTCCCCGCTGAGTCCCCAGAGACCTGTCATAGTGTCTGATAATAACAACAACAGCAAACGTTGATCGAATGTTAACTGTGTTCCAGGCACTTTCTAAATGGTTTATGTGTTTCACTCAATTCCCACAACAACCCCATGAACTGTAAGTACTATTATTGTCCCGATTTTACAGATGATGAAACTGAGGTGAGTTGCTCAAGCTCACAGTCAGCAAGTGGCAGAGCTGGGAGTCACCAGCTCCAGTGCCTACACTCACATACCCAAACCCATTGCCATCGGGTCAATTGCGACTCATAGCGACTCCCAGGACAGCCCCGCAGGGTTTCCAAGGCTGTGATCTTTACGGAAGCAAACGGCCACATCTTTTTCCCGAGGAAGCTGGTGGGTTCAAACCACTGCGCCACCAGGGCTCCTTACACTCACCTAAAAAAAAACAAAAGCAAAAAAACCACTGCTGTTGAGTCAATTCTGACTCATAGCGACCCTATATAACAGAGTAGAACTGCCCCCAAAGGGTATCCAAAGCTGTAATTTTTATGGGAGCAGATCACCAGTTCTTTCTCCCACAGAGCCACTGGGTGGGTTTGAACTGCTAACCTTTCCGTTAGCAGCTGAGTGCTTAACTATGGCACCAGCAGTAAGCACCATAATGCTTACTGAGAGTGTGCTGTGTCGCACGCCCTGTCACGGCAGCTTCTGTAGGTACTGCTATTATCTTCATTTCATCAACGAGGGGATTTTATCAAAGAGGCTCAAAAAGATGAAGTGACTTCAAGGCACCCTGGCTTCTTGGTGATGGAGCTGGGATGGGACCACAGGCCTATCAACTTCTAGCACCACACCCACACCCTGAATTTGCCACCCTTCAAGCAAGCATTCCCAGCTATTAAAAAGAGGTACATTTTGCAGCCTGATTCACAATAGCCCAAAGGTGGAAACACCTGGAGTGTCCATCAACAGACGAATGGGTAAACATCCTGTGGGATATACATGGGGCCCTGGAGGCACAGCGGTTAAGCCTTTGGCTGCAAACCGAAAGATTGGCAGTTTGAATCCACCAGCTGCTACTTGGAAACCCTACGGGGCAGTTCGACTCTGTCCTACGGGGTCGCTATGGGTCGGAATTGACTCGACGGCAGTGGGTTTGGTTGGTACATACATACAATGGAATAATATTCAACCATAAAAAGAAGTGAATTTCTGACACATGTTATGAGTTGGGTGAACCTTGAAAACATTATGGTGAGTGAAATAGGTCAGACACAAAAGAACAAATACTGTATGATCCCACTTACACGAAAATCGCTAGAATAGGCAAATGCATAGAGACAGAGGTTTATTGGTGGGGGGAGGGCGAAATGAGGAGTTACGGCCTAAACAGTACTGAGTTTCTGTTTGTTGCTGTCTGCTGCCGTCAAGTTGGTTCTGACTCACAGCGACCCTATAGGGCAGGATAGAACTGACAGAGTTGGTTCTGACTCACAGTGACCCTATAGGGCAGGACAGAACTGACAGAGTTGTTTCTGACTCACAGCGACCCTATAGGGCAGGATAGAACTGACAGAGTTGGTTCTGACTCACAGTGACCCTATAGGGCAGGATAGAACTGACAGAGTTGGTTCTGACTCACAGCGACCCTATAGGGCAGGATAGAACTGACCCAGAGGGCTTCCGAGGAGCAGCTGGTGGATTTGAACTGCTGACCTTTTGGTTAGCAGACAAGCTCTTTACCACTACACCACCAGGGAGTTTCTGTCTAGGTTGATGAAAAACATGTGGAAATGGATAGTGATGATGGCTGCACAACATGGGGAATATAATAAATGTCACTGCATTACCGAATTGCATGCTTTAAAATGGTTACAATGGTAAATGTTTTGTTTTATATATTTTACCACAATAAAATTAAAAAAAAAAAAAAAAGAGGTGTTGCAAGCTTTCCTAAACACAATTCTGTATCAGGCATTGCTCAGTGAGGCGAAGCCGGCCCTGCCTGCTTCTGTTGGCCTTGCAAAGCAGGGAGACCCAGGAGACAAGACTTTCCTCTCTGTCCCCGGGAGACAACCACGTATCGTCATTGGGGAAGTTGAGGTTTTTTACTGGAAGAATCTCTAACAAAACTAATACACTTCTATTCATTCCACACTTTCCAAGATAAGGATTCAAGCCGCCTGAAATAAACATCCATCCTTTGCTTTTATTTATTAACACATGGCCGTTGAGCACCTACTATGTGCCAGGCACTGTGCTAGGCACTGGGCATGTAAGTGTTACCAGGACCAAGTCCTTGTCCCCAAGGAGCTCACAGACTGTACAGGGAGGTCAATGAAGCAGGCAAAGAAAATACTGGGTGATGACGTACCGATGGGTTATATGCAGGGACTATGGGAGCCCACAGAAGGGTACCCCATTCCCCCCTGGGGAAAGAGAAAGTAAGGCCCAAGATGAGACATGAAGGAAGAGTAGGAATTAGCCATGAGGGGAAGGTGTGGGGAGAGGGAAAGGACAGAGGGGACAGCCATGCAGAAGCAAGGAGGTAAGTTGAGTACTGCCCATTTGAAGGACAGTGAGCCCAATCTGGATTGGGAGCGCGGACTGTGCGGTGGGGAAGTGTATCCAGGGACCGTGTATCCCTGGAGCACGGAATGTGCAGTGCGGAAGGGTGGGAAAGGCTGGATCATATGGAGCCTGGGAGATCAAGGTAAGGACTTGACCCTGAGGGCAATGGGGGGCCTCAAAAGCCAAGAGCAGAGTAACGTTTCCTGCTCACGACACATCCATGTGCTCCCATTTCCTGATCCCTTGCAGTTAGATGAGGTTATGTGACTACTTCTGGCCAATGGGCTGTGAGCAGAAATGACACGCGCCTCTTCCAGGCTGAAGCATTTAAGAGCCAGTGAATGACCCTGCGGCTCTCATCCCCTGCCACCGCGCCCCTGGTGCCACATGTAGCTAGAAAATGGAAGCACTTTCAGAGTCACCATTCAACACGGGGCTTCTCTGGAGAGCCGACTTGGTGTGAGTGAAAAGTAAGCACCTGGGTTAAGTTTCTACGATTTTGAAACTTGTTTACACCAGTCTCGTCTAGTCTGATGTAGCCTGGCTAAATCAGGAAGTGGGGAACAGGGCCAGTTTGGTGGTTCGTGGCTGGGAAGATGCTTTGTTTATAGGGGTTTGTTGTTACTGTTCACAGCTGTTGAGTCAACTCCAGCTTATGGCAACCTTATGTACAACAGAACGAAACATTACCCAGTCCTGTACAACATAATGAAACATTACCCAGTCCTGTACAACATAACGAAACATTACCCAGTCCTGTACAACATAATGAAACATTACCCAGTCCTGCACAACATAACGAAACATTACCCAGTCCTGTACAACATAATGGAACATTACCCAGTCCTGCATCATCCTCATGTCGTTGGCATGTTCGAGTCCATCACTGAGGCTATTGTGCCAATCCTTCTCACCGAGGGTCTCCCTCGCCTTCTCTGACCCTCTACTTCACCTAACATGGGGGACACAATTCAATCCATGACACGGAGGATACCTGTGTTTGGGTTTAATAGGTGTTATATAAAAGGTGGCTCAGAAGTATTTCGGTTTGGAGTGAGCATCTGCATTTCCACTGGGAGTCCACTCCAGTCTCTGCTCCACAAGCTCAAACCTGGTCTTATAACTGTGGGTATGTTGCAAGGAAGTAGTGGCACCAAGAGAAGAACTGCGGGCTAGACAACCTCCAAGCCAGCCTGGACTCAGCCCCCAAGGAATGGACCTCTGTGAGGATCATCTGGGCGAATGTTTGCATTATCATTGTCCCACCATTGCTTGACCACCAACCACTCGATCAACTCCTTTCTCCTCTGCCTCCTCCCACTAGCACGTTCCCAGCCTCCTTTACAAGCCAGGTAGGATGTGCCCCCTGCCATCCCCCCGATTCTGGCCAATGAGCCCTGTGAACAGGTCTCCTCAAAGTCACCAGAAAGCTGATCTCCTCTGATGCAAAGACATAGGCTTGCAAAGGAAACCCTCCTGCCTCCTCCCAAGAAGCCTGGAGCTGTGGCAACCATCTTCTGGCTGGGAATGACAAGTCTGAGGACAAAATGTCAACCCAGAAAGGAGGTTGGGGAAGGGTCTGCGTTCCTGGTGACTTTAAGATCTGAGGTGTCCTTGGTACTCCTGCCCCCTAGACCTGTTGTGAAGAAAAGAGCAAATATTCTTACTCTTTTAGCTGCTGTTACTCAAGGTATGTGCTACTGGCAGTCAACCCCACTAAAACCCAAACCCATTGCCATCAAGTCAATTCTGACTCATACCGACCCCATAGGCTTTCCAAGGCTATAAATCTCTACAGACACAGACTGCCACATCTTTCTCTCGCGGAGCTGCTGGTGGTTTCCAACCACCGACCTTTTGGTTAGCAGTCGATCACTTTAACCACTGCACCACCAGGGCTCCTTGGCAGTCAAACACACCCTAACAAATATATCCTCCTTTAAAAAATGCAATCGATCAATCAATTGATCGAGCGATAGTGTAAATGGTTATCTCTGTTCTTGAACAAATGTCCCTTGTCTCTGTAAGTGGGACGTCATATTCACCGCAGAGATGACTGGGACTTGGGAGACAAGCGGAGTCAGGGCTGGGTTTCTGCATCTCCTCAGTTTGGGAGCTCGGTCACTGCTCCTGCAGGTTGCGGGCACTCGAGGTCTATGTTAAAAACTGAGCGGTCCCATGCCTGCCTCTAAGGCAGATCGGATGCCAACCGCTCTTACTTTTCCCATCTCCTTCCAGGAGCTCAGCGTGCGGCCCCACAGCCATCTACAGAGGGAGTTTTGTAGGCTTAATCATTATCAATGCTTGCTGCATCTGCAGGAGGCAGTAAGCCTATGCCCAGGCTGCTGTGGGGCCTGCTGACAAGCTGCTGCTCCCCCACATCCGATCAGGCCTTAGATGTCTCTCTGTTCTGCATCAACAAGCAGAACGCTGAGCCTAGCAGATGACATACCAGTGTTTTCTTAGTTTATCATTAGGTTGTCTCCAGCCACCACATGGATGCTAATGTTAGATTCATAGAATTGTGAAAGTGGACGGCCTTTAGGGAGCAATGGGTCCAGAGCGTTCATTTCACACATAGGAAGACTGAGGCCCAGAAGGGAGGGGTTACTGGCCCACGCTCCTGCTGTGACTGAGAGACAACGCCAGAACTAAAGCCCAGTCCTCCACAGGTATAGAATATTCTCTTAAACGTAAGCCAGACACACATACCCGTATGAGTGGTGTTTAATAAACACTGAGTGGCTGACGTTACCACTAGTGAGGCACACTCAGGCTATAGCCCCAAGGACTCTCGTATGTCTCTTCGTATTTCCCGCCACCTCCACCTCAAGTTCTCCTGTAAGAAGGTGGAGGATTTCATGGATAGGAAAGGCAGGAAGCCACCCCTTTGGATTTTTCTAATGAATCAAAATAATGTCCCTGCCCAAGGCTGGCCAAAAGCTTCCTCCTCAAGCTCTATCTGCTGTGACTGGAAGCCTGACTTCTACAGCACAAAGAGTGTTGCATTGTGATTATGTGCACAGATTTCTGAACCAGACAGACCTAGGTTCAAATCCCAGCTCTGCCCCTTATTAGCTGTGTGTCCTCAGGCACGTTTCTTGCTCTCTCCAAGCTCAGCGTCCTTGTTGGTACTGTGAGGGTCACGTGCCTGTCTGTGAGAATCCCTTGGCTCCGGGCTTGGAATAATCAACAGGGGGCCTTGATTAGCTCCTCACGGTCCCAGAGGGGCACTATTAACCCATTGCATCCAACATACTTACTTATTGGATCAGCGTTCACTTTGCAAGGAGCAGAGGACCCTGGGGGCTGGGACTCAGACATGTTTAGATACCACAGTTTATAAAGGACTTCTGCAAACATTAGCTCACTTAATCTTTACAATAATTCTGCAAGGGAGATCCTGCCATTGTTCCCTTTATACAGATGAGTAAAACTGAGGCTCAGGTTGGTTAAGTAATTTGCCCAATTTACACAGATAGTAAATGTCTCCAAGATCTTTCCTCTGACTTTAATGTATCAACCGGAACCCAAGAACCCTGTTCCCATTCATGGAGCCACTCTCTTGCCCTATAGAGGAACCCTCTGAAACTCCCCCAAGAGAGGTTCAGGACATCCGTGAAGAACAATGTAGATAACAGGCGTAGCAAGATGTCGAGCTGCCTCCTTAGAGCCCTCTTCTTCCCCATTAAGAGCACCATGCTGCCACTTCCAGCTGGAACTGGAGAAAGTGACTTACCCACTCTGTGTCTACCTTTCCTGTCTGTAGAGTGGGCATCACAGAGTACCTTCCTTATAGGCTGCTGGGGGATTAAATGAGATCATGCATGTTGAGGGCTTACGTTAGAGATGGGTGTATAGTAAGCACTCAATAAATGTCAACTGCTATAATTCTTTTTATCCTAGCTGGGTCTGCCTTCCTCTTGTCACTTGTCATCCAGGTGACAGCCAACACCTAAGAGCTTCTGTTCTCTCACTGTTTAGCTGCCTCTTTACTGCTGGAACTGAGAGCAACCACGACGAAAGCAGAGCGAAGGGCTGCAGTCATCGAGGGTCTTGGAAGAATCACTCACCTAGTGTCTTAGATGCCTAGGGCTGTCCTAACAAGACACCACAAAGGGGTGGCTTTAAAGAGCAGAGGTTTACTGTCTCACAGTTCTGCGGGCTAGAAGTCCAAATCAGGGTGTTGGGCGTGCCCGTCCTTCTGGGGGCTTTGAGAGAGAAACTGCCCTGTGCTCCTCTCCTGGTTTCTCGTGGCTGCTGGCAATCTTTGGCGTTCCTTGGCTTGTAGATGGATCCTCACTTCTCCTGTGTGTGACTCTGTTTCTATGTTCACCCTCCTCATTTAATAAGGCACCAATCCTATAGGATTAGGGCTCATTCCTACTCCGAGATATTGCTAACTGGGAACATCTACAAAGGAAAATCCTATTTGCCCAAATAAGGTCACATTCATAGATACAGGGATTAGGACTTCAACATATCTTTTGGGGGGACGCAGTTCAGTCCACGCCATCTAGTTCTTTCTTTCCATTCCATAGCTGAAGGACGAAAAGTGAAAATGATCCCACTGCCACCCATGGAGGGGAGCCCCCTTGGGCTCACTTTCTTCAAAGCACCTCTCAGAGGGACCCTGAGTCAAGGCACCAGCCATGGCTTTTAATAAGTGTCAACAAACGTCTTCCCGGAACAGGGCCACTCCCAAGCTTCTCCTTAATTCTTTAGAGAAGATGTTGTTCACCATTTTACCTTCCTTGGACTGGGTGTTCTGGAGATCTGAAAGTAAAGACTTCTTTGACTTTCCATCAGTAAGAATTTCTCAGTTGCCATCAGCAGACGCCAATTCTGGTAAACTTGAGTAAAGAATATTAAAAGAGTATGGTTTGCTCAAAAGGCTAAAGGAAAGCTGAAGAACCAGGTTTGGGGAAAGGCAGGGAACAGGGCGCCTCACGGATCTGGATGGCAGGACTGGCTGTCGAGTCTCTGCCTGGCTTCACCCTGCTGTGAGTCAGCTCTGGCAGGCATTGGCCCATGAGTCAAAGTCCCAGACAAGCCTCAGCCCCATGCTCACCCTTGTCCAGGAAAGGGCACACAGTCTCTCCACAGGGGAAGAGAGGGTTTTATTGTTATTGTTGTTGTTGCCAATAGAAGGGGGGTAGCCACTAGGCAGACAGAAATATATAGGTGGAGGTGAGGAATGAAATTGGAGATGTGAGCTCAGGCAGGGCATGGAGGTTACCCACCAACCGTCCGTTCATCATCTCTGAGGAGAGCTCATGCTGGGTAGTGCAACCATGAATGACCCAACACAACCCCTCCATCAGAGAGGCGGCATGTGACCCAAGACTGGTCATTCAGAGTGCCCCATCTGCCTGGCCATAGTGGCTGGTGCATGGATGGACACATGACCCAAAGGAACCAACCCAATCCTTGCAGGAGCTTTACGAAAAGATCTTTCTTTCTGCAGGAGTGAGTGGCTAAGTTGGTCTGCTGGAGGCCACATCTGGGAGTGGGATTAGATCCATCTCAACCACGTGGACTGGGAGTGAGGGAAAGGAGGTTCCCCAAAGGGAAATCGAGATGCTGTTTGCAGAAGAAGAGGGAATGTGGGCTGGGTTGACCAAAACAACAGATTGTCATTACCGCCATTACCATCAGGAGGCTTCAGGAACTGAGCTGACATGCCAAATACCAGACCATCGTCTTCCTGGTGGCCCCAAAATACCCAGACCACTTAATGATCAGTTCTCAGCTGCTGGAAGGTGGTCCAGGTCAGGGAGCAATGCAAGGACCCCCAGTAGGGGGCATGGAGTGCTTAAATTCGCTCCCCAGCTTCGATGAGGGGTTGAGATTATTTATGTTTTATTTGCAATTCGTAGCTCTCTTGCTGACACTAAAATTATTTTGTCATGATGCTTCTTTAGTGTCAGGTTCTGCTTTTCCCCAGCAGCCTCCCCGGGGCTTGGTTGTAAACAGAAGGTTGGACGTACATGAGCAAGGAACAGCAGAACCTCTGCAGGGGTGAGATAACTGAAGCTGTTATGCAGTGAGCGTGGGATGATGCTTGAGTGCCTCTCTCTGCTCATGCACAGAAGGCCTTGGTCACCTCCATCCTCACTGGTTGGAAAGGACTTAATACGACCTAGGTGTCATCCATCAGCTGCACCACTTCCCAAGCGCAACACCTGGTCCTGTCCGTTCTGCCTCCTACATCTTTCTCAAATTCCACCCTTTCCTACCCTCTATGCTGGCACCATCTCAGTCTGTCTTCTGACTGACTGCAGCATCCTTCTAGCTGATCTCTTCAAAAAGCAAATCTCACCCTATTAGCCACTCTTCTCACCCATTAACAATCCATTAGATGTTATTAGCAGTTATCCATTGCTCTCAGAATAAAGTCCAAATTCCTTGGAATGAAGCAGAGGAAACTGTATGATTTGACCATTACCCAACTACTTCTGTGGGGTGGGTCAGTGGTAGAATTCTCCCCTTCCACATGGGAGATCCAAGTTCGGCCAATGCACCTCAAGCACAGCTGAGGAGACAGCCTCAGAGCCCAACACTGCTAAGAGATACCTGCTCTGGCTTATCCTCCTACACTGAGCAGAATAAGCTGCACATTCTTCTGCAATTGTCCTTGACAAGATAACCACAGAACAGGTCATAGATGGCCTCAGCCTGCCTCTGTGTGAAGACTTAACATACTAATAAAGGAAAATCCACCTATTCCTCCATCCCAGAGACTCAAACCCTTGTCTAGAGAAAATGCATAGTCATCCTCAAGCCCTGAGCGCCTGCGTGAAGGTCAATCCTGAATATTCATGATGAATTTGCATTTTCTTCTCTGCTTTCTGTAAAAGCCCACCTCCCCAAAGTGCCCGTGAGCAGTCTTGGAGGCAGCAGTGCTGATTGCTCCTTTCCTTGCGCAATGAAATAAGGGCATCTTTCTTCTCCCACCTCCACCTCTTGTTTATTGGCTGTAACAAGTCACACTGAGCAGAACCTGGGGTTTCCACCCGGCCGCACAGCCACCGCTTGTTAGTGCATCCACAACCTTTCACAGGGATGGTGCAGGACTGGGCTGCGTTTCTTTCCTTCATGATGTCACCATGAGTCAGGGGCTGACTTGACTACAGCTAACAACTACTTCTACCTCTCCGCCTGTATATTCACTCTCACAATGAATTTCTTTGTGTTCCTCAAATGCTCTGTGGTGTCTCACCTCTATGAGGCCTTTGCATATGCTGTTCCTTTGGCCTGAACACTCTTCCCACACTTCCTTTACCTGATAAACTCTTAGTCATCCTTCAGCTCTTAGCATGGAAACCATTTCCTTCAGAAACATTCCCTGATTTCCACATCGATGTTAGTTGCCCTCCTACAGGTTCCCATAGCACCCTCATTGTCTTAGTTATCTAACGCTGCTATAACAGAAATACCACAAGTGGGTGGCTTTAACAAATAGAAATTTATTTTCTCACAGTTTAGGAGGCTAAAGTCCAAATTTAGGGCACCAGCTCTAGAAGAAGGCTCTCTCTTTCTGTTGGCTCTGAGCAAAGGTCCTTGTCTCTTTTCAGCTTCTATTCCTAAATTCCTTGGTGATCATGTGGCGTGTATCTTCCCCTCTGTTTGTGCTTGCTTGTTTCCTTGCTTAATCTGCTCTTTTGTATCTCGAAATAAATTGATTTAAGACACTCTCTACACTAATACTGCCTCATTAACATAACAAAGAAAACCCATTCTCAAATGGGATTATAACCACAGGCATACAAACAAAAAATCCTTTGCCAGTTTGGTCAGTTCTTTGCAGTAAGCCGATTTCCAGAACACAAAATAGTAAGTAGTAACCCATTGCCCTCAAGTCAATCCCGACTCATAGTGATACTACAGGGCAGAGTAGAACTGCCTTGTAGGGTTTCCAGGGAGTGGTTAGTGGATTCGAACTGCTGACTTTTTGGTTAGAAGCCAAATGCTTAACCACTGCACCACCAGGGCTCCAACCACAGGTACATGGGTTATGATTTACAACACATATTTTGGGGGACACAATTCAATTCATAACATTCGTCTTCGCCAAACACAAGTAAATTGTAATTATTTATTATCTGTAAAAACACACACCCACACACAGAGTTAAGCACCCTATCTATGTATGGGAAGGTACCTTGACTAACTTGTTCACTGTTTCCTCAGTACAGTGCTTGGTACATAATAAAACCCAAACCAAACTAATTACCGTCAAGTTGATTCTGACTCATGGTGACCCCATGTGTGTCAGAGTAGAACTGTGCTGAATAGGGTTTCAGTGGCTGTAATCTTTCAGAAGTACATCTCCAGGCCTTTCTTCCAAGGTGCCGTAATAGTCACCAAGCAAATATTTGCTAAATAAAGAAACGACGTTTATAAATATTTGTTGTTCCTATTCATGCTTTTTAATTTTTTTACTGAAGCATAACACATATACAGAGAAGTGCACGCATCATAAGTGTCCAGCTCACTCAGCTGTCACAAAGGGAACACACCTGAACACCCACAACCCCGTAAAAAAAACCCAGAAGATTAAAGGACCCCCCCAAAAGGCCCACTATGCCTTCTGTTAATGATTTTTCCCTCCTTCTACCCAAAATTAACCACATTATTGACTTCTAAGACAGGTTATGTTGCCTTTTTCTGAACTTTATACTAATAACTTCATGTTTATATTTTTATTTTATATTAATTAATGTTACGTGAATACAATAAATGCTCTTTCGTAACTAGCTTTGTTCACTCTGCATTGTTTTTGAGCTTCATCCACGTTATTGTGGTAGTTGTAATTCGTTCATTCTCATTGCTGTATAGTATTTTATTGTGGAAATATACCACAATTTATTTATCCATTCCACCTTCATGCGCATTTGGACTATGTCCAGCTTGGAGGTGTTACAAATAATGCTTCTCTGAACACTATTCTTTTGGGCGCGCGCGTGTGCGCGTGTGCATGTCTGTGTGTGTGCAGATATACAAAATTCTTTTGAATATATACTTGTTGTTGTTGTGTGCCCTTGAGTCAATTCCAGCTCATAGAGACCCTATATGACAGAGTAGAACTACCCCGTAGAGTTTTCTGGGATACAATCTTCACGGAAGCCGATCACCAGGTGTTTTCTCCCTCAGAGCTGCTGGTGGGTTTCCAACCACTGACCTCTCGGTTAGTAGCTGAGCACTTAACCATTGCACCACTAGGAGAGGAAATATTGGGCCAGAAGATATGTATGTGTATGTTAATTTTTAGTAAATACTGACAGTTTTAAAAAATGATTGCATGAATTTATAGTCCCCACTGCAGTTTATGAGCGTTCCAGTTGCTTCACATTCTCGCAAACTTAGTACTGTTGGCTCTTCTCATTTTAGCCATTCTGGTGGATATATAGTAGTATCTCATTGCAAATTAATTTGCATTTCCCTGATGGGCAACAAAGATCATTGACCAATTGAAATTCAATGAAGTCCACCAGTGCATTGGATAGCCTCTTGTGAAGAGTTTGTTTTGGTCCCTTGACATTTTCTTTTTATTCCCCACTTTTGGTCTTTTTCTTATTGGTTTGTAGGAATCTTTATATATTCTGAATATGAGCCTTTTTTCAGTTATTATGTTGTTAACACCTCTCCCATTATGTGGCTTGCCTCTTGACTTTCTTAACGTGTCTTTTGATGAACAAAATTTCTTAATTTTAATATAATACAATTTATAGGTATTTTATTTACGGTTAATGCTATCAATAATTTTATGCCTTCTTTTTTTTTTGATCAGTTTTGTTAGGGATTTATCAATTTAATTAATCTTTTCAACAAGCTTTAGGCTTTGTAAGCTTTTCATTGAAATATCTGTTTCTGTTTTATTATTTTCCTCCTTTTATTTTCCTTGTATTTAATTTGCTGTATTTTCCCAAACTTATTAAAACAAATGCTCACATCACTGGTTTTCACCCTTTCTTCTTTTCTTAATATTTGTATTTCAGGCTATATATTTCCTTTGAAGTACAGCTTTAGCTACCTCCAGCAAACTTATTTTTCCATTTTTTTTATTAAGGTACAATTTATACACAATGGCAATCACACTTTTTGGTATGCAGCTCTTTGAGTTTTGGCAAATGCATGCTGTTATGTAACCACACCACAATCAAAATACAGAAGAGTTCCATCACTTTCAAAAAAATAACCGATGCCTCTGTGTAGACAATCCCACCTCTGACTACCAGTTCTTGGCAACCAATGATCTGATTTCTGTCCCTGTAGTTTTTCCTTTTCAAGAATGCCTTATAAATGGGATAGTATAGTATGTAGCCTTTTGGTCTGGCTTCATCCACTCGGTATAATGAATTTGAGATTCATCCATGTTGTTGTATGTTTCATATATTAGTAGTTTTTGTTTTGTTTTGTTTTTTTTGCTCAGTAGTATTCCACTGCATGAACGGACCACAGTTTTTGTATCCATTTCATAGCTGGAAAAGGACAGCTTGATTAAAATAAAGCTGCTACAAACATCAGCGTACAGGTTTTCTGCTAACATAAGTTTTCATTCCACTTGGGTAAATACCTAAAACTGGGATTGCTGGGCTGTGTGACAAGTATATGTTTGACTTTATAAAGAGACTATCAAACAGTTTTCAAAAGTGGTTGTACTATTTTTTATCCCCACTGGCACTACATGAGGATTCCGTTGCTCTACATCTTTGTCAGCACTTGGTATTGTCCGTTTCTTTCATTTTCGCCATTCTAATAGGTGTGTAGTGGTATCTCATTGTGATTTTATTCATTAAATCATTAAGGATTATTATTCACAGTGACATAGTGGCTGCAACAATGGACTCAAGCATAACAACGATTGTGAGGATGGTGCAGGACCCGGCGGTATTTTGTTCTGTTGGACATAGAGTCACTATGAGTCAGAACCAACTTGATGGCACCTAACAATAACAACAATGAATGATGACATGAAGCATCTTTTCATGTGCTTTTTTTCCATCTGTATATCTTCTTTGATAAAGTATCGGTTCAAATCTTTTCAGTTTCAGAGTTCTTTATACATTCGGTATGTTGTTGTGCAACATCAAGTCTGGTCTGACTCATAGTGACCCTATAGGACAGAGTAGAACTGCCTCATAGGGTTTCCTTGGCTGAAATCTTTACAGGAGCAGACCGCCAGGTCTTTTCTCCTGCACAGTGCCTGGTAGGTTCAAATCTCCAACCTTTGGGTTAGCAACTGAGTGCTGTAACCACTGTGCCACAATTCTGTATACAAGTCCTTTATTGAATATGTAATTCACTAGTATTTCCTCCCAGTCTGTGGCTTGTCTTTACATTCTCTTAACAGAAATTTTTAATTTTGATGTAATCCAGTTTATCAATTTGTTCTGTGGTATGGAAATTCTCTCCAGGTAGTAAGCAGGGGTAACCATAGAGCTCACATTGTTTTCCTCCCCTCTCTCGGAGATCACTATTATATGTTGTTTCATATATTTTTTCCACCTTGTTAATTCTTTAAAACTGGAGGATAAATCCAGTCCCTGTTGTTACTTCACCTTGTCCAGAGCTATGACTCCCCACCAGTTTTGATATGTAATCTTTTCATGATTACTAAATTGAAAATATTTTCTAATTTCTGTTTTGATTTCTTCCTTGAACCATCAGTTACTTAGAAGTGTATTGCTTACTTTGCAAACATGGGAATTTTCTAGTTATCTTTGGATTAATTCCTAGCTTAATTCTACTGTAGTCAGAGAACATATTCTGTGTGATTTCAGTCCCCTGAAATTAATTGAGACTTGCCTTATGGCCCAACATATGGTCTACTTTGTTAAATATCCCATGAGCTCTTCAAAATAATGTGTATTCTGTAGTTGTTGGGTGCAATGTTCCGTATATGTCAGTTAGGTCAGTTGATTAATCATGTTGATCAAATAGTCTAACTCCTTACCAGTTTTAATCTGCTTTTGCTATTAATTACTGATAGGTGCATAGTAAGATTTCTTAATACGATTGTGGATTTGTCTATTTCTCCCTTTAGTTCTGTCAACTTTGAGACTATGTTATTAGATGCAAACAAAGCTAGAATTGTTATATCTTCCTTATGGGTTGTACTGTTTTTATTATTATGGAATGTCCCTCTTTATCCCCAGTAATACTTTCTACCAAAGGGTATTTGTCTGATATTAGTAAGGCTATACCACTTCTGTTTTGGTGTATCTTTTTCTATCCATTTACTTTCCATCCAGTTGCTCTCAGCTTTTATCAGAGAATGTCTCCATTTCTCACTAATTTTTAAAAATACATTTCCTGGATACAGAATTGTAGTTGGCAATTTTTTCTTTCTGAACTTCGAAGATATATTTTCATTGCCTTCTGGTTTCCATTGTTTCTGATGAGAAGTTGGTTGTTATGTTACTTTTCCTTCTTTGAAGGTTATATCTTTTTTCTGGATGCTTTAATTTTTTTCTTTGTTTTTAGTTTTAGTAGTTTGGTAGTTTGACTATGATGTGTCTAGAGATGATTTTCTTTGGTATGTAGCCTGGGATTCTTAGAACTTCTTCAATATATGGATTGATATCTTTCATGAGTTTTGGAAAATTCTCAGCAATTATGCCTTCACATGTGCTTCTCTCCTGGGACTCCTAATCCATGTGTTATATTATTTCCTCTTATAGCATATGTCTCATGTTCTTTTATTTATTTTCCATCCATTTATCTCTCTATGCTTCAGTCAGTATATTTTATTCTGATTTATTTCCACTTTACTAATTTTCTCTTCAGCTGTATCTATTCCACTTTAAACCCATCCACTGAGTTCTCCTTTTCAAGTATTTTATTTCTCAGTCTGAGAAATTTTTTTTACAGTTTCTAGTTCTTTGCCAAAATCTTTACCTTGCCATTTAATGCTTTGAATATTTTAATGTTTTTAATTATTTTAATATTTTAAAGTCCCTGCCAGATAACACCAGTATCTGTACCTCCTGTGGTTCTGTTTCTGTTGTTCATTTTTTTCTCTTAGTTTTTATTCCAATCTGGTCTTTCTGTATTCCTGGTTATTTTTTTTATTGCATTCTAGACTTGTAGGTGAAAAATGTAGGCTATTTTGACCTTGGTATCATATTTGTCATAGCCTGCATTTCCCCAGAAAGGAGAACCTGAGACCTGGACTTGTGTACAGGTAGTTTATTTTGGGTGGTAATCCAAGTGCATTGGAGTAGGGGCTGGGGCGGTCTGAGTAGAGTATAACATGGAAAGAAAGAAAGCCAATTCACAGGTGCATTTTTGAACTGATCATTACTGTGAGCAACTGGCAATCAATCTGCCAAGACCTTCCAAAAGATCATACAAAATGTATCACGAAGTTTTCTGCCCAAAAGATGAAAGAAGTATTTGTCTCCTAACTCACATCCCCCATTCGTCAAAGGTTGTTCTATGGGTGGTGTCATGGATTTAATTGTGTCCCCCAGAAAATGTGTGTAGCAGCTTGGCTAGGTCATGATTCCCAGTATTGTATGATTGTGTTATCTGATGTGATTTCCTTATGTGTTGTAAACTCGACCACTATGATGAGATTATATGTGATCTCCTCATGTGTTGTAAATTCTATCACTGTGATGAGGTTATACTGATGAGGTTGACAAGATGAGTGTCTTAATGCAATCTCTTTTGAGATATAAAAGAGAGAAGCAAGCAGAGACACATGGGAACCTCACACCACCAAGAAAGCAGTGCTAGGAGCAAAGCGCATCCTTTGGACCTGAGGTTCCTGTGCAGGGAAGCTCCCAGACCAAAGGAAGACTGATGACATGGCCTTTCCTCCAGAGCCGATGAAGAAAGCATTCGCCTGGAGCTGATGCCCTGGATTTGGACTTGTAGCCTACTGGACTGTGAGAGAATAAACTTCTCTTTGTTAAAGCCATCCACTTTTGGTATTTCTGTTGGAGCAGCACCAGATGACTGAGACAGGTGGTTAACCCTCTTTTTCTTTCTGGTTGTGCATGCATGAATGAAAGGCAGTTTCTCACAGAGACATCAGAGAACCCCCGATATAGGAAGTCGGAGATGTGCAAAGGCTGAGGCAGGTGTTGATTTATACCTGCCCAAAGCTGGTTGTGGCAGCAGTGGCTAGAATAAAATACAGGACAGTAAGATGTGAGGAGGGGCACATAAACTCTCCAATCTCTCTCCAGTGAAGATTTACTCTTGGTTCCGGTAGACAGCAAGGTTAAGAAAAGATTCAGTCAATCCAGTCAGGGATTGAGCTAATTCAGAGCTAAGCCTCAGTCTTTCTGAGAGATGATTTTTTTCTAGTTCTCCCTTACTCCGATGGAGCAGTTCTTGAGGGTCCAAATTGAAATCGTGGGGTGTTTACTAGGGCCCCTCCTCTTTGGCAGGCCCTGAATCCCAATGTTTTTTGCCCTAGCTCTATAAATCTGCCAAAAGTCCTGCTTGCCTCTCAGCCTCAGGTTCTGCTTTCAAATCAGCAAGAGCTTCGACGGGAAAAATGGGTTGAAGATCAGACGCAGCCCTAGAGGCTTCTCATCTTTCTGGTATCTTGATCCCTCAAATCTTGTAGCTTTCCAACGTCTGCAGGCAGATTTCTCCCCCTAGGTTTTCCAGTTGTCCTCAGCATGAAGACTGGTTCAAAACAAGTTAGACTACCACTGCCAGGTGCTATCTTGCAGTTGCCTATGAAAATTTTGTGGAGATATACATAGACCTTGATGCGTTAAAAAAAACAGTCTTAAAGAATATAATTACCTCAAAAGTCAAGTTTGAGTTCTGCGTCCATGAAAGGATATTCTCCTCCAGTGAGGCATTCATGTCTGCTCCCTCTCTTTGTATGGTCCCCATCCCTGGTACAATGTTTGACACTTAGCTGTTAACCAAAATGTTGGAGCTCAAGGTCACCCAGAGGCACCATGGAACAAAGGCCTGGTGATCTACGTCGAAAAAATCAGCCTTTGAAAACCCTATGGAGCACAGTTCTACTCTGACACACATTGCTTTGCCGTAAGTCAGGGTCAACTCAAAGGCAGCTGGTAACTGGTAATAGGTTAATTGAATGAACAGCCCATACGGGTTGGAAAGAGCATCCTTCCCCATCTCAAAGCCTGTGCCTGTTGAGCTGATGAGAAGCTAAAACAGGATTTCACAGCCTTTAAATGTCATAAGAACCTCCTGGGTAAACTATGAAATACACTGATTTCACGTCCCCACCCCTGGAGATTCTAATTCAACCCTAAAGCAGGTGTCCATTGAGAAAGCCCGCCCGAAGGGATATGGCTCCAGCATTGACATTTGACCAGGACCTGAAATTCCTGGTTCAAGGAGAGCCCAGGCTGAAGACCCCTTTGTAGAGGATCTCCTGGCTAGAAAGAGCTGGGACTGAAGATGTAGGATCTGCTGAAACGGTATTTCCCAAAGTGCAGAACCCCAATGACTTTGGGTGGTAGGGAGGCACCATTTTAAATAGCATTGGATCACAGTTTGAGTAACTTCTTTTCAAATGTCTTTCAGCCCATCTAATTAAACTAAGGAGAAAGGCTCAGAATGGTGCTAATATGTCTTCAGCACTTCTCTAACACTTGCCAATCTCCCTTTTTAACAAAAGGGGGGAAGGTCTCAGGTTAACAGCCTTCTTAGGTAAACCATATCTAAACCAAACCAACCAAATCCATTGCCATCAAGTCGATTCCAACTCATAGAGACCCTATAGAACTGCCCCCTAGGCTTTCCAAGGCAGTAAATCTTTACGGAAGCAGACTGCCGCATCTTTCTCCCATGGAGCAGCTGGTGGATTCAAACCAATGACCCTTCAGTTAGCAGTCAATCATTTAACCACTACACCACCAGGGCTCCTTAAACAGTATCTAGCTTGCATATAATAACATCGTTTTCGTTTATTTCTATTTACTCACAAAGCCTATTTATGGAAGATGATATTGGTTTTCTATTTACAGTAGTGACATGCCGTCTTAGTTATCTAGTGCTGCTATAACAGAAGTACCACAAGAGGATGTCTTTAGCAAGGAAAAATTTATTCTCTCACAGTCTAGGAGGCTAGAAGTTCAAATTCAGGGCACCAGCTCCAGGGAAGCGCTTTGTCTCTCTGTTGGCTTTGGGGGAAGATCCTTGTCATCAATCTTCCCCTGGGCTAGGAGCTTCTCAGCGCAGGAACCCCTGGTCCAAAGGACACCCTATGCTCCTGGTGCTTCTTTCTTGGTGGTGTGAGGTCCCATGTCTCTCTGCTGGCTTCTGTCTTTTATATCTCAAAAGAGATTGATTTAAGACACAACCTTATCTTGTAGATTCAGTCCTGCCTCATTAACATAACTGCTGCTAATCCCACCTCATTAACATCATAGAGGTAGGATTTGCAACATGTAGGAAAATCACATCAGATGACAAAATGGTAGACAGTCACACAATACTGAGAATCATGGCCTAGCCAAGTTGACACACATTTTGGGGGGACACAATTCAATTCATAACACTTGTATTTCCTTTTAAATAAATGTACATGAGTTTTTTAATATAAACAAAAATATTAAGTTAATAATAGCCTGGCCCTTACAGAAACATGGCAAGAATCGTGTTGGTTGGGTGGAAAGAAGTGAAAATTGAGAATAAGCGCACTAAAGAGTTCTTCATTGGTGACAGACAGATAATGATGAGAATAAAAGGTGTGACCTGGAGAAGCCAGGAACCGGGTGCCAAGGGGCCCAGCCTCTCTAGTGCCTATCACCTAATCAGGAAGGAAGGAGCCCTGGTGGTACAGTGGTTAAGCGCTCGGCTGCTAACTGAAAGGTCATCAGTTCAAATCCACCATCTTTTGAGAGAAAGATGTGGCAGTCTGCTTCCGTAAAGATTTATAGCCTTGGAAACCCTATGGGGCGGTTCTACTCTGTCCTACAGGGTCACTATGAATCAGAATTGACTCGACGGCAACGGGTTTAATCAGGAAGGAAGCCGGATCAGTCAGGACCAGGTAGTCACCTGCCTAAAGTACCTCCCTTAGAGGTTCATTCCTTTGGGTTAAGGTGAGCCATTTGCCAGTGCTTCTCATTTCAAGTATAAGCTGTCCTGTGAGGTCTCAAGCTTCCTCACTGGTACCTCTGATGCCTTCCTCCTGAGACTGGATTGAGAGACAAGGTGAGTGTCTGACAGGGGTGATGCGGAGCAGACAGGGAAGTGAGAGCTATCACTTGGGTGCCTGGGACTCAAAAGACGTGGAAAGAAGTGACAAAGTTAAATTTCATCCAAGCCCAATGATCCTGCAGCATGGTTAAAGGAATACCCCACCCTTTTGTGTTCTAAGAAATCAAACAGCATATTGCATTGGGCAAACCTGCGGCAAAAGAATTCCTGCAAGTTTTAAGAGGCAAAGATGTTACTTGGATGACTAAGGCGCATCTTTTCAATCATCTCATATGCATGTTAAAAGTTGGACAATGGAAAAGGAAGACCAAAGAAGAATTAAGGAGCCCTAGTGGTGCAGTGGTTATGCACTCGATGGCTAACCGAAAGGCAGTTCTACTCTGTCCTATAGGGTCACTATGAGTTGGCATCAACTCGACGGCAATGGAGGATGGGGGAAAGAAGAATCAGTGCATCTGAATTACGGCGTCGGCAAAGAATATTGAATGTACTGAGGACTGCCAAAAGAGGGAACAAATCGGCCTTGCAGGAAGCACAGCCAGCATGCTCCTTAGAGATGGGTGGTGAGATTATCGCTTGCTTACTTTGGACACGTCATCAGGAAAGATCAATCGCTAGAAAAGGACATCATGTTTGTTAAAGTAGATGGTCAATGAAAATGAGGGAAACCTTCAATGAGAAGGACTGACAAACTGGCCGTATCAGTGGACTCAGACATACCAATGATCATAAAGATGACACAGGACCAGGCGACATTTTGTTCTTGTTACACATAAGGTCGCCAAGAGTGGAGCCAACTCAACAGCAACTACTACTGTTATTTCTACTACTACTGCTGCTGCTACTACTGCTGCTACTACTACTGCTGCTGCTACTGCTGCTACTACTGCTGCTGCTGCTACTACTGCTGCTACTGCTGCCACCACTGCTGCTACCACTGCT
>NW_004443944.1:13373346-13411316 GCF_000243295.1 Trichechus manatus latirostris
CTGCTGCTGCTACTACTACTGCTGTTGCTGCTACTACTACTACTGCTGCTGCTACTACTGCTGCTACTGCTGCTGCTACTACTACTGCTGCTGCTGCTACTGCTGCTACTGCTGCTGCTACTACTACCGAGGATCTGGTGGCTCAGTGGTTGAGAGCTCGGCTGCTAACCAAAAGGTCAGCAGTTTGAATCCACCAGCTGCTCCTTGGAAACCCTATGGGGCACTTCTACTCTGTCCTTCAGGGTCATTATGGGTCAGAATTGACTCGACGGCAGTGGGTTACCACTACTACTTTGTGTTCTGGAAAATGGCTTACTGCAAAGAACTAACCAAGCCAGCCTTGATGATCTCCTCTGTTTAAATGTCTCCCTGGCCTTCCTCTCTCCTTCAGTCTTTACAGTCTCCAGGCTCCTAACCAGAGAGTCCCTCATCTCCCTCAGCTGCTAACCAAAAGGTTAAAGGTGCCTCAGAAGAAAGGCCTGGCAATCTACTTCTGAAAAATCAGCATTGAAAACGCTGTGGATCACAGTTCTTCTCTGATACACAAGGGTTTGCTAAGAGTCAGAATCAACTCAGTCACAACTGGTGCCAGTTTTAACGTTGTCCTCTGACAGAAGTTTGTAAAAGGATTCAGGTGCATTTTTTAAGGCATTCACAAACATTTTCCTATCTGCCCTTTGGAACCTTCTAAGAGGGTTACCTAATACTCACCAACAGTGGGGCAAACACTCCCACCTCCGAAACCTTCCTGGGTTGCCTGAAATGAAGACCACTGATCCAATAGGTCAAAAATCCCTGCAAAACCGCAAAGCCCGCATAGGCCACAGCCGTGGCAAGGCAGCCGTGAGGTGATAGAAAGCTCGGTTGTCACTCTGGCCTGAGATGAATGACTTTCATTTCCCCAAGTCACCCTGACATAATCACCGCAGCACCCCCGCTCAAGTTGAATTTCTCATCATGCAGCTTTCACGAGTGAGTGATTAGGGGCAATATTTATCAGGGAGATCTTTTTGTACATGCAGCCACCATTGAGGAGCATTTTTCTTCTTTAATTTCCATCTTTCACTTCCCACAGACACCAAAAAGAAACAGTTAACAGATGCCACTCTGGGAAGGCAGGAAATATGTAGGTTTCAGAAGCAGGACACAGCCCTTAAGCAAGGGATCCAGGCTGAGAAGAGCAGAGCAGAAAGGTCGTTAAGATGACCGCCCAAGGGCACAGCCTGCTCAGCAAATGTGTCTTGTTTGGTCCACACAATTTTTTTTGAAATTTTTAATGTTTAAAGTATGTAAAAAAAAAAAAATTTTTTTTTTTTCATGTTTTTGTTAGGGCCCTCTAGTTGGTTCTGATTCATAGCGACCCCTATGTACAACAGAACGGAACACTGCCTGGTCCTGTGCCATCCTCACAATCCCGTTGTTATGCTTGAGCCCATGGTTGCAGCCAGTGTCAATCTGTCTCGTTGAGGGTCTTCCTCGTTTTCATTAACCCTCAACTTTACCAAGCATGATGTCCTTCTCCAGGGACTCAGCCCTCCTGATAACATGTCCAAAGTATGTGAGACGTAGTCTCCCCATCCTTGCTTCAAGGGAGCTTTCTGGCTGCACTTCTTCCAAGATAGATTTGTTCATTCTCTTAGCAGTCCATGGTATATTCAATTTCTTCACCAACACCATAATTCAAAGGCATCAATTCTTCTTCCATCTTCCTTATCCATAGTCCAGCTTTCACATGCATACGAGGCAATTGAAAATACCATGGCTTGGGTCAGTAGCACCTTAGTCCTCAAGGTGACATCTTTGCTTTTTAACACTTTAAAGAGGTCTTTTGCAGCAGAAATACTGGTGGCATAGTTTCCAGCATCACAGCAACACACAAGCCACCACAGTATGACAAACTGACAGACAAGTAGTGGTTTTAATGTTTAAAATATGTAGTAAAAAAAATTGTAAAAATATTAGAGCGAGAGCTTAATCGATTAATGAGCCAAAAGCTCACCACATGGAAGAGAGTCAACTCAAGAGAAGGGAAGTGTTTTCCCAGTTCACTCAAAAAGTAATGTGTCCCGTGTCTACAGAGGGCCAATCACTGTGTCTATTTATAGCCCCTTCACTTCTCATCAAGCTGCCTGTCCCCCATCTTCAGGCCCCAGCGTTGGCATTCACTAGCTGTGTGACTTTAAGAAGGTACTTCAGCCTTCTGCACCTCAGTTTCCCCATCTCTAAAACGGTGATGATAACTCTAATTTCATAGGGTCATTGAGATGATTTAATAAAGTAGTGACTGTAATGTTTTCACCGAGGTGAAAAAGTGCTCTATAAATGTGACTATCTTCACTCTGGGACTGGGGTAAGTGAGGAGAACTAGGCACCACTGTTCCCATTTTGCAGGTGAGGAGTCTAAAACTTTGAGAGGTTAAACCAGATTGTCCTCAAGGCACCCAAATAGTAAGTAGATAACTAAATCTGAATTTAAACCCAGATCTGTCCAATTCCAATGAACAGTGGAATATTGGAATATTCTACTAAAAAGTAGAAATATTATTTTGAAATAGATAATAAATCTGCTGCAAAAGACCTCTTTAAAGTATTAAAAAGCAAAGATGTCACTTTGAGGACTAAGGTGTGCCTCACCCAAGCAGTGGTATTTTCAATCACCTCAGATACATGTGAAAGCTGGACAATGAATAAGGAAAACTATGGAAGAATTGATGCTTTGAATTATGGTGTTGGCGAAGAATATTGACTATACCATGGGCTGCCAGAAGAACGAAGAAGTCTGTCTTGGAAGAAGTACAGCCAGAATGCTCCTTAGAAGTGAGGATGGTGAGACTTCGTCTCATGTACTTTGAACATGTTATCAGGAGGGACCAGTCCCTGGAGAAGGACATCATGCTTGGTAAAGTGGAGAGTCAGTGAAAAAGAGGAAGACCTTCAGCGAGATGGATTGACACAGTGGCTGCAACAATGGGCTCAAGCATAACAACAATTGTGAGGATGGCGCAGGACCGGGCAGTGTTTCGTTCTGTTGTACACAGGGTCGCTACGAGTTGGTACTGACTTGACGGCACCTAACAACAACAAAAATCTAGAATTTTTATTCATATATGGAACTCTGATAATAAAGAAAAGCAAAGAGGCTTTCTGTGTGTATGGCAAGCTAAACTTTTTCACTAAGACTTTTGATTAAAGACCATTACCCTTGGTAATAGAATGGTCGATCTCAGCGTATCAGGAAAGTTATCCCCAAATGGCAAATGGAATTAAATATCCACTCGGCTACCGCCAGCTAGTCTTCAAAGCCCTAGAAGCACAGGACTTGATTATAACAGCAAGAATAGGGTCCTGGGCCCCAAATGGGAGGAGAACAAAGTCCACTTTCAAATGATTCTCCAATGACTTCATTTAACTGTGGGCTAACCCAGGCAGTTAATTGCATGCATAAGCATATATCTCTTTGTGATTTTAATTAAATGTCATCTAGTATAAATGCTGCTTTGAGATTTTCAGAAGGAAAACGCAAAAGTCAGGAAACGTAGTTGGAACTAGTCTGTGTGTGTTGTATAATTAGATTTTAGGTGAGTTCTCATCTATCCTGAGCATATTTAAGAGCTCTTTGGTTTGGTAATAATTGTTTATGATTATAATTATTTATAATTTATATTATTCATAAATACATGTATATTTATAATTATTATTAGCTAGCGTCTTCATAATACTCACAATCCTACTTACTTGTCTGATTCCTATCCACCCTGTAAGGGTTAGCAGACGACAGCCTTAGTACTTAATAAAGTAGTGACTCTGTCCTACAGGGTCACTATGAGTCAGAATCAACTTGATGGCGTGGGTTACCACTACTACTTTGGGTTCTGGAAAATGGCTTACTGCAAAGAACTGACCAAGCCAGCCTTGATGATCTCCTCTGTTTAAATATCTCCCTGGCCTTCCTCTCTCCTTCAGTCTTTACAATCTCCAGGCACCTAACCAAAGAGTCCTTCATCTCGCTGCTAACCAAAAGGTTGAAGGTGCCTCAGAAGAAAGGCCTGGCAATCTACACCTGAAAAATCAGCCATTGAAAACCCTGTGGATCACAGTTCTACTCTGACACACATGGGGTCGCTATGAGTCAGAATCAACTCAATCGGAGCTGTGTTGACATTCCAGCTTCTCTGGTTACCTGCTGGGTGGCCTTAGGCAAGCTGCTAAACCTCTCTGTGGCTGGAGAGGTGAGCAGGCCAATTTTCAGGGTCTTAGGAGCCATGTAAGGAGAACCAGGTAGCTCTTATTGGAAAGACAATGAGAAGGAAAATAATCAAAACTTACTATGCCTTCTGGTTGTGCCAGCTTCCCTCTGAAGTCTTCCACTAAAACGGCCAGGTCGAGAACGGAAGTCTGGGATCTCACCTTTACTCTGGGATTTGAATAAATTTAATTCTACCTGCATTCATTTACTAGCAAATGGGGGCCATTTTTATTTTCTTTTTAAAGAACGTTTTCATTTTTATTTTATTTATTTATTTATACTTTAGGTGAAAGTTTACAGAGCAAATTAGTATCTCATTAAATAATTAATACATAAATTGTTTGTGACATTGGTTGGCAACCCCACGACATGTCAACACTCCCCTTCTCGACCTTGGGTTCCCCATTTCTACTCGCCCAACTTTCCTGTCCTCTCCTGCGTTCTCGTCCTTGCCCCTGCGCTGCTGTGCCCATCTTGTCTTATAAACATGGTTGAGCTATGTGTGTTATTGTTTGTTTTATAGGCCTGTCTAATCTTTGGCTGAAGGGTGAACCACAGAAATAACTTCAGTACTAAATTAAAATGGTTTCTGGGGGCCGTACTCTCAGGGTTTCTCCAGTCTCCG
Source organism: Trichechus manatus latirostris (assembly GCF_000243295.1). NCBI lineage: Eukaryota > Metazoa > Chordata > Mammalia > Sirenia > Trichechidae > Trichechus > Trichechus manatus. The sequence continues at coordinate 13,378,218 of NW_004443944.1, forward strand.
CCAGACCAGAAAGCCTGGTCTTGTGTGTGTGTGTGAGTTTGCATTTTGTTCTACATTTATCTCCAGCTCCATCTGGGATCCTCTATTGTGATCTCTATCAGAGCAGTTGGCGGTGGTAGCCAGGCACCATCTAGTTGTGCTGGACTCAGTCTGGTGGAGGCCATGGTAGTTGTGGTCCATTAGTCCTTTGGACTAATCTTTCCCTTGTGTCTTTGGTTTTCTTCATTCTCCCTTGTTCCGGACGGAGTGAGATCAGTGGAGTATCTTAGATGGCCACTCATAAGCTTTGAAGACCCCAGACACTACTCACCAAAGTAGGATGTAGAACATTTTCTTTATAAATTATGTTACACCAGTTGAGCTAGATGTCCCCTGAGACCATGGTCGCCGGCATTTTTATTATTTTTTTGATCCAAGCAAATTATCAGTTTCCTCAGGAAAGTCCACCAGCACAACCGCCATCAACAGGGAGTTGTACAAATTCAGGAAGAGAGGCCCATTTTGCTTGAATGACAGCAAACCACATTTGAACTTGAGCAAATTCAATTCTCTTCCGCAGCTCAATATTCCCAGTGAAGATTTTGAGACAAAGAATTAGATTTTCAGTGATGTAATACCATTGTAATACACGCCACAACTCTGCAGATGCAACTTGTTGCATCAAAGGGGCTACTTCCTGGCCATGTTGAGGAGCAAAATGTGGAACTCACAGTTTAAATAAATCCCAAAAAATGAAACAGACCTGCTTTCCACAGCTCCAGGATTTTAGGTGGGAGAAATAATGGCTCAGCTCTCAGGAACATAAGCCTTTGAGCTGGAAGAGACTTTAGACATCACCAAGGGTGACTAACCAAAAAAACAGTTCACTTCTTATTGATTCTGACTTACGGATGCCCCATGTGTTTCAGAGTAGAACTGTGCTCCATAGGGTTTTCAAGACTGTGACCTTTCAGAAGCAAATCACCAGGCCTTTCTTCCAAGGCACCTTTGGGTGCATTCAAACAGCCAACCTTTTGGTTAACAGTCAAGTGCTTAACTATTTGCCACCCAGGAACTCCTCCAAGAGTGGCTCAAAAAACCAAACTCATTGCCATCGAGTTGATTCCAACTCATAGCAACCCTAAAGGACAGAGTAGAAGTGCTTCCAAGGCTGTAAACTTTACAGAAGTAGACTGCCACATCCTTCTCTCACAGAGTGGCTGGTGGGTTTGAACTGCTGACCTTCTAGTTAGCAGCCGAGCGCTTAGCCGCTATGCCACCAGGGCTTCTTCAAGGGTGCCTGTGATTCCCTAAAACATGGGCCATGAGATTTTTTTTAAGAGTACAAGAGCCCAGCAATAAATAACATTGAATACACTTATTAAGAAAGTTGGAGTCTCTGGGTGGTGCAAACAGTTAAAGTGCTCAGCTGCTAACCAAAAGGTTGGAGGTTCAAGTCCACACAGAGACACTTCAGAAGAAAGGCCTGGCAATTTACTTCAGAAAAATCCACTATTGAAAACTCTATGGAGAAGAGCTCTACTCTGATGCACGTGGGGTTGTCATGAGTTGGAGTCAACTCAACAGCAACTGAGTTTTCTGGTTTTATTAAGAAAGTTATTCCCTTTTCAATTAATCCTCATTACATCAAAGAAGGAGTCTCTGTTCCCTGCTACGAGTTCTTTAACACTTTCCTTTAAACCGATAGGCCTTAGGCTCAGCGGTTATAGTATCCAGTCAGAACTTTAAAACATTATTTCCTTTTTATTGTAGATCAGAAGTTAGGAAACGTTTTCTGTAAAAGGCCAGAGAGTAAATATTTTAGGCTTTGCAGACCCTGTGGTCTCTGTTGCAACTTAACTCTGCGGCTGTAGCACAAAGGCAGCTATAGGCAATAAGGAAACCAGCGAGCACGGCTGTGTTGCAATAAAACTTTATTTATGGACACTGAAACGTGAGATAATATTCTTCGCGTGTCATGAAATATTATCTTTCTTTTGATTCTTCCCCCAGTCATTTACAAAAAGAAAACAGACATCGGGAGGGGGTTGGTCTCAGCCACAGTCCGCCAGCGTCTGTTGTAGAGTATGGCGGTGGTCGGAGAAGAGGTACTTATTGTAGTGGTCACCAGCTTGGGTTCTGCGGTAGGACCCCTGCCTTGGAATTCGAGCTCCTTAACTTAGGACTTCTGTCCCTGGGTGTTGCAAAGAGCTAACATACATGGCTGCTAACCAAAAGGTTGGAGATTTGAGTCCACCCAAAGACACCTAAGAAGAAAGGCATGGTGATTTACTTCCAAAAATAAATCAGTCATTCAAAGCCCTGTGGAGCACATTTCTATTCCGAGACACACTGGGTTTCTCATGAATCAGTGTCCACTTGAAGGCAACTATTTAAGCCCCCAGTCAGCGTGTACCTTGCTTGCTGGTTGGGAGAAGGTGGGTGAGAGGTGGGTGGAGACGTCTGTGAGAGAGAGGGGAGGCAGGAGCTCGACAAGGAGGCAGAAAGTCTAGAAGGAAGGGTACCTCAAAAGCAGGGAACCTGTGGGTTCCAAGCCCCTTACTCCTCCCACCGCCACTGCTAGGGAACAAGAAGGGGGAAAGAGAGGAGCAGAGAGCCGGGCAGTCTGAGATGCCACACTCCCAAACCATTGAGCCTGACACATCTTTCTCGCCCCAGCTGAGATAACTCCTTCCCACCTTACAGTCAGTTGAGGGTTTTTTTTCTTTTGTCCCATCCTGCTCTCAAGGGAGCCTGCACATCACGGCAAAGCCTCCCAAGGTGCTTTGCTGGCCAGGAGCCCGGCCTCCTCATGACTGAACGCTGCCCTCTGGTGCCTGTGCAGAACATGGAGATAAAGCCTGACGGTTCGGATTAGGATTTAGGAGACTGGCAGAAGCAGATTTGTCAAGCGTGGATCCTTAAAGGGGCCTTGTCATCTATAGAAGCTGGGCTCATGGAAAGTGCTGAATAGGTATTTGTCAAATGGCTGGCTGGCTAGCTGGCTGACTGGCTGGCTGGCTGGCTGGCTGGATCAATAGAGGGATGGATGCATGCGTGCATGCATGCGTGCATGGATGGATGGATGGATGATTGGTGGGTGGGTGGGTGGGTGGATGGATGGGTAGATGAGTGAAGAAATATTTGTTCATGTCCACTGTTTTCAGAACAAAAATAATAAAAGAAGTAAGATCTAGAGTTTATTATTTCTAATTCTTACAGCCACTGCACAGCACAGATGATTTTACCACTATGGAAACTGAGGCTCAGAGAGGAGAGAGACTCCCCGGCACCTTCCCACAGCTGGTAAGGGCAGAGCTGGGAGGCAGCCCCAGGTGGTCTGACTCTGAGCCACTTTTCCATCCCCTTTGCAAGTAGCTCCAGTCTTGGGGGTGAAGGGGCTTCAATGGCCTTGTCAACCCAATCATCTGCCCTTGGCTGTCATCTCCCATATCTGCCATCTGCTCCCCCAGAACCTGCTGGGCCACCTGCAGGGACAAGGCTCCCACACGCATCTTTGGATAACTGGAAAATTCTTCTTAATTTGGAGCCATAACTGGTCTCCTGTGACTTCTGCCTATGGGTCTTCCCACTGGAGTTTTATAAAACAAGTCTACTCTTTAGATACGTGGCTAATTACATATGTATCTATATAACCATATTTATATATCAATAGGAGTTCCTGGGTGGTGCAAACAACTAGTGCATTCACTGCTAACTAAAAGGTTGGAGGTTCACGTCCACCCAGAGGCACCGTAAAAGAAAGCCCTGGTGATCTGCTTCTGAAAATTCAGCCACTGGAAACTCTATGGAGCACGGTCCTACTCTGACGCAAATGGGTTCGCCGTGAGTCAGAACCAGCCTGATTGCAGCTGGTGATATCCATCTATCTGTATGAAGATATTATCCTATATTGATAGTATATTTACGTAAAATTGAATTTACTGAGTGCTAACTATGTGCCAGGCACTTCACAGATATGACCCCATCTGATCCTCACAGCCTCGCTCTGTGATAGGTATCAATGATACCGTATCATCAGACTCCTTCTCCAGGTGAGGACACTGAGGTTCAGAGAGATGACATCACTTGCTCAGAGGCCCCAAATAGTTCTTGTCAGAGCAGGTATCACACCGGGTCCAAGGTGACCCTGGCACCCTTGCTCTCAGCCACCATGTGGTCCCTTCACCCTCACAGGATTTACCTAGCCCTTTGACTGGTCCTTTGCCTCTAAGACCCTCCATTTGTGTTACTCAAGTCATCATTTTCCCTTTAAAAAAAATTAGAACACACTCATCCCTAATCCCATGACCTAAATATGACTATTCTTCGTATTCCTATACACTTTTCACATATATGAGATGCCACACATTATGTAAAGGTATTATATATAATGCATATACACACACATGTATGTTTACATACACATTATATATACACATTAGGAGCCTTGGTGGTGCAGTGGTTAAAGGGCTTACATATAATATACATATATAACATATACATTATATATATACACATTATACATTACTATACATATTATACATATACATGTACATCTCATGCTTTAAGGAGCCCTGGTGGTGCAGTGGTTAAGCACTTGGCTGCTAACCAAAAGGTCGGTGGTTCAAACTCACCAGTTGCTCCAAGGGAGAAAGATGTGGCAGTCTGCTTCCATAAAGATTACAGCCCTGGAAACCCTATGAGACACTTCTACTCTGTCCTATAGGGCTGCTATGAGTCAGAATTGACCCCACAGCAACAAGTTTGGTTTTTCAGGTATAGATCATGTTGCTGTTAGCTGCTGCTGAGTCGGCCCCCGACTCATGGTGATCCCAGTGTTACAGACTAGAACTTCTCTGTAGGTTTTTCATGGTTGTAATCTTTACAGAAGAAGATCTCCAGGCCTTTCTTCCATGGAGCCATTGGGTAGATTTGAAATGCCAACCTTTTGGTCAGCAGCTGATCATACATAAAATAAATCTATATGTTACATATATATACATATATACGCAGATAGATGGTTTTACTTTGTTTTACAAAAATAAGACCATACTATGCATAGTCTTTTGTTACCTATTTTTCTCTACACAACAATATATATGGAATATCTTTCCATAGCAACACATAAAGCTGTGCGTCATCATATTATGACTGCTTGGAATTTCACTATATGGATATACCAAAACGTATTTAACTATTCACCTCTTGGTGGGCGTTTAATTTTCTCCAACTCTAAAACTTTCAGCACGAGTCCTTGCACATGTATCCGTGTGCACCTTTCTCGTTCTGCTTAGGTTACTGCCTGTAGGGAACATCGTGGGATAAAAGGTCCTGCCCACCTCTAGGGCTTTTGCCACATAGTCCTGACACGCCTGCCTGCAAGTCATGTTTAAGAGGCTTTGTACGAGAGGGCCTGTTTCTCCTCCCCGTAACTCACACAGGGTGTTATCTTTTTTTAATCTTGGTCAATCTTTCAGGGCAGAAAAAAATAGAATGAAACCGCTTCTTGTTTTAATGTGCTTATTTTTTTCTTACCAGTAAGGTTGAATTTCTTGCGGTATCAGACAGTTCCAGTCTGTTTTAGGCAGGCTGACATTATGGCACCTCTCAGGGCTTAAAATACTCCAGGTGGGGCTCTGACTAGCACAGATTTCAGTGGCATCTACCCACTGGATCTGTGACAGAGGGGTTGACTGCTCCAGCCAGGGCACTATCCAGCTGCCAGGACCTCAAAGAGTCTCAGGAACAGTCTGTCTGGTTAAAAGCTCCCCAGGGTGACATTCTATAGCTCTCTGGTTTCTATCAGCTCTGCCTCAGCTAAACTACATAACTGTCAAGTTGGCACTAAGTCCAGAGCAGGCTCGTGTGCCAGGCACCTCAGTCACCGCTTCCCTCCTCCAGCCCAGAACAGCCCACGGGGAAGGTTGCCTTGGTTTTAACCTCTAACTGAGCCCGGTGGGCGGTCCCTGGTGGTGCAAACAATTTGCTCTTGACTACTATCCAAAAAAGGAGCCCTGGTGGTGCAGTGGCTAAGTGCTCGGCTGCTGACCAAAAGGTCAGCCGTTCACAGCATAACCCCGATACCAAAACCAGGTAAAGAGGTCACAGAAAAAGAAAATTACAGACCAATATCCCTCATGAACATTGATGCAAAAATCCTCAGAAAGATTCTAGCCAATAGAATTCAACAACATATCAAAAAAAAAATTCACCATGACCAAGTGGAATTTATACCAGGTATGCAGGGATGGTTCAACATTAGAAAAACAATCAATGTAATCCATCACATAAATAAAACAAAAGTCAAGAACCACATGATCTTATCAATTGATGTGGAAAAGGCATTTGAGAAAGCCCAACACCCTTTCATGGTAAAAACTCTCAGCAAAATAGGAATAGAGGGGAAATTCTTCAACATAATTAAGGGCATTTATACAAAGCCAACAGCCAACATCATCCTAAATGGAGAGAGTTTGAAATCATTCCCCTTGAGAACAGGAACTAGACACTCTTAATCAAATTGTGCTGGAGGTCCTAGCCAGAGCAATTAGGCTAGAAAAGAAATAAAGGGTATCCAAATTGCTAAGGAAGAAGTAAAAGTATCTCTATTTGCAGATGGTACGATTTTATACACAGAAAACCCCAAAGAATCCACAACAAAACTACTGGAACTAATAGAAGATTTCAGTAAAGTATCAGGATACAAGATAAACATACAAAAATCAGTTGGATTCCTCTACACCAGCAGAGAGAACTTCTAAGAGGAAATCACCAAATCAATACCATTTACAATTGCCCTCAAAAGATAAAATATTTAGGAATAAATCTAACCAGAGACGTAAAAGACCTACACAATGAACTGCAAGACGCTACTGCAAGAAACCAAAAGAGCAGAAGTGAAAAAACACGCCTTGCTCATGGATAGGAAGACTCAACATTGGGAAAATGTCAGTTCTACCCAAAGCGATCTACAGCTACAACGCAATCCCAATCCAAATTCCAATGGCATTTTTTTAATGAGATGGAGAAACAAATCACCAACTTCATATGGAAAAAGAAGAGGCCCCAGATAAGTAAAACATCACTGAAGAAGAACGAAGTGGGAGGCCTCACACTACCTGATTTTAGAACCTATTATACCGCCACAGTAGTCAAAACAGCCTGGTACTGGTACAACAACAGATACATAGACCAATGGAACAGAATTGAGAATCCAGACGTAAATTCATCCACCTGTGAGCAGCTGATATTTGACAAAGGCCCGAAGTCTGTTAACTGGGGAAAAGACAGTCTCTTTAACAAACGGTGCTGGCATAACTGGATATCCATCTGCAAAAAACTGAAACAAGACCCATACTTCACACCATGCATAAAAACTAACTCAAAATGGATCAAGACCTAAATATAAAGTCGAAAATGGTAAAGATCATGGAAAAAAAAATAGGGACAACGCTAGGAGCCCTAATACATGGCATATACAGAATACGAACCATAAGTAACAATGCACAAACACCAGAAGAGAAACTAGATAACTGGGAGCTCCTAAAAATCAAACACTTATGCTCATCAAAAGACTTCACCAAAAGAGTCATAAGACAGCCTACAGACTGGGAAAAAATTTTGGGCTACGACAAATCTTATAAGTGTGTAATCTCTAAAACCTACAAGATACTGCAAAACCTCAGCAACAAAAAGACAAATAACCCAGTTAAAAAATGGGCAAAGGATATGAACAGGCACTTTGCCAAAGAAGACATTCAGGCAGCTAACAGACGCTTGAGGAAATGCTCATGATCATTAGCCATTAGAGAAATGCAAATCAAAACTGCAATGAGATACCATCTCACCCCAACAAGGCTAACATTAATCCAAAAAACAGAAAATAATAAATGCTGCAGAGGTTGTGGAGGGACTGGAACACTTATACACTGTTGGTGGGAATACTTTGGAAATCGATTTGGCACTTCCTTAAAAAGCTAGAAATAGAAGTACCATACGATCCAGCAATCCCCTTCCTTGGAATATATCCTAGAGAAATAAGAGCCATCACAGGAATAGATATATGCACACACTCATGTTCACTGCAGTGTTGTTCACAATAGCAAAAAGATTCAAACAACCTAGGTGCCCATCAATGGACAAATGGATAAACAAATTATGGTATATTCACACAATGGAATACTAGGCAACCATAAAGAACAACGATGAATCCGTGAAACATCTTATAACATGGAGGAATCTCGAAGGCAGTATGCTGGTGAACTTAGTCACAAAAGGACAAATATTGTGTAAGACCACTATTATAAGAACTCAAGAAAAGTTATAAACACAGAAGAAAACATTCTTTGATGGTTACGAGGGTGGGGAAGGAGGGAAAGGGGTACTCACTAGCTAGATAGCAGACAAGAATTATCTTAGGTAAAGGGAAGGACTACACACACTACAAGGGAAGTCAGCACAACTGGACTAAACCAAAGCTCAGAAGTTTCCTGAATACAAACAAACACTTTGAGGGACAGAGTAGCAGGGGCAGGAGTCTGGGGACCATGGTTTCAGGGGACATCTAGGTCAATTGGCATAACAAAGTTTATTAAGAAAATGTTCTGCATCCCACTTTGGTGAGTGACGTCTGGGGTCTTAAAAGCTAGGGAGCAGCCATCTAAGATGCATCAATTAGTCCCAACCCACCTGGAGCAAAGGAGAGTGAAGAACACCAAAGACACATGGAAAGTATTAGCCCAAGAGACAGAAAGGACCACATAAACCAGAGACTCCATCAGCCTGAGACCAGAATAACTAGATGGTGCCCGGCTACCACCAACGACCACCCTGACAGGGAATACAACAGAGAGTCCCTGACAGAGCAGGAGAAAAGTGAGTTGCAGAACTCAAATTCCAGTAAAAAGATCAGACTTAATGGTTTGATTGAGACTGGAGGGACCCCGGAAGACATGGCCCCTGGACTCTCTGTTAGCCCAAAACTAAAACCATTCCTGAAGCCAACTCTTCAGACAAAGATTAGACTGGACTATGGGACATAAAATGATACTCGTAAAGAGTGTGCTTCTTAGCTCAAGTATATACATGAGGCTAAATGGGCAGCTCCTGTCCAGAGGTGAGATGAGAAGGCAGAGAGGGTCAGGAGCTGGTTGAATGGACACGGGAAATCAGGGGCGGAAAGGAGGAGTGTGCTGTCACATTGTAGGGAGAGCAACTAGGGTCACATAACAACGTACGTATAAATTTTTGTATGAAAGACTAACTTGAACTGTAAGCTTTCACTTAAAGCACAACAGTTAAAAAAATGAAAGAAAGAAAGGGTGGCCGTTCAAACCCACCAAATGCTCCACGGAAGAAAGATGTGGAAGTCTGCTTCCATAAAGATTAACAGCCTTGGAAACCCTATGGGGCAGTTCTACTCTGTCCTATAGGGTCTCAATGAGTTGGAATCAACTCAGCGGCAATGGACTAACCAAAAGGTTGGCAATTCAAACCCAAGCAAGCAGCATCACTTCTGTAAAGATTATCCTATGGAGCTCAGTTCTGTTCTGTAATGCATGGGATCACCATGAGTTGGAATCAACTAAGTGGTAACAAGTTTGGATTTTCTGGTTTGGGGCCGGTGGGAAGGGGCTGTTTCCTTTCCTGCTGATTATTCGAAACCAGGAGTTAGATAAGACTTGGCTTGGCTATAAAGTCACCTACAAGGGCAGCGGTGGTTCAGCGGAAGAATTCTCACCTTCCATGCAGGAGCCCTGGGCTCACTCCCAGCCAATCTACCTCAAGCATAGCCACCACGCATCGGCAGTGGATGTCTGAATGTTGCTATGGTGGTGAAGTGGTTAAGAGTTCAGGCTGCTAAACAAAAGGTCGGCCATTGGAATCCTCCAGCTACTCCTTGGAAACCCTATGGGGAAGTTCTACTCTCTCCTATAGGGTCGCTAGGAGTTGGAATCAACTGACGGCAACAGGTTTGGTTTTGGATTTTATGATGCTTCCAGACTAATACAGACTAGGAATAAAGGTCTGGCAATTTACTTCTGAAAATCAACCAATGAAAACCCTATGGACATAATGGTCCGATCCACAACTGATCCCGAGGATGGCACAGAACTGGGCAGCGTTTCTTTCCGTGGTGCACAGGGTTGCCATGAGTCTGGGCTGACTCCACGGCAGCTTACAAGAACAACCAAACTTGGGAGCATTTGAATCACCTGGGGGCTTGTTAAACACTTGGATCCTAGTCCCACCCCTAGAGATTCAATGGGTCTGTTGCGGGGCCTGGGAAGCTGCAATGTCAACCTAAGCTCTCAAGGTCCTTGCACCTCAAAGTGTGGTCTGCGAATAGCAGTTTGACTATCGCCTGGGAGCTGGTTGGAAATGCAGAATCTCAGGTGTAACCCTTGACCTATTGAATCAATTTCTGCATTTAAACAAGATTCGCACGTGCTTCCTGTGCACATTAAATTTTGAGAAGTGCTGCTTCTAGGTAATTCTCATTGAAGGAGTCCTTGGAGCATGATACATCGTAGCTAACAATGGTCTAGGCAGTGTTTGAAGTGCCTAATGCAGAGTAACTCATTTATAAATCAAAATAATTCTATAAAGTAGGGACTATCATTATACCCATTTTACAGAGGAGAGAACTGAGGCACAGAAAGGCTAAGTAACTTGCCAAAGTCTCGAAGCTGGCCTGTACAAAAGCTGGGATTCAAAGCCAAGCAGATAGGTGCCAGCTGCATCCACTGGGCTGGTGTATTCGCCTGGGACTAGACAAGCCCTGCATCCGTGTGACTGCTCTCCTGGGCGGGGACACCTCCCATAAGGCGTTCAGGATCTCTACAAAAACAGCAAGAGCCTCATGGCTCCAGCTTGGCCTGTGGCCAAGCAACGCATGCAAATTTGATTAATTCTCCAGGAAGAAGATGGCTCTGAGGATTTGGACATAATTATGACATTTTTTCAACCCAACCAATTTAGAACCAAAAAATCAGCGGCTGCAAGAAGACATGTTGAGGTTTACAATGAGATCAGTAAGCTGATCCAAATCGGCTCTGAGAACTACCTGCCAGAAGCTTCTGGGGTGAGAATGGGGGCAAAGCAGGTAAAGAACCATTCGTAATAGCCTCCATCCATAAGATTTTGTTTGGACACTTTTCTGTGGTCTTCCCTCTGGACTGAAACTACTTTATAAAACCAAGCTATGTTTTCTGAACTTAAAATGTCAAAACACAAAAAACAAACAAAACAAAAAACACATAAAACGGGCTGAATTGCTGCCAGGCGCTTCACTTTGGCCTGTGAGCACTTTTGTTTGTGTTAGTTTGCTTGTATTTGTGATCCTTCTCTCCCACCTTTGCTGCAATTTATGTTAGTCGCGTTCCCAAGTGACATCAGCCTTAGGGTTTAGTCCCGCTTCGCCAAAGCCAAAGAAAGCCAAACCCAAACCAAGCCAGTGGCGGTACGGAGTCTGACTCTTGGCGACCCCATGTGTTACAGAGAACTGCTCTACAGGGTTTTCTTGGCTGTGATCTTTACGGAAGCAGATCCCAGACCTTTCTTCCATGGAGTAGCTGGATGGAGTCAAACTGCCAACCTTTAAGTTTGTAGTCAAGTGTAAACCATTTCTGCCACCCACGGACCTTCAAAACCGAATAGACATAAGTTATTAGAAGTTGTTAATTCCCCTTCAGCCAAGGGGAACCCAAAGGTAGAGTAATATCAGCATTATATTACCAGATGGTTCTCATCAAGGCTTCTAGGAACACAATCTCTTTTTTTTTTCCCTTGTTTTATTACTTTTTTTTCTGACAAATTTTTTTTTATTGTACTTCAGATGAAGATTTACAGAGCAGATTAGTTTCTCATTAAACAATTAATACACGTATTGTTTTGTAACATGGGTTGCCAGCTTCACAATATGTCAACTTTCTTCCCTTCTTGACCTTGGGTTCCCTATTACCAGCTTTCCTGTCCCCTGAGCTGGTGCGCCCACTTAGTCTCATTTTGCTTCATGGGCCTGTCTAATCTTTGGCTGAAAGGAGAGAACCTCAGGAGTGACTTCAGTACTGAGTTAAAAGGGTGTCCGGGGGCCATACTCTCGGGGTTTCTCCAGTCTGTCTGGTTAGGGGCACCATCTTGAGGGTGGATGAAGCCATTAGCTGGTTTCTCATAAGTCAAGGCTTTAGCAACGCAGATATAAGACAAAAAAACAAGGCTGGAAGGCAGACCCAGCAGCAGGAACTTGAGATTTTCTCGGTCCTAGCAAAAGACAAGGAGTGATGTCTCAATCAAGACGAACACCAACATTTTTAAGAGCTGGAAGACTTCAGGACTGGGAAGATTTTTTTTCTAATTCCATAAAATGAGAAAGACAAGGGCAATAAATACAGATGTCACACATGTAACTAGGAACAGAACAGACTGAGTCTGGAGGCAGGAAAAGGATTCCCCTTCGATCAAAAAGGATTATGTGTTTGTACATTTCAACAGAGACCAGGCTTCACTTCCAAGAGGCAGAAAGTGACAAATTGGGCCTCCAAGCAGCTCTGGCCCCATCTGTCAAGGCTGCAATCCTTTTGTCTCATATGTTGGCAAAAGCGCTCAAAGATCAAGCCGGGGCCAACCAACCAGAAGTGCGGCCAGTAGACCAGCCTGTGGGAGCCGGCCTCGAGAGTAGGACCAAGGCCTTGGCACAGAGTCTAATAAAAGATAGAGAACTCATCGCTGCACTGTTTATAATAAATAGCAACAAAAAGTTGGATGGTCAACAGTAAGAGATTAGGGCATGTTAAACCAAACAATTTAGCTCATTTAATGAGAAATGTTTGCCTTGAGCATTGCACCCTTTTAAGGAATTATCAACGTGAGCTCAAATTGACAACAGGAACTCTAAAGCAGAGAGGAGAACTTCAAGGCGGTGAGACAATACGGGCAGTGATAGCCAGAATGGCAGCACAGGGTGAAGTACGCAGCCTTTGTCACTGAACCACACAGGTAAAAATGTCGAATGGGGGTATGTTTTGTTCAGTATATTTTCACCAAAAATTAAAATCAAGAAAGAGAGAGAGATTGGGGCGTGCCACATTGGGTGGCTGCAGGTTTGTGAGCCCCCTCTATGGAGTTAATGGGTCTGGCTTTGCAGTCAAGAATCAGCGTGAGAAGTGACGCCCAACTCCCATCCCAGCTCCCACACCCCAAACCCTCCCCATTCCTGTAACAGGCATCCTGGGGCTCATTGTGACAACCACGCAGTTTTTCAAACCCAGGACTGCCTATTAGGATCATCTGAACCTGGATGCCCATAGCATCTCCTGGATCGTTTGTGAAAATACTGATGCCTGGTCCCACCTCTAGGGATTCTGATTCAGTTGGCCTGGGGTGGGCCACACTTGGGTCTGGGCATTTTACAAAGGCCCCCCCAGGTGATTCTGATGCCTAGTAAGAGCTAAAGGTCACTCCCTGGACCAACCACGATAAACTAAGTGCTGGGACAGTAGGCTCCAGAGGGGTGGATGTCAAACCCATCTGTCAATCAGAGGCACCAAGGTGAACCTCACTGGGCTGCTGAGAGGATTAAACGAGATCAGCTCGGACAGTGCCTCACCCAGAAAAACCCTTGGCAAGTGTTATCTTTTTCCCTAGAATCAAACATTTATTGAAAATCTAACATTTATTGAGCCTTTACTTTTTTATCCAGCCTTACGTTATCTCATCTAGTCCTCAAAATAGCTCTCTAAGGGAAATATAATCTTCATCCCTCTTGAAATGAGCAGAGAGAGAAAGGTGACATTTTTCTCAAGGTCACCACTAGCAACGGTTGGACTTGAACCCAGGCACGCTGACCAGAGCCGCACGTTCTTAATCCCTTCATTGTCTCTTCTCCCCACTTAATGGGCCCTTCTAGGGCAAATGAAAGGTGCTCTGGTGGTGCAACAGTTAAGCACTCACTGCTAACCAAAACATTGGTGGTTCAAACCCACCCAGCAGCTCTGTGGGAGAAAGACCTCTGTCACGTGGCTTTGCTGTGAGTCAGAATCCGCTAGACGGCTCACAAACAGCAAGGGCAGATACAGCCACCTACATGCCACTCTGGGCTTTGCCCTGGCTGTTCCCTGCCTTGAATGCTGTTCCCTTCTCTGTCTCTGCAAACCATAACCCACCCTTCTTGACAACCCAGGCCCTTTCCGGAGCTCCTACAGACCTCACAGTGAGTACTCATTCATCCATTCACTTATTCTTTCTTTCTTTCATGAAGTAAATGTCTATTGAGCTCCTACTGTGTGCCAGGCACAGTGCTAGAGGCTGGATACAAACATCGGGGAGGCTTGGTGGAGATCCATGAGGGAGATCAAAAATAAGCAAATAAATGTATAACCGCAAATTGCAGTGAATGCTCAGGACGGGACAGTTTTCACTGACCCGAGCACAAGAAGAAGTTCCCAATGGTTTTAAACAGGGGGCTGATGGGACCAGATTTGTCTTTCTGGCTGCATTGTGGAGGATGGATTGTCTGGGGGCCAAGGGTAGAGGCAGGAGCAGCTGTGGTTCAGTGGTAGAATTCTCTCCTTCCATACAAGAAATCTGGGTTCGATTCCCAGCTGATGCCATGATGCTGAACAGGTTTTTGTGAAGCTTCCAGAATAAGCAGACTAGGAAGAAAAGCCTGGCCAGGACTGAGCAGTGTTTTTTTCTGTTGTGCACGGGGGTCACCCTGAGTTGGGGGCCGACTCGACGGCAGCTAACGACAAGGGTGGAGACAGGGAGGCCAGGAAGGAGGCAGAAGGAGGTATCCAGGCGAGACAGGAAGAGGTATCTTCCTGAGTAGGGTGAGGATGGATCCAGAGAAAAAACTTGCTGCCTGTTGGATAGAGTGTCATTCCTGCTCGCTTTGGCCCTCACGGTGGTCTGCTATTCCATACTGATGCTTTGTTCGCTATTATATACATTGTCTCCAGGGTAATATTCAAAACATGTAACAATCAGCGTCACAAGAGGACTGACCCAACAGAACAGACAGTGACACCAGTGCTGGGGAAGGGTCCCCTGCTGGGCTGGGGGGTTAACCCTTTAGTTGCTGGATGATGGAGAAGTCCAAGGGGGTATCAGGAACAGCTTGGGTGGAGGGAGGGCACTCAAGGGGTTTGGGACAGGGTTATTTGTTGAAATTTTAATAACCAGTATTAAAACCAAACATTGCATACCAGCTACTGGTCTGCTGCCTACCTCCTCATAGGTTCTAAGCTTCTAGAAAGCAAGGCTAGACTTAATCAAGATCAATTAATGAGCTAGAAATGAGTCATACACATACTCCTTCCCAAGTGAAAATCCGCTTGTGAAGTCCCGGCCTCTGGGATGCAGATCATTTAGACTGACGTTTCGATCTTGCCTCTCTGAGATGAAAACACCCAGAGTCCATCAGGAGGATCGCCTGGGCTGATGGGAATGTGCGTAACTGTGCCCAGGCCAGGAGGAGAAACCAGTATTTGTGGAGGAACGCTGACAGATCCTCTCCCTCAGAGAGGCTGTTCCAAGCAAGGGCACACTGCCTTCAGAACGTTTCATTCCCGCAAAGACGGCTGTGATAAGGCCAAGTAGGGGGTGGCCGCCGCTGGGGAGCCCATTCCACGCCTCCCAAGATTGTTCTGGACTTTTTCACATTTTGAAGTTCTGACATTTTAATGGTAAAAAACAAAAAACGCATGGTTAAGAATAAAGAGGCAAAGATACTTACTTGAGTGAGCATGGCGCTTGTTCTAATCAGCCTTCCCCTTTCACGTCCAGGTACTCAGTTGTCTGCCTGCAAAATGGGTAGAATTACCTTTGCCCCTTTGTTCTTCAGAAGAACATTGTGAAGATGGATAAGATATTAATAGCCATCATTTACTTGGGCCCCTCCCTACCTTCCTATCTCCCGCCCCACTCTCCTTCCTCTTCCTTTCTCCCTTCCTCCCACAGACATTTATCAAGCACCTACTGTTTTGGATGACGGGAACACGCAGACACAAATCCCTGCTATCTGAGTCCGTGCCCTTCTCATGGGTCATCTCATCTGTCCTCACAACAAGCCTGGGAGGAGGTGCTCTTATTGTCATCCCGTTTGACAGATGAGAAGACTGAGGCTCAGAGAGGAGAATGTCCTGCCGTGGACACACTGCTGCAGAGAGGCAGCTCTGGACCTGGAACCCAGACCTCTCTGATTTCCGAGTCCAAGCTCTTGGTCGGGACGTAGGACTTCACACCTCCCCCCCCGCAGGAAAGTCCTTTTTAAGAAGGAAGATGCCTCATCATTTTAAATCCTGGTTAGTCTAAACTGCTTAGAAATAAAGCATGGAAGAGGAGAAAGAACATGAGGATCGGACAGGGACCAAACCATTTCCTCCCCTTACCAGCTGTGTGACCTTGAGCAGAGGTTTAACTTCTCTGGGCCTCAGGCCCTATCAAAGGAACAAGGATGCTGTCTTGTGGTTAGTTCACCTTATCCTCATCCTTTAAAGGCCACGGAAAGCAAGGCCTATGGCCTCAAGTTTTCAGAAAACAGAGGAGGCCGAGTGGCAGAGGTAAAGGACCTGCAAGGGCTTTGGTCAGCCCTGGGGTCCAGCCTGGTTTGGTCGCCTAGTAACTGTGTGGCTTTGGACAAGGTGCATAACCTTTCTGTGCTTCTGCGTCTTCATGTATAAAATGGGGTGATCGCACAGCCCTTGCCGCAAAGGGCGGGCATATCAAACGTGGTCATAGGCATCAAAGTTGCACCGCTAAGCTGATTCTCGGTATCAGTTCTTGAGGATAAGTTGTGCTCTGGGCTGTCTGCAAGGGCCTCCCAGCATTGTGGCCAACAGAGTGAGCTGCACGTGGCCAGGGCCACCAGAATGCCGGGCAGTGACACTCCTGGTCCCTGACTCTGCATGGTGGTTAAGAGCCAGAGACCTGAGTCTGAATCCTGGCACTGCTGCTTTCTGGCTTATGACCTTGGGTGTGTTATTAGCTTCTCTGTGCCTTAGTTTCCCCATCCATAAAACAGGGATAATATTAGTACCTCCCTTACAAGGTCACTGTCAGGATTAAACAAGGGAATATATGTAAACGCCTTGGAACAGGGCCTGGCATAGAAAAAGCATAGAGGTATTTTCTGTTATTACAGGCAGTCCCCAGTTTACGAACGTCCGACGTACAACCCGTAGTTATGAACCAACCCCTGTAAAGCCTATTATATTAAAAAATTCGAGGTGCATACAATGGTCGGTAATAACAAACAGGTGCTACTTTGTGACATGCATGAAAACATGATCATCATGATTGTGTTCTCACGTTAAAGCAAGTTCCCAGCCAGCGGCATCAGGTAGCATTTACTTCTATCTGAGAAGGAAGCAAAACTACAACAGGTGGTCTCCGTGGTAGAGTGGTTATCACGTTCACCTAACATGTGAAGGGTCCCTGGTTTGAAACCAGGCAGAAACAAAGTGTAGCGTTTTGGAAACCGTGGTGGCTTAGGTTAAGAGCTGTGGCTGCTAACCAAAAGGTCGGCGGTTGGAATCCAGCAGGCGCACCTTGGAAACCCTATGGGGCAGTTCTACCCTGTCCTATAGGGTTGCTATGAGTCGGAATCAACTCAACGGCAGTGGGTTTGGGTTTTTGTTTTTTTTTTTAAAGACAAACATCTAACTGACGTTAGATACAAACTGTACCTGTTTCAATTTACATACACGTTCAACCTAAAGAAAGCATTAGGGATGGAATTTGTTTGGAATCCAGGGACTTGCCTGTATTATTTTTCTCACCTCCTATGGTTTGTGGTCAACAAAAGAAGTAGTCCCCTTTGCCCTGGGCAGATGTTCTATGGACTACCCATTACCCAGACTACTTATCTGGGACTACAGCGCTCACCTTGAAAATGTGGCTACCTCATCCCGGAACACCAGCTAGACTAGAAAGGCTTGTTTACTTCTCAAACCTCGGAGCCATGGCAGGTAATTCAACTCAAACTGTGACTTGCTGGGAGCCACAGAGGGGGCACCTCCCTGCAACTGGAGTCCTTGGCTCTGTGTCACCGTTTCTAAGTTTCTTCCTGGGGCTACATTTCTTCCCGTAACTACTCCACTGTGGGTTTCTCAGGGCTGCCTGTTATATATAAATACACTTAACTTTTATGGGGTGTGTAGCGCTCTCAGAATAAACCATCCCCTCCACCCGGCAGGACTAAGGGCAAGGGCTGGGAAATGGAGGGGTATACAGATGGCCAAGCCAGGGCTGAGCTGAGACCCTGGGTGTTTAGAACCCACAGCATGAGGTATCTCTCTATTGAATAATAATTCCCTGGAAGCCTTTAAATCTCCCCCACTGTGTCCACCCACAGTGGTTTTCAACCAGAAACTCCGACCTGCCCCCTCCTCTCCTCTCCTCTGCTGCCACCGTGTTTGCTCTGAAGGCTGCTGAGTCTCCTCACACCCCTTCTCGCCCCTACTTCACACCGTTCTCCATGCTGGGCCAGGGTAATATTTTACAGCACAAACCCAACTTGTCTGACCCTGCTTCAAAGCCTCCGGAGGCTCTGAGATTGCTCTTAGGATAAGCCCCCGGCTCCTGCTCCTGTCCAGGGCCCTCTAGTCCGGCCCCTGCTTCCTCTCAGACCCTGCCTGCTCCGTCTCACCCTCTTGTTCTGCAACCTCCAGCCCACAGTCCTCCAGCACAGCCAGTGTGTTTTCTCACCTTCACACTTGCTCCTCTCCCTCCTGCCGGGAGCTTCTCCCACTGGCTGCCTGGCTGTGTGGTTCCTCCCTGTCTCAGTGAGGAGGTCACCTGCTTAGGGAGCCTTCTCTGACACCACCAGTCAGGGCCACTCACCAGCATGCTACCTCAGTTTATTTTCTTCATAGCACTTCTTGTGGCCTGAAATTGGGGTTTTTCTGTCTGTCTCCCCACTCGGATGTGAGCTTCCTGAGGGCAGAAGCAAGGTGGCTACATGATTTTTGGGTCCTGTGCAAAATGAAAATGCCTGGCCCTGGTATAAAAATTATTAAGACCTTCAAGATGGCCATCCATTGAAAAAAACCCATTGCTGTCGAGTCTATTCCGACTCATAGTGACTCTATAGGACACAGCAGAACTGCCCATAGGGTTTCCCAGGCTGTAATCTTTACAGAGGCAGACTGCCACATCTTTCTCCCATGGAGTGGCTGTTGGATTCAAACCGCTGACCTTTAGGTTAGCAGCTGAGCTCTTGGCAAATGCGTAGAGATAAAATTTTCCTAGCGATTACAGGGAGCTGGGAGAAGGTGGAAGTTGTGAGTTATTGTTTAATGAGTACTGAGTTTCTGTTTGAGGTTATGAAGAACTTTTTGAAATGGATAGTGGTGATGGGAGCACAGCATAGTGAACGTAATTAATGTCACGGTGTGACGGTTAACGTCATGTGTCAACCTGGCTAGGCCATGGTTCTCACTAGTTTGGCAGTTATGTAATGATGTAATTTGGAAGTCATGTAATGATATCATCATCCTCCATTTTGTGATCTCATGTAATCACTTCCATGATGTGAGCCAATGTGATCGGCCAATCCGTTGTAAGGGGCATTTCCTCAGGAGTGTGGCCTACATCCAAATACATGGACATCGTGGCAAATCTCATTGGCTTTTTGCTCTCTGGATCCTGCATCGAACTCATCATTCTCTGACCTCTGGTTCTTGGGATGTGAGCCAGAAGCCTGCCACCTGACCTGCAGATTTTGGATTCGTCAGCCCCTGCAAATAAGTTAGGAGAAGCCTGCAGCCTGACACCTGACCCATGGATTTGGGACTTGCCAGCCTTCATGCAGAATACTAATTGAGATGTTTCAACAAACAGATACAATGCTGGAAGCACTCACTCATCCATGCCAAGAAAGCTACCTGGCCAACTGAATGGAAGAGATCCATACTTGTGCTCATTCCAAGGAAAGGTGATCCAACAGAATGCAGAAATTATTGAACAATATCATTAATATCACACGCAAGTAAAACTTTGCTCAAAATAATTCAAAAATGATTGCAGCAATACATCAACAGGGAACTGCCAGAAATTCAAGCTGCATTCAGAAGAGGATCTGGAACGAGGGATACCATTACTGATGTCAGATGCATCCTGGCTGAAAGCAGAGAACACCAGAAAGATGTTTACCTGTGTTTTATCGACTATGAAAATCCATTCAACTGTGTGGATCATAACAAATTATGGATAACATTGTGAAGAAGGGGAATTCCAGAACGCTTAATAGTGCTCATGAGGACCTGTACATGCCCAAGAGGCAATCGTTTGAACAGAACAAGGGGATGCTACGTGGTTTAAAATCAGGAAAAGTGTGCATCAGGGTTGTATCCTTTCACCATACTTATTCAGTCTGTATGCTGAGCAAATAATCCGAGAAGCTGGACTACATGAAGAAGAACGGGGCATCAGGAATGGAGGAAGACTCATTAACAACCTGCAATATGCAGATGACACAACCTTGCTTGCTGAAAGTGAAGAGGACTTGAAGCTCTTACTAATGAAGATCAAAGACTACAGCCTTCAGTATGGATTACACCTCCACATAAAGAAAACAAAAATCCTCACAACTGGACCAATAAGCAACATCATGATAAAGGGAGAAAATATTGAAGTTGTCAAGGATTTCATTTTTACTTGGATCCACAATCATCACCCATGGAAGCAGCAGTCAAGAAATCAAATGACATATTGCACTGGGCAAATCTAACGCAAAACACCTCTTCAAAGTGTTGAAAAGCAAAGATGTTACTTTGAGGACTAAGATGGGCCTGACCTAAGCCATGGTATTTTCAATCGCTTCATATGCATGTGAAAGCTGGACAATGAATAAGAAAGACCAAAAAGAATTGATGCATTTCAATTATAGTGTTGGAGAAGAATATTGACTACACCATGGACTGCCAGAAGAAAGAACAAGTCTGTCTTGGAAGAAGTACAGCCAGAGTGCTCCTTGTAAGGGAGGATGGTGGACTTTGTCTCACATACTTTGGACATGCTATCAGGAGGGACCAGTCCCCAGAGAAGGACATCATGCTTGGTAAAGCTGAGGGCCAGTGAAAAAGAGGAAGACCTTCAACAAGATGGGTTGACACAGTGGCTGCAACAATGGGTCCAACATAGCAACGATTGTGAGGATGGCGTAGGACTGGGCAGTGTTTCACTCTGTTGCACGTAGGGTCACTATGAGTGGAAACCGACTCAACAGCACCTAACAACAACAATAGCCTCCACAACTGCGTGGGCCATTTCCTTGAGATAAATCTCTTTATATATAGACAGAGAGATAGAGATATATATGTTGTATGCAGTTGAGTCAATTCTGACTGATAGCGACCCTACAGGACAGAGTATAACTGCCCTATAGGGTTTCCAAGGAGCGGTTGGTGGATTTGAACTGCCGACCTTTTGATTAGGAGCCAAGCTGTTAACCACTGTGCCACCAGGACTCCATATATATATGGCTATACACATATATATATATACAGTTCACTGGTGTTACTTCTCTAGAGAACCCAGCCTAAGACACAGGGAACTGTACGCTTAAAAATGGCTAAAATGGCAAATTTCATGTTTTATATATAATTTACCATGATAAAATTTTACAAAGTGGTTAAAGTAGCAAATTTTTTGTTACACACACACATATATGTAATGACAATAAGACTAAAAAACAAAAAAACAAGCGTGGCCCCTCTAAGTGTTTGCCCCTGTAAGCCTGCACAGGTCATACCCCTTGCTACAGTCCCTGGGCAGTGACTTTGTCTCATTCTTCACGCCTCCCAGTTCCCGGAACAAAGTCTCGCACATAGCTGGCCTACAATATATATTTGATGACTGAATGAATAAATGAATGAGTGAGCTGTCGGAACTCAGAGCTGACGGCTTCAGCAGCAAAACAGGGATAAAATGCTAATACAACCATTTATTGTTGTTGGGTGCCATCGAGTTTATTCCAGCTCATAGCAACCCCATGTGACAGAGTAGAACTGCCCCATAGAGTTTCCTAGGCTATAATCTTTATGGGAGCAGATCACCAGGTCCTTCTCCAGCAGAGCCACTGGGTGGGTTCGAACCACCAACTTTTTGGTTCGGAGCCGAGCACTTAATTGTTGCTCCACCAGGGCACCTAATAACTTATTAGCTGATTTAAATAAAATTGGCTTGAACCCCCAAGCTCACACTCTGTGGGGAGTCCAAGCATCTCTCTCACACAAGCATGTGCATGCACACACACGCGCACACACACACAAGGCGCGCACACACACACGCGCACACACACACAAGGCGCGCACACACACACACACAAGGTGCACACACAAGATTTCCATGGATCCCCAGAGGCTTGTATCCCGGGGTCACTCCCTGCTCAGCATTCTGTCCTTTCTCACACACCTCACCGCCCAGGCTGGCCTCTTCGCTTTGTTCCCAGCTGACCCAGGCATGGAGCTCACCCACTTTTCTCTGGGATTCCCCAAATCCACTCACGCAAGCCTTTGTGCATAGGAGACCTGAGTTTACACCTCAGAAATGCAAACAACTTTTAAGCGGATAGCAGTCATCACTGTTGTTAAATAAAAGTCCTTGGCCTCCATGGTTTTCTCTTTGGCTTCTCTGTTCTATAGACACCACCTCCCTCCCGCACCAGGCTCCTTCCCCTCCCCTTACCATAGCCCTCACTTCATTGTTGTTGTTCTTCTCTCCAAACTTAAGAAGCCTATGCATGACTCATTCCACCAGTTGAGCCCTCTGTCATAGTTATCTAGAGTTGCTATAAGAGAAATACCACAAGGGGGTGGCTTTAACCAACAAAAATTTATTTTCTCACAGTTTAGGAGGCTAGATGTCCAAATTCAGGGCACCGGCTCTAGGGGAAGGCTTTCTCTCTCTGTTGGCTCTGGAGGAAGGTCCTTGTTACTTCTGAGCTTCTGCTCCTGAATGATCTTCATCTGGCCTGGCATCTCTCTTCCCCGTCTCTGCTTGCTAGCTTGCTTAATCTCTTCTATATCTCAAAAGAGATTGACTCAAGACACACCCTATACTAATCCTGTCTCATTAACTTAACAAAGACAATCCATTCCCAAAGGCATAGAGGTTGGGATTTACAACACATATTTTTGTAGGACACAATTCAATCCCTAACACCATCTGTGCTAAAAAATCCTTCCAGGCAACCTGAGCCTTCTTGCACATGTATGTGTTATTTTAATTGTGACTGCACCAAATGGAGTGTGAGACCGGGATTTTTCCTCCCCCACCACTGTCTAGAAATTAAACATGAGTTGCTCACTCCCTTACATCAGCATTTCTCCAAGTGTGGTTTGAGGACCACCTGCATCTCAGTCACCTGGAGCACTTGTTTAAAATGCAGATTCCTGGACCTCTCCTAGACCGACTGGATTAGATTTCCTGGGAGAGGAGTCTGAGAACCTGCACGCTAACGAGTCCCAAAAGTAAGGTTCATGCTTAGCACAGTGATGGCCACATAATAGGCCCTTGGAATCCCTGGGTGGCGCAAATGGTTAAGCATTGGGCTACTCACTGAAAGGTTGGAGGTTCGAGTCCATGCCTGGTGATCTGCCTCTGAAAAATCAGCCACTGAAGACTCTGTGGAGCTACTCTGACCCTCACGATGTCACCGTGAGTCAGGAATTAACTGGGTGGCAACTGGTTCGTTGTTTGTTTAAATAAAAACAGGACTTGAGAAAGCACAGACAGAGAGGAGTTAAGTTCCCAAATTTCAGCCCGTATTGCTCCGTCCCGCGGCGTCTTTGGAGATGACTCTGCACATTTAAACGCTGGGAAGGTCAGAAATGACTAACACAACCAGAAATCGTGTTTTCAAATTCGACTCAAAATATGGTTATACTATATTTAAGAGCGAGTTGTTGTCCTCAGTAGAAAGAAATTTTGCTTCTCTATCGCTTTTAATTTCTAGAAACTGACACATCTTCCTCAGCTGTTGTAGCTGAATTATGCCCCCCAAAAAGATGTGTACACGTTCTAATCCTCAGAACCTGTGACTAGTACCTAATATGGTAAAAGGGTGAATATTGCATTACATGGTAAAAGATGTGATTAAGTTAAGGTTCTTGAGAGGAGGCGTTTATCCTGTATTACCTGGGGGGGACTCTAGATTCAATGACAAGTGTCCCTATAAGAGGGAGATGTCACAGTCTGAAAGGAGGAAGCAATGTGACTACAGAGGCAGAGATTGGAGTGGTGAGGCCACAAGGCAAGGAATGCCTACAGATTCTCCCCTAGAGACTCCAGGGGGAGTGTGGCCTTGCGGACACGTTGATTTCAGACTTCTGGCCCCCAGAACTGTGAGATAGTAAATTTCTGTTATTTTAAACCTCCCAGTTTGTGATAATTTGTTACAGCAGTCACAGGAAACTAATACACAACCATGAAAATGGCTCCAAATTTTGAGAAGTGAAGTCTTTGAATTTGCCCCACCCCAGGGCCTTTGCACATGCTGAGCCTGCTGCTGGAGTGTTCTGTCCCAGCTTGCCATGTGCTGGATCCTTTTCACAATATCCACCCCTGCTCGAACACCACTCCTCACAGAGGCCTTCCCCGCCCCCCGCCCAGCTGAAGGAACTGTACCAATCCTAGCCCCTTACCCTGTTTTAGGGTTTTCTTTGCACTTCCCATGATAGAAAGTGATCTGTTAAGTGGTTCACTTGTGAATCGTCTCCATGGGAGCAGGAACCTGGTCTGTCTTGTTCACTGCTGTATCCCCAGTGCCAGCTACCTCGTGGGGACTAAATAAATGTGTGTCCACTAAAAGGAATTGATGTTAGTTCATCCGGAAACATAGAGAAATGCAAACTATGTGATAAAATTGAATACTTCGAGGAACCGTTCAGCCTGCACAGGGTCCCTTGGCCATGTCCTGGGCCCTGGGGGCACACTGTCACCCACTTCTGCCTAAATTCATTTCGATGGGAAAATGAAAATCCCTGAATCTGTGTCAGTGCCTGGGCGTCACAGAACTTGACCTCTGCCCCTGTCCTGCTAGTAACGGCTGTGTGGCCTTAGGATTATCACTTCCCTCTCTGAGCCTCAGCTGCCTCATCAGTAAAGTGAAGCAGTGAGTCCTATTTATGGCACAGTTTTTACGTGCCTAACCCTGGGCTAAATCCCTTACCCTTTGCTCCCGTTTGGTCCCCATGACAACTCTGTGAGGAAGGGCGCCCATTAAATAGATGAGGAAACTGAGGCACAAAGGTTTCATCACTCGTCCAAGATTGCATAGCTAGGAGGTTAGGACCCAGAGTCCTGAGTGTCCTACCGGGATGTTGCACGGCTTCAGACACCCCCGCTCGCAACCCGTAACTCAGTTTCGGCAGTAGGTGGAGAGGGACTTAAATTGCCAACAAATGCATACGTACATGACTGCACTCTTGCTAGTCTTTAATCACAGCAACTGTCTGGAGAAATTGTTTCTTCCTCCCCCTACACTGTGTCCCTTCATCCTCAAAAGTAAGTTAACAAGAGTCAGGATGCCAAGAGGCTAAACCCGCTGGGCCACTAAATCAAAGGGTGAATGCAGATTGTGCTGCCCACTGTACCGCGCAAACATGCATGGGGGGAATGTTCTAGTTGTAACGGCTCTGATGTTCTCTATTCTCTACCTCCTGCTTCTCCCTCCACAGCAGGCAGATATGCCGATCTACCGGTGGGAGAGATGTAAAGCCAACTTGAATTATTCACTATTAAAAGCCACTGAACTGCCGGCTCCCTCTCTGAATTATTTAGCACCGTCACATATGTGCAATGTTGATAGGTTGTGTTAACTCTGTTTAAAGGGACCTTGTTCTAGGCCGTGCTGCAAACTCCTGAGCCTCTTTGGCATTAGCTATCCTGCCCACCCTGAAGTCGGGAATAGCTAACGGTGTTTGTGATGGCTCCTGCAGGGATTCATTCCTCCCAGAAAAGGCAAGATGACAGAGCACACTTCACAGGGGGAAAAAGCAAAACAATACATGCGAATAAAGTTGTAGCTGTCTATTTACTGAAGGCCTACTGGGTGCTTAACACGGAGTCAGACAGCAAAGACTGTCTCCTAAATGTAAGACCCTGCTTTTCCAGAAACTGCTACGATATATGGTAGATAAGACGCAGGTGCCGCCGCCCGTCTGTGAGTGCGTCATATGCTGCGGTGGTTGGCATGTTGCTGTGAGGCTCAGCTAACCTAAAAGATTGGAGGTTTGAACCTACCCGGCGGCTCTGTGGAAGAAAGGCCTGGAGAACCACTTCCGTAAAGATTACAGCCAAGAAAGTCCTATGGAGCGCAGTTCTACTCTGCATCACATGGGGATGCCATGAGTCGGGGGCTGACCGATGGCAGCTAACGACAACATGTGTTGTTTCTAAGCAGTGGGAAGACATCCATGAATTCCAGACCCAAAGACCTATTCTCAAGGAGTTTACACTCTAGTATAAAGACGATAGAGTTGCTGTCCTCAAGGAGCTTAGAAAGAGAGCAGACAGGTAAACAAAGTGTCGCGGTGCTGAGCGAGCACTCAGCGCAGGGAATAATGAAGCAGAAGATGAGACAGCCTGCGGGCTGAGAGTGGGGCTTTCAAGGGACGTTTCGTGAAGGAGGTGCGTCCAAGCTGAAGTGAAGGGCTATGAACTCGCCACCCGCATTGAACACGGAGATGCTGGGCTTTGGGTAATGACTGACCTCTCAATCAGGGGATAAAGGGGAGCTTTAACCATTGGTCCTTATGCGCCTACATAGATGAATTTCCATGTTAACTTTAGGAGGTAATAAAACTTTTCATTAAACATCGGCCAGGTTACAAAAGGGCAGCCAACATAAAAAAATAATCTATGTCATTTCCTCTTGAAAATGGCTAGATTCAAAGATGGTCTTGGAAAATAAATGGGGAAAAGGAGCCTAATAAAATGTAAGATGGTGTCTCGGCCAGCCTGGAAAGATTCAACATGAAAAATTAGGAAACACTTTTCCCTCCCCCTCTACCCCTCGAGAGTGAACTATTTTCTTAGGAGCTGCCTGTGAGAAGAATTTGAAGCCAGTCCATTAATAGAATTCAGGAAAATTCCAGCACTTCTGATGGACCAGAGGGGAGGTGTTGAGAGCAGCTTAAATGCCAAGGGGGTGGGGGGAGTGAGGACATGGGACCCTGAATTAATCAAAACTCATCTGGTTGCAAATGATGGCAACTCAACTCATACTGGTCAATCTTCAGGCACAGATGGATCCAGGTGCTCGGTGATACATACTCAGGACATTCTCTGGTCTGTCTTCCTCTGTGTGGCTTCCCCGTGTTCTTGCAAAACGGCCTGTACAGTCCCACGTGTGCATACTACCAGCTTAGCAACCACAGCAGAAAGATCATCTCTTTTCTAATAATTCCCGCAGAAGTCCTGGGAATGGCTCTGATTGGCCTGACTTGGGTCACATGCCAAACCCTAAGCCAATCTCTGTGGCCAGGGGATTATACATTCTCATTGGTCAGGCCTGGGTCACATGTCCACTCTTGGAACAAAGGGTCTGGAGTCAAGTAGTTCTCCAGAGTACAATTAAGGTTCATTTACCAAAATAAAGAGGAAGGGATGCTGGGCGGGCCAGAAGCACTGTCATCCAGTATAGGCTCCCAAGAGAGTTTACCTCAAGAAAAGACAATCCAGCCCAGCCTGGGATTCGAAGGGAAGGAGCAATTCTCCATATACTTTGGTGTCTAGAACTTGACCCCACCTGAGTCAGGTGATCCTGACCACGTGTGCTCACCTGGAGAGGAAGAGGCTGAAGGTATAATGCAGCACACCATCACTCCAAGCACTGTACTGCAGTGAGGTCCCAACAGCCCACTAGAGTGTACCACAAAGGACAGGAGCCAGCCCCCACCTTGGCTGCTGGGCTGACCAGTTACCACGAGGGTGGACAGCTCTGGTCCCCAGGGTGACCAAAGGGACCTGCTCCCCAGCACGGGCGGGCCCAGCAGATTTTAGAGGCTGCCTCGTCAGAGACCAACAACAGTCCAGAGCAGGCATCAAAAACCATGGCCGCAGAAGCCAACGCAGTTGGGACTGATGGTGTGCACATGTGAGATTACCCCTTGTATACAATCAAAGT
This sequence comes from Trichechus manatus latirostris, assembly GCF_000243295.1. Lineage (NCBI taxonomy): Eukaryota > Metazoa > Chordata > Mammalia > Sirenia > Trichechidae > Trichechus > Trichechus manatus. The sequence continues at coordinate 13,406,329 of NW_004443944.1, forward strand.
GTTTAATGGGCAAGCAAATTCAGGCAGGAGTAACAATAACTATAACCCACCCGGGGCCAGGTGCTGTGCAGAGTGCCTGATGTGCACCATGTCTTCTAGCCCTGGTAGCAGCCCCACAAGATAAATCATGACCCTTAGTTTACAGATGAAGAAACTGAAGCTCAAAGAGATTCATCCACTTGCCAGTGTCCCACGACGGTAAGAGGCAGAGTCAGGGTTTGAACCCAGGTCTCCACAAATGTTCTGCTCTTAATAGTTCATTAGGCTACCCAACCCCAGTTGAATGGTTCACATGCATCCACTGGCAGAGCAAGGGACCATCCAGGTTACAGAGAAAAGCAGGCATCATCCATTGTCTGGAAGCAGACTTTTTCATGGCAGGGGCCTGGGTTCCAGTCCTGCCTGCACCTGCACCTTTGGCAGGTCGCTTCAATCTCTCCTAGCTGTTCCGTCACTTGTGAAAAGGGGAGCATAATACCCTGGCTTCCCCACGGGATCCACGTGACAGTGCACGTGGAGGTGTTTGAAAACTGTAAAGCGCTGCATGCATGGAAATAATCATAATCCTATCCTGAGACGAGGAGGCCAGTTCACGTGTTAAATCCTTTTGAGGGTGTAGATGGTTTGTGTTGATTAGCCAACAGTGTCTCAGCAAGAACAATGCCATCTGCCTGCAAATATTGTGATACGGGAAAGAAGAAACAATCTTTATCCGATTATCTTCCTTAGAAAGATGTACTGAAGTACAATTAATTCCCTACCTCTTGCATAATATTCTGTTAATTAATGGTAAAAATAGGCACGTCTTCCCGATGTCTCTGCGATTTCATACTAAGCACTGCTTCCCCATTCGTAATATGCTAATATACTGGTAATGAAAAGCCTTAAGATTTCATTTAATGACTGCATTCAGTTTGGTGAGGATAATTGCATCTCCTACCCGTTATTCTGGAGTTTCCAGGAAGGTTCTGGGGAAAGAGAATGGGTGCCCCTTCTCTTCTCAGGGCTGGGGCCCCTTCCAGACACGCCTCCTCTGGGCTCTGAGGGGACATAAGCTTGTGGTGCAACAGTTAAGCACTCGGCTGCTAACCAGACGGTTGGCCATTTGAACCCACCAGTGGCTCCCCAGGAGAAAGACCTGGCGATCTGCTTCAGTAAAGATTACAGCCTAGAAAACCCTGTGAGGCAGTTGTACTCCGTCACATGGGTCTCTATGAGTCAGAATCGACTAGACAGCACCCAACAACAACCACCTTCCTGAAAAGGGGAGTGTTCTCGTGGCATGAATATCTGCTCCATTCCTGTGCCCTTGAACATGACACCTCACCCTGCCAGACTCCCACCCACAGCCTGCAGCTGGAGATATTGCCAAGTACAGGGCCTCTCAGCCTCGGCACTACTGACCTTCTGGGCCAGCTCGTTCTTTGTTATGGGGGCTGTCCTGTGTATCAGAGGATATTTAGCAGTATCTTTGGCCTCTACCCAAAAGATGCCAGTAGCACCCCCAAGACGTTGTCTCGACTAAAAGTGCTCCCAGACATTGTCACATGTCTGCTAGTGGTGGGGGTCAGGGCAAACTTGCCCACCGTTGAGAACCACTGACCTAGTGTAAAAACATTAAAGACAATCTTAATAATTTATTGTCTTTGTGTTGGTAAGTGCTGTCGAGTTGATTCCGACTCATAGTGACCCCTTGTATAACAGAATGAAAAGCTGCATAGCCCTGCGTCATCCCCACAAGCATTGCTATGTTTGAGCCCATTGTTGCAGCCGCCGTGTCAATCCATCTCGTTGAGGGTCTTTCTCTTTTTCACTGACCCTCTACCTTACCAAGCATGATGTCCTTCTCCAGGGACTGGTCCCTGCTGATAGCATGTCCAAAGTTTGTGAGAGGAAGTCTCGCCATCCTTGCTTCCAAGGAGCATTCTGGCTGTGCTTCTTCCAAGACAGATTGGTTCCTTCTCTTGGCAGTCCATGGTATATTCAATATTCTTTGCCAACATCACAATTCAAAGGCGTCAATTCTTCTTCAGTCTTCCTTTTTTCTTTTTCCAATGTTCATTAGGATTCATTACATAAATCACAGCACTGCTATTCACTGATACTTATTCAGCTTTTAGGGAAAAAAAGAGTAAATCAACTCTGTAGGAACCGACATGTACAGCCTTCAAGCTTCAGGAAAAGTCAAGGTGCTGAACAGTGTGTCTAGCAAGCGAATTTTTGTGTAAAGCTTATTTGCAGATTTGCTTATAGATGCCTAGGATATTAGTGAAAGGAGGTACAAGGATGTTCAATGGTGGTTGCTTCCCAGGAGGAAAACCCAGTGGCGAACACAGACATGGGAAAGAGGCTTTTCATGTTTACATTTTTGGTCTCTTTTGAATTTTGTACCACATGCACAGATTACTTATTCAAAAAATAGTGGGTTTTTTTGATGAAAATAACTTAAACATTTCTGCATGTACAATTCACTGATACTGGTTACATTCTTCAAGTTGTACCACCTTTCTCGACAACCTTTTCCAAACTATTTTACCATCATTAACACAAACTCACTGCCCCCCTAAGCTTCTCATCTATCCTTTCGAGATGCTGTTGTCAATTTGATCACATATAGATAACTCTCAGAATGAGTATAATGTTTAATGTAGTTTTTTTTCTAATTTGGCTAAACTATTAATTCATTCAAGGAGCCCTAGTGGCGCAGTGGTTACGTCCTTGGCTGCTAACCAAAAGGTCTGTGGTTCAAACCCACCATCCGCTCTGCAGAAGAAAGATGTGGCAGTCTGCTTCCATAAAGATTACAGTTTAGGAAACTCTATGGGGCAGTTCTACTCTGTCCTATAGGGTCATTATGAGTCGGAATCAACTCAACAGCAATGGGATTGGTTTGGTTTGGTTTTATTATTTGGTTCAAAGATGGCTTCAGGGGATAGTTTCAGTTCAAGATTTAAAAATTTCCTTTAGGTTATAAAAATAAATATAATTTTAAAAAATATAAACACCTAGTACGTTGTCTCTCCATTGCCATCCAATGGATTTGTACTCAGAGTGACACTATAGTGGCCCTAAGGAACCCTGGTGGTAGGCTGCTAATTGAAAGGTCCATGCTTCAAACCCTCCAGCCACTCCACAAGAGAAAGATGTGGCAGTCTGCTTCCATAAAGATTCTCATTGCCATCAAGTTGACTCCAACTCACAGTGACCCTATAAGACAGAGTAGAACTGCCCAATAGGGTTTCCACAGCTGTAATCTTTATGGAAGCAGTTTGTCACATCTTTCTCCCATGGAGCCAAAGATGGGTTCAAACCACTGACCTTTCGGTTAGCAACTATCAGGGCTCCTTTGCTCCATAAAGATTTCAGCCACAGGAAGCCCTATGGGGCAATTCTACTCTGTCCTATAGGGTTGCTGTGAGTCAGAATCGACTCAGAAGCACACAACAACAAGTACATGGTCTGACTTGGAACAATCTCCCAACAAGTCCTCCTTCCCTTCCCTCCTCCCCGTTGTCAGAGTTACCCTCAGAGAGGATATTTCTTTATCTGTCACACTCTGTCTCCTTGAACATTATCAGCAATTCACATCCTGTGAGCAGTTTACAAGCCATGCAGACTAACGCCCCCACCCCCTGAAACCCACTCTTGGGGTTTCAGATAGAGGATTAGGGTTCCAGGCTTGGAAACGTCAGGTCCCTAGTTCTGAGATGAATTCTCAAATCCTCTGCGATGTTTCACAGTGGAGGCTGATGCAAAAGCTGAAAGATGAATATCCAGGTACACAGATGATAAACTGGCCAGGGCGGGTTTGGTTTGTTGCTTTAGGAAAGGAATTTCAATGGGACTTCTTCAAATCATGAGCCTCCGACAGAATGAAAAGGTGGATTGAATGCCTTCACCGTTTTTAGGAAAGTCTCTTGGATGATGAACGTTTCAGTCCTACCGCACATACGGGTTGGGCTGTTGGTAACGAACAGGATGTAAAAGACTTGGGACAGTCATTCAATCTTTCTGGTCTCAGACTCTACGTTTACCAACTAGTAAAGGACTTGGGCTAGACTGGCATTTTCCAGTGTGTTTGACAGAACTCTGCAGAAAATTACGAGGTATTATGCAAAAGGCAAGACTGCATGATAAAATAAGCCTGGAAAAAATTCAGTTGAAGGAAGTTAGGCAGATTTCTTCATTGCGGGACTTTTCAGAGGCTTTGTTGAGAAGACAGATTTTTTTTAAATTAATTTATGCGGTGCTCTTCCCCCTCCCTGCATTTTCTTGTCCTGCTTCTAGAAGACATGAAAGCCCATTTATTCTTCTGGCCCTGGGAGGTTACTGCAGGGTGGGAAGAGAAGTAGCATCAACTCAAAGTCTCTTTCTGTCGTTAGTACGTCAGACAAAATAACATGGGAAACATGCTATAACAGGGATAAGCCTTGGAAACGTTTGCTGAGAGAAATCAGTCACAAAAGGACAAACATTGTATTATTCCACTTATATGGCAAATTCAGAGCCAGAAAGTAAACTAGAGGTTACCACGGGCTAGCGGAGGGAGAGAAGGGGGAGTTATTGCTTAGGGGGTACACAGTTTCTGTTTGGGGTGATGAAAAATGTTTGGAAATAGTGGTAATGGTTGTGTAACATAGTGAATGCAATTCGAACCACTGAATTATACATTTAAAAATGGTTAAAATGGTAAATTTTATGTATATATATATTTATTTACCACAATAAAATTAAAACAAAAAAGTTGCTAGATTGTACCCAGAAACTAGATGGTAATTTAACATTTCTATCAAGAACCTCAAAAAAGTTTGTGCCCTTTTTGATCAAAGACTCTATAAAAGAATCCTGATCAAAAGGGGGAAAATGTAGAACAGAATTTAAAATTCTCATGGACTTCAGACTTTCTGGAGCCATGGGGGCTGGATGAACCCCTGAAACTATTGCCCTGAGTTAATTTTTATTTTATTTATTTATTTATTTATTTATTT
>NW_004443944.1:13411416-13430185 GCF_000243295.1 Trichechus manatus latirostris
CATCTCACCTCTGGACAGAAGCTGCCCATTTAGTCTCGTGTATCTACCTGAGCTAAGGAGCACACTCTTCACGAGTATCATTTTATGTCCCATAGTCCAGTCTAATCTTTGTCTAAAGAGTTGGCCTCGGGAATGGTTTTAGTTTTGGGCTGACAGAGAGTCTGGGGGCCACGTGTTCCAGGGTCCCTCCAATCTCAATCAAACCATTAAGTCTGGTCTTTTTTACTAGAATTTGAGTTCTGCACCCCACTTTCCTCCTGCTCCATCAGGGACTCTCTGTTGTGTTCCCTGTCAGTTGCCCTGAGATCATCTTTAAACCTTAAACCAAAATTATCCCCTGAAGTCTTCTTAAAACCAAACAATAGTTTAGCTTAACCAGCCTTGAGCTTTATGCTCTTTGAACAACTATCTATATGGGATCAAAGTGACAACAGCAACTTGAAAGATTAGATAGGAATCTTAGGGGGCAGTGAGTTTATGTTGATGGGGGAGGAACGAGTTAGAAAAGGGGGGTGAGAATGGTTGTACAACTCAAAGAATATAATCAATGTCACTTAATTGTATATGTAGAGACAGTTGAACTGGCGTATGTTTGCTGTGTATATTCTCAACAACAACAGCAAAATAAAATTTTTTAAAAAAAAAGATTGTGCCGTTTGGCCTAGCAATTCCTCTTCCAGAAATCTGTGATAAGGATTTCATATAAAATGCTGGGGAAATCCTTATGCAAAATATTAAATTCTTCATGGTTGGGGGTGAGGGGAAAGAAATTGCATTCCAAGAATTAGAGAATGGGCTAGAAATTCCAGTCCCTCCATCTGAAGAACTTTTGCACTGGGTGCAGCCATTAAAAGTGAGGTTTACAAGCGATTAGTGACATGAAAATATTTCATGTAAGGGGGGTGTCATGGATTGAATTGTGTCCCCCCAAAATATGTGTATCAGTGTGGCTAGGCCATGATTCCCACTATTGTATGATTGTCCACCATTTTGTCATCTGCTGTGATTTTCCTATGTGTTGTAAATCCTATCTCTATGATGTTAATGAGATGGGATTAGTGGCAGTTATGTTAATGAGGCAGGACTCAATCTACAGGATTAGATTGTGTTTAAGCCAATCTCTTTTGCGATATAAAAGAGACAAGCAAGCAGAGAGACAGGGGGACTTCATACCACCAAGAAAGCAGCACCAGGAGCGGAGCACATCCTTTGTACCCAGGGTTCCTTTGTGGAGAAGCTCCTAGTCCAGGGGAAGATTGATGAGAAGGACCTTCCTCCAAAGCCTCCCCCTGGAGCTGATGCCCTGAATTTAGACTTGTAGCCTACTAGACTGTGAGAGAATAAATTTCTCTTTGTTGAAACCATCTGCTTGTGGTATTTCTGTTATAGCGGCACTAGATAACTAAGGTGGGGGAAAGCAGGATATACATTTGTACATTTTGCACATCTCAAGTGCGTGAATAAAATGCACAGAAAAGAAAACTGAAGGAAATACAATCACATATTAACTGGAGCAGAGGAGTGGGGTAGGGAAGGATGACAAAGCCACAGAAAATGATTCTAGAATAATCCATGGTGTATGAGAGGTGCAGGTGAGACTTTTCTTTGCATCATGACTTCATGCTTTAAACACCACCTGGAAAGGTGAGACTGGAGGGTCAGAAGGAGAAGATGATGCCGTGGCGAAGGTCCTTTCCTGGATCCTCAGGTAGGTCCTGCATTCATTTTCTATCATTGCCATAACTAAGTGCCGCAAACTTAGCGACTTAAAATGACACAGTTTATTATTATCTCATAGTTTTTGTAGGTCAGATGTCCAGATGGGCATGACCAGGTCCTCTGCTTAGGATCTCCCTATTGGAGACTCTGGGGAAGAATCTGCTTTCAAGCTCATTCAGGTGGTGAGATTGGGCCCACCAGGATAATCCAGGACAATTTCCCTATTTTAAGGTCCATAACCTTATTTAAGGTCCCGGGGTGGCACAAACAGTTTTCACTTGTTTACTAACCTGAAGGTTGGTGGTTTGAATCCAACCCGTGGCACCATAGAAGAAAGGCCTGGCAATCTGCTTTCATAAAGATTACAGCCAAGAAAATCTTATGGAGCAGTTCTGCTCTATAATACATAAGGTTGCTATGAATCTGAATCGACCTGTTGGCAATGGGTTTCATGTTTTGGTTTTTAACCTTAACTATGGAGTCCCTGGGTGGTGCACATGGTTAATGTGCTTGGCTGCTAACCAAAAGGCTGATGGTTTGAGTCCACCTAGAGGTGCCTCAGAAGAAAGGTCTGGCGATCTACTTTCAAAAAATCAGCCATTGTAAACCCTAAGGAGCACAATTCTACTCTGATTCACATGCGTTTGTCATGAGTCAGGCGACTCGATGGCAACGGGTATGGTACGGTAACCTTAACTACATCTGTAAAGTCCCTCTGCCCTGAAAGGTAACATAGTCACAGGTTCTAGGCACTAGGGTGTGGACATCTTCTGGGGTCATTCTGCCTACCAAAAGCCCCACAACTCTTTCCTCATAATTTCAAAAGTACCTGACTTCACTCTCGACCATCCAACACCACCCGGCAGGATGGGCAACCTCACTCTGCATCCGGTCCGCCCTCGCTCTGCATCCGGTCCAGCTGAGGCCCAGCTGCTCCATCTCCAAGCATTTCCCCGAAGCCGGGACTCACCACCGGCTCCAGCTGACTGAACTGGACACTGTGCTGCCATGTTTGATCGTTTTTCTCCAGGAAAACTGCATTTGCAGAGAGTTTGAACGGGTTGTCATACAGCCTACATTAAACAGGGCTGCAATTACCCAAATAAAACATTTATCAGGTGGTGGGTAAAAAATGTGAGCGAGGAGGGGGAAAGACATTTCATCCATTGACCTCATCTCTGTGCCTCTTTCTCAGTCCTGAAGCTTGTTTCTCTAGATGCAATCCTCAGACTCACCATGGAGCAGTGACAGCTAAAGGCTCACTCCTGTGTCCCCATTAAACTCATTACAGTTGAGTCGATTCCGACTGCCCTGTAGGGTTTCCAAGGAGTGGCTAGTGGATTCAAACTACCAACCTTTTTGTTAGCAGCTATAGCTCTTAACCACTGTGCCACCAGGGCCCCGATGTGCCCCATCAGACCTGCTGAATCAGACCCTCTGAGCACCACGGCCCCGGAATCTGAATTCTGAACATGCTCTCCCCTACCCCCCACCCCAGGCGATTATTCTGTTCATTATTTAAAGTGGTGGCCTCGAAATTTAAAGCTAGAAGGTACTAAACTAGAAAGGCTTATGCCTATAGGGGGCAGAATCAGAGACAGGCTGGATTCTGAAATCTAAAACTAATGAAGCATCAGGAGGAAGCTCTTTGGGAAGCAATAGCTGAAAGGCCATGTTATTAGTGGGGAGAGAGGCCAGTACTTCCAAGCAAGACGAATGGTTACAGCTGAGCAGAGATCTGAGCTCAGGGCAAGTGGGAAGATGGACAGTCCTGTCCAAGAGGCATGATGGCTCTTTGCAGCTGGGTTAGAAGAGGAGCCTGAATTGGAGCCCCAGCTGAAAATGTGGAACAGCATCGTGCTTCTGTGGCCAGGCTTAGAGGCCAGGCAGACCTGAGTTCACCAAGCTCACCAGCTGTCTTACATTGCAAAATAGCATATTCTCTCTTGGATTGTTTCTTTATCTGTAAAATGGCCATAAAAATCGTCCTTTCTTTACAGGGCTCTTGGGGGAACTAAGAGAGGTGTTTCACATAAGGTGGTTTAACTTGTAAGTGCTTGTATCAGTTAGGAATGCTTTTGGCTGCAAGTATTAGAAAACCTTTAACAAGAAATCCAGAGGTCAGCTCTTATTGGCAATGGTTCCGCAGATGAACAATGTTGAGACCGAGGTCTTTGTGGTTCTCTAGGTCAGGGCTTCTCAGCTAATGTGCAGGCAAACCACCTGGAGATCCTGTTAAAATTCAGATTTGGATTCAGTAGGTATGGGGTGGGGCCTAAGAGTCTACATTTCTAACAGTCTGACTCATAGAACACACTTGGAATAAAAAGACTCTTAGCTTTTTTCTCATGGTTACAAAATGGCTGCTATAGCTCCAGCCATTACATTTTGCAGTCAAGGCAGAAAGGGGCAGAGGAGAAGGCAATGCTAACCATGTCTACTCCTTTTACCTAGGAAAAATAAAGCTTTCTTAGGCGGCACCAGAGCAGACACTCCCAGTAGGTTTCATTGGTCTAAAATGGACCTCACAGCCATCCATAGCTACAAAGAAGCTGGGAAAATGAGAAACAGGATTGGCAAGATGGTCTTAAAGTTTAAGCCTTAAACAAATCATGATTGACCCAGAGCTGGACACCTGGCTACCCAGCATAAAATTGGGTTCACTAGCCTGGAAGGAGAGGATGGGTATTGAGGGGCAAATGAGAGCATTCTACAGCAGCACTTCATAACGTTTATTCAAGAGTAAAGCACTTAGCACAAAGTGAACTCTCAATAACGGTGGCAGTTTCATCAGCAGCATCTCATTAATGTGTCTGAAGAGGATAAGATGCAGGCCACCCCACGCCACCATCACCCATACCCCAAGCAACCCACGAAGAACAGGGAGGCAGCTTTCCAGGGACTGCTGTGCTCTTAGAGTTCCTGGGTGGTGTAGTTAACATGCTCAGCAGCAAAGCAAAAGGTTGGAGATTCAAGTCCACCCAGACATGCCTCTAAAGAAAGGCCTGGTGATCTACTTCCAAAAAAATCAGCCATTGAAAACCCAAGGGAACACAGTTCTACTCTGACACACACGGGGTCACTATGAGTCCGAATGGACTCAATGGCACCTGAGTTGGGCCGAGGTTTTGTTTCCAGAGAGCTGGCCTCCTGGGCTGCGCAGAGCCTAAAGGGCCATGGGAATGGCCTTGTGCAGACCCCAGGAAGGCATCTAAACTTGGACATACCTAAGCTCCCTGGTACCTATGGTTACACGGGACATTCAGAGTAAACAGCCAGGTGGCCTTCCCTCCTCTGTAGCCCACACTTCCCTGTGGGTGGATTTCCAACTTCCTTAACCCTCTTCCTTAACCCCAACCTGAGCCTCATCAACAGGTGTGCGGAGGCTCTCCTTGAGGCGGTTTCCCAGGACAGGCTGTGGTCTTTTGAGTTCTACAAAGGGAAGTAGACATCGATCAGACCCGCTTTGTGAACTTCGCCGAGAAAAGAAAGCACCTTCTTGCAAAGTCTTGAGTTGGCTCTCTTTCCCAGGGTCAAAAGGGAGAAGCCCCAGAGAACCCGGACACTATGGAAATGGAACTTCAAAGGCCAGCCTCCTTATTGAAGGCACCAGGGTCGGAGCTCACCGTCTGTTGAAAACCATCTGACCTTCCAGATTCCAGTGGACACTGACCTGGTCAATTCCGATCTCCTGTAACTTGTCATTTGTCTTTTGTGTTTAGCTCAGCTTCGGCCATGAGCAATGTCACATCGTGGATGTTATCGCAAGAAGCCCTGGGGGTGCAGTGGTTAAGCGCTCGGCTGCTAACTGAAAGGTCAGCGGTTCGAACACACCAGCTGCTCTGCTTCCGTAAAGATTACAACCTCGGGAGCCTTAAGGGGCACTTCTACTCTGTCCTGTAGGGTTGCCATGAGTCACAATCGGCTCACCGGCAATGGGTTTTGTTTTGTTTTATTTTGGCTGTTATCACAAAGTCCATTTTACAGAGAGAGACAAGCAAAGCACCAGAAAGGTATGTTCTGGAATTTCAATCAGTATTTGCCTAGCCATGAAGGCCTTCGTGTTTCTATCCAGTTAACAAGCTATAGCTAGTGCTGGAATTTTTCAAAGAAAAACACCCTGCAGGAAGCAGTTATGGGCAGAAAGAAAATCCAACAAGATTCAGAGTCCAAAGGGCCTGAGTTTAAATCCTGGGTTTTTCCACTTAGTAGTTCTGAAGCTGAGCCAGTTTTGCTCCAGAGTTATGCAGACTTCATCTGTGGGTATATCGGTGACGAAAACAGATACAATAATAATAACCAATACGTAGGAGATTGCTTACAATATGTCAGACCCTGCTCTCGTTGCTTTAGATGTATTAACTCATTTTGCAACAACTATGAGGTAGGTATTTATTGTTGTTGTCGTGTGCTGTCAAGTCAATTTCCAACTCATAGCGACCATATAGGACAGAGTAGAACTGCCCCAGAGGGTTTCCAAGGCTGTCATCTTTATGGAAGCAGATTGGCTGGTGGGTTCAAACCACCGACCTTTCAGTTAGCAGCTGAGCGCCTAACCACTGCGCTGCCAGGGCTCCTTGTGATAACATCGAGGTAAGTGGCAGAGCTAAGGTTCTGACCCAGGCACTTTGGCCCAAGCACCCATGCTTGTTTCCACTCCACTCCTCTGCACTTTGCAGCCTATAAAGCGCTAGGCCAGGTGAGGTATGATTTCCTTCACTGTTGTTAGGGGCCATCAAGTCGATTCTGACGCATAGCAACCCCACATGACCAAGTAGAACTGCCCCATAGAGTTTCCTGGGCTGTGATCTTTATAGGAAGGAGCCCTGGTGGTACAGCAGTTAAAGCACTCAGCTGCTAACCAAAAAGGTCGGCAGGCAGTTCAGACCCACTAGCCACTCTGCGGGAGAAAGATGTGGCCGTCTGCTTCCGTAAAGATTTACACCCTTGGAAAACCTATGGGGCAGTTCTACTCTGTCCTGTAGGGTTGCTATGAGTCTGAATATTATAAATAAATGTGCAAAAACCTGGAGTTAGAAAACCAAAAGGGAAAAATACGCCCGGCGTTTCTCAAGCTGAAGGAATTGAAGAAAAAAATTCAAGTCTCAAATTGCACATTTTTCTCTAGCTCTGTCCAGGACCCTCTATTGTGGTCCCTGTCAGAGCAGTCGGTGGTGGTAGCCGGGCACCGTCTAGTTGTGCTGGGCTCGGTCTGGTGGAGGCCATGGTACTTGTCGTCCACTAGTCCTTTGGACTAATCTTTCCCTTCTGTCTTTGATTTTCTTCATTCTCCCTTACTCCAGATGGGGTGAGACCAGTGGAGTATCTTAGACGGCCACTCATAAGCTTTTAAGACCCCAGACGCTACTCACCAAAGTAGAATGTAGAACATTTTCTTTATAAACTATGTTATGCCAATTGAGCTAGATGTTCCTCGAGACGATGGTCCCCACAGCCCCTCAGCCCAGTAATTCAGTCCCTCAGAAACGGTTTGGAATCTTTATGGAAGCAGATCACCATGTCTTTCTCCCGCAGAGCTTCTGGTAGGTTCAAACCACCAACCTTTTGGTTAGTAGCTGAGTGCTTAACTGTTGCACCACCAGGGCTCCTTATGATTTCCATAGTCATGTATTATTATCCCCATCTGTCTTGGTTATCTAGTGCTGCTATAACAGAAATATCACAAGTGGATGGCTTTAACAAAGACAAATTCATTCTCTCAGAGTTTAGGAGGCTAGAAGTCTGAATTCAGGGTGCCAGCTCCAAGGGAAGGCTTTCTCTCTCTTGTACACCCTGCGGGAAGGTCCTTGTCGTCAATCTTTCTGTGGTCTAGGGGCATCTCAGCGCAGGGACCCTGGGTCCAAGGAATACATACCTTTCCTGACTCTGCTTTCTTGGTGGTAGGAGGTCCCCATGTCTCTCTGTTCACTTCTCTCTTTTATATTTCAAGAGATTGACTCAAGACACAACCTAATCTTGTAGACTGAGTCCTGCCTCATTAACATCACAGAGGAAGGATTTACAACACATAGGAAAATCACACTCGATGACAAAACGGTGGACAATCACACAATACTGGGAATCATGGCCTAGCCAAGTTCACACACATTTTGGGGGGACACTACTCAATCCATTGAATTGTGATTTGCCCAAAGACACACAGAAACCACCCATCTTCTGAGGCCAAGGGAAACAAGAGAAGGAATCTCTCTGTGAACTCGGTCCTCTGTCCCCTGCTGCAGCCCAAGCTCCCACAAACGGTCCCGACGAGATAGCTATCCATCCCCCAGCCTTTGCAGTCCCCACTGGTGTGGAACAGTCCCCAGGACCGATGGCCTCAAATCAAGGGCACAGGCTCCTGCTCCTCCCTCTGGCACAAAAACCATGGGAGCATTTTGCTGTTTTCTTTTCTGCCGAGCCACAGGGGTGATGCAAAGAACAATTTTTTTTTTCTTTTAATAATACATAATTACCTTTCCTCAATCACACGGGTAGAGTGTGTGCTTTTCAATCTAACATGCAGGCTTTAAAAAAAATAGGATGAGGATTGGATGAGACGTATTTTCAATGTCCAGAAAGAACCCTGTTTGGGTATCTGGAGGGGAAAGTAAGAAGAGGTAAATATAATGTTTGTGTTACTGATTGTCGTTCCTCATGAAGACTGTAATGAAGATAAAATAAGAGGTGGGGCAGGGAGGGGTGGAAAGCCCGAGCCGTGTAGGTGCTTGCTTCCAGCCCTCTCTGAGCCACTGGCCTGATGAAGCTGAAGCACTGGGAACCTTCATTAATCCACCCCCGTGGGTCCATGGCACACAGTGCCAAACCTCGCCTGTTCCAGCTGCCGTTCAATCAGTGTGTTCATTGCTACTCAAGCCTTCATTCTAAAATGATGAAAGGGTACATAACCCACAAGAAAGGACAAAAAGCGCACAAAACAAATATTCCCCAGTGGTATTAGCGTGGCAGGTCTGAATGGGGCTGGCCTGTGGAGCTGAATCTCAATTGAAGGAGGCTTGAAAAAAGGGGCCCCAGTGGAGGATTTATAAAGACAAGGAGAGAGAAGCCTGCCTACGCAATGTGAGTTATAAAATAATGAGATTAATGATATCTAAGCTTATGTAGGAACTATGCTAGAAGCATCATAATAAGGCTAGTGAGGATTATATGAGAAAATGGATATACCACCCTTTGCATCCACCTGCCTCCCTACTGGAAACCCTGGTGGCATAGTAGTTAAGAGCTATGGCTGCTAACCAAAAGGTCGGCAGTTCGAATCTACCAGGTGCTCCTTGGAAACTCTGTAGGGCACGTCTACTTAGAGGGTTGTCATGACTCGGAATCGACTTGACAGCGACGGGTTTGTTTTTTTTGTTTTTGGCTCCCTATTAACCACCTCAGCCATCACCATGCCAGCCAGCCAGCTGATATGAATGGTTACTTTGTTAGAAAGCCAGAGGGTAACTATAACGCTATTAACACGTCCTGGAGGATTACACGGTAACCGTTGCCATCCAGTCCACGCAGACTCCCTGCAACCCTGTGCTCCATAGTGTTTTCAATGGCTGATTTTTCAGAAGTAGATCGCCAGGCCTTTCTTCCAAGGGACCTCTGCGGGGACTCAAACCTCCAACCTTTCGGTTAGCAGCCAAGCATGTTAACCATTTGCACCACCCAGGGACTCCAAGCAATTTATATGCTTTTATTTCATTTTATGTTCGCGACAACCTCAAGAGGTAAGTACAACTGTTGTCTCAGTTGATCGTGAGGAAACTGAGGCACAGAATGCCTATGTTCCTTGCCCAGGTCACTTCCCTAGAAAATGACAGTTTCCACCTCAGGGAACCTGGCTCCACAGCCCATGGTCTCGGGAGTCATCAGGGCAGCCAGAGGCTAGCACAGTGCCTAAAAGTACAGGCTTCGGCGTCTGACAGACCCAGGTTCGAAGGTCAGGTCTGTGACTTTCATCTCCCCTGTAGAATCATGGTATTTGAAACCGTAACGAAACATGGAGACCATCTATTTAAACTCCGATTCCACCGACACAGAAATGGGAGCATTAGGCCAGCGCCTGGCTGAGCTCACACAGCCAGACCTCGGACATGCTGGCTCCAGACAGTGCCCTCAACTCCCCCAGCTCCCTTGTCTGGGGGACGACCAGAGGCAACCACTCCCCATCCCAATGCAATCTGCTCCTCCGTATCACTGCTCTGCAGCCCAACGGCCCACAGACCTGGAAAGCAGGGTCTGGGGTACAGGAGGCTGAGCAAGGTCAGGACTTCTTGAACATCCCAGAAACTGCAGCAAATCCAAGGAATCTGCAATAATCTGGTGTCTCCCGAAGAACCTCCCAGGACTACCTAGGCACTTCCCTGCATGTGGATCAACTCCAAAGTGCTCCACTTTGATTCTTAATTTGATCAAAAGTACTGGGAAGCCAAGAGGGAAACTTAGCAAAGTTACACGCGGCTCAGAGAGGGCAACTCATAAACTCCTTAAAAGTCTCATCTTTTAATAATAATAACAACAACAGAAAGAAAACCTTACTCTTTCCCTTCTCACCAAAATGTACTGGCACTGGGTTTAGTCCTTGGGTGACGCAAACAGTTAAGCACTCATCTGCCAACCAAACGGTTAGCAGTTCAAGCCCACCTAGCGGCACCTCAGAAGAAAGACCTGGTGATCTACTTCCAAAAAATCAGCCATTGAAAACCCTATGGGGCATAGTTCTATTCTGACACACAGAGGGTCGCCATGAGTCGGAACCAACTCAATGGCCACTGGTTTGGGTATTTTTTTAGGGTTTAGTAAGAGGCTCTAGGAGCCCTGGTGGTGCAGTGGTTAAGCGCTCAGCTGCTAACAGAAAAGTTGGCAGTTCAAACCCACCAGCCACTCGGCAGGAGAAAGATACAACAGTCTGCTTCCATAAAGATTACAGCCCTGGAAACACTCGACAGCAATGGGTTTGGTTTGATTCAGGAGGCCCTGAAAAATGATGGCTGGTATAACAGGTACCTACCCACCCTGGGCACTCTCTTCTACGGGCTTTACATAGCTTAGCCTCTGAAGCTCACCTTAGTGACAGCACACCTATAAAATCAAACCAAGCCAAACCCTTTGCTGTTGAGTTGATTCCGACTCATAGCAACCCTGTAGGACAGAGTAGAACTGCCCCATGGGGTTTCCAAGGAGCTGCTGGTGGATTCGAACTGCCAGCCTTTTTGGTTAGCTTTCTATACCCCCTTTTGCAGCTGTGGGAACTAAAGCACAGAAAGGTTAAGTCACTTGCCCAAGGTCAAACAGCCAGTGAGCTATAGAGGCGGGATTTGAATACAGGCTGTCTGGCTCCAGAGCCCTCGTGTGTAACCACCACACCCCACTGCCTCTCAGGAAACTGTTTCAGGAAACAGCTGCCAGCATCTCCTGCTGGGCCCTGCCTGCTTCCTACCCAACTGATTCCTTCTTCCTCTTTATTTGCATTATTTTATTTGTTTTCCTTATTTTTTAGAGGGAAAAAAAAAATCAATCCTGAATGAAACCTAGTGGCAAGTGAAACCGAATTGTCCACAACTGAAAGGGTATAATTAGAGAATGTTAATCTCTAAAAAAATGTTAATCTCTAATCCCTAAGGAAAAAAACAAAAATACACTAACATTTGCAAAAGAGAATTCATCTTTACCTAAAACTATAATTAAGCGGCTGCAGGCGGTTACCTAGGTGACATTAAAAAAAAGAAAAAAAAAATCCTCCACTACAGCTCCCCACACTGTCTAATACAAACTCAGCAGCCAAATAAGTCAACAGGTTGCCCAGGAAACTGTTTCCCTGACAACCGTGAGGCTGGAGGGGGCCAGAAGAGTTGGGAAATGTCAGAGCAACAATGCCATATTAAAGAAGAAAAAGCCCCTTTGGCATAGCTGAGCCGCCTCCCCACCTTGTACTAAGCAGCAGTGCAGGGAACAAGAATGACACTTTGTACATGATGACAGTGGCTGGGGAGACAACAGCAAAACCCAAGTCTCCTTCTAGGCACTCACCCACTGGGTGGATTTCATTTGAGAGTGTGGGGCATGGAAAAGGGAGGCCGCAGACCCCTGCCTTAGCAGAAAGCCCCGTTCCTTCTTTCACTCGCCACATATGTGCTGAGCACCTTCTCTGCACTGGCGTTCATATGCCCTGGCATGAGTCTCTGATGGCTCTTCATACAATGGAACCCCAGCCAGGGGGGCCAGGAAGCCTGGAGAGGGCAAACACGACACTGGAGCATTTGCTGAAATTTTAACATCTGGGCTTTTCCCTGTAGGTTCGCTGTCCTGTCCCCCATGCCAGCAGGGGTGGCTCTGGGCTGGGGCAGAAGGGAAGAGGGGTTGCTTGCAGGACCTTGAGAGTTGAAAGAGTAGCAAGACAATTTCACCACTGGCTTTGTTTTCAAAGGCCAAATAGCCCTGGAGAGCCAGGAGAGAGGGCACAAGAGGGGACAGGGAGGGGTGGCCCAGGGCATAAAGAGATTACTGAGGTTGTGGGCTGTGGAGCAGGGATCGAGGACTCTGGTCTTTGGCAGTGCCGGAGGTGGCAATGGGGGAGGGTCACACCCTCAGAGGGTCTCAGCCTGACCAATAGCGGCAGGGACAGAAGCAGCAGACCTGGACTCTACTGGGAAAAAATGTTTCTCAAAAGTAACCAATGTGGACCGATGACCACAGGGGCCTCATCAGGTCCGCAGGGCTGTGTAAGCCCCCAAACCTCTCTCTGCCCTGGGGGACAGAGAGCCCCGAGAACAAGTGACATAGGCTTGAAGTCGATTTTAAAGGAAATCATTTAATGCTCTTTCCTGTGCTCCTAAGTGTGTGGACAGAGAACCAGACCTGCCAGGCATCATTTCCAGCACAGTGTTTTTCAAACTGCTCAAGAAGGTCCTGAGCCCAACTCTGCAGACAGAGGAAGGGAGGGAGGAGGGTGATCCAGAGGCTTCTAGACCTGGAAGTTCTAAGCTGATTTTCCCTTCCACAAAACTCTTTCACTTCTGGCAGCCCCCACCATTGCCATCCAAATGTGCTTTTAATTAAATTATTCTCTGATCATAAACAAGTCTGCAAGGATCTACTACTAACCCTGACAGGATGTACTGTAAAGTCAGCAGTATCCTCTTTTCCAAAGCCCAGCTGACTCTGACGGAAGTGCAAGTTGATCTGACGTTATGTACCTGTCATTAGCACATACTTAAAACAAGAATAACTGACATTTGCACTGAACTTTCACCAGGGCAATTTATTTGCTCTGGACAACAAATCTTGTGCTCATTTTTCAGATGAGAAAACCAAGGCCCAGGGAAGTTGAAAACTTGTCCAGAATCCTCTTACCACTTCGGCTGCAGGTCACCAGTGAGACAGATCTTCTGATCCTAAGGCCTTTCCTACTCCCCAATTCTACCTTACCTTTCTCCCTCCTGTGCTCACACCCCTCCTACTCTCTGTGTGCCTCTCCTATTTTCCCGAGTTCCTCCTTTCCCAGCTTCTAAAAAACACGAGTTCCTCCTTTCTGTTCAACCACCCCATTTTCCTTGCCTTAGGACAGTGGTTCTCAACTGGGGGTGACCTCCCTGCTGGGGAAATTTGACAATGTCTGAAGATATTTTTGTGGTCAAACCTGGAGAGCAGTGCTAATGGTTACAGCAGAGGCCAGGGATGCTACTCAACATCCTACAATACACAGACGGCCCCCTACAACAAGGAATTATTGTTGTTAGCTGCTGGCAAGTTGCCCCCCATCCCATGCACAATGGGATCAGACCACTGTGATCCGCAGGGTTTTCATTGGCTGGTTTTTCAGAAGTAGATCACCAGGCCTTTCTTCCTAATGTGGAAGCACCACTGAAACCTGTTCAGCATCAAAGCAACACCCAAGCCCCCGCTGACATGGGATGGGGGCTATGCATGAGATGCATTGGCCAAGAATTGAACCTGGGTCTCCCACGTGGGAGGCAAGAATTCTACCACTGGACCACCACACCACTGCCTTCACAATAAAGAATAATCAGACCCAAAATGTCAATAGAGCTAAGTTTGAAAACCCTGCATGAGAAGGTTAAAAATAGTTTCTGTGTGGAACAAGGCCTTTGTGTAGTAAGCCATTATTATTATCGTTGATGATGTTGCTCGCAACCCTATTGCAAGTGGGAAGTCTGGGTTATTCACAATAATGAAAGAAGAAAAAGCACATTGAACTCTTACTCTCTTTTGTGCTGGAGTTTGTTCATTTAATACTTGTTCATGGACTCCCTTCCATGGAAAGGAACTGTGATCCCCAAAGGAGAGAAATGGCTTGTTTTGTGGGCAAGGTCAAGCTTTCACCTTTAGTTACCTCGAAGTCTAAATGTACAACCCAGGAAATAATACTCAAGGGCACAAGTTGGGGGGTAGGGGTTGGGGGGTGGGAGGGGGTTCCAGAAGATCTTTTGGGTATTGAGTCGGGTCTGCCACTGGGTCTTTCTCTAACCGAGGGATCGATTAAAACGTTGCTGAAATTCTTTCTTCCCAAATGCCATCAGGATTTACTGCCCAAAAAAATCATCCAGGAAATGCAAGTACGCCCGCAAGGCACTGCTTACAAATCAAAGAACCTCAGTCCTCAAAAACAACCGGAGATAAATTATTTTGCTCAACCACCTCCTTTTTTTTTCCGTTTACACCCACCACCGCTGAACAAAGGAAAAGTCTGCGAGGTAGGGCGATGCTAGTGATGGGCATATTTAACAGCCCGTGGAAGGTGAAACAAACAGAACCGGAGATTATCACAAGAGAGGTGTGATGTGAAGAAGGGAGGGAGGAAAACTGTTCAGCTTCTAAAAAACACGAGCTCAAAATACCCCTGCCACATGTCCTTTATAAACTCGCAGGGCTGTTTAGACAATACTCTGATCAGACCACAGTTGGTACATATCTCCCCCCTCCCCCACACCCCCGGTGATTAAACACTGCCTGATTTTTAAGTACCAAACAGCTGCCTCCAGATCTGTCTGGAAAAACCACTCTTTAATTTCTGTTTTTGATTTGCACACCAGGGGGTCCCGGTCATAGCTCTTCATCCCCAGCGCCCAAGATCAGGTGACCTTCGACTGGCAGGAAGGGTGCAAACGCTCCAAGGTCAACCACACACAATAGGCTTCTAACCAGAAGGCAAGGAGGATGCTAGTGGCCTCCACACAGTGGCTTTTTCCCAAAACCAGGAAAGAGGGTGGCAGGGGGTGGGGACCAAGGTGGAAAAATGAGAACAGTCCTTGGGTCCGGAAATGATTGATTAAATATTCCCCTTCACTTTGGGAGAAAATCGAAAACCAAACCCGTTGCCATCAAGTCGATTCCAACTCATAGCAACCTATGTGTTACAGAATAGAACTGCCCCATCGTGTTTTCTTGGTTGTAATCTTTATGGAAGCCGATCGCCAGGCCTTTCTTTCAAGGTGCCCCTGGGTGGGTTCGAACCGCCAACCTTTGAGGTTGATAGTCAAAAACAAACCGTTTGTACCACCCAGGGACTTCACATTGAGAGGGAAGACAGAATAAACAGCTCAGTAAAATCTGGCCAAGCTTTCTAGAGACCTGGATGAGGTTTTCAATGAATGTGAGCAAAACGCTGCTGCTTAAGAGTCCCCACGTGCCGAAGGAGCAGCTAGCTGGCTCATGGTAGTTTCCGAGGAAGCAGAGATTTGTGTGCAGTGCCTCTGAGTTTCTTTGGGGAGAAGGGAGTGTGTGAGTTCCTAGGGACGGAAGAGAGGCACTAATGAAGTAAGTTAGCTAATGGGTACAGAGTTTCTTCTTGGAATGATGATAATGTTCTAAAATTGATTGTAGAGATGGTTGTACAACTCTGAATATACTAAAAACCATCGAATTGTCCACTTTAAAAGGATGAATATTGTATGTGGAAATTACACCTCACTAAAATTGGTACTAGAAAAAGAAAAAAACCCAGACTATTACTCTAAATAAATATATTTTCCTTTTAAAAGGGATATTAGACACAAGGACTCTGGGTTCAAATCCTGCCTCTCCTCACTATAGCTGTGGTACTTACTCAACCTCCCTGAATCTCAGTGGTCTTATCCGTCAAGTGGGGGTATTAAAAGCATGCTTTCCTTACAGGGCTGCTGTGAGGACTAAGTGAGATACTGTTTGTCAGGAGCCTGGCACAAGGGAAGTGATCAATGAGCTCTAAGGAGAAGATGAATCAATGATTTGTAAGTGGCTGGAAAAGCTCGGCTCACATGCGCTTAGGGTGGGCCAGGACAAGAACTGGACTGAGCCAATAACCTTCAGAAGACAGGACAGGGTAACCCTCTTGTCAGAGTACATTTACCAGATCCTTACACAGTAGTTGACCAAAAGATGTGACACAGATAACAATAGCTGGCATTTATTGAGCATTACTATCCCTAGGTGGTATAAATGGTTAATGCGCCAGGCTGCTCACTGAAAGGTTGGAGGTTCAAGTCCACCCAAAGGTGCCTCAGAAGAAAGGCCTGGTGATCTACTTCTGAAAAATTAGCCACTGAAAACCCTATGGACCACAGTTCTACTCTAACACACGTAGGGTCGCCATGAGTTAGAATCGATGGGAACTGGTTTTCTAAATACCTCACATGCATTATCTCATTTGATCTTTATTTTAACCCTAGGAGGCAGGTACTGTGATATCCTGATTTTACAGAGAAGGAACCAATGAAATTTAGTCACCTGCCCAAAATCACAGACAGCAAGAAGCAGAGCCGGCTCCAAAACCAGGCAGTCTACACTTGAGCTGGACTAGGGTGAAACGGAGCTGGCTCCTACTGGCTTGAGAGAGGAAGGAAATTGTACAATATCCAAGAATTCTGATGATTAAATATGCAAGAATTTTACAAGCAAGTTGTTCAACCATTGGTAGCAACCATGATAGAAATCAACCACAAAGGGAGTATTAACACCAAGGAAATTGACAACTGGAACAAATCAGGCTCCCGCCCCAAGCCCCCACACCCATAGCCAGCTTGCCAGCACATCACTAACTACCGTGTACACTACACTGCTTCTAGAAGGTACATTTGGGTCCTCCTTCCTACACAGAATTTTAAGAAACCCTTACATTTTCATGGAACTTTACAATTTACAATATGCTTTTAAAGCCATCAAAAATGAACAATGAGGTAACACTTGTTATTTGCCTAGATGATAATGGAACACAGGCGCCAAGATTTAATGAACCCAAGGGCCCGAGTGGACCACAGGCGTTCTGAGTTCTTTAGTCCAGCCTTTTTTCATGAAAGGTAGCAGCCCCAGGAGTGAGTAGGTGTTGATGGGTGCTGTTGAGTTGATTCCAACTCACAGCAACCCCAAGTGACAGAGTAGAACTGCCCCACCGGGGCAGCGTGTATCTATGCTATAATCTGTTCCTGAGCAGATCGCCAGGTCTTTCTCCCCCAGAGCTGCTGGGGGGGTTCTAACACACTTTCGGTTAGCAGCCAAGCGCTTAACTGTTGCACCCCCAGGTGGGAAGTGGTCTGTTTAAAGCATCTCCACGGCAACGTGCTGCCGCACGGACTTTGGGGAGGGGACGTTCCCCCTCAGTCCACAGACTGATTCCACAGCCCCTCTGAGGAGTAGGCGAGAGCTTTTAGCAGCTTCCACACAGTGACAATCTGGAGGTGGAAATTAAGTGGGTGTTAATCTTCAAGCAAGTGAAACTTCGAAGTCTGACAGAGCCCAGTGCTTTGCATAAAATAAAAGCAATAAATGTTTTATGAATGAATGAATGAGTGAGTGAATGAATGGAACAGCCCCACTTGTACTCAGAGATTTATAGAGTCAGCCTGAAGCCTTAAATCAGGGGCTGTGTGGTCCATTAATTACACTAATGGCCCCAGTTAACAGCCTCCCTACATTTATACTTTTTGCCCTGACTTGCTGTCCCTCCCTCTCTGACACTGGGTTGAGGTATACGACTTGCTCGGCAGGTGGGATGTCTTAGCTAATGCGATGCAATCAAGGGTTTGAGAAGCATGTGGGTGTTCTACATCGCTTGCATGACTGGGAGAACATATTGCCTGAGCACGTTAGCCAGCACCCAGGAACTCCGCATGACTGGGATGCTAGTTCTGTCTTGGACCACAGCTCCCGCCATGAGCACATGCCTGGACTATGAGGATTGTGGAGATACCTGGAAGGGAGCCAAGTCATCCCAGTCGAGGCCCCCAGTCGGCCCACCAGCTGATCACAGACACGTGATTGGCCCCACTGAGATCAGCACAACTGGCCGGCTTTCCGTAAACACGTTCAGAATAATAAAAGTTTGCTGTTTAACAGTTTAGTTTAGTTAATAAAGAATGTCTGCCTTTAGCATTGTGCTCTTGTAAATAACTATCTGTATGGGATCAGACTGACAACAGCAACTCAGAAGATTAGATAGGAGACTTAGCAAACAACGAGTTCACGTTAAATGGGGAGGAACGACTCGGAAAAAGGGGGTGACAATAGCTGTACACCTTGAAGAACGTCATCAACGTCATTGAATTGTACATGTAGAACAGGTGGATTGGTGTATGTTTTGCTGTGTATATTTTCAACAACAATAAAAACAAGAAAAGGTTGCTGTTTGAAGTCTCTAAGTTTGGGCGGTGTTTGTTATGCAGCAGTGACTACCTGATACAGGCTGCCTGCTGCTCCTGCCTCCCTCTGGAACTGCCACCTCCTGGAGAATTCTGCCAGAATGCTTCAGCGTGGCTTCGTATCAGAAGTCGGGTGCAGGATCATCCCCCAGTGAGGGCAACACAGAAATCTGCTTTCAGCTGAATGAACAATCACTGAATATCACCACCCCCTGGGGGAATACAGTCCGCATGGCTGAGAAAGATTCTTAAAGAAATTCTAGAGAACAGGTTTCGTTTCCATTCCTGCTTGAAAGGTGAGCTGTGCCTGAACCTTTGATGATCTGTTTCTACTCTCCTCCCCTGCCCTCCCCTCTCCTCTCCTGTTCTCTCCTCCTCCCCTCCCCTCCCCTCCTTCGTCCCTTCCCCACCCC
>NW_004443944.1:13430285-13530036 GCF_000243295.1 Trichechus manatus latirostris
ACCTGATTTTCAGCCAGGATTAGAGAGACATCATCTGATGCCTCTGTCTGATTAGGTGTTTGGACCTAACCTTTCTACGGGATTTCTGTTCCAGACACACCAGAGTGATCCCGGCTGAGAACCGACGCCATCCCAAATACGATTTTCAGACTCTTTCCCAGCAGAGGCGAAAAGAAGAGAGGTGACCAGCAACCTCCCCAGACCTACTGCATCAGAATCTGCGTTTGAACAAGATGTCGGGGGATTGGGCTGCGCACTGAAGTTTGGGACGGGTTGCCCTGTAGCCCTGGTCCCTTTCCTTCTTTCTTTGTTGTGGTGAAATATACATAAAACTTACGCCATTTTAACCGTTTTTCACTGTACGGTTCAGTGACATTAATTACGTTCCCCGTCTTGTGCAAACGTCACCACTCTCTCTGTTTCCAAAGCTTCTCATCACCCTTCACAGAAGCTCAGTAGCCCTTAAGCAATACCTCCCATCTGTCCCTGCTTCTTGATGGACATCTGAATCATCCTGACATCAGGGCCTCGGGGCTGGCCTCGCAGGGGATTCAAAGCCCAACATCACCTTCATTCCTCGTATTCATCTAACAGCACGTCACAGACAAATCCCCTCCAGCTCCGCCTAATGTGCACATGTGCACTTGCACACACACACATGCACACACACACACACACAGGCACACACAGACATACAGACATACGCACACACAGACATACACACACAGACAGACATACACAAGCATACGAACATACAGACAGGTATGCACACACATACATGCATACATGCATACATGCATACAAACATACAGAGACACACACATACACACTTATACATCCCTTCATGCATAGATACATAAGCACACACAAACTCTACAACCAGGCTTCCCACAGCCCCTCACTTGTGAGCCTCACCTGAAAGTTTTATCTTCTGAAGTACAACGCTTTGTATCTTGCAGGGTGCTTCAAATGTCCGCCTAGACCCAGCGATTCGTTCAGGAGAAGCACTTAGTCCGCCACAAGATTAAAGCGTTCAGGTTAATCCCTTCTGATGCCAACCGGACGGCTCCTTGCCTAAAATACAAGAGCTTCCCTGAAAGTCGTCTCCGTGGAAATCGTTCACCTAGTTTATTAACAAGGGAAAAAATTCCTAAGGATATTTAATATTTCCTAAGAATATTTTAAAATTCCTACAAATATTTTAAAATCTCCTTGCAAGCGAATAGCCATGAAAACAAAGCATTTTTAAGGCAAAGGAGACCTACAGCAGAAATTTAAATTTGAACTAAAACGCTCTCTGAATTTTGACAATCTTATTTTAAGCTCTTAATGAGCCCTCAAAATCCAGTTAATTTGAATTGCTGGCCACACACCAACATCCTCCTTGAAATAATTCACACCTTCAATCATCTTAGGGAATATTTTTTTCCGGAAAAAAAAAGAGGTTGTTTATGTGCTGTTTCTGCTGACTCATGGTTTTCTTGAAATCTCTGAACTTTGAAATGAAGAGACCATTGAAAAACAGGCCTAGGCTGTGATTCCAAAGGATTTTTTGTCCCTCGTTCACAATAACCTTTTCAAGAAAGAGCTGGTGAGGCTGAAGGGAGCTATAATTATATAGCTACCAGCACTAAAACGAGAAAACTGGGCCTTGACAAAGACACAGGTTTAGAATGTTTTCAGGAACATGCAAATGTATTCTGATTTTTTTCAACTCCCTTCAGAAGGGGGAAAAAAATATGTCGTTTGAAAGATGTTCTTGAGGTGGAGCTGGTAGCGGGTTAATTAGAAAAGCAGAATGATTGGGAGAGGGAAACCTAACACTCGCTTTCTCTGTCTAGATGGGATGGAGCGAGCTGTTAGGGACCGGCCGTCTGATTTCAGAATGTGATCGAACAGTGTCGGTGGCAGCAATCTGGAGCCTGCCCCATATCCATCCCCCTTTTCTGGCTCGGCATCCTGGTTTTCCTCTGAGGAAAGATTCCTCCCTCGCTCTCAGTCTGTGGGAGATGGGAGGTGCTGAACTCACCTCTGACCCCAAAGGTAGACACTTGACCCAGGCTTGACCAATCAGCTCATTTCATCCCCCTAGTCCCTAGTGATTGGTTCAGGGGTGAGCACGTGACCTAAGTCCAGTTAGAGTTATTCTCAGTTTTCCTGGAACTACTGGAGAAGAGGTACTCTCTTTCTACTGGAGGCCCCAGGCGGGAGCTACAGGGGATGAGGCTGGAGCTCCTGGAACCTGCCTGAGAAGGAAGCCAACACATTGGAAGGCAGGGTTGACCGAGGGAAAGAGACTGTCTTAATGAGACATGGATCCAGCCGTACCTGAAACCTCTAGACTTCTAAAATATGAGAACTAACAAATCCTTTTCCCTCACCTACCTCTGTCTTTTTTTTTTTCCTTAAACCAGTTTGAGTTGAGTTTCTGTCAGTTGCAATCAAAACCATCTATCTTGTTCTATTCAAAACTCCTCAGAGTTTTCACTGGAAAATCAAGAGAAATAGAAACTTCCTGAGCTAAAAAAAAGTCTCAAGAGATCATCTAGTCTTGTCTTTTGTATCTGAGCATTCAAATGGTCTAAAAAAATTTTTTTTTATATATATTCTTAGTAAAGAGCCCAGTGAACTGAGACTCTGCAGGCTCCATCCAAAACCCGTATGAGAACACAGCATATAGACTGTGAGCTACAATTTTTGAGTTTAAAGATGCAACATACGTCTGTAGGTGGCTTGGGAAATATTCTTCTGGCTGAAAAAAAAATCCACCAACAAAACCAAAATCCTAATATTAGATCTCATGTGTTACCAAGAAAACTTTTTCTCTTATAGAGCACACTGTTTCTATAGAAACGAATGCTTTTCTAGCAACCCAATCCCCATTAGAGTTGCTATGGGAACAGATTGAGAAAATTGGGAAAATGTAGAAAAAGGTAAACGATTATTTGGTGTCTTTTTTTCCTGGAAACCCACAGACAGCAAATGCCTTTTTCCTTCTGAATGCTTTGGTACTTGGGGCAGACTCTGGGAACGCTTGAGAATGTAATTTTCACTCTGGTGCATTCTTGCTCCCCAGCAAGGGCTTCACTAAGTCAATGGAATTTAATTCAGAGTACGGCAAGTTTTACTAAGAACCACCCTCTAAAGATTGTTTTCAAGGACTGGGGGTAGACGGGAGTATAGGATAAGAAGGTACAGGGATATGAATGTAAAAGTATTATAATAAGTACTGATAGCCACACAAATGCTACAGACATCATGGAGCTTGTGGCGCCAATGAAGAATGCATGAGGTGAATGTTGTCTTTACCGGAGAGTGGGAAGGAATACAGATTGGAGTTCAACATAGTCCCTTCTCTGTGATGCTGTTTCTGGAATCTTCCACTTAAAAATAAGCTATGACATCTGTCTGATGAATGAAGAGAATTCTCTCTCCATTCTTACCAACTCCAAAGCCAGTAGGATGGAGTGGAGATAGATATGCAGCCAGAATGCTGTAATCACCAACCAAGAACTGCATGACCTTGGGATAGTCATTTCATTACTTTGAGCTGGTGAATTTACCTTCATCTCTAAAATGGGGTTAATAAGATGTATGTAATGGGAATTCTAGCTGGTACAGAGTGGAGTTAGCAATACCCCTTCACGCTAACCTCAAATGTCTTCAAAAGCCAGATAGATAACGTAAATGAGTGATGCTGGCAGTCTATG
The DNA here is from genome assembly GCF_000243295.1 of Trichechus manatus latirostris. Lineage (NCBI taxonomy): Eukaryota > Metazoa > Chordata > Mammalia > Sirenia > Trichechidae > Trichechus > Trichechus manatus. The sequence goes on from NW_004443944.1 coordinate 13,433,996, forward strand.
TAAGGTAATAAAGAGTAGTGGGGCCTGTGGCAAAAGTGGCCAACAGCATGGATCTATAAAGGAAACTCAAAGAATATTTTAGCATGTTGTCTGCAAGCTAAGTTCACCTTAAGCTAAAACCTCCACATCTGCAGCCACGGGTTAACGTGGGGATTAAGGCTGGTCCACAAGTGGGGTTAACACAGATGTCTCTGATGGATGGGAGCCTCCTCTCATGGAAACTTGATTGCTGGTTGCAGGAGGAAGGTGGTTATGGGGCCACTAAGAAAGACTTAGTGCATGAGAAGGAGGAGTCTGTCATGTCAAGCCAAATTTGTGCCTTCTCACACCCTCCACTGCCTCCACCCCATCCAAACCACTGTCATCTCCCACTTGGAAAGGCAGTAGCCTCCTCACTGGTCTCCCTGCGTCCACCCCCACCTCCTATAGGCAGAAGACGAAGCCAGAAGACTCTTTTGTTTATTATTATTGTGGTGAAAATGTACACACCAAAATATTCACCAGTTGAACAATTTCTACATTAAAATTCAGTGACATTGATTACATTCTTCATCTTATGCAACCGTTATCACTGTCTTATCACTATCTTTAATGGTTATTCCACACTATGAACATAAACTCACTGCCCCCCTTCCCTCCCCACCTCTGATAACCACCAATAACCTTTGGTTTCTATATATTTGCTTATCTCATACAAGTGAGATCATACAGTATTTGTGCTTTTGTGACTGACTGATTTCACACAGCATGATGTTTTCAAGGTTCATCCATGTAGTGGCATACATCAGGACTTTATTCCTCTTTAAGGCTGAGTAATATTCCGTTGTGTGGATAGACCACATTTTGTTTATCTGTTCATCTGTTGATGGACATTCCAGAAGTGTCCACCTTTTGGCTGTTGTGAAATACACTGCAATGAACATTAGTTCACAGGCTTCTGTTTGTGTTTCTGTTTTCAATTCTTTTGGGTATATACCTAGGATTGGGATTTCTGGGTCACGTGGCTGTTCTGTGTTCAACTTTTTGAGGAAAAGAATCCTTTTAAAACCTCTCGGTCACGTCCCTCTTCTGTCCAGAACCCTCCAAGAGCTTCCCATAGCCTTCAGGCTACGAATGGAAGTTCTGACAGTGACTTACAAGCCCTAAGTGACCTGTCCCCATCCTGCCACCCTCCACCTCACCTCCTGTCCTTTCCTCTCAGTTACTCCATGCCAGCCACACTGGCCCCCTTGCTGTCTTTAAAATGCACCAGGCACGCTCCTCCCTCAGGGCCTTTGCACTTGCTGTTCCCTTGGCCTGGAATGTTTTTCCTCTAGGTGTACACATGACTGGCTCCCCGTCTCCTTCGGGTTTTTGTTCAACTGCCATTACTTCTCAGTACAGCCTTCCTTTGGCCACTCTGTATAAAATGACAACACCCCTACTCCCAAAACTTAGTCCTTTCATTTTTATCCATACCACACGTCACCAGCTGACATATTATATTTGTCCCCTTTAATAATTAGAAGATAAAGTCCCTGAGAGCAGGAATCTTTGCTTGTTTTGTATCTTGCTGGATTCCCAGTGCCCATAACAGCCCCTAGCACAGAGTCAGCTCTGAACAGCCTTCACTGAATGACAGCGACGTGGCGATAGAGCCCAAGAGTGTGCAGGTGAGATGAAGCTGGGAGCAGGGAGCCGCAAGCAGTCCCCCGGTGGCAGATGTTCACTCATCAGGCCATTCTGTCAACATGCGTGAGCACCCACCACCTGCCAGCAGCAGATGCTCCAGGAGGATGGGGTGACAAACAGGACAGGTTCGCTCCCTGCCTCCCACACAGCTTATACTCCAGTGGCGGAGACCAAGAGTGAGTGAGTAAACATGGTCACAGGCAGTGAAATGTGCTGTGAAGAAAAGGCAACGCAAGGTGAGGAGTGGGCGGGGGCAGGGAGGCCAGATGTTTAGATCAGGTGCGCAGGGACGGCTTATCCTCCTCGAGGGGATCCTTGAGCAGAGGCCTGACGCGGTGCGGGAACCAGCTCTATGGGGCACTGAGCCTAGACACCTGCTCAGATCCCCATGGCCCCTTCCTTCTTCACCTGCTCACGTGACTGATGCCCCACCTGGGCCAGGCCGCCCCTCTCCTTTCAGACTTGGACGAATGCGAGGGACCTGGCAGGAGGAATCTCCCTGCCCAGCTCTCTCCTGGCTTCTCTTCCCATTGGCCAAGGTGCTTGCCACAGAGAGAGAGCTAACATCACTGCAGTTCTGGATTGTGTGATCTGGCCTCCCTCCCTTCCTTGGTATAGGCCTACCTTTTGTCTGGAAGGCAATGCATCCAGCTAGAAGACGTCATTTCCCAGCCCTGCTTGCAGCTAGCTGTACGTTAATGACAACCTTCTGTGGGCATTCTTGGAATATTCCTTCAAGGGAGCTGCCCCAACTGGAAGTGGGCTCCTTTTGCTCTTTGCTCCTTCCTTCCTGGTGCCTGGAATGCAGACATGATGACTAAACTTCCAGCAGCCATTTTGGACCATGAGGCAACCTTTAGGAAAACGGTGCTAAAAAATAGAAGTCTATGGCCTTGAGGACCAAGGAGTTGCAAAACCAGCCTCAGTGTGCCTCCTTCTAGACTTCTTTTACATGAGAGAAGAATACATTTCCGTTTTGCTGAAGCTACTGTTAATGGGTAATCCAGGCTGCATTAAAGGAACCCTGGTAGCGCAGTGGTTAAGCACTTGGCTGCTAACCAAAAGTTTGGTAGTTCAAACTCCCCAGCCACTCCATGGGAGAAAGATGTGGCAGTCTGCTTCTGTAAAGATTATAGCCTAGAAAACCCTGTGGGGCAGTTTTACTCTGTCCTGTAGGATCACTATGAGTCAGAATCAACTCGACAGCACGTAACAAGTCACATTACCACTTTTGCAGGTCCCTTCCTCCTTAAAAGAATATGAACTGTGACAGTATAAAGATACATATAATCCAGGCTGCATGTATTATTATGTATTCATTATTACTGTATTCATTTTTTCTTCGGATTTTAGAAGAAATTAAAATATTTTCATGGGCCCTTAAAAGTATCATGGCCCTAGGCCTTGTGCCTACTATAACCAGTGGTGAAATCAATCCTGACACGTGTTCTATACTTTTCTTTACCCTTACTCCAACCTGATGGGGTAGGTACTATTATTCTCCCTGTTTTTCAAGTCAGGAAACTGAGGCCAGAGGTTAAGTAAGTTGCCCAGATTTGAATCCTGGTCCATTTGACTCCAAAGCTTAAGCTTTTAACTTTCCATGCTATAAAAGGAGATATTTTTAGCTCCCAAAGGAGATACATGATGGAGTCATTATTATTATGAATTCAAACAACTCTGACTACTGAAGAAAATAGTCTGATAGATGGCAGCAGAGAGTATTGGACACTTAGGGCCTCTGGAAGCTCCTTTGTATTTTAATCCACCTGATAAACCCAGCTATGAAACCCACCTCTGCAGGAAATATTTTAAATCTCCATCTTTTAGGGCTGAATTTGCTCATTCAACTCCACGAAGAAAATAACTCCACTTAGCTTGACAGACTCTACAATGAAAAGTAGATTATTTTTTCTGGAAATGACCCTAAAAATAGCACGGAATGGGTCTGCTACAGATACCAGGAGCAATAAGACTGAATATGTTAGTTTTAAGGGCACGAATGTGTTTTGAAACACGGAGACTCTTCTGTGGCCTAGGGAAGAAGAACTGATTTTCCAGATTGCGCAATAAATCATGCAGGGAAACAACTTCAGAGCGAAAGCAGCAGGAACTTTGAGAAGGTGGCAGAGCAATCCGTCCATCTTGCACATCTCCACAGAGGGGAGCCAAGGAGAAATCTTTCCTCATCTCATCCCTATGTTTATTTCATGTCCTCTTACCTCAAATTAAAGGACATGGAAATGTTGACGAAACAAAGACCAAAGTATTGCTTAAGCTCCGTAGCTCCACTGCCACATGGAAGAGGGCAGTGAAGGGTTGGTTTCTTGAAAATAGCTGCAAACTATTGCTTTTTGCTTCGCTTGTTTTCTCTCCAAGCCAGATACTAACTAGACAAATGAAGTCCCAAACGTTCCTTTTAGTGCAGTCTTTCATTCATGCAGCATTTATTAAGTGCCTTTGGATGCACTATATCATATCATATACCAAAGAACACTTACAAGACCCTGCCTTGGAAAGCTGGGTTAACATCCATATGGGAGCCTGGGACACACACAAAGGAAACAAGTAAGCTACTACATTTGGAATAAAAGATGTGGTAGACAGAATAATGTAACCCTCTCACCAAGATGTCTACATCCTAATCCCTGGATCCTGTGAATATGTCACCTTACGTGGCAAAAATGACTTTGCAACTGTGATTAAATTAATGATTTTGAGATGAAGAGATCATCCTGCATTATTCTGGTGGTCCCAATGTACTCACAAGGGTCCTTCTAAGTGAAAGAGGGAGACAGGAGAGAGGAGGAGTCAGAGAAGGAGATGTGATGATGGAAGCGCAGGCTGGAGTGATGGGATTTCTGGCTTTGAAGATGAAAGATGGGGCAAAGAGCCAGGGAATGTGGGAAGCCTCTAGAAGCTGGAAAAGGCAAGGAAATAGATTTTTTCCTAGGATCTCAGAAGGAATGTAGCCCTAATAACACCTTGATTTTAGCCCAGTGACACCCACTTCAGACTTCTGATCTCCAGAACTATAAGATAATAAATGTGTGTTGTTTGTGGTAATTTGTTACAGTGTCCATCCACAGGAAACTAATACAGAAAGTACGACCTTCAGGACTCTGGTTAGAGAGAGCCTAAGGGGCAAAAAAAAAAGGATAAACTGCATTGGTAAGCCCAAGAAATTGGTACAGACAAGGGGAAAAGAGGAAATGGGAAATAGAAATGAGAGAGGGGATATACGAACATTATGAAAAACTTGACATCAGGATTGGTTGAAGACTCATTAACAACCTGTGATATGCAGATGACACAAGCTTGCTTATTGAAAGCAAGAGGGCTTGAAGCACTTACTGATGAAGATCAAAGACTACAGCCTTCAGTATGGATTACACCTCAACATAAAGAAAACAAAAATTCTCACAACGGGACCAATAAGCAACATAAAAGGAGAAAAGATTGAGGTTGTCAAGGATTTCATTTTACTTGTATCCACAATCAATGCCCATGGAAGCAGCAGTCAAGAAATTAAACAACGTATTGCATTGGGATAATCTGCCGCAAAAGACTTCTTTAAAGTGTTAAAAAGCAAAGATGTCACTTTAAGGACTAAGGAGCACCTGATCCAAGCCATGATATTTTCAATTGCCTCTTATGTATTTGAAAGCTGAACAATGAATAAAGAATACCAAAGAATAACTGATGCCTTTGAATTATGATGTTGGCAAAGAATATTGAATATACCTTGGACTGCCAGAATGAGCAAGTCTGTCTTGGAAGAAGTACAGCCAGAGTGCTCCTTGTAAGCAAGGATGTCGAGACTTTGTCTCACATGTTATCAGGAAGGACTAGTCCCTGGAGAATGACATCATACTTGGTAAGATAGAGGGTCAGTGAAAAAGAGGAAGACCCTCGATGAGGTGGAGTGACACAGTGGCTGCAACAATGGGCTCCAACATAGCAACGATCGTGAGGATGGGCAATGTTTCGTTCTGTTGTACGTAAGGTCACTATGAGTCGGAATCAACTTGATGGCACCTAACAACAACAACAACGTGGCAGGAAAGCCAAAGAACTTTAAAAACAGAAACGCCATCCCTACCTCACACCATATATACAACTCACATCTAGAGGGATTGCAGATCTATATGTGAGAGATAAAATAATAACCCTCTTAGAAAAAAAAATAGAACATCTTCATGAACTTGGAGCACACAAAGATTTCTAAAATAGACCATAAAACACTCTCACTTCAAATGAAATATATATATGAATTGGACTACATTGAAATTAAGAACTTCCATTCATCAAAAGACAGCATTAAGAGAGTGAGAAGCCTTGCTACACATAGCCAGCAAAGAACTTGTATTCATAACATATAAAGAGCCTCTATGAATCAATAAGAAAAGTACAGACTATCCAATAGAAAATTAGGCAAAACGTTTGAACAGGTACCTCACAAAAGAGGATATTCAAAAGAGGATATCCAAATGACGAATAAACATAAAAAGGGGCTCAACTCCATTAGTCATCAGGGAAAGTCAAATTAAATCCAGAATGTGATACAACTCCACACCCACCAGAGAGGCTAAAATTAAAGAGACAGAAAATACCAAGTGTTGACAAGGATATAGAATAACTGAAACATTTGAAAACGCTGATATGAATATAAATTATTACTACAACTTTGGAAAACTGTTTGTCAGTATCTAATAAAGATGATCATAAGCATAACTTAGGACCCAGCAATGGCACTCCTAGGTGTATATGCAGCAAAAACTTGTAAACATATTTGCCAAAATGTGCATACAAGAATGATTTTAGCAGCATTATTTTTAATAGCCCCAAACTGGAAATTATTCAAATGTTCATTTTCTTAGCCTAGGTTCTCTAGAGAAGCAAAACCAGTAAAGTGTATAAATATATAAAGAGAGAGATTTATATCAAGGAAATGGCTCACGTGGTTGTAGAGGCTGGAACATTCCAAGTCCATAGGTCAGGTTAGAAGCTTCTCCTGATTTAGGTAGCCACAGGGACTGGCGAACCCAAGATCAGTAGGTCAGAGAGCAGTGCTCTTGCTCACAGGCTGTAAAGATCAACAAACCCCAAGATCAGCAGGCAAGACCACAGGTAAGCTGCTAGCTCAGTTTCCAAGAACTGGAGGTCAGAAGAACAGGAGCCAGCTTCAGGATCCAGAGCAAGCAAAAGCCCCCAAGCCTTTCCAGAATACCCACTTATATTCAATGCAGTCCACACACCCAAGGAAACTCCTTTTCAAATGATTGGCTACTCACAGCTGATCCCATCATGGAGGTGATCACCTTATATGAAATCTCATCATGGAAGTGATCACATCATACGACCGCCAAACTACATCATAACAGCCAAACCACTGAGACTCATGGCTCAGCCAAGCTGACACACAACTTTAACCACCACATTCATCAATAGAAGAGGGAAAAGATAAACTGTGTTATAATCACACAATGGAATACAACAAGAATGAAAAAACTACAAGTTACATACACAGGAACGTGAATGACTGTCTTAAATTTAATGTTGAATGAAAGAAGACAGACTTAAAAGAGTACATATGGCGTGATTTTATTTATATAAAGTGTAAAAACAGGCAGAACCAATTCATAGTGTTAAAATTCAGGATGTCCTTGAGTGGGGAGGTATTTTTTGAAAGGGGACATGGACACGAGGGTGCTGGAAGATTCTGCTTCTCAATCTGGGCACAGATTACATGGGCGTGTTCACTTTGTCAAAATTCATTAAGCTGTACGTTTATAATTTATTCTCGTTCTTTATGTATTTTATGCTTAAATAAAAAGTTTATGGATAACAGCAGCAATTGAATGCCCAATATTCAATTGGAAATTATTGGAATCTCAGCCACATAACCATCTTCTTGTCTTCCCAAAATCTTCCTCAAAAGCCTGTTCCATGCAAAATGCCTGGTGCGAGTGGGATTGTTCTGTGCGAAATGGAGGAAAAGGGTTGAGTTGATGCTGTGTGGAATAGGGAAGATATAGTGAGTCAGCAAGAAGGACCGTAAATCAACCCAACAGAAATGAGAGCCTCTAGGGACTTTTCAGAAACCTGTGGCAAAGCACCAAACTTCCACTGGCATAAAATGGGGTTTGAGACAAACTCTATCTAGACCTTAAAGGGTGGGGACCCCACAGCCAAAGGGTGAGGACACTCCAGCCAAGAGCTGAGTTACATGCCCTAACCCTGGATCAGTACTGGTGCATAGTAAACCAACCCGTCACCATGGAGTTGACTCCAACTCATGGCGATCCCATGTGTGTCAGAGTAGAACTGTGCTCTATAGGATTTTCAATGGCTGATTTTTCAAAAGTAGATTGCTAGGTCTTTCTTCTGGGTGGACTCAAACCTCCAACCTTTCAGTTAGTGGCCGAGAGCGTTAACCATTTGGACCACCCAAAGTGCATAGTAGGTCCTCAATAAATACAGGCTAGACTGACTTTGGTGGGAGGGCGGTAGCATGATCTACCAAATTCAGATTCCAGGTAGACCCTGGGTCAAATACTGCTTCCACAATTTACCAATAATTGACCCTGGGCAAGTCCCTATCACCTTTAAGCTTCAGCTTCGGTATTTGTAGAATGGGCAGTAACAACTCCTACTGTGCAGTTCTGGTGAGAATCACAAAGTGTCCAGCATACAGGAGCTATGCTGGCAAAGGTAGCTATTATTATTGAACTGAATAGAATCTGGCTGAAGACAGTTCCATGGGAACAAAGAAAGGCTGGGGTCTGTTGAAACAACTTTGCTCTTGTATTTCTGGCAAAAATGTCCACAAGCAAAGACATGACCTTTAAGTTGATAGTTGAACAAGAGTTCCTGTTCCCACGTGCACAGCCCCATCCTCTCTGAGAAGTCGGCTGTGATAGAGGGGTTTTAATAAGCACAGGACCATGGTTTGCAGGGGCTGGAGCACACCAGGGTGTATAATGGAACCACCGATATAATTAAGAGGTGGTTCATTTGCAATAATTATGCACTGGTTGGCGGATTCTTTCAAGATGCTAAACAGCCCTTCCCTGGAGCTGCTGTAATTGACTCTGTCAACGGCATTCCATACTGCTGTCTAGAGACGTCTGCCTGGACAACCTGCTGGCTCATTTTAACACACACACTCACTCACTTTCTTTGCTCATTAACAGACAAGTCTAAGAGCAAGGGTGGAGATGCTGCTTGGGAGGACGGGTGAGGAAGAGAGCTGGGGAAAGACACAGGTGGGGAGACTAGCTGTCTGCAGGGATAGCAACAGAGGGAAAAAGGGGAAGCGAGACAGCTTCCATGCTGAGGTCAGATTCAGATTGCCTGGGTTCAGACCTGCTCCCACCATATGCCAGCTGTGTGGCCTTGGATGAGTCACTTTAGCTCTTGGAACCTCAACTCTTCATCTGCAAAATGGGGATAAATACCCTCTCCTGGTAGGGTGGTTGTGTTGTTGTTGTTAGGAGCCATCAAGCTGATTTCGGCTCATAGTATTCCCATGGGACAGAGCAGAACTGCCCCATAGGATTTCCTAAATTGTAATCTTTATGGGAGCAGATAGCCAGGTTTTTCTCCTGCGGAGCTGCTGGGTGGGTTCGAACCTTCAACCTATCAGTTAGCAGCTGAGCGCTTAACTGTTGCACCACTAGAGCTCCTAGGGTTGTTGTAAGAATTCAAAAGAGCACAATGGGTAGTGCCGGGTGCTCTGAGTGTGTTTAATGGACATTGACCATTTTACTTGCAAAGCCATACAGACTGAGCAGAGAAAATCTAGCTGGGACAAAATTAGAAAAGTTTGCCCCGGTCCAGGAGAACCAACCAGTACAGGGAATTTGCTGTGTGACCTTGGGCAATGTCCTTAACTTCTGTGCCTTGGTTGATTCTTTTAAAAATTGGAGTAATAATTCCCTACGAGGGTTGAGTGAGGATTAAATGAGACAGTGCCTGGCACATAAAAGACCCTCAAGAAATGGAGACTCCATTCCTCTGTCCACCCTTCAAGGCTGGCTCAACCCCAAAGCCTGCTGATTCCCCAGGGAGGCCTACTCTACCTTGGGTGCTTCATAAACTCCATGCATTGCTCTTCTTGGTTCTATCCTAGACTTTTCCCAGCCTGGCTCTTACCTTGGAAGCCAGACAGAGGAGCAGAGCCTTAGTTGGGATGAGCGCGCTGCATTTGATGGGAGTAGAGGGAGATGTCTCCAAACGAGCCTCCTTCTGGTCACCTGGACAACAGCGAGGGTGGTGGTGGAAGACCTGTCACCAATCCATGCCTCCCCTTCCTGGGGCTGCCCCCCAACCATGGGTGACGCCACCCGGTCTCCTGCTCTGGCATTAGGGGAAGGTCAGGAATTAGCTTCCAGACATATCACGATAAGCGTGCATCTCCTTCCCAGCCCAGCCTCCTATCTTGACTCCTGCCCCTTCCAATCCAGCCACAACAGAGTAATCTTTCTACAACACATATTTGACCGTCTCACTTATTCACCTGCTCACAAACATCCAGGAGCTTCCCTTGACCCTCAGGATGAAGTCCATACTTCAGCACAGCTTGCAAGATTCTTTCTACTCTGATCTCTGCCACCCTCTTTGGGTTCACCTGATGCTGCTCCCTACCTCTTCCCCACCTTGTTTCCCCCAGGTTTGCCACACAAATTATTCTGCAAGCATATTGTTCTCATCCACACCTTCATGCATTTACACCTGCTGTTCGTTCTCCCTGAAATACTCACCCTCCTTCTCCATCTGGAAAATTCCTACTCATACTTTAGTACCCCACTGACGTCAACTCCCCACTTGAAACTTTCCTACACTTCCCAGAGTTAGCTCCCCCTCTGAATTTCCATTATGCTTTGTAAATTCCTATTCATTCATTCTCTATATATTTATCGAGCACCTGGGATGTGCCAGGCACTGTGCTAGACCCTGAGGTCTGAGATAAACAGGAAAGACCAGCCCCTGGGTCATGAAGCCCACCGTGTAGCTGTCAGACTGTAGCAGAAAAGACAGGCACGTAAACAAGTCATTGATGTGTATGATGACAATAGAAAAGTGCAGGGTCCTGTGCAACCCTGAAGAATGGGGTCTTAGCCTAGTCTGGGGAGCATCAAAACCCCTCCTGAGACCTGTCACTTGGCAGCTGTTGACCTGGGTGATTCACCAGCTCTTTCTGAGCCTCAGCTTCCCCATCCACAAGTGGGCATAGCCATAGCAGTGGATGTAAGAACTGAGTGCCTTAAAGTACTTAGTCAATGCCTGGCATACAGACATGACACAGCCTCGTGGCTGGCACATGGGCTTTGGCACCAGCCTAGTGATCCCAGTTCAACCACTTCCTAGCTGTGGGAACTTGGCCAAATTTCTTAATCTGTCTAAGCCTCTGTTTTCTCACGTATTACACATTGCCACCGAGTCAATTCTGACTCATAGTAACCCTATAGGACAGAGTGGAACTGCCCCATAGGGTTTCCAAGTCTGTAGTCTTTATGGAAGCAGAATGCCACATCTTTCTCCCAAGGAGCTGTTGGTGGGTTTGAACCACAGACCTTTTGATTAGCAGCCAAGCGCTTAACCACACTGCTCCACCAGGGCTCCTTGTAAAAGGGGGCTAATTATAACAATGCTATTGTGAGGACTAATTAGCTAATACAGTGCCTGGCTTGGAGTAAACACTCAATAAAAGTCAGTTAATATTATAATTTTTTAAAAAAACCCTCCCTGAGGATGTGCTGTGTCTTGGGCTGGGTACTCTAGAGGAACAAAACCAGTGAAGAGTGTATATATAAATAAAGAGACTTATTTCAAGGAAATGGCTTGTGCAGTTGTGGAGGCTAGCAAGTCCCAAATCCTGTGGGTCAGGCGTCAAACTGGAGGCTTCTCCTGACTCATGTGGTTACAGGAGCTGACAAACCCAAACTGGCGGGTCAGATGGCAGGCTGCTGGCTCACAGGGCTGCAGAAACTGGTGAATCCTAAAATCTGCAGGCCAGGTGCCAGGCTGGTGGCTCACATCCCAAAAACCAGAGGCCAGATGATGACGAGTCAGATGCAAGATTGAGAGATCGAGAGCTTGGCCAGAACATCCATATATACTGGATGCAAGTCACACCCTGAAGGAAACTCCAATTACATCAGATCACAAAAAGGAGGATAATTACATAATACTGAGAATTATGGCCTAGCCAAGTTGACAGATAACATTAACCATCACAGTCAATCCCTTGTCAACTTGGCATCTGTACACATCTCTTTAACCATACGTAATCTCTAAATAAAGACAATTGTAAAGTCGTACTTGTGCCTAACATGATACAACTAACGTGTAAAACAGAAAACACACTAGCCCGGTTTACATCTTATATCTTATAAGTAACTGGATAAGAGAGGGAAGAAAACAAAAATATTTGAAATATATATACAAGAGTCTTGGTGGTGCGGTGGTTAAGAGCTACATCTGTTCACCAAAAGGTAGGTGGTTCGAATCCACCAGCCAGTCCTTGGAAACCCTATGGGGCAGTTCTGCTCTGTCCTATAGGGTCACTATGAGTTGGAATCAACTCGATGGCAAAAGATTTGGTTGGTTTATATAGGTTTATTTTTATATATATATATATACATATAATAAAACAAGGAAGAAATATAACAATTACAGTCTCTGTTTCTGTAACTGGTCACATGGTCATAACTGGTATTTAGAACTACCTTCTTCCACCACCAATTCCATAGTCCCTTTGCCCTCAGCAAGCACCTCAACTGGTTGTGGTTTTTTACCTGGTGGGGTGACCCAAACCTTCATTCCTCAAGGGTCTGGGCCATTAGTAGTCACGTTGGAAGCGGGTTGTTGTAGTTTTTACATTAACTTTAATCATAGGGCATGGTAGTACTAAGAGATGTCCTAAGGGTGCTTCTGTATTCCAGAAGTACTCTTGTTTACCTACATTATGTAATATCGATTCAATCTTCCCTTGGTAATCAGGAGCAATCACATCAGCCAGTATGGTAACTCCTTTCTTTGCCTGTTGATCCAGAGGCATGAGGATTCAAAGCGGTTGAGTGACACTCTTAACTTCCAGTTCAGTGGAATCAGTGTTGTGTCTCCAGGTGGGAGCATTCCTCCCTTTGTAACTAAGACCTCTAAATCTCCAGAGCATAGGGTCATGGGGACAGGAAGCAAAAATTTTACAAGTCAGTCACTAAGAGTAATAGTGAGTGGTGCCACTTGTATCTCCACCCTTGATTCCTGGACCCTTGAATCCTGGCTATGGGAGAAACAGCACCATATATTAAACACTGGTTTAGAGCATATACACCCTCCTGGAGAACATTGTCCCAGCTCTGTAAAGTATTGCCTCCTAGCTGGTACCTTAATTGTGTCTTTAGAAAGCCATTCAATTGTTCTGTCAAGCCAGCTGCTTCAGGATGATGGGGAACATGGTAAGACCAATGAATTCCATAGAGTATGCCCACTGCCACACTTCTTTTGCTGTGAAGTGAGTACCTTGATCCAAGGTAATGCTGTGTGGGATACCTTGGCAGTGCATAAGGCATTCTGTAAGTCCACAGATGGTTGTCTTGGCAGAAGCATTGTGTGCAGGGAAGGCAGATCTGTATCCAGAGTGTCTATCCTAAGGCCCATGATGGAATTGGTTCAATGGTAATCAACCTGCCACCAGGTTGCTGGCTGATCACTCTGAGGAATGGTGCCGAATTGGGGACTCAGTGTGGGTCTCTGCTGTTCACAGGCTGGGCACTCAGCAGCAGCTGTGGCCAAGTCAGCCTTGGTGAGTGGAATTCCATGTTGCTGAGCCTATGCATAATCTTCATCCCTGCCACCATGGCCACTTTGTTCATAAGCCCATTGGGCAATGATGGCAGTGGCTGGGGAAAGAGGATGGCTGGTTTCCATAGAAAGTGTCATCGTATCAACTTGATTGCTAATATCCTCCTCTGCTGAGGACACCCTTTGGTGAGAATTTGTCTTAGGCTGGGTTCTCTAGAGAAGCAAAACCAGTAAAGCGTATAAATATATATAGAGAGAGATTTATATCAAAGAAACAGCTCACACAATTGTAGAGGCTGGAACATCCCAAGTCCGTGGATTAAGATAGAGGCTTCTCCCAATTCACATAGCTGCAGGGGCTGGCGAACCCAAGATCAGCAGGTCAGAAAGCAGGGCTCCGCTCACAGGCTGTGAAGATTGACGAATCCCAAAATCGGCAGATAAGCTGATAGCTCAAGTCCCAAGAACTGGAAGTCAGATGAACAGGAGGCAGCTGCAGGATCCAGAGTGAGCAAAAAGCCAGAATATCTGCTTATATTTGGATGCAGGCCACACTCCCAAGGAAACTCACTTTCATCTGATTGGCTACTCACAGCAGATTCAGTCATGGGAGTGATCACATATAAACACTGAGAATCATAGCCCAGCCAAGCTGACACACAATCTTAACCATCACAGCATTCACATGAGACACAAATATCTTCACTTCTTTGGCCCATTCAGAGAGGTCTATCCACATACCTCTTCCCCATACCTGCTTGTTATCAATTTTCCAATCAAGTTCCTTCCAAGTCCCTGACCATCCAGTCAAACCATTGGCCACAGCCCATGAATCAGTATACAATCACACATCTGGCCTTTTCTCCTTCCAAACAAAGAGAACAACCATGTGCCATACTCAAGGTTCTGTCTATTGGGAGGATTTTCCTTCACTGCTCTCCTTCAGAGAGGTCCCAGGAAAGGGCTGTAGTGCTGCTGCTGTCCACTTTCGAGTGGAGCCTGCATATCACATGGAACCATCTGTAAACTAGGCACGAGTTTTCTCTTCTTCAGTTGACTGATCATAAGGAACTCCATATGGGGCCATAGGCACAGACTGGGAGAAGGAAGGTAATGTGACAGGAGTTGAGATCATGGGCATTTGGGCCACCTCCTCACGTAACTTACTTGTGCCTTCAGATCTTGCTTGAGCCAATCTCCTATATACCACTTCCAGTTAATGATGGAGTGCTGCTTTGCACCTCCATCTTTATGGCTCTGTGGGTCAGATAACACCCAGTTCGTGATCGGCAGCTCAGGCTACATGGTGACTTTGTGGCCCATGGTTAAGCGTTCAGTTTCTACCAAGGCCCAGTAACAAGCCAAAAGTTGTTTCTTGAAGGGAGAGTAATTATCTGCAGAGAATGGCAGGACTTTGATCCAAAATTCTAAAGGTGTGCATTGTGATTCACCAATAGGGGCCTGCCAAAGACTCCAAACAGCATCTCTATCTGCTGCGGTCACTTCAAGCACCACTGGATCATCTGGATCATATGGCCCCAGCAGCAGAGTGGCTTGCACGTCAGCCTGAACCTGTCGCAGAGCCTTCTCTTGTTCTGAGCTCCACTCAAAACTAGCACCTTTTCAAGTCATTTGATAAATAGGCCAGAGTAGCACACCCAAATGAGGGATATGTTGCCTCCAAAATCCAAAGATGCCCACCAGGCATTGTGCCTCCTTTTTAGTTGCGGGAGGGGCCAGATGCAACAACTCATCCTTCACTTTAGAAGGAATATCTTGACATGTCCCACACCACTAGACCCCTAGAAATTTCACTGAGGTGGAAGGTGCCTGAATTTTTGTCAGGTTAGTTTCTCACTCTCTAGCATGCAAATGTCTTACCAATAAGTCTAGAATCATTGACACTTCTTCCTTACTAGGTCCAATCAGCATGTCATTAGTGTAATGGACCAGTGTGATGTCTTGTGGAAGGGAAAAGTAATCAAGGTCTCTGAGAACTAAATCATAACGTAGGCCTGGAGAGTTGACGTAGCCCTAAGATAGGCAACTGAAGGTGTATTGCTGGCCTTGCCAGCTGAAGGCAAACTACTTCTGGTGGTCCTTGGAAACAGGCAAGGAGAAAAAGGCATTAGCCAGATCAATAGCTGCATACCAGGTACCAAGAGATGTATTAATTTACTCAAGCAATGAAACCACATCTGGAACATCAGCTGCAATTGGAGTTACTGCCTGGTTAAGTTTACGATAATCCACTATCATTCTCCAAGATCCACTCATTTTTTGAACAGGTCAAATAGGCAAGTTGAGTGAGGATGTGGTGGGAATCACCACCCCTGCATCCTTCAAGTACTTGATGGTAGCAGTAATCTCTGCAATCTCCCCAGAAATGTAATATTTCTTTTGCTTTAGGTAGGGGCAGTTCTAATGGCTTCCACTTGGTCTTTCCTACCATAATAGCCCTTATTCCACATGTCAGGCATCCAATGTGGGGATTCTGCCAGTTGCTGAATATGTCTATTCCAATTATGCATTCTGGACCTGGGGAAATCACTACAGGATAGGTTCAGGGACCCACTGGACCCACCATGAGACACACCTGAGCTAAGACTCCATTAGTAACCTGAACTCCATATGCCCCCACTCTGACTGGTGGGCCACAGTGACATTTTGGGTCTCCTGGAATTAGTGTCAGTTCAGAGCCAGTATCCACTAATCCCCTCAAATTCTGATTTTTTCCTTTTCCCCAATGAACAGTCACACTCATAAAACGTTGTAGATCCCTTTGGGGAAGGCTCAGAGAAAGATTAACAGTATAAATTTTTGGCAGTGTAGTGGGGTCCTTTCTCAAGGGGACCTGGCCTCCCCTTCATTCAAGGTGTGTAAACTGGTTGAGTCTGGGAATTGATTGAGGGACCATGACTCTTTATTCTAGCGATTCAAATTAGATTTCTGTTCACTTGACCTAGAATTTTTCTGCTTGTACAGATCAAATAAATATTTAGTCAATTTCACTCCTAGGGACACCATGACTAAGTAGCTAACGCCGTAAGTCCATAGGAGTCAGACTATTTTGATTACTGCTTTGACTCTGCTGTCCATTACGGTAACCACACCCACTTTGTCTTTGGTGCATAAGTGCAGCCACTTGGCCTTACCGCCAATCAGTGTCATTGTAGTCAGATGTCTTAATTCAGTTAGAGCAGTTCCCACTGTCAAATCTGACTTACAAAAAACAGCAATCACAGCAGTCTTCAAGGATGCTGGGGCTCCTTTCACAAATTTGTTCCTCATCATTGTGGTAAAAGGTGTGTCCTCTGGACATTCCATGGGTAAGTCTGTGAGTCCAACCTGATAAAACCACTCTAACATGTCAATTTCCCTAAGCCTTTGGACACCTTCTTCTACCGTATACCAAGGTAGGTCTGGCACTTCAACTTGATTTAGTGTAGGCCACCGTGTAATCCATGCTTCAGTGAACCAACTAAATAAACTATTAGATCCTGTTTTAATCTCTCAAGCTGAAACACTGAATGAAGAATCTATGCTTAGTGGGCCCATATCAATGAACTCAGACAGATCCAACTTTATGTTCCTTTCACCATTATCCCACACCCTTAATAGCGATTCTCACACATATTCCCCAGATTTCTGTTTGTATATATTAGAAAAAAATCAAGCAGTTCTTTTGGAGTGTAGCATACCTCCTCTTGGGTAACACTTTGTACTTCACCTCTTCGGGCTTGCTGGGACTTAAATCTAGTTATAGGTCTAGAAGCAAAAATGAGTGGTGGGGGTGGGTCCTGGGGACATTCAGCAATGTCTTGTAAGGCATCTGTCTCAGGCAATGCCCCAGGCAACACCTAGGTGCCACCCCAGGTGATATCTCACACAAAGACTCTTCAGGCACAGTTGGGTTAATCTTATCAGATGGGAGTAGAAGAGATAATGGTTTTACTGGGGAGGGTGGCTTAGCAGACAAAGAGAGAGTAATCTCTTCAGACTGGAGTAAGAGGGCTGGCTCAGTTGGCAGGCATAATTCAACAGAATTTAGGGGCTCAGTGTCCCCAGCTTCCTGATTATCTACCCATATGTCACCATCCAAAGTTTCAGGATCCCATTTCTTCCCAATTAATGCCCTCACTTTAACTTCAGATACCATTCGAGGTTGGGAATTCAATTGGCATTGGAATTCAACCACTCTTAAGAGAAAGACTCTGAGTTTGGTTTTGGGCACTATCAGCTCTGTTACTACAAGCAATAAGACTTACTTTCAGGGCACAAGTGGCAACTTTCAGGTCTTATATGCAGCACTTGAGCTGCGACTCTGAAGCTTTGAGCTCATCCCTTTCTTTTACCACTTTGTCTAGTGAAAGTAGGATCAACCAACCAGCTTCCTTATTCTTCTCATTCTGACAAAATTGTAGAAAACTATCAAATATGCAGTCACCCAGAGCCTTGTCTCTCACAAATATTTGACACAGTGGTGGTTTAGTTTGCATATTTCTATTGCCACCTCACACCATAGATTAGCAGTGCCCTTTTTACTACTGGAGGCAGAGTTACCAATGGCTTTAAGACTAGCCAGAATTCAGAACTAATTCAGAAAACTCATCTTTACCGTTTTGTTCCTCTAGAACTGCTCTCAGTACCAAAATGTCTTAGGCTGGTTTCTCTAGAGGAGCCAAGCCAGTGAAGAGTATATAATGTATATATATATGTATATAAAGAAAGAGAGATTTAATTCAAGGAAATGGCTCATGCAGTTGTGGAGGCTGACAAGTCTCAAATCCATGCATCAGGCTGGAGGCTTCTCCTGACTCATGTGGTTGCAGGGGCTCACATATCCAAAATCGGCAGGTCAGACGGCAGGCTGCTGGCTCACCTCCCCAGAACCGGAGATCAGATAAGGACAAATCAGATGCAGGATTGAGAGCAAGAGAGCTTTGCCAGAACATCCATATATATTGGATGTAGGCCACACCTCCAAGGAAATTCCCGTTACATCAGATCACAAAATGGAGAATACATAATACTGAGAATCACGGCCTAGACAAGTTGACGCGGAACATTAACCATCACATGTTGTTTAAACTAGAATGTGTAGAACAAATAAGCACTAATCAGAGAAAGAGGAGGAAAGAGGGGAGGAGAGAAAGAGAGTTCCAGGCAGAAAGAAAAACATGATCAAGGTCTTGACCCAAAAGACAGTGTGGCTCTCCTAGAAGGGAAAGAGGCAGTCTTATACACAGTACATTTGTTTATTAATCATGGTTTTTGTCTATCCTTCCCATCTCTAACTGGAAGGGAGCTCTATAAAGACAGAGATGTTCATCAATTTTGTTTTCTGCTCTATCCCAGCTTCTAGAACAGGGTGTGGTGCATTGTAGGGGCTCAGTAAGTATTTGTTGAAGGGAAGATGAATATGAGCACATGTGCACTTTTCAAAAAACAGGGCTTTCATCAAGTTCTCAAAGTGACTTGGACCCCAAAACAGATCATCAGCCACTGACCTGACTGACTTTAGATCCCCTCCAACTCCAACTTCTGTGATTCTAGTGACAAGGAAAGTATACTTTGCTGGAGGGTGAGGAATGTTCAGTCCAAGCCCCGAAGGCTAACTGAGCCATTCAAGATGGCGGATCAACATCATGTGACCAGTGGGTCCACAGCTAGTGGTCAGGGACAGTAGCTGTCTTAGTGTTGGCAGCTCTGCAGAGGAACTCGATAAATATCTATTGAATTGAGTTCTAATTTGAACCCATGGGCAGAGTGTCCATAGGAATCAGCCATAAACACTTGGACATAATCAACCTTTCAGAGACTGAATAAACATAGACTCAACAGACCTACCATGTGCCCAGCATCATGCTAATGGTTAGGGGAGAAAGATGAGGAGGACCAAGGTCCTGCTCTCAGTGGAGTGGGGCAGACGGACTGAACAATGGGGGTTGGGGAGGGGAGAGAAAGCTTTGAAATACTGACCTCCCTCCATCCTGTGGATGAGTCCCAGGCACAAGGCTTGAGTTAAATAAACAACACTGCAAGTGTTTTAAAAACTGACTTTGCGAAGTGATGTGTGGCACGCTGCAGAGAGAGTGTATCACAGTCTGGGAGGCATCGTGACAAGATTGAATCTGTCCACCGAAATTTCCAAACCAACTAGATTTATGTCATGAAATCAGATAAACAGACCAAGGTTTGCAGAAAATCTGGTAAATGTGAAATCACTGCAAATGATGACTCCGTACACTTGCCTTCTCTGGCTGCTGAGCTTGCTGACCTCTGAATTATTTAATAAGGAAGGGACGGGAAAATGGGGGTGGTAGTACTGGGAAATAGTTATGAAGGCTTCCCAAGGTCAGTTGCAAAATCAAACTCAGTTCCAAAGGAACAGCGGAAAAGCCACCACCCCACCTTATCTTCGGGGCTCCCAGCCCTCCCCTCTGCACTTCAGTTAACACTTCTCAAAACAAACGTCCCCTGGCGGCCTCATCGGTTCCCTCTGGGTAGCCTCACAGTGCCTCGGAAAACCAACAAAGATGCTTCCACATGGTAGTTTCCACTGTTTCAATTTTCTCTTCCAGTTGAGATGCATCAAAGGAGAAAAGCATTCAAATTACACGTGATCTGGGTAGCTGCGTTCCATCTGAATCCCTCATTGCAGTTTCCCTCCGTTGGTTTTACCTCCCCAGGCCCTCCTGGAGCGAGCCCCCTTCTGGACTGTCAAACACCCTTGCCTTCCCCCACAGGAGCTAGTTTCAGCGGACAGTTCACATCTCTATAATAGCAATGACCTCCAAACTCCATTTCTTTTGACAGGTATATTCTAGCAAAGAGAAAGCCTCTTTTGGGATGGAGGGAGAGACAACAGAAAGGGCCTAACAGTGGGTGAGTGCCTCACAAGGAGGCGGCCACATTGACAACCATTCACATGTAATCATCACAATAACCCCAGGAGGTAAAGGATAGCCTTCCCCTTTCATAGACTGGGAAACTGAGGATCAGAGAAGTGAATTCTCTAACTGGGATATAAACTCAGGTTTGCATCCTGTCTTTCTCTTACATCAGGCTGTCTCTTATGACCAAGCACTCTGCCCTCCACAAGCCCTGCTAGGATTAACAGAGGGCAGCTAAGAATCTTCTATCAGGAATTTCACACTGATAGAAGGCACAACATTGCTAGTGGTCAGATTAACGAGCGCAATACCAGAGAAAAATGACAATACCAGCGTTTTCATGCTCAATACCTCTATTTTATTAAAAAAAAGTTCAGAATTAATGAAATTATTTAAAATCACTGACACTAAGCACTCAATATATTTTGAATACATAAGCTTACATACTACAAAACATAAGCACTGCAATGAATATATAAAATATAAGTATTATATGTTGTAAGTTTAATACAAATTATTGACAGATAAAATTAATAAAGCATTATAAAAAATTCAACAATGAATAAAAATAAAGGAACTGTAAGTAATCAGGAAAATTTTTAAATAAACTACTGTTTGACTCATTAAGTGCAATTTTTAAGAATAAAAGTGTGTCAATGATGTTGCAGTTAAGTCCCAAGCATATTGTTGTGCAAATTTTGTCAGCTGTTAAAAAGTTTTTTGTGCCTCTATATTGGTCAGAGAAATGGAGAGGAGAGTTATTAGCTAACCTAGATATTTTCCTCTGACTCTATCATATTCAGATAAACTGAGAACTTTTGGAACAATTTCATGTTTCTTCATAGAGACTGTAATTTTTTACTGATAGGAACCTGGAGTGTTTGTTTTAATGAAATCGTTACTAGTTCAGCTTACGGCTCTTTCATTTCCTCATGCATAGCTGCTGTTGCATAGTTACCTGTATCAGTTTGTAAACTGCCATATTCATATCTCACTTATATAAAGAATTTTTGCTAGGATTATCCTTGCAACACAAGCTTTGTTTTATCAAATATAATTTCTTTCCTTCTCTTGAGGCTAATGGAGATGGGAAAGATGTTTTCTAAACAAGTGATCTTTTGTTCAGTTATGATTTTTAACACTGCATAAAACTCTCCTGGAATGTCTCAAGAGGTAAAATGATTCAGCTTTCAGACTTCTTAAGATACCAAAATAACAGTACTGTATTACATTTTTAAAAATCCAGTATTCTGGTACTTAAAAATAGCATAGTATAGTGGAATTCAAATAATAATAATCCACTGCAGTCATTAGCCCAGTTGCTAGGAAATCTGTGAGCAAGCATAAAGCTAGGGTATAGGTAAAAACGTACATATTCAAGCAAAATAAGAAAAACTGGGATTAATTTTAGCAACCACTGTTAACAAAGAATGTGAGATAATACTTAATTGTATTTAGGGGTTTGTATTTCTTTAGGTCATGCTCTTAATTGCAGATACTAATCATTAGAAATAATTAGACATGGTGCTTGCTATTCTTCTAAATATTTTATTTACTTTCAAACAGTACATTGATATCCTCATTTTTCCATGGTTAAATAAAGACTATTTGATTGGGTCACATCCCCACGATACAGGCAGTATGGATCAGAAACAAGCAACCTGAATTGAAAGTACTTTAAAATGCTAGCCTTGCACAAACTGATCAGAAAAATATGGCATTACCTCTGAGGTTCACTCTTCAGCCTGGGAGTAGACAGCCCCGTAAAACCAAATGAGACTAACGAGGTACAGGAGTCCAGTGACAAGGGCCAGAAGGCAGAAGGGGACAAGGAAGCTGGTGATAGGGAACCCAAGTTGAGTAAGGATATTGTTGATGTGTTGTGAGATTGTTAACCATTGTCATAGGGCAACATTTGTAGTAACTGTGAAATGAGAAACTATTTTGTTCTGTAAGCTTTCATCTTAAGTGAGAATAACAGCACAATTGGAAGAGCGTAGTCAGTGTCACTGAACTGTGCATGTAGAAATTTTTGAAATGGTGTATCTTTGGCTATGTGTATTTTCACCAAAAAAAAAAAAGGTTGAGAAGTTAGAGGGTTAATATGTTGTGGGGTTGTTAACCAATGTCATGAAACAACATGTATACTACTGTTTCATGAGAAACTGTTTGTTTTGTAAGCCTTCACCTGAAGTACAATAAATATATATATATATATATATATATATAAAAGAAAAATATGGCAAGTAAAAGAGGAACCATAAACAGTGCTTGACAAAGAGAGAAAAAGCCAAAAGTATTTTTCAAAGATTAATCAGTTTACTCAGAAGCAATGCTTATTTCTGAGTAAACTCCTACTGGACTGACTCTCCCACAAATAACAAGTATACACTGGGGTATGTTGGGTGGGGGGTAACCACACAACCGCATGAAGGCACCGGACAGTGAGCAAAAGCAGGTGGAATCTAGACAGGAGTTGACACTTGGAAGAAGGAATGGCAGGAGGTTAGTTTCCTGACTTGTTACGACTTTTAGCCTGAAGTCAGGCCACAGCTAAAACTCTGATAGACAATCCACAATCTTTCAGGCACAAAGAACCAGAGAACTGAGTTAAGGGCACCCACAGCCACTGGAAAGAGAGAGGTAATCCTGAAAAGGAGAGATCCAGAGAGAGGGAGCTCCAAATTCTGTGTATAAACTTTGCCCAAATCTCTGTCTAATCCCTGAACCATACACGCATTGGGCAGACTCCAAGCAGCTTAGATAACAGCAAAAGAAAACTGAACTAAAATTTTAGCTGCCACCCAACAAGCAGACTGCAGTTTTAGTTCAACCAAGTTAATTTCCTGCTTTTAAAGAAATCAACACTCTTTGCAGTAGTATAAGAATCTAAAGTTTCTGCAACACAATGTACACAATGTTCAAGATATAAACCAGAATTATTCAATATACAAAGAGATAGGAAAATGTGGCCCATTCTCAAGAGCTATTATAACTGCTCAAAAATGTACAGGATAATATAGTCATAATGAATAAAAAGATAGGAAATCTCAGCAGAGAAAGAAAAAAATATTTAAAAAAAAAGAACCCAATGGAAATTCTAGAACAGACAAATACAATACGTAAAATAAAAAATTCACAGGATGAGTTTAACATGGAGATGACAGAGGAAAGAATTGCTCACCTTGAAGACAAATCAGTAGAAATTGTCCAATCTGAAGAACAGAGGGAACAAAAGATTTTTTTAATGTGCAGAGACTCAGAAATATGGGACAGTATCAAAAGGTCTCAGAAGATCATTCAGGCAGCAGAGTGTCACAAAAGCTGGAACCAGGATAATGGCTCTCGCCATGTGACCACAATCACTAGGATGGTAGCTATGGGTTTGTGGAAAGGAAATATAATATCAGATTCAAGAAATATTAGAAAGAAGAAAACATCAAAACTTGGCAATTAGTTGGATATGTTGTTGTCATTGTTGTTAGGAGTTCTCAGCTACCCTATGTATAACAGAACGAAACACTGCCCAGTCCTGCGCCATCCTCACAATCATTGCCATTTGGAGCCCATTGTTGCAGCCACTATGTCAATCCATCTTGTCTAGGGTCTTCCTCTTTTTCACTGATCCTCCACCTAACCAAGGGTCTTAGTCATCTAGTGCTGCTATAACAGAAATACCACAAGTGGCTGGCTTTGACAAAGAGAAGTTTCTTCTCTCACAGTCCAGTAGGCTGCAAGTCCAAACTCAGGGCATCAGCTCCAGGAGAAGGTTTTCTCTCTCTGTCAACTCTGGAGGACACTCCTTGTGATGCATCAGTCTTCCCTTGGTCTGGGAGCATCTCAGCACAGGAACCTCAGGTCCAAAGGATGTGCTCTGCTCCCAGCAATGCTTTCTTGGTGGTATGAGGTTCCCATGTGTCTCTGCTCCCTTCTCTCTTTTATATCTCAAAAGAGATTGGCTTAAGACACTATCCAATCTTGTATACCTCATCAGTATAACTGCCACTCATCCATCTTATTAGATTATAGTGATTGAATTTACAACACATAAGGAAATCACATCAGATTACAAAATGGTACACAATTTTACAATACTGGAAAACATGAGCCAGCCAAACTGATACACACATTTTGGCGGGGACATAATTCAATCCATGACACCGAGCATGGTGTCTTCTCCAGGGACTGGTCCCTCCTGATAATATGTCCAAAGTACTTGAGATGAAGTCTTGCCATCCTCGCTTACAAGGAACACTCTGGCTGTACTTCATCTAAGTCAGATTTGTTCCTTGTTCTGGCAGTTCATGGTATATTCAATATTCTTCTCCAACAGCATAATTCAAATGCATTAATTCTTCTTCAGTCTTCCTTATTTATTTTCAGCTTTCGCATGCATACGAGGCAATTGAAAATACCATGGCTTGGGTCAGGCGTACCTTAGTCCTCAAGTATCATCTTTACTTGTCAATACTTTAAAGAGGTCTTTTGCAACAGATTTGCCCAATGCAATACGTTATTGGGTTTCTTGACTGCTGCTTCCATGGGCATTGATTGTGGATCCAAATCAAATGAAATCTTTGGCAACTTCAGTATCTTCTTTCATCATGATGCTGCTTATTGGTCCAGTTGTGAGAATTTTCGTTTTCTTTATGTTGAGGTGTAATCTATACTGAAGGCTATCGTCTTCGATCTTCATCGGTAAGTGTTTTAAGTCCTCATCACTTTCAGCAAGCAAGGTTGTGTCTTCTGCATATCACAGGTTGTTAATGAGTCTTCCTCCAATCGTGATGCTGTGTCTTCTTCATATAGTCCAGTTTCTTGGATTATTTGCTCAGCGTACAGATGGAATAAGTATGGTGAAAGGATACAACCCTGACGCATACCTTTCCTGATTTTTAAACCACACAGAATCCCCTTATTGTGTTTGAACCACTGCCTCTTGGTCTATGTACAGGTTTCTCATGAGCACAATTAAGTGTTTTGGAATTCCCATTCTATCCACAATCAACACCCGTGGAAGCAGCAGTCAAGAAATCAAAAGACGCATTGCATGGGGCAAATCTGCAGCAAAAGACTCTTTAAAGTGTTAAAAGGCAAAGATGCCACCTTGAAGACTAAGGTGCACCTGACCCAAGCCATGGTATTTTCAATCGCATCATATGCATGTGAAAGCTGGACAATGAATAGGGAAGACCGAAGAAGAATTCATGCCTTTGAATTGTGGTGTTGGCAAAGAATACAGAATATACCATGGACTGCCAAAAGAATGAACAAATCTATCTTGGAAGAAGTACAACCAGAATGCTGCTTAGAAGCAAGGATGGCGAGACTACATCTTACATACTTAGGACATGTTGTCAGGAGGGATCAGTCCCTGGAGAAGGACATCATGCTTGGTAAAGAACAGGGTCAGGGAAAAAGAGGAAGACCCTCAACGAGATGTGTTGACACAGTGGCTGCAACAGTGGGCTCGAGCATAACAACGGTTGTGGACATGGTGCTGGACTAGTCAGTGTTTCGTTCTGTTGTGCATAGTGTCACTATGAGTCAGAACTGATTCAATGGCACCTAACAACAACAACATTATTTTCAAAGTTATTCATAATTTGTTATGATCCACACAATCAAATGCCTTTGCACAGTCAATAAAACACAGGTAAACGTCTTTCTGGTATTCTCTGCTTTCAGCCAAGATCCATCTAACATCAGCAGTGATATCCCTCATTCCACGTCCTCTTCTGAATCTGTCTTGAATACTGCTGCAGCTGTTTTTTAATTATCTTCAGTAAAATTTTACTTTTGCGTGATATTAATGGTATCGTTTCATAATTTCCACATTCTGTTGGATCACCTTTCTTTGCAATGGGCACCAATATGGACCTCTTCCAGTCAGTTGGCCAGGTAGCTTCTCCCAAATTTACTGACATAGATCAGTGAGCAACTCCAGTGCTGCATCCATTTGTTGAACTATCTCAACTGGTATTTTTTATCAATTCCTGGAGCCTTGTTTTTTGCCAATGCCTTCAGTGCAAGTTGTACATCACCCTTCAATACCGTTGATTCTTGATTATATGCTACCTCCTGAAATCGTTGAACGTCGACCAATTATTTTTGATACGATAACTCTGTGTATTCCTTCCATCTTCTTTTGATGCTTCCTGCGTCATTCAATATTTTTCCAATAGAATCCTTCAAATTACAACTCAAGTTCTTTCAGCTTGAGAAATGCCAAGCATTTTGGTTTTTTAACTCCAGGTTTTAGCACATTTCATTACAATACTTTGTCTTCTCTAGCCGCCCTTTGAAATCTTGTGTTCAGCTCCTTTACTTCATCATTTCTTTCATTTGCTTTAGTAACTCTACCTTCAAGAGTAAGTTTCAATGTCTCTTCTGACATTCATTTTGGTCTTTGCTTTCTTTCCTGTATTTTTAATGACCTCTTGCTTTCTTCATGTATGATGTCTTTAATGTCATCCCACAACTCTTCTGGTCTTCAGTAATTAGTGTTCAATGCATCAAATCTATTCTTGAGATGGCCTCCAAATTCAAGTGGAATATACTCAAGGTCGTATTTTGGCTCTCACAGACTTGTTTTAATTTTCTTCAGCTTCAACTTCTGCTTGCACAGGAGCAATTGCTGGTCTGTTCCGCAGTTGACCCCTGGCCTTGTTCTAACTGATGATATTGAAGTTTTCCATTGTCTCTTTCCACAGAAGTAGTCTATTTGAGTCCTGTGTTTTCTAGCCAATAAGATCCATGTGTATAGTTGCCATTTATGTTCCACCATGGGTCTGTCATTTTGTTGTACTGCGGTGACTTGAGTGTTGCTGTGATGCTGGAAGCTATGCCACCAGTATTCAAATACCAGCAGGGTCACCCATGGTGGACAGGTTTCAGTGGAGCTTCCAGACTAAGACAGCCTAGGAAGAAGGTCCTGGTAGTCTACTTCTGAAAAAACTGGCCTATGAAAACCTTGTGAACAGCAGCAAAACATTGTCTGATGTAATGCTGGAAGATGAGCCCCGGGTTAGAAGGCACTCAAAATACTACTGGGGAAGAGCTGCCTCCTCAAAGTAGAGTCAACCTTAATGACGTGGATGGAGTCAATCTTTCGGGACCTTCATTTGCTGATGTGACATGACTCAAAATGAGAAGAAACAAATGAAATCATCCACTAACAATTGGAACATGGAACGAACGAAGTATGAATCTAGGAAAATTGGAAGTCATTAAAAAAGAAATGGAATGCATAAAGATCAATATCCTAGGCATTAGTGAGCTGAAATGGACTGATAGTGACCATTTTGAATCAGATAATCACATCGTCTACTATGCCAGGTATGACAAATTGAAGAGGAACGGCATTGCATTCAGTGAAAAAGAAGATTTCAAGATCTATCCTTAAGTACAATGCTGAGAGTGACAGAATAATATCCATACAACTACAGGAAGACCAGTTAATAAGACTATCATTCAAATTTATGCACCAACCACCAATGCCAAAGATGAGGAAATTGAAGATTTTTTTCAACTTCTGCAGCCTGAAATTGATCAAACATGCAATCATGATGCATTGACAACTACTGCTGACTGGAATGCCAAAGTTGGAAATAAAGAAAAAGTTGGAAAATATGGCCTTGGTGATAGAAACAACGCCGGAGATCGCATGATAGAATTTTGCAAGACCAGTGATTTATTCATTGTAAATACCTTTTTCCGAAAGCATAAATGACAACGATAGTTGGATACAGACACACGAAAAAAAAAGAAGTCTCAAAATTGACTCCAGAGTTCTGAGACTGTGCAACGATGAATTAAAATGAGGAATTATGACTATACTAACGAACACATAAGCAAACTCTACAAATGAGAAACTAAGAGAATATATTTGCCACGGATTATTCTTCTAATATAGTTTTAAAAATATATACATAAAATTAAATATATATATGTAGTAGTATATTATTAGATGAGAAATTAGTTGCAAATATATGCATAAGCATATTATAGGTAAAGGGCTAATATTGCTATAATATTTTTTTTAAAAATTAAAAATTGAGGGGACTAAAGACCAAAAACCTGTTAGAAAAATTAGCAAAAGACATAAACAGACAATAAATATAAATGGTCCTTAAGCACAGGAAAAGATGCTCAACTTCATTCATAATAAAAGAAATACAAATTAAAACTACACTGAGATATTCATTCTCCTCATCAGACTGGAATATTAAAAAGCTTAACACTATTATTCATCCAGAAATGAATGATCCTTGAAAACATTATGCTAAGTGAAATAAGTCAGACACAAAAAGACAAATATTTCATATAAGATCCTACTTATATTAAATACCTGGAATAGGCAAATGCAGAGACAAAAATCTATTAGTAGTTACCAGGGGCTGGAGGGAAAGAGATACGAGGAGCGATTGCTTAAGGTGTACTAAGTTTCTGTGTGGGGCGATGAAAATTTTGGAAATGGATAGCGGTGATACATGGCGACTGTAATTACTGTCACTGAAATGTACACTTAAAAAATGGTGAAAATGGCAAATACTTATTATCTATTTTTTATCAAAATAATTTTTTTTTCTAATGGATGGAGTCCAGGATGTATTATCTAATTACCTTGCTTACCAGATTATCTGTAGTGAACAATTTCACATTTTTTCACCACATTAAAGACTCTACTTCTAGGTACAGTTGACATCTGTCTCTCTCCCAACCCCACAGCACCTTCCTGCAGAATCAAAGCCTCTTTTCAAATTTCCACCCTTGACAGGGACGGATTACCCAGTAAGCAAGGTAGGCACGGGCTTACTTGTGCTTACTTACTAATCACCTTTTAGGTCATTACAGATTACTAAGTAAGCACAAGTAAGCCTATGCTAACCTTGCTTACTGGGCAATCCGTCCATGATGGAGGCATGCCACAAAGTCAAAGAAACCAGCTTAAACGGGCTTCAGTGGCTATATTTGGAGATTGGGGGAGAATCTATAAAAGCTTGGTGTCTTAGTTATTTAGTGCTGCTATAATGGAAATACCACAAGTGAGTGGCTTTAACAAACAGAAATGTATTTTCCCACAGTCCAGGAGGCTAGAGATCCGAATTCAGGGTGCCAGCTCCTGGGGAAGACTTTCTCTCACTGTCAGCTCTGGCAGGAGGGCTTTGTCATCAACCTTCCCCTGGTCTAGAAGCTTCTCAGTGCAGGGACCCTGGGTTCAAAGAATGTGCTATGCTCCCTGTGCTTCTTTCTTGGTGGCATGAGGTCCCATCTCTCTGCTTGCTTCTCTCTCCTTTTATCTCTTGTAAGATAAAAAATGATAGAGGCCATACCCCAGGGAAACTCCCCTTACATCAAATCAGGGCTATGATCTGAGTAAGGGTGTTGCATCACACCTTAATCCTTTTAAATATAACCTAATTTTGCCTCATTAACCACAGGCAGAGATCAGGATTTGCAACACACAGGAAAATTACATCAGATCACAAAATGGTGGACAACCGTACAATACTGGGAATCATGGCCTAGCCAAGTGGATACACATTTTGAGGGGACACAATTTAATCCATAACATACGGTAATACTGAAAAATAAGAAATTAAAAAATGAGGAGGAAGGGCTGGGGATGAAGTGCTTCTTTACACAAGAATGCCAGTAATAAGTGTAGAATGAATGACAGGATTAGAAAATTGTTATCTTGTAACTACCAATATAATAATTGATTCTGTGAAGGATTATCAATAGATGCTAAAACCATTGGGAAAAAGGATGTGGGAACAGAATAGCCACACAACTTCGCTTATTAATTACAGAAGGGAGAAAGGTCCTTTACAGGAGAGAAATCTGGCAGACTCTACCTGAATGAAGTGCTCAAGTGTAGCATTACCAACAATGGAACAAACTGGCATTATGCGCCTCCCAACGCAATGAGAAGTAAAAAACATTCCTTACGTATTAGGACATGTTATCAGAAGGCACCAGTCCCTGCAGAAGGACGTCAAGCCTGGTAAAGTAGAGGGTCAGCAAAAAAGAGGAAGACCCTTAATGAGCTGGATTGACACAGTGGCTGCAACAATGGGCTCAAACATAGCAACGACGGTGAGAATGGCGCAGGACCAGGCAGGGTTTCGTTCTGTTGTGCGTCGGGTCGCTATGAGTCAGAGCCAATTCGGTGGCACTTAACAACAACATGTATTGCATTTGCTAGGAATAATCAGACAATTCCAGATTATTGGACATTCTAGCAGACAACTAGCCTGGGTCCTTCAAAAATACCAATGTCATGAGAGACAGAAGGAAAAAAAAAAAGGCAAGGGGGATTGCGGTGAATGCTCTCTATTAAAGATGCCTAAGAGACAAGAAAAGGGGCCCTGATGGCACAGTGGTTAAGCGCTCGACTGCTAATCAAATGGTTGGCGGTTTGAACCCACCAGCCACTCCAAGGGAGAACATTGTGGCAGTCTGCTTTTATAAAAATTAACCCGCTGCCGTCAAGTGGATTCTGACTCATAACAACCCTATAGGACAGAGTGGAACGGCCCCATAGGGTTTCCAAAGCTGTAATCTTTACGGAAGCAGACTGCTACATCTTTCTCCTTCAGAGTGGCTGACGGGTTCAAACCACCAACCTCTCGGTTAACAGCCGAGCATTTAACCACTGTGCCACCAGGGCTCCTTTCAGTAAAGATTACAGCCTTGGAAACCCTATGGGGCAGTTCTACCCTGTCCTATAGGGTCACTATGAGTCCGAATCCACACGACGGCAATGGATGGATTTGAACACTTCAGGCCTGTGATACAAAATTCAGTAGACCAAAGCATGCTTATTTAATAAGTCAATTTTCTCTTGATGACGTTTCAATGGGAAATTCAATCAACACTGATGACTTAAGCCAATCATTGGGCTGATTACATAACAGTAAGTTTCTCCGGTTCTGTACAAATAGAGGCATTTCAGCTCAAGGCAGTCTTAAGAGCCAAGGCAGTCCTGAAGACTCAAGAACTTCGAAGACAAGACAGGAGGGAGGTGAGTTATGGGCGTGGGTCTCTAAGGGTATTTAGGAATTAGGGTGGGGAGAGGTTGGTTTATAGTTACAATGCATTAGCTCTGAGGCCTTCTGAAAGCATGGATCTCTCTCGCACCCGAAAAGTCTCATCTGTGAAATGGGTACAATGTTAACATACAGTGTGGTTTATACTTTAAACCAGGGTTGCTCAACCTTGACACTATTGACATTTTTGGCTGGAAAACTCTTTGTGAAGGAACCCTGATGGCGAAGTGCTTAAGCACTCAGCTGCTAACTGAAAGGTCTGCAGTTCGAGCTCACCAGCCAATCCACAGGAGAAAGATGTGGCAGTCGGCTTCCATAAAGATTACAGCCTTGGAAACCCTGTGGGGCAGTTCTACTCTGTCCTATACGGTCACAAGGAGTTGGAACCGACTCGACAGCACCCAACAGCAACAACAACTCAGATGGCTAGAAGGAAAGCAGGGCGTGATTCTTCTCATGTCCATCCACCTGGGAGTAAAATGGACTGCCGGAGAATTTCATAGTTTGTGCTTTTCAAAGTTAGCTTTAGGACCGCATGAAAACTTTTTTTAAAAAAATTCCACTTCCTGAAGATTTAAAAGAGGCTCGGATTTTAAATCCATTTTCCGTGATGAGATTAAGACTAGGTCAATCCACAGAGATAGAAAGCAGATTAGTGCTTTCCATCATGGGCTGTAGCCAGGGAGGGGAAGTGGAGAGGGACTGCTTAATGAGTAGTTATTGTGTGCCATCTAGTCAATTCCAACTCATGAAGAACCCATGGGACAGAGTAGAACTGCTCCATAGTGTTTCCTAAAGACAGTACAGCCTTAGAAACGCTATAGAGCAGTTCTACTCTGTCTTACGGGATCACTTTGAACGGATTCAATGGCAACGGGATTGTTTTGTTGTTGCTGTTCCGAGAATCTTTCTAGAAGAAGATGGCCAAGTCTTTCTCCCACAGAGTTGCTGGGTGGGTTTGAACCCTCAGCCTTTTGGCTATCAGCTGAGTGCTTAACCCTTGTGCCACCAGGGCTCCTTGCTTAATGCATAGGCAGTTCCTTCCAGAGTGATGGAAATGTTCCAGAACTAGATATGGCAATGATTGTACAAAATTGTGAATGTACTGAACGCTGCTGAACCATATGCTTGAAAAGAGTTAAAACTGTAAATTTTATGTTATGTGGGTTTGACCACTATAAAAAAAATAATTGGTTGAGGAGCTTAATTCTCTCAGTATTCTTTTGTGGCCTCCCTTCCTTGGAGCAAAAGAATATCCTGGGATCAGTAAGGAAAAGAACCAAAAACCAAACCCATTGCCATCGAATTGATTTCGACTCACAGTGACCATACAGGACAGAGTAAAACTGCCCCATAGGGTTTCCCAGGCTGTAAATCTTCACAGAAGCAGACTGCCACATCTTTCTCCCACGGAGCGGCTGGTGGGTTCGAACCGTCGACCTTTCGGTTAGCAGTTCAGCAAGTAACCACTGTGCCGCCAGAGCTGGGAAAAATTCTTAGGTTAATATTTCCTAAGGTTACTACACCCCATGGGGTTCTCACATTGCAAATACACTTCTGTATCTTTCTGCATAATTGTATCTAACATAGCTTTGACTAGTATCTTGCTCTGCTGGGGAGAGATAACTGACATTTGTCCTTTTTTTTGTGGATAAATTTTTATTTTAGGTGTTATCATGGTGATCTGTTTCGTATCGGTCACTTTAGTTTTCTCCCTAACAGTTCCGATTAAAGATGTTAAAAAGAGTTCGGAAAAAGTGATTTTCAACATATAACTTAACATTGTTTAATGAAATTTTTCAAAGAATCAGAGAATAGTGCAATGTGACATTTATTCTTAAAACAAATTTAGGAGCTTCACATACATTGGTAGAGGGTCAGCGATAAAGAGGGAGACCCTCAACGACACGGACTGACACCGGAGCTGCAACAATGAGTTCAAACATAGCAACAATCATGAGGATGACAAAGGACCAGGCAGTGTTCTGTTCTATTTCGAGTCCCTAATGAGTCGGAGCCAACTCGTGGGGACCTAACAACAGCAACATGTACATTGTATTTAATTTACCTTAAGAACAACGTTGCCTCAGTCCGCAGAAGGGAAAATTGGTCCTTCCTCGGCACATTCAGAAGTCAGAGTCTAGAGGGTCATTCGGCTACTTAAAATAGTTGTTCTTGCCCTCAAGTTGTTTCTGACTCATGGCGACTGTATGGTTAAGGTCGCGTGTCAGCTTGTTCAGTCCATGGTTCTCAGTGGTTTGGCAGTTGTATGATGTTGTAATCACTCCCATGATGAGATCTGATATTATGGGATCACCTCCATGATGGGATCTTCTGTGAGCAGCCAATCCGTTGAAAGGGAGTTTCCTTGGGGGTGTGGCCTGCCTCGCATATAAGTGGACATTCTGGCAAGGCTCATTGGCTTTTGCTCACTCTGGATCCTGCAGCTGACTCCTGTTTGTCTGACCTATGGTTCTTGGGACTTGAGCTAACAGCTTACCTGCAGTCTTGCCTGCCGATCCTGGGATTCCTGGATCTTCGATCTTCGCAGCCTGTGAATAAGAGTCCTGCTCTCTGACCTGCCAATCTTGGGTTTACCAGCCCCTGCAGCGACGTAAATCAGGGGAAGCCTCTATCCTGACCCACGGACTTGGAACGCTCCAGCCTCTACAACTGTGTAAGCCATTTCTTTGATATAAACCTTTCCCTCTCCCTCTCTCTCTCTCTCTCTCTCTCTCTATATATATATATATATATATGTGTGTGTGTGTGTGTGCTTTACTGGTTTTGCTTCTCTAGAGAACCCAGTATGAGACAGTGACCTTGTGTGTAACAGAACAGCCTGGATTAATTTCCACTGTAATAAGTACAGTACCAGTGAAGAATTATATCTCATATTGGGCTGAGGAATTCAGAGGGGAGAAGAGAGAGAAGAAAGGTCAAACTAATCTGGATCACCCTTTTTTTACTTCCAGACTTCTGAACCCAAGCTTCGAACTTATTACTGAAGAAAACCAAAGTAGACCCCTTCAGATAGGTCTCAGTTAATTACTGGCTTCTAGGAGAGCTCACTCAGTCACTGGAAAATTCCCCACTAAATATGGCTGTCGACTTGACATCGTCATGGCGCCATGGAAAACCTGGTGACAACCGTGGATCAGAGCCTTCACAGTTTGTCTCTTCCCAAGAAACTAATCTTGGAGAGAAAGACTTCGACCCCGAGACGTGGCATGTGAACTTCAGAGCATTTACCTGCTCGGAGGAGGCCGACCCCATCAGAGATCTGAAGAGGCTTTATGAGCTCTGCCATCTCTGGCTGAGGCCAGACCTTCACACCAAGGAGCAGATTCTGGACAAGCTGGTGTTAGAGCAGTTCATGATCTCCATGCCTCTGGACCTCCAGGTCTTAGTCAAGGAAAGTGGAGTAGAGAATTGCAAAGACCTGGAGGAGATGCTGAGAAATAACAGGAGACCCAAGACATGGGTGAGTAGAACCTTCATGACTGGTATGGGAATTGAAACACTGGGCTGGGGGCTGCAAGGAGGAGTTGTGCTAGGAAAGACCAAACTGAAAAACCAAATGTGTTGCCGCCGAGTCGATTCCAACTCATAGTGGCCCTAGAGGATAGAGTAGAACTGCCCCATAGGATTTCCAAGGCTGTTAATCTTTACGGAAGCAGACTGCCACATCTTTCTTCCATGGAGCGGCTGGTGGATTTGACCCTCTGACCTTTCAATTAACAGCCAAGTGCTTAACCACTGGGCAACCAGCACTTGTTACTAGAAAGGACGTGGGGGATTTATTCCAGGTCAGTGGTTTTAAATCAGGCGATTTTGACCCCAGGGGACATTGGGCAATGTTTGGAGACACAACTAGTTGTGACATGGAGAGGGGGTGGTGCTATGTACATCTAGTGGATAGAGGCCAGTGATGTTACTCAACAATCTACAATGCACCGAACAGCGCCCACCACAAAGATTTGTCCAGCCCAAAATGTCAATAGTGATAAGGTTGAGAAACCCTAGTCTAGAAGATAAATGGGAAGGGGAAATACGAAAACCCACCTGATGTTGCATGAGACCAAAATCAAAGACAAGAATGGGTAAAATACTGCAGCTAATAAATGAGGCTAATGAGGAAGTAAACTGAATTTAAGGCGGCTCCAAAAGTCCTAACCAGGGGAAAGTAAATGATTGGTTGTTGTTAGTTGCCATCAAGTCAATTCTGACTCATGGCGACCCTGTGTGTTACATAGTAGAACTGCTCCATAGGGTTTTCTTGATAGTAATCTTTATAAAAGCAGATTTCCAAGCCTGTTTCCATGGTACCACTGAGTGGGTTCGAACTGCCAACCTTTCCAATAACCAAATTGTTTGCACCACCCAGGGACCTTTAGTTGGTATCAGAGATCAAATGGCAAATCTAGAGTAGAGTTTCTCACAGGAAGCTCCGTAAGTCCTAGCACAAAATGAGATACCATTAATAAATTGATTTAGATTTACCAAAAATATTCCAATAAAAGGATCCTGGTGGTGAAGTGGTTAAAGTGCTTGGCTGCTAACCGAAAGGTTGGCAGTTCAAAAATCACCATCCGCTCCTCGCGATAAAGATGTGGCAGTCTGCTTCTGTAAAGATTACAACCTAAGAAACCCCATGGGATAGTTCTGTTCTGTCCTATAGGGTCTCTATGAGTTAGAATTGACTCAACAGCAATGGGTCGAGTCACTGGTATTCCTATATTTTCCTTTTGGGATCGGAGACAAATTTATTCCATTAATCACCAGATTTATGTAGCAAACAACAGCTGTCAAGTGAATTCTGACTCATGGCTCCCCCATGTGTGTCAGAATAAAACTGCACTCCATAGGGTTTTCAATGGCTGGTTTTCTGGGCAATAGGTTGCCAGGCCTTTCTTCCAAGGTGGACTTGAACCTCCAAATTTTGGGTAAGCATCAGAACACATTAACCATTTGCATACCCAGGGACTGCAACTCTGTAGCAAGGAAGATAGATTTTAAACAAGCCATTCCCGTAAAGTTTGAGTGTTATAGGAGGAGACATACAGGGGGCAGAAGAGAGCTACATGCAGGTTCTTTTTTCTTTTTTTTTCAATAATTTATTTTATTTTATTGTTGTTATTTTGAGACTATACACAGCAATTCAAGTTTCTGCCTGTACGGTTCAGTGACATTGATTACATTTTTCAAGTTGTACAACCATTCTCACCCTCCTTTTCTGAGTTGTTCCTCCCCTGTTAACACAACTCACTGCCCCGTAAGTGTCCTCTCTAATCTTCCAAGTTGTTGCTGTCACTTCGATCTCGGATAGATCTTAAAAAATCATAATGCTCAAAGCAGACATTTTTGCTAGTTACACTACGTTATTGTTCAGTTTTAAGAATACTTTGGGGGATATCTTTGGTTTAAGGTTTAAGGATTATCTCAAGGCAATAATTTCAGGGGTTCATTCAGCCTCCATGGCTCCAGAAAATCCAATTCCGTGAGAATTTGAAATTTTTCTCTGCATTTCTCCTCTTTTGTTCAGCATTCTTCCATAGACTCTTTGATCAAATACACACAGGTTCTTACAGGGAATCTGATCTTGGATTTTTTTTTTTTTTTTTTCGTAGTCCATAGTCTACTTACAAGGACAGGAATTTCTTCTGCAAAATCCCAGTGTTCAGATGGCTGAATCTGAGACCAGCAACATGGATGATGTGAGCATCTTGTCCAGGGAGCCCCACTCCTGGGAGAGTGAGATACATCCAGAACACACATGGAAGGTCAGCCAAGAGCACCAGAATTTTCCAGGGATTCATGAAACATCAAGGAGACATCAGGTCAGTATGTAATGACATCACTGGGGAGAGGTGGGAAAAGGTACAAGGGACACTGGTAGGCAAAGCTGTTAGAATATTGAGAGATTTAGCATAGGATGAGATTAGACCCATTTACCCCAGGGATTCCTACGGATGCACTATGTTCCTAGACATTTCTGAGCCACTGGGGAGAATGAAAACCCATTAGCCTTCCTCCTTACCCCCACCACCATCAATATTTTGAACATACAGGTGTTGTTGGGTGCTGTGGAGTCAATTCTGACTCACAGTGACCCTATAGGACAGAGCAGAACTGCCCTCATACGGTTTTCTAGGCTGTAATCTTTACAGGGGTAGATCTCCAGGTCTTTTTCTCCAGCAAAGTAGCTTGTGGGTTTGAACTGCCAACATTTTGGTCCCAGCCAAGCACTTAACCACTGTGCCACCAGGCTCCTTATTCAATATATAGAAGAGTGATAACTGTAAGGTAGGGACTTAGAGATGTAAGGGGTATCGATTAACGACAGACTTGGAAATTAGGTATTAATACATACCGGGAATGATGAAGTGGCCCATAGGATGTCTGCATGTGTCCCCAAAACTGCTGTTAGGAAACTTGTGGTGTCACATCAAGGAGATGGGTATTTGGGAGAGAGATTTTCATGCTCCAGTCTAGACACATCGTTCACCACATTGGGTTGTCCATTTTCAGGGGCAGAAACTTCTGCCAGAGACCATTCCTGCAAATGGTGAGCTGGAGAGTCTGAGACCCAAGCAGAACTTGGAGGAGAACCTGATGGAAGACAGGGCAGGGTCAACAGTATGTGACATCCAGGAGCCTCAGCTTCTGAAGGGTCCTGGTGAGTATGGAGACTGGCGACCAAGGACAGTTAGTGACTTCTTTTCTCTACTGGGTGCAGGACTGGGTCTTGTTGAATTTGTAATTTTTTCTCCAGACTTGCTACAGTTAGAGAGGCTTGACTGATTCCACCTCCCACCCCACACCTTTAAATTTTTTATCTCCTGTGACCTCATTGGTATGCTGTTGTTGTTGTTGGATGCCATGGAGTTGATTCTAACTCATAGCAACCCCGTGTGACAATAGAACTGCCCCATAGGGTTTTCTAGGCTATAATCTTTATGGGAGCAGATCACCAGGTCTTTTCTTCTGTGGAGTGACTGGTGGGTTCAGTCTGCTGACCCTTCAGTTAGTAGTCAAGTGCTTAACAATTGCACCACCAGGGCATTTACATTGGTTTGCACAATCTTTTTTTTTTTTTTTTTCTTTCACTCATGTTTTGATCTACTTGCTAGACCTTTCAACTAGACATTAGACAGAACCTGTTGAAAATCGTTGCCGGTTACCGTCGAGTCATTCCAACTCATGACCACCCCACATAAGTAGAACTGCTCCATAGGATTTTCAAAGCTGTGACCTTTCAGAAGCAGTCACCAGGTCTGTCTTCCGCAGAGACGCTTGGTGGGTTTGAACCATCAACCTTTCGGTTAGCAGCAGTAATAGTATTTGCTGTCAAGTTGATTTCAACTCATGGCAACCCCTTGTGTACAGAGTAAAACTGCTCCGTAGGATTTTCCAGGCTGTGACCTTTTGGAAGCCGATCACCAGGCCTGTCTTCCAAGGTGCCTCTAGGAGGGTTTGAACCTTTAACTTTTAGGTTAGCAGTAGTAGTAGTTAGTTGCGGTCAAGTCAATTCTGACTCATGGCAACACCACACGAGCACAGTAGAACTGCTCCATAGGGTTTTCAAGGCTGTGAACTTTTGGAAGCAAATTGCCAAGTCTTTCTTCCAAGGCACCTCTGGGTAGGTTTGAACCTTCAGCAGTCAGAGCGTTTAACTACTTGCACCACCCCGGGGCTACCCATGTTTAAGAGATAAATGTTTTCTGTAAGTCCTGCTCTTGCATGACCTGGTGGTATGTCAAAATAAATGAAAAATGTTCGTTTTGTTCCTCTCTCTCTCTGCCTTTTATTGCTTATAAAAACTCCCAGCTTTTCTCTGTCCAAAAAAAAAAGCCTCACTGAGGCTCTTCTGCCAATCCATGTGTCTTTTCTAAAACCAAATAAGCTCTATAAAATTAACTCTGTCAGAATTTTTCTTTTCATGGTATCCAGCATCACCGTATAGTAGGAGAACTTGGCTCTCAAATGCCAAGTCTTCTCCATCACTGTCTTCCCAGAGTATCGTACAATCTCTTAGGCTTGTGAGGCTGATGGGAGAATCTCAAGCAACATCAATGTTTGGCCAAGTGAGTTTGGTATCATTGAAAATGCTCTTCATTAAGTGTTGTGTGTTGAATCTTTTATTCCAGCAGATTCCATGGGGGCTAATGATGGAAAGAATCCTGAAGAAGACACTTCTATTAAAAATGTGGATGCTGACACACCACCCACCCTTGTTTTGGAGAGAGAAGTTTCTACTCCCGGTGGGAACAGGGAAGATTCTCAGAAGAATCTGAGACGTTCCAAAAGAAGAAAACCAGACAGCTTCTCCAATTCCCAAGGAAGGCCTCAAGAAGGAGCTACCCATTTGGACAAAAGAGAATTCCTGGCACAAATTGGGTTACACTCAGTTGATTCACCAAGGACCATGGGATCAGCTAACCATGATTTACCAAATACCGTGGGACCAGATGACCATGATTCACCAAGTACCATGGAACCAGTTGACCATACAGTTGGTCAAGATCAAGAGTCCACAAGACGTTCAATCTATCAATGTGGATTTTGCAAGAAAAGATTTCATTATAAATCTCAGTTCGACATCCACCAGAGGACACACACAGGAGAGAGGCCGTTTAAGTGCAGCTCCTGCGGGAAAGGCTTCATGCAGCCCTCAGATGTCCGCGTCCACCAGCGAATCCACACAGGGGAGAAGCCATTCAGATGTGAGCTCTGCCACAGAGAGTTCACCCATGAGTCCACCCTGCATGGCCACAAAAGGACCCACACCAACGAGAAACCATTCCACTGCACAGAGTGTGGGAAACGCTTCAGCCACAAAGGGAACCTCAACGTTCACCATCGAATCCACTCTGGAACAAAACCTTACACCTGTCCAGAGTGTGGGCACACCTTCCGTCAGCTGGGAACTTTCAAACGCCACAAAAAAACACATCTGAAAATGGCATCCCAATGATTCTGTATTAGAGCCCTGGTGGCTCAAGAGTTAAGTGCTTGGCTGTTAATCAAACAGTTGGCGTTTCATACCCACCCATTGACTCTGAGGAAGAAAGACCTGACAATCAGCTTCCATAAAGATTACAGCCTGGAAAACCCTGAGGCAATTCTACTCTGTCACATGGGGTTACTACGACTTGGAATTGACTTGACAGCACCCAACAACAGCAATGATTCTGTAATCACACCCAAGTCTTCTGCCCCAAGAAGGAAGTTAGTGACCATTTGTCACCTACATTCTAAAGGAGAAATGACATTTAAAGCACTTACAAGGGTTCCTGGCACACACATTCACAAATATTTGTTACCCAGATCTTTGAATAATAATTTATCCCCCCATTGGCTTTTGTTGTCTGTTTCATTGTTTTCTAATATTTGCTTCCTTCTAGGTTTTTGGGTTTATACTGCTGTTCTTCCAAAGAATTTTAGCTTCATTAATTTTCAATGTTTCATTATGAAACGAAGGCTGCTAATTGTTATCCTATTATCTGTTCATTTTATTTTAAAATAGGATGATCCAAGAGGATGGCTAGATTAAAATACAGGGTACCAAAAAACCAAACCCATTGCCGTAGAATCAATTCTGACTCATAGCAACCCTATAGGAGAGAGTAGAACTGCCCCGTAGGGTTTTCAAGGAGCAGCTAATGCATTCCAATTGCTGATCTTTTGGTTAGCGGCGGAGCTCTTTGACCACTGTGCCACCAGGGCTCCTAATGAAGTTTGAAATTCAAGTAAACAACGGATCATTGTTCAGTATAAGTATGGCCCAAATAAGGAACCCTGGTGGCGAAATGGTTCAGAGCTCAACTACTAACCGAAGTGTCATCGGTTTGAACCCATCTAGCAGCTCCATGTGAGAAAGACCTGAAGATCTGCTCCCATGAAGATTACAGCCTAGAAAACCCTATGGAACAGTTCTACTCTGTCACATGGGGTAGCTATGAGTTGGCATCAACTAGAATGCACACAACAACATGACCCCAACTCATTATTTATCTAAAATCCAAATTCCAGTGCTAAATCTTGTTAGCTGCTGTTGAGTCACTCATGGCGTTTCCAAGGGTTTCCAAGGCTGTAAATCTTTATGCTCATGGTGACTCAATGCACAACAGAACGAAATGCTGCCCAGTCCTTCATCATCCCCACAATCCGCTGTGGATTGGACCCTTGTGATCCATAGGGTTTTTATTACTGGTTTTCAGAAATAGATTTCCAGGCCTTTCTGCCTAGTCCATCGTAGTCTGGAAACTCCACTGAAACCAGCCTCCGCTGACAGATGAGTGGTGGCTGTGCTTGAGGTGCATTGGCCAGGAATCAAAGCTGGGTCTTCTGCATGGAAGGCGAGAATTCTACCATCGAAACACCACTGCCCTCCTTAATTTAGCTGCATCAACATCCCCTGGATGCCCCACACACTCGGAGTTTCTATTTCAGTAGGTACTGATGGGATCTGAGAATCTGCATTTTTAGTAAACTCTTTTTAGATAACGTATTCTTTTCCTTTTGCATTTGTAATAAACTCTAAACTCGAGAATAGTTTTCAGATTTATTGAAAAATATGAAGAGAGTACACAGGGTTCCCATACTTTCCACACCTTGTTTTCCCTATTATTGACACCTTATATTAGTATGCAGCCCTGGTGGCTCAGCGGTTAAAAGCTCAGCTGCTAACCAAAAGGTCAGCAGTTTGAATCCACCAGCTGCTCCTTGGAAACCCCATGCGGCAGTTCTACTCTGCCCTATAGGGTCGTTATGGGTCGGAATCGGCTCAGCGGCAGCGGGTTTGATTTTTTTGGTTTATGTTAGTATGGTAGGAGTCCTGGCAGTGCAAATGGTTAAGCACTTGGCTGCTAACTCAAAGGTTGGCAGTTTGAACCCACTAGTGGATCTGAGAGAGAAAAGACCTGGCGATCTGCTCCCATAAAAATTATAGCCTAGAGAACAATAGAGGGCAGTTCTACTCTGTCACATGGGGTCACTATAAGTAGGAATCAACTCGAGAGCACCTAACAACAACATTATCTGACCTGTTAATTCTGACTCATAGAGATCCCATGTGACAGAGTAGAACTGCTCCATAGGGTTTTCAAGGCTGTAAATCTTTACGGAAGCAGACTGTCTTTTTCCCACGGAGCAGCTGGTGGGTTTGAACCACCAGCCTTTCAGTTAGCAGCCAACGGCTTAACCACTGCACCACCAAACCAAAAGCAAATCCATTGCTGTCGAGTCCATTCTGACTCATAGCGACATTATAGGACAGGGTAGAACTGCCCTATAAGGTTTCCAAGACTATGAATCAGAATGCTATGCTATGATTCAGAATCTTTCCAGAAGCAGACTGCCACATCTTTCTCCCACGGAGCAGCTGATGGGTTTGAATCGTCCACCTTTCAGTTAGCAGCTGAGCATTTAACCACTGAACCACCAGGGCTCCTTAACAGCAAGATTAGTATGGTACATTTGTCCTAATTGAAATAATATTGATACATTATTGTTAATTGAAAGGAACCCTGGTGGCACAAACATTAAGCACTTGACTGCTAGCCCAAAGGTCATTGAATCAAACCCACCCAGTAGCTCCTCAGGAGAAAGACCTGGTGAGCTGCATAGACTTGACTGCACCTAACAAGAGCGACATTAGTATGGTATATTTGTCTGACATGATGGGCTAATATTGGTACGTTATTGTTAATTAAATCCTGTACTCTATTCAAATTTCCTTAGTGTTACCTCATAGGCGCCTTGGAAGACAGACTGGTGATCTGCTTCCGAAAGGCTAGTCTTTAAAACCCTATAGGTTTGGAATTGACTCAATATCAACTAACAACAATAACAACATATACACACATGTACACACACACACATATATGGAGCCTTGGCTGGTAATGGAAGGTCAGTGGTTCGAACCCACCAGCCGCTCTGTAGAAGAAAGATGTGGCAATCTGCTTCTGTAAAGTTTTACAGCCTTGGAAACGCTATGGGGCAGTTCTATTCTTCTATAGGGTTGCTATGAATCAGAATCGCCTTGAAGGCAACAGGTTTGGTTTTTTTGGTAAGAGACAAGACAACTAAATACAACAGATGATTCTTGGTAGGATTCTGAGTCAAGAGGGAGAAAAAACAGCTACAAAGAATGATATTTACAGGGCCACAACAGATGGATCCTCATAGAACAGGAGAAAAATGCCAAACAGAACTCAGATTCTTAAAAAGTCCAGGTTTAACTGGACTGGTTGAGACTGGAGGACTCCCCCAGACTATCGCCCTGCGACACACTTTAAACCTTAAACTGAAACTACCCCGAGGTCACCTTTTAGCTAAATAACAGATTGGTTAATCAAATAAAGAATATCACCCGTGAGTAATGAGCTCCTTTAAAAAACCACCTGTAGGAGACCAAATGGTCAAAAATTACATGCTACAACTGAAAACGGTACAACCACAACAGAATGAAAATGATGACACGTTGTGAAAATGTAACCAATACTGGCGAAGAATTTGTGTAGACGTTGTTAAATGGGAACCTAATTTGCTGCGTAAACTTTCACTTTAAACACAGTAAAACTTTATTTTAAAAAAAAGAAGTAAATTAAAAAAAACAATATTTAGACAATTGGGGAAAATTGAATATGGACTTTATATTAGGTAATATTATTATATCAATATTAAATTTCTCAAGTGTGATTATGTAGGAGAAGATCCTTGCTCTTAGGAGATGTAGGCTGAGGTACTAGGGGTGAAGGGTCATGGTGTCTGCAATCTACTTTCAAACAGTTTGGAAAAACACTTTAAGTGTGGCAAAAATGTTGAATGCCAACAATTTGTGAGTCTAAATGAAGGGTATAAAGATGGTCTTTGTACTTTTTTTTTACCTTTTCTATGACTTGAAATGTTTCAAAATAAAAATTGGAGAAAAAATGATGAATTGGGCACGAAAACTCAGTTATGTATGTGGACAAAGGGAGCCCTGTTTCCTCAATAGGTGTGAACATTGTTAGAATAACAACAGGTAAATTGTTAATGGCTCTGTTGTGAAAAAGTAGTTACTCAGGGATTGGAGAACTGGAAAGAAAGCAATTTACAACCACGCATTGCAGCTATCCCTTCTCAGACAGAAAGTGAAAAATTAGACCTTACCCAGTGCTGTGGATTAAATTGTATCCCCCAAAAATGTGTATCAATTTGGCTAGGCCATGATTCCCAGTACTGTGTGATTGTCCGCCATCTTGTCATCTGATGTGATTTTCCTATGTGTTGTAAATCCTACATCTATGATGTTAATGAGGCAGGATTAGAAGCAGTTATGTTAATGAGGGAGGACTCAATCTACAAAATTACGTTGTGTCTTAAGTCAATCTCTTTTGAGATATAAAGGAGCAAACAAAGAGATAGGGGGACCTCATACCACCGAGAAAGCAGCGCAGGGAGCA
Source organism: Trichechus manatus latirostris (assembly GCF_000243295.1). Classification (NCBI taxonomy): domain Eukaryota; kingdom Metazoa; phylum Chordata; class Mammalia; order Sirenia; family Trichechidae; genus Trichechus; species Trichechus manatus. The sequence continues at coordinate 13,478,879 of NW_004443944.1, forward strand.
GAGCGCATCCTTTGGACTTGAGGTTCCTGCCCACAGAAGCTCCTAGACCAAGGAAAAATTGATGACAAGGACCTTCCTCCAAAGCCGACAGAGAGAGAAAGCCTTCCCCTGGAGCTGGCGCCCTAAATTCGGACTTCTAGCCTCCTAAACTGTGAGAGAATAAACCTCTGTTTGTTAAAGGCATCCACTTGTGGTATTTCTGTTATAGCATCACTAGACGATAAAACACCCAGGTTCGATTTCTGCTAAACTACTTGGCAGAACTTTGTGCCTGTTGTTGTCTGCATTCCCTCGGATTCTTGAAACATGTCCACCCATACAGTTCACCAAAGCTGGCACATACATGCTATATGCGTCTTTAAGATATGTAAAAGACCAAGGCATAGAGTAGCGAGTATAGTTGGGTACCATTTGTGTACACAGATACCCTTGTGTCTGCAAAAAATATTTCTGGAAGGAATTAAAAGAAACGAGTAATTTTTTCTCCAGGGAGTGAAATCAAGTGACTTAAATCTTGGGTGGGAGGGAGGCTTACTTTTTATGCTTTTGTTCTATTTTAATTTCTTCCCATGTGAATGCATTATTTTAAAAACAAAATAAATATTTAAAAAAATTAATGGTGAGGAATAGATGGATGGATGGGTAGGTGGATAGTTGGGTGAATGGATGTTGGATAGATGGATGGATGACTACTATTTTAAAAACAAAATAAATGTATATTTTTAAATTAATAGTGAGGAATAGATGAGTGAATGGATGCATAGGTGGGTAGGTGGGTGAATGGATAGGTAGATGGATGGATGAATAGATAAGTGGATTAATGAATGGATGGATGGATGGATGGGAAAATGAGTTTATACACTACTCCCATTCCAGATCTTTGCTCGCCAATGTGCCTCCCCCCACTCCACATCCCGATTCACAGGACCTGCTGCTCCCAGGCTAGTCTCTCTGATTTGAGGATTCCTGGCTCTGTGCTGATTTGGTCTTTAACTTATGAGACACAGCTTCCCTCACCTCTGCATCTCCCCTGACTCCAGGGGCCCCCATCCCACCTACAACCCTGAGACACCTCCCTCTAGCCCACTGCAGTAACACCCCAGGCAAGAAAACTTCATCTGTCAAACACTCATCCACTTTATCTGCAAGGACAGAACCAAATTGCAGCAAATCTCTTGAATTGGAATTGCTCACCCCCTAGAACAGAGCAGAATTCTATTCACACCCCGGGAAGGCTTCTGATGAGTTGCCAAGGCCCCACACTTCCCTGGGGACTGCCTGGTGATGTCCTTTTCTCTGTCTCTGTGATAATGTGCTTTTTACGGAGATTTCTCTCATGTCGCTTGGCCCCCAGGATCTCATCTCTCTGGCCTCTGCATGGATAGTGTTTCTGGCTGTTTTCATTTGAGCCGAGGGCAGGAAGGACAGTGCAAAGGGCTGAAACACCTTCTCATTTCCATTGCCTGATACTGCCAGGCTTGGGGAAATGAAGAAAAATCAACTCCAGGTAAATGATACCACTTGGAGGGCTGTGTCAATCAATCTGCTAGCTACTGCCCCTATCACAAGTCATGATCCCACAGAATGGATAGGAAGAGCAAGAGCTACTATGCTTCAATCTGCTATGAATGAAGAAGAGGTGTAGGGGGCCTTGTTGGTGCCCCACCCAAATCCCCAATACCTGGCATGCACCCAACCCCACCTGCTGTGGCTGTGTGAGTACCTGTACCAATTGCTGTCGAGTCAACACTGACTCATGATGACCCTCCGTGTGTCAGAGTAACACTGTGCTCCACAGGGTTTTCGATGGCTGGTTGTTTGGAAGTAGAACGCCAGGTCTTCCTTCTGAGGCACCTCTGCGTGGACTCAAGCATCCAACCTTTCAGTTAGTAACCAAGCACATTAACCGTTTGCGCCACCGACGGACTCCAGCCGTGTGAGTATTGGCTACTAATAACTCTAGCTGCCCCCTTCTCCAGAGAGTTGTCTTCTGCATGTGGAAATAGACGAAGAACACCCAAATGAGAACAAGAAGAGGCTATTTATTCAGAGCTTGCGATAGCAAGGAAGTCAGGCACCATCATCTGCATTTGGCAGACACTCAAAGGCAGACAGGAGAGTGAGGAAGCTTTAAGGTGGAGAAAAGGCGGGACTTCAGGTGTGCCCTGACTGGAGGCTGTTGGCATGAGGGACTGGAGCAGGGGTGTAGCGAGGGTAACGACAGCCCAGGGGCAATCTCTAAATTGCAACCCCCCCTCAATTCGAGCATCCAGGGGCAATCTCTAAATACTCCCCTCCCACAATTTCAAGATGAATAGATGTTGATAGCAGCGACCCTTCTTGCCCGGCTGCCTCAGTCAGGCGCCTTTCATATATGTGGATTCTCGGAATGGCATTTCTTGCCTCGTCTGATGCCCCCTTGCACTTAAGCATGGAGGCAAGTGCCCCCTTCTGCCCAACACCCCTCCCCCCACTACGCTTCTGAGCTGGAGGCTGGCTAACTAGAAGCGGGGCATTTTATGTAATTGGTTAGGGAGCGTATTTGGATGTCTCTGGTTGATCTTAAATTGGAAGCCAGGGCAAAAATTAAGGAAGCTGTCGTTCATTAATCAAGTCCTGACCACCCCCAGTGTTACAGGGACTACTGATTGGCTTTCTGGGCTGGTAGTGACAGAGAGGGCTTTGACTTCCCGGGTCAGGTGCTGCAGGCTGTGGGTCAGAGATCTGTTTTTATATGTGGTCTGGTCATTTCTGTTTGTATGTTCAGCCTCTCATGCAGAAGAGAACCCTCACCCTGCCCCAGGAGGCAGCCCAGGGGCAGTGACTGGCTGGCACAGGGGTACAAACGCTGACCCCTTGCCTCAAGCTGAGAGCACCAACTCCGTGGTGCCCTTCAAGCTCTGGAGTCCCCATGGGGCCAGGCTGAAGCTCCACTCAGGTGGAGGCCAATCCTTGCTCACTCCTTCCCTTGCCATCCGGTTTCCCTCGCTGCCTTTATCCTGAGAGCACTCCTTCAATGTGTGACACGTGGAATCCTGGTCTCAGGCGCTATCTTTGGGCACGCCACTCAGAGGCTTGGCATGACTGCATCACCACCATCATCACAGCCACTTGTTGAGCTCTCACTATGTACCTGTCACTCTGCTAAACTCTACAAGACTTGTCACATTTAACCTTCCCAACAATCCTGTGAAGAGGGGCTGTTTATAACCCCATTCTACAGATGGTGAAACAAAGGCCAAGAGAGGCGGATCCACTTGCCCAAAGTCATACCGCCCACAGGTGGTAGAAACAACACCAGCTGTTAGAGCTGCGAAGGAGCTAGAGACCCGGGTGCTCATTTCACATTTCGGGAAACAGGCTAGGACAGAACTTCAGCAGCCTCAGTCCTGGTATCCAGACTCCCAGGACAGCGGTCTTTCTACCACGACAGACCTTTCAGCGTCTAGTAGGAATCAAAAACCTCATGTGAACACACACACACAAATCAAATTGGCTCTTTCATTTCAAATAACCCAAGACAAATACCGTCTGTAGTTTCCTGAATCCCCAAGCATGGATTCCACAGGCCTGGACACTAGGCTGTGTCACACACCTGGACACCAACTATTAATAATGTCCCTCGCGGAGAACAAGCAAGACGACAAAGCTCTGTTTTTTAAGGAGGTCCAAGATCTGGCATTCCTACAAAGAATTCCAGTCTTTAGGGTAAGCAGAGTGAGGCCCATGGGTGTGATCTTAGGGGATTTCAGGACTCGTCTTTTCCAATCCTTCCCAACACCACCACCCCAAATCTCTTCTGTTGTTGTATGCCGTCCAGTCAATTCCAACTCATATGACCCTATCGGGCAGAGTAGAACTGCCCCCATAGAATTTTCTAGGCTGTAATCTTTACAGGAAAGGGCTTGGTGGTGCACTGGTTAAGTGCTGGCTGCTATCCAAAAGTTTGGTGGTTCAAACCCACCCAGCAGCTCAGCAAGAAAAAGACCGGGGAATCTGCTCTCATAAAGATGGCAGCCTAGAAAACCTTGTGAGGCGGTTCTGCTCTGTCACGTGGGGTTGCTGTGAGTTGAAATCGACTCGATGGCACCTAGCAGCTGCTGCAGCAATCTTTACGGGAGCAGATCACCAGGTCTTTTCTCCTGTGGAGCAACTGGTGGTTTCGAACCACTGACCTTTTATTTAGCAGCCGTGTACTTAACCACTGCCCCACCAGGGCTCCTTCCCAAATCTCTGATAGCATAAATATTTAGCTAAGATTTTTTTTTTTTGGAATCCTTAGCGTACACCAGGCACTATGCCAAGTGCTTTTCCTACATTATCTCTTAATCCTTAACAACCACCCAAGCTGGTGGAGATTACCACCGTTTGACAGAGAGGGAACTGAGGCTTAGAGAAGTCAAGTAACTTGCCCAGGCTCATACAGCTAGAAAATGCCAGAGCCAGGGCTGGCACCTGAGCAGTCTGCGTCCAAAGCCCCCCCTCTTTGCCACCAGGTAAACTGCATCCTAATTATGATGCCAAGAACTGGCCTTGCCCAGGTGGACATAGCCCCTTTGCAACTGACTTCAAGGAGCTTTCTAACAAAAAGGTCCCAGGAAGCCATGGGACATAGGTTCTGGGTCCTTGCAGAAACACGGAACTGAACTAAAAATCTCAGTTCTGAGATGTGTGCCCCTTTGCCCACAGATTGCAGGAATGTTTGTTGTTGTTAGGTGCCGTCAAGTCAGTTCCAACTCATAGCGACCCTATGTACAGCAGAACGAAACACTGCTCGGCCCTGTGCCATCCTCACAATCGGTGTTATGCAGGAATATAGAGAAGGGATAAACAGAGCCAAGGCCGCTTCAACTCTTTCCAGATGAAGAGAGAGAGACTGAGGGGAGCAAGTCTATTTTTACTGTTTGTGGGGTTTTTTGTTTTTTCCTTTTTCTGGAAGGCCATTGGTAGATGCTTTTGCCCTTGCCAGCAATAAAGCGTCCCTTAATTATCGGTTTGGGGCTGAGTCCAGAAAGCTATTTTTCTCCACTACTGTTACAAGGAAATGAAAATCATTAGCCTCCCGAGCAGCTGTCATTTGGGGCCTTGGGTGGTCATGGGTACCCTGTCTGTGCCAGGTAGTGGGCTGTGTGTGTGATCGGGACGCTACAATGACTGCCCGAGCTCAGACAACGTGACCCTTGTGTCTCTGTTACTACCATCAGGAAGCACAGTCAGCGCCGAGTCAGACTTCTACTTCTTGCCTTCCCTCTGAAGGTGCATACTGCTTCAGAAGCCCGGGATGGAAAGAGAACTGGCCGGGGGTGAGGGGGTGTATTTTTCTGCTCCTGACCCTCATTTCAATTCCTTGGAACATTCCAAGGTCTTCGCAGCACGATCTGAATGTCCCGAGGTCCCAGGCTGGCCATCGCTGGCTGTGACCCAGACATTCATGTCTTAAACATCAGCTGAGGAGGATATGGGCTTTTTTCTCACCCCACATCACTGCCAAAAACCTTCCGTGGCTCCCCATTACCTCCTGAAAGAGGCCAAACTCCTGCACCAAGCATTTAAGGCCTCTGTGATCTAGTCAAGGATCCCCGGTGGTGCAGTGGTTAAGTACTCGGCTGCTAATCGAAAAGTCAGCAGTTGGAACCCACCAGCCGCTCCTCGGGAGAAAGATATGGCAGTCTGCTTCCATAAATATTACAGTCTTGGAAACTCTATGGAGCAGTTCTACTCTGTCCTATATGGTCGCTATGAGTCAGAGTTGGCTCAACGGCAACACGTGTGTTGTTTTGTTTATTTTTTTGGTTTTGTGACCTAGATTCCAGAGACACAAAAATGTGGTGATAAAGGGGGTTTAGCTGGGTCAGCACACCTGGTCTGTGTGACCTTGGGCAAGTCTCATCACCTCTCTGAGTGTTGGTTTCTGTATTAGCTATCTATTGCTACTTTAAAAAAAAAATTACTCCAAAATGTAGAGGCTTAAAACAACCCATATTTATTATCTCAGAGCCTCTATGGGTCAGGAGTCCAAGCCTGGCTTAGCTGGGTCCTCTGCTCAGGGTGTCTCACAAGGCTGCAATCAAGGAGGCAGCTGGGGCTGCAGTCTCATCTGAAGGCTTGCTTGGGGGTGGATCCACTTCCAAGCTCGCTCCTTTGGTTGCTGGCAGTCTCAGGGAATGATGGACTGAGGGCCTTAATTTCTTTTTTTTAATTTTTTTTTATTGTAGTTTAGGTAAAGGTTTACAGAACAAATAGTTTCTCATTAAACAGTCAGTACATATATTGTTTCATGACATTGGTTAACAACCCCATGACATGTCAACACTCTCCCTTCTCGACCTTGGAGGACCTTTTTTTTTTTTTTGGTGAAAATATATGTAGCCAAAGTTACACCATTTCAGAAGTTTCTACATGTACAATTCAGTGACATCACTTACATTCTTCCAGTTGTGCTGCTATTCTCATTATCCTTTTCAAATTATTCCATCACCATTATCTTCAACTCACTGCCCCTAGGCTTCCCATCAAACCTTTTGAGTTGCTGTTGTCAATTTGATCTCACATAGTTAATTCTTTTTTTTTTTCTCCTTAGATGAAATTTTTCAGAACAAATAGTTTCTCATTAAACACTTGGTACACATATTACCCTATGACAATGGTTAACTACCCCACGGCATGTCAACAGTGTCCCTTCTCAACACTGGATTCCCTATCACCAACTTTCTTGTCCTCTCCTGTCTTCTAGTCCTTGTCCCTGGACTGCTGTGCCTCATTAGTCCCATTTTGTTTTATGGGGCTGTCTAATCCCCAGCTGAACGGTGAACCTCGGGAGTGACTTGACGACTGAGCTAAAAGGGTGTCCGGGGGCCACATTCTGGGGGCTTCTCCAGTCTGTCAGGGCCTCACTTTCTTGCTGGCAGTTGATGGGAGGCTGCCCTTAGTTCCTTGCCATGAGGGTCTCTCCCTCTTGCTTCATCAGAGCAAGCATGGGGGAAGAGCCAGAGAGAAAGTGTCAGAAAAGAGTGTCATTTCCACGATTGTTGTTGTCAGAGGCCATCGAGTCAATATGCATCTCATAGTGGCCCCATGTGACAGAGTAGAACTGCCCAATAGGGTTTTCTAGGCTGTAATCTGTATAGGAGAAGATCAACAGGTCTTTCTCCGAAAGAGCCGCTGGGTGGATTCGAACTACCAACCTCTTGGCTATCAGCCAAGCACTTAACCAATGCACCATCAGGGCTCCTTCTTCCATGATTGAACCAAAAACCAAACTTGTTTCTATCGATTCTGACTCATAGCCACCTTATAAGATAGAGTAGAACTGCCCCATATGGTTTCTAAGGCTGTAATCTTTATGGAAGGAGTCTTGGTGGTGCAGTGGTTAAGTGCTCAGGTGCTAACCAAAAGGTTGTCAATTCGAACCCACCAGTTACTCCTTGGGAGAAAAATATGGCAGTCTGCTTCCATAAAGATTACAGACTTGGAAACCCTATGGAGCAACTCTACTTTGTCCTATAGGGTCATCAGGAGTTGGCATTGACTCAACGGCAATAGGTTTGGTTTTTGTTTTCGTTTTTTTTTAATCTTTATGGAAGCAGAGTGCCACATCTTTCTCTTGCAGAGCAGCTAGTGAGTTCAAACCGCCAACCTTTTGGTTATTAGCCTAGTGCTTAGCCAGTGTGCCACCAGGGCTCATTGTTCCATGATTAGGCTACCAAATACCTAGTCTTTTGAAACCTAATCACAAAAGTACCATCCCATCACTTCTGCTTTATCTTTTTGTTAGAAGTAAGTCACTGGGTACAGCCCCAGGGATCATTGGGGCCCACGTCAGAAGCTGCCCACCCGCAGTTTCCTTCTCCATGACACGCAGACAATACAAGGGTGGTTACAAGGACTGAATAACATAATGCCTATAAAATGTTTAACCCATGCCTGACATGTCAGAAGTTCCCAATACGTGGTCCTCTGACTCCTGCAGACCAGTGTTCCTTGGCCCTTCTTTCACTATCCCCGCCCACCAGAAGTCTGTTAGACACTTTTTTCCTAATTGCTGCTCTCCCTCCTCATAAAATTTTAACACCACAGACACATCATACAGGGTTGAGCGCCGGACAGCCACAAACCATTGTAATCGCTAAAAATGTTTTCATCCTCTAAGAACCAATGAACTCCCCCTTGGGTCACTGTCACCCCTGTTGCAAATGCATGCTTGAGATTCACCCGCTTTCTCTCTATGCTGCCCCACAAGCACATGGGTGTGCAGGCATGCACATACTTGCACACACAGTGTCTTAGTCATCTAGTGCTGCTGTAACAGAAATACCACAAGTGGATGCCTTTAACAAACAGAGATTTATTCTCTCACAGTCTAGGAGGCTAGAAGTCCAAATTCAGGGCACCAACTCCAGGGGAAGGCTTTCTGTCTCTGTCGGCTCTGGGGGTGGGTCCTTGTCATCAATCTTCCCCTCGTCTAGGAGTGTGTCAGCGCAGGGACCCCAGGACCAAAGGACATACTGTGCTCCGGAATCTTCTTTCTTGATAGTAGGAGGTCCCTCTCCTCTCTGCTCGCTTCTCTGTGTTATATTTCAAGAAAGATTGACTCAAGATACAACCTAATCCTGTAGATTGTGTCCTGCCTCATTAACACAACTGCCTCTAATCCTGTCTCATTAACATCATAGAGGTTAGGATTTACAACACATAGGAAAATCACATCAGATGACAAAATGGCGGACAATCACACAATACTGGAAATCATGGCCTAGCCAAGTTAACACATTTTGGGGGACACAATTCAATCCATGACACACACACACATACGAACATTAGGCATCCTCTTTCTGGTCTTGGAATTTGTCACACTTTCTTGTCACTGCATTTTACCTCCCAGTCTCCCCTACCATGGGGCCTGTAAGGTCAGGGACTCTGTCTTTTGTCTTCCTATTTTTAGCCTCTGGTACCTATGGGCACTCAATAAATGTTTAATAAGTTAATGTTAGTCAGCACTCCCCTTTAGAAGTAAGGCTCAACCTGTCGTTCTGCCTCTTGGGTTGGCTGATTCTCCTTTGCTCTTCTTCACAAACAGAAAGATTGTCTTTGCAAGATTCCTTTTCTATCAATCTGCTTCCACGGGTGACAGAAAATTACTTGCCCTTCTTTCCTGCAGTACAGTCCACAGATTTACCCACAGGGAGTAATAAGACAAGGAAGACAAGAAACATCTACCAAGGCCCTGCTGTGTGCCTGGAACACTCAAAAAGGAACAGGCGGAGAACCTCTTGCAAAGGGGACCTACTTTTTGGAGACCTGGGAGCTAGACAGCATCAGGCAGTTGAGGAAGATGTGACAAAGTGCAGAGTTAGGAGAGCAGGTTCTCAATAGCAGGAGACAGGACCGCAGGGGAGCACGAGGCTCCAAAGCCTGGCTGTTTGGGCTTGAAACCAGCTCCACCACTTCACGATGGTCACTTTGGCCAAGTTACTTACCCTCTCTGTGCCTGCTTCCTTCCCAGGAAAATGTAAACAGCACAGTGTCTGCCTCTTACGGCCTTTGTGATACTTTGTGATACGTGTAATACATGTACACCACCATGGCTCAGCAAATCGTTGTTGCTACTGCTGCTGTTAGCTGCTGTCGAGTCATTTTCAACTCACAGGGACCCCGTATGACAGAGTAGAGCTGCCCCATAGGGTTTTCTTGGCTGTAATCTTTACGAAAACAGATCACCAGCTCTTTCTCCCTCGGAGCCACTGGGTGAGTTCAAACTGCCAATCTTTCAGTCAGCAGCTGAGTGCTTAACCATTTGCACCACCAGGACTCCTTCAGTAAATAGTAACAGTTATTTATTATTATTATTATCATTAAGTTCAGAAAAAGGAAGGGATAAGAATGAGTGGGAGTAAACAGGGAAGGCTTCCTGGAAGAGGTAGAACTGAGGTAGAATAGCTGAATGGAGGAGATTCAATTAGGCAGAAGTTACTGAGGAGATAGCTCTGGTAGAAGAAACGGCACAAATGGACGAATGAGCATCAGGTTCCTGGTATGAACCACTAAAGGAGGGGAGCTTGCAAGAGAGACTTGGATGACAATGACAGAGCTTGACTGTTACCCTTGCAACACGACCTTGGGACAGACAAAGAAGGCTGAAGCTCAGCTCACTGGGCTGCCTTCCAGCCTCACAGTGGACAGGAGCAGGAATGTGAGGGGAGGAGGTTCTGCCATGTTCTGTGGGCAGTCGCTGGGCACAGCTAAAGTGATGGAAGTCTGAGAGTGTGAGAGATGGTGGAGTTACTCCTGGGCACAGTGAAATCAAACATGTTAAGACTATCCTCACCCCAATGGCATTTTGTCAGTGTTCACCTTAGACAAACACTCATCGGGTGCCACCCATGGAGGCCTGGCCAGGCATGCTCACGGCGGCATTGATTGTAATCGACACCGAACGGAATGGAATTCTACACAGCAGTATAAAAGGAATGGGATGGAGCAGTATATATTAACATGTAAAAAAAAATTTGAGAGGAATAGGTATAGTATGATACCATCTGGGGTTATATATTTCATAATACACACACACACACACGTTCCCGTTGAGTTGATCCCGACTTACAGTGACCCTATAGGACAGGGTAGAACGTCCCCATGGTGTTTCCAAGGCTGTAAATCTTTACCGAAGCAGACTGCCACATCTTTCTCCCTTGGAGTAGCTGGTGGGTTTAAACCAAAACCTTTAGGTTAGCAGCCGAGTGCTTAACCACTGTGCCACTAGGGCTCCTATCACACACACAGGCACACACATGCTTGTGAATACAGCTCAAGGGTCTAGGAATAAATACCTTTAAGTGACAGTAGTAATTATCTTAGGGGAAGGAATGACAACTGATGGGCGGGATGGGGCTAGCGGAGGAGTCAAGAGCACAGGCTGGGGAGCCAGGCTGCCGAGATTCCAATCCCTGCTGCGTGACTTCAACCTCTCTGAGCCTCTGTTTCTTCATCTGTAAAAAGAGAATAATAACATACCTACCTCATGAGTTGTTAAGATTGTCAAATGAGATAAAATGTGCAAAGTCCTTAAAACAACGCCAGGCAGATAATCCCTTAATAAATAGTAACAATTACTGTTATTATTATTACCCTGAGTCCCAAGCAGTCCAGCGAATAAACAAAGATGCTCCAGGAGAAGACGTTTGCCTGGGACAGGGGTCGGTAATGTGGGTCCCCAAATGCCAGGCTTGCAGGGAGGCATAGCTCCCCCACAGCAGGAGGTTGAGGGAGCCTCTGAAATGTGATTCTTGTCACAGACTGCAGGCCTCTGGGACAGCAGCAACCGCACAGAGTCTGGTCTTCCTCCCCAACCTAATTACGCATTCTCCCTTTGCTGTTACCTCTTGCACCCCGCAGGACCCTCTGTTGATGTTGTTGGTGTGTGCCGTGGAGTTGATCTGAACTCATAGCGACCCCATGTGACAGAGTGGAACTATCCCATAGGGTTTCCTAGGCTGTAGTCTTTACGGAAGCAGATCGCCAGGTCTCTCTCCTGAGGAGCTGCTGGTGGGTTCGGACAACCAACCTTTCAGTTATCAGCTTAACTGGTGTGCCACCAGGGCTCCTTGTAGGACTCTCTCCTGGTACTTCATCGTGTTTACCTTGCCTTTCTCCGTGCCTTATCTGCAAGGCCCCTTGCTCCCTTGAATGTTTACATAAACCCCAGGAATCCAGATGGACTAAGTAGTTCTCAGAAGGGCTGACCCAGAAAAAGAGTCCAAAATGGGGCTAAATCAACACAATCCCAGAGATTGGGATGAGGGAACAAAGGTGGCTCTGCATCCTGTCTCGGATCTTGACTAGCTGCGTGACATGGAGGACGCCTCCCGAGGTCTGGTGGCTCAGTCTCAACTCCCATGTGGGACCTCATCACCAGTCCTACTTACTCCAGAGCATTGTCCCCAGGTCACCTCAAGTGATGTCTGTGCAAGCATTCTGAATGTGCCACAACCTCACAGGACTTCCTTGTAGGATGGTGGCAAAGCAACGTGGTTCCAGTATCAGACCCAGGTTCCAGTCCTGGCTCTGCCATGTGCAAGCCACCTCTGGGCCAAGAGTAGTGCTGCTCCCAGGGCTGGATTCAATGAGCGCATTCGTGGAAAGTCCTTAGAACAAGGCCCAGCCCAGAGGAAGCACTCACTACATGGCAGCTACTGTTACCGTTAGAAGGCAGTGGTGGTTCAGAGGTAGAATTCGCGCCTTCCATGCAGGAGATCAGGGTTCAACTCCTCGCCAATGCACCTCATACGCAGTCACCATCTGTCTGTCCACAGAGGGTTGCGTGTTGCTGTGATGCCGAATAGGCTTCAATAGTGCTTCTAGACTAAGACAGACTAGGAAGAAAGTCTTGGTGATCTACTTCTAAAAATCAGCCAGTGAAAAGTCCTATGAATTACAAGCGTCCAATCTGCAACCAATAATAGGGTTGGTGCAGGACTGGGCAGCACTTCATTCCATTGTTCATGGTGTTGCCATGAGTTGGGGGTTGACTTGATGACAGCTAACAACGACAACAGCATCATTACCGCTAAATTCGTCATTTTGGTGGGAAAAAAAAAAACAGCAAACCTGTAGTTTAACACTACAGATAAAGTAGCTACTGAAGTGAGCTGGTTTTCATTTGTAAGCCATTCAACACACAGTTGTTTGCATGTACAAACTTTGTGTCTTTATTGATTCATCGGTTATATTATGGGGTGTAATGATATTAGCTAGCCTCCATCTTAGCTGATGTCTTGGTATCCAGGTTGGGCCCCTTCCTCACCCTGTTAGCTGATACGCCACATCCCGCTGCAGCTAGCTGCCCCAGATAACCATGCCACTGAGGATACCCAAACTGTCCACACCTCAGCTCCCTACAGCTGACCCACCTAGCTAATTTCCATAGACACTTTCTCTCGTTTTCCGCTCTTTAGTTTCAAAAGGACCAATGGTCATGTACCCAGTGGAAATGCCTTCATCCCACCCTCAGATCTTAATAAAGGCTGCACCTCAGCTTTGCTCTCTCTCTCTCTCTCCACCCACAGCCTCCCCACGTGTGCCACGGTCTATGGGTGTGCCGTGTACCCCCAGGACCCGTGAGTAATAAAATTCTTTATTTCCATTTTTTGTGTCTTGTGGTTGAAGCATGACTTCCCATCCGGGACAACATACATAACCTGGGCTGTGGGCAATTACTCCCCGTCTCCTCCACTAAGCTGAGTTTGGACTTTCTCAGCAGAAGATACAGCATGGCAAGATCCGTGCTGCAATTTAGGGAGGAGGTCCTGACCACGTTGTACAGATGGCATTTGGTTCAAAGTGGGAGGCACCATCACGGAAGCAACTGTAATAATCCAGGCAACGAGTTCAGAGGAGCTGACCGTTTGGGGAGCTGTGATAATAGAGAGATACAATCCCCAAATCCCAAGGAAATCTTTTAAACCCAGGCAATATGCCAAAAGCCAAGTAACAATGAATGGGGAAGTTTTCCTCACTCTCCTCGCTCTGACTCCGTAGCGGAATGCACTTTCTAACTTTAAAGCATTCTGAAATCCAATTTTCTAGCTCCTCCAGGCAAAGACGAAGCAGCCGGCCCACTGCTGGGCACCAGACTTGCACAAGGGTGAGAAAGACAGCTCCGGCCACACTGTTCCAAACGGAACTCTTCCAGCAAACCTACCCCAACTGCTTATTAGGCAAAGGGAAGATTGTCTCATATGTGGTAACCAACACGTTTCTAGTTGTATCCACAAAGTAAAGTCAGATTTTCTTCAATATTCACAGTCTGGTGACCCTAAGCCACCACTTGCCCAAACTGGCAGGGAGTCTAGTCATCCCCCAAAGGACCCCTCCACGTCCTTAAAGACCATCACCCTCGAGTTGTATACGCTGGTCCTTGAACCTAACCGTTTGCCTATCTCCAAGTGAGGCACTGTGATTCAGTGGCAGAATTCTCACCTTCCACGCGGGAGATCAGGATTCGATTTCGGCCAACGCACCTCATGTGCAGCCACCGCCCACGTGTCAGTGGTGGCTTGTGTGTTGCTAGGATGCGGAACAGGCTTCAACAGTGCTTCTAGACTAAAATAGACTAGGAAGAAAGGCCTGGCGATCTACGTCCAAATATCAGCCAATGAAAATCCTATGGATCACAAGAGAACATTGTCAAATCTGCAGCCAGTCATGGGGATGGCACAGGACTGGGCAGCACTTCAATTGCTTGTGCTTGGGGTGGCCATGAGTCCGGGGCCAGCTCAACAGCAGCTAACAACAACAATCGATCTCCAAAGCAGCTGTTTTCTGAGCAACACCATGCTTAGATTCGGCTACCTACCTCATTTTCCACCTCTCTTCCCAGGACAACTGACAACGAGAGCATCTATCCCCTTTGGGGGAAGCTGTGACACCTACCCATCATGGCTTCAAGTGACAATCACCAAAGAATCCAAAGTTGATATATTTCTCAAAGTCTGAGTGATTCAGGTTCAGGCTTATTGAAGAGCAACTTATTATACATATGTTCTGGAAATTGTGTGTGTGGGTGGGGGTGGAGAAGGGGTTCTTCCTTTTTGTCAACGATTTGAAAAGCACTGGAATCTTGCATTGCATTTTGCAGGAATATGCAGCACAGAGAGTTTTCCAGAACAAGAAAGAGAAAACAATTAACAACTTTGGACATAAACAGGTTGGTTCGGTAACATTGATTTTTCAGAAAGTCCACAGCCTGCAAAAGTTGAGGAAATGTAAACGCCGAATGCAGACAAGCTGACCGCTGAAGGGCCTTACTGGGTTCCTACTTACGGTGAAATATCGTGAGGGTTATGCGAGAGAACTGCTTCATAAACTCAATAAGGGGCGGCGGGGGATCTGGTTAACCAGAAAGCCACACTATATTTCATAGTAATTTTCCTGTAAGCATGATGAATTGTTGAGGAATAATTAGGTATAATAATTGCATTATTTATGTCTGATTTCTATGTCAAGACCCGCTGCGGCATTTATGAATCTTAGGCAGTTTTTGAACTTTAAAGCTTTTTCACTAAGTATCATTAATCTCTTTGGTGCTTCACCCGGTATGGTATACGTACAACTGGTGGACGCAAGGTGACTTTAGGTGGCAGACAAACGAATATTTTGTTTTGATTTTAATTTAATCAGCTTGGGGAGTCTTTTTTATTGCACTTATATTTTGGCTACCTTTTGTTTATGCCAGGTGATATTGGTTTTCCGTTTCCTATAGTGATATCAAGTTTTCTTTTAAAGTAAATCTATTTGAGTCCCTGGATGGCACAAATGGTTAAGCACTTGGCTGCTAGCCGAAAGACTGGCAGTTCGAACCCACCCAGAGGCACCATGGAAGACAGGCCTGACAATCTGCTTCCAAAAGGTCACAGCCTTGAAAACCCTATGGAGCAGTTCTACTCTGCACACACGGATTCACCACAAGTCAGAAGTGAATCAATGACAACAAAAATAATTCAAACAAACCAAACCCGTTGCCACTGAGTCCATTCTGACTCACAGCAACCCTATAGGACAGATTAGAACTGCCCCATAGGGTTTCCAAGGCTGTAATCTTTACGGAAGCAGACTGCCAAGTCTTTCTCCCTCAGAGCGGCTGGTAAGTTCGAATCTCCGACCTTCTGGTTTAGCAGCCGAGCGCTTGACCACCTTGTCACCAGGTAAAAATAAAAGACAGTATAAAATAAACTCATTTAACCAAAAATAATAAATTGATTTAAAGAAAACCTTTACACCAGTGATAGTGTAGGCGCTGGCCTGGACATGGCATATGGATATGACAAATGTAAAGTTTGCAAAATACTTCCCTCATATAAAAGAAAAATGTGATCGGGCCTAATGGACTGCTTCTTTGTTTCCCTCTAATTGTATTCTTTATGTAGAGGTGTAATGCACACAGCCTTCAGTATGGATTACACCTCAACATAAAGAAAACAAAAATCCTCACAACTGGACCAATAAGCAACATTATGATAAACAGAGAAAATATTGAAGTTGTCAAGATTTCATTTGACTCGGATCCATAATCAACGCCCATGGAAGCAGCAGTCAAGAAATCAAATGATGCATTGCACTGCGCGAATCTGCTGCAAATGACCACTTTAAAGTGTTGAAAAGCAAAGATGTCACTTTAAGGACTAACGTGCACTGACCCAAGCCATGGTGTTTTCAATCGCCTCATAAGCATGTGAAAGCTGGACAACGAATAAGGAAGACCAAAGAAGAATTGATATCTTTGAATTATGGTGTTTTCAGAGAATATTGAATATACCGTGGACTGCCAGAAGAATGAACAAATCTGTCTTGGAAAAAGTACAGCCAGAATGCTCCTTAGAATTGAGGATGGCGAGACATCGTCTCATGTACTTTGGACATGTTATTAGGAGGGACCAGTCCCTGGGGAAGGACATCATGCTTGGTGAAGCAGAGCGTCAGTGAAAAAGAGGAAGACCCTTAATCAGATGAATTGACTCAGCGGCTGCAACAATGGGCTCAAACAGCAACGACTGTGAGGATGGCGCAGGACCAGGCAGTGTTTTGTTCTGTTATATGTGGGTTGCAATGAGTTAGAGTCAACTTGACAGCACCTAAGAACAAAAATTTTATTTTTTTCTAAATAATTCCCTATCATTTCCAGTATCTTAAGGCAACAAGCTGTAATACATATTTGTTGGATAATTGAATGAACCAATCAATCAATAGAAGAAACTCACGTAAGGCCCACAATATCATCCCTAATTCAGTTCACAGGGACAGTAACAAGAACATCTACAATACATGTAGTACGCATTATGTGAGAGGCACTTCGTTAAATGCTTTACATACATCATCTCATTAAATCCCCACAACAACTTTATGCAGTATGTATTCATTTACTCTCCCCTTCTTGCAGAGGAATGAGACACAGAGCAGTTGTCACCTGTTCAACTGTATCAGTTACGGCCTAAACTCTGAGAATGTTTAACAAGAGGCCCGGAAGTGGATAGTTCCAGGGTTCATTCGGTGGCTCACCAAGCTCAAGCATCTCTGTGATTCTCCTGACACTTCCTCCATGGTCATACGATGCCTGTCACAGCTCCATATTTCATATCTTTATACCAGTGCCCCAGTGAGGGAGGATATGGGGGGCTGACCCCAAACAACACTCCTCTCCAGAAAGCCTTGGCCCAGAAGCAATCCCCTTCCCAGAAACTCCCAGCATATTTCCTCTTATAGTTTATTGGCCAGTATTGGTCACATGGCAACCCCTAGCTGCAAGGGACGCTGGGAAAGCCAGTATCTTGCAATGGGATGTGGGCATAAAGATTGACTTAGACCAATCACAGTTCACCTCTTTGGCTGCTAAAAGACTAAGCCCTTTGAAGGATGAGGTGCCTCTGAAGATAACAAGAATGGAGAGAGGAAAGTACCTTCAAGACAACACGAACGAAAAGAAGAGAGGTCCCCAGACGAGAAAGAGACTGAAGGTCAGAAGGCAGAGAAAATGGGGGCTTGTTCATCTCCAAGGACATGTCTCTCAACCTTGGCATGTTGACATTTAGTTTGGATCGTTCTTTGTTGTGGGGGCGGCCCTGTGCATTGTAGGATGTTTAGCAGCACTCCTGGCTTTTACCACTGGATGCCAGTAGCGGCCCCCCAATTGTGACAAGCAAAAATGTCTCCAGACAAATGTCCCCGGGGAGCAAAGCCACCCCCCAGGTGAGAACCACTGTCCTGGGATGACACAGTGGGATGTGGATGCCCAGCCTCGATGAAGGTGACTTGTCCAAAGATATGGAGCCAAAGAGTGGGAGAGCTGAGACTAACTCTCAGGTTGCCTCCAGCCGCTGAACCCAGGACCCCATCGCTGGAAATGAGAATGGCCTCAAAACTCCCAAAAGGAGGAAAAGAGGGCCTCTTTACCCACCCCCAATAGCAAACTCAGATCCTTGACTCATTATCCAAGCTGGAGACTGGCAGCAAGCAAAGGGGGCTGGCAGCGAAGGCCTCTAACCCCTGTGCTGGGTACAATGAGCTGTACTCTGCATATGAATACCAAATCACAGCAATTAGCTTCCCACTGGGCTAGTGGCCCAGATTGCTGAAGAGACACGCCCTCTGCAGCTCGAAGCCTTGGCAACCACAGGCATTGTGCTCAGCTCTCCTTGCAGCCGGGGCCACAGGGCTCAGGCTATGGGGTATCTCATACTTGCTAAAGAATGGTAAAAGAGATCTGGTGGCACAATGGTTAATTTCTTAGCTGCTAACCGAAAGGTGGGTGGTTGGAACCCACCCAATGGCTCCATGGGAGAAAGACCTGGTATTCTATTCCCATAAAGACTATAGCCTGGAAAACCCTACGGGGCAGTTCTACTCTGTCATATGGGGTCGCTATGAGTCAGAATCCACTCGACGGGCATCTCTCAACAACGAAGTATAGTGTGCTAGCCCAGAATAAAGGAAGGCCTGCAGACTCCCCCACCCTCTTCCTATAGCTTCGCAGGAAGCAGGTAGCCCCGTCCACCAACCTGCCTCCCTCCCTTACCTCAGGGGAGATGTTCCCATCAGCTGGAGGGAAGGACAGAGGAGAACTAATCCCCATTGTGAAGCTGTTTAATACACTGGAATCAAGATCATGTTACAAGGTCCACAAAAACTGCGTCGCTTGTGCATTGACAGGTCACAGAACTCTACCTACACCTAGGATCTTAAGAATTTTGTGGATTTTTCCATCAGAAACCAAAGTAAGTGGATCGGTTGGGCTGAGAACAAGTCATGGCCAGGTCCTCACTGTGACCAGAAACCTGTTTTGCATGTAGAGCTGGAATTTCTGAACCAACAGTGCAAACGTGCCCTGGCTGCCGGGACTAAAACAATTTATGTCGCCCATGACGTCACCACTTACAAAGTACTTCCTGAATCTCATTGGATCTTCACCACTGTCCGGGGAGCGGTGCAGAGCAGGGATTTGAGCTCCGTCTAACAGATGAGTTCTCTGGGCTTGGAGGACATAATGACTTGTCCAAGGTCACACAGCTGGTAAGTGGCAGAGCTAGGGTTCAAATTCAGGCCTTGTAATTCTCCACTACGTATATACTTACGGGGAGGTTGAAGCCCAGCCCACTGAGCCACCCGCTGTGATGGCCCCAAAACTCTTGCTGGTGCCACAGCAATATCAGAGGGAGGAAGGAGAATGGGGTCACGTAGGGAAGACAGGGGTCCCTCAACTGACAGTCATTGGTCCTCTCAAAATAGCTGTCTCTCCAGTGCTCTCCTTCTGAATTCCAGTCACTTCTCCTTCCCCTGTCCCTTCTAGCCTAAGGGTGGTAACAGCTAATCAAAATATAAAAAACAAACCAAAACTAAACCCACTACCATCATAGAGGCCCTATAGGACAGAGTAGAACTTCCCCATAGAGTTTTCAAGGCTGTAAATCCTTACAACTGCCACACCTTTCTCCTGCAGAGTGGCTGGTGGGTTTGAACCACTGACCTTCTGGTTAGCAGCTGAGTGCTTTAACCAATATACAGTACGTCAAATGATGATAAAAAGCTAAGGAGAAAACGAAAACAGAATGGGGATAGAGAGATCTCCAGGTGGGGGGAGTTGTTGCAATTTTACATAAAGTGACCAGGAAAGACCTCACCATGAAGATGGCATTTGAGCAAAGATCTAAAAAGAAGAGAATGAGCAAGCCATGCAGTTACCTTAGGGAAGAATTTTCCAGACAGAGAGAACAGCAAGTGCAAAGCCCTGACATGAAAGGGAGCCTGTGCGTTGCAGCAACAGCAGGAGTAGCTGGAGCAGATGAGCAAGGCATGGCCCAGGCCCTGAGTGGACTGACAGACCTTGGTGATGAACTAGGTGATCTAGGGGAATGTCGATGGAACATAAGCCAAAGACACAGGGTGAGGATGAGGATGGCTCAACACAGCAAATCTGTGTAGCAAAGAATTTAACCTTGCCCAAAGAGAGATCTGGCTTTTGCCCTTGGCTACTGGGAGGTGATTTCTAAGCCCTTGAAATGTCCTGCCTGATAAAAGTGCCTTTGTTTACCTGGGGGAGTTGGCCACTGGACAGTCTAATGTGATAGATGATGGGGACTTTGGGACACATAGTATCCATTCTACTTCTGGAGGGGCTGGAGACTAAAGGTCAGTCACATGGGCAATTAATCATGGAGCCCCAGTAAAGACTCTGGACACCAAGGCTCAGGTGAGCTTCCCTGGTTGGCAATGCTCTGCAAATTGCCACACATTGTTGCTGGGGGGAGTGAAAGCTGTCCCTGACTCCTTAGGGAGGGGAAGACTGGAAACTCCATGTTTAGAACCTTCCTGGACTCTGCCCCATGAGCCTCTTCCCTTGGTTGATTTTACTCTTTATCCTTTCACTATAATAAACCATAACCATGAGTATAATTGCTTTAGTGAGTTCTATTAGTCCTTCTAGCGAATTATCAAACCTCAAGCTGGTCTTGGAAACCTCCTGAACTTACAATTGGTGTCAAAAGTGACAGCAGTCAGTGGACTGTTACCCAAATTTACAGAATCTCATTGTTGTTGTTATTGGGTGCCATCAAGTTAATTCCAACTCATGGCAACCCCATGTGTGACAGAGTAGAACTGTCCCATAGGATTTTCTTGACTGTACATAGCAAATTAGTTTCCCATTTAACAATTTTTATACAAATTATTCCATGACATAGGTTACATTTTTCACAATGTGTCAACATACTCATTATTTCCATTCTGTTTACTCTGTTTCCATTAATTTAGCTTCCCTGCCCCTCCTTAGCTTCTCATCTTTGTTTTAGGGTAAATATTGATGTTTGGTCTCATATAGTTGATTATAAGGGAGCACAGTATTCAAGGGTGATATTGTTTATTTTATGAGTCAGTCTATTATTTGGCTGAAAAGTGACCACATGAGTAGCTTCAAGCTGGTTGTAATCTTTATGGAAGGAGATCACTAGGTCTTTCTCCCACAGAACCGCTGGGTAGGTTCAAACCTTCAACCTTTCAGTTAACAGTCAAGCACTTAACCATTGTGCCACCAGAGCTCCTTCAGAATCTCTTATTCATAGAAAAATGATGCATAGGACATGCTGCAAGAGAAAGAATCTGTGGGTCATCCCTTGGCCCTTCAAGAAGTAAGTATTGAGGGAGTTGACTGTGTTTAGCCCTGGACATCCCTGTTCCACATGAACACTAAAGAGCTGCCCCATCACTCTCCAACCCTCACCCACCTGACTTTTGCCCCTTTGTGTATCTGTCATTACACATGTATTCATTTACTTGACCATTGCTCTCTCACGTACTAATACTTAATGTCCACAAAGGCAGAGACCTCACCTGCCATGGTCAAAGCTGTACCTGTAATGTATGTATGTGACTGTCTTAGCTATCTAGTGCTGTCATAACAGAAATACCACAAGTGGATGGCTTCAACAAAGAGAAATTTATTGTCTCATAGTCTAGGAGGCTAGAAGTCTGAATTCAGGGTGCCAGCTGAGAGCCAACCCTCTTGTCAATAGCTTGGGATACTTCTAAGTCCCACCTCTACCCCATCCTCTCAACATCCAGAGGGTTGCTTTAGTATATGGGGGAAAAGGCATAAAACCAGGACCTATCTGGGAATGAATAATGAATGGCCAACCCCAGCCTGTTACATGAGATTTTTATCTGTGAGCCTGTTTCCTCTTCTGTAGTGGAAAGGGTGATACGTGATCACCACTT
The DNA here is from genome assembly GCF_000243295.1 of Trichechus manatus latirostris. NCBI lineage: Eukaryota > Metazoa > Chordata > Mammalia > Sirenia > Trichechidae > Trichechus > Trichechus manatus. Next base: position 13,500,632 of record NW_004443944.1, read on the forward strand.
GACCACCATCATTTGTGCAGGAGAAGCACAGGGGAGGGGTGGTGAGGCAGACCAAAGCCAGCCTGGCCTAAAGCAGAGATGGTTCCCCAGGAACTTGCTTCGAAATAGTTGTGATGGTAAGCCAGGCCATCTGTTCCAGAAGTTCTCTTCTGGAAGAACAGACGGTAGGATCAAGGCAACAAGCAGTCATTCATTCATCCATCCAGTCATTCAACCTACCAATTTTTATTGAGCATTTTCTATGTGCCAGGCACTGTATTAGACCCTGGGAATAAAGTCATGAATGAGAGAAGCTAGATGTTAGTGGAGTAGGTAGGTACTAAGTATTTAACTATAGTTGTCAAAAGTGCTGCAGGGAAAAAGTAGAGTTCACTATCGCCAAGAACAGTGAAGGACCTGAGATTTACCCTATTGCAAGCTATCAAGTTAACCTGTCAGTTTCATGGATGCTGGAAAGAGACACGATACTCCTCAGTCAGAGACAAAAGACTACTACTCACAGCAATCGAGCAGCCAGAGTATGAATATTTTGTTTCATCAGTTCCCCAAGGCCCAATTTCCACAGGGCAATGCAAAGACATGCACTAAGTTACATTACAGGAGAAGAACCCTGAGCTTAGGGAACCCAAACCTTTTATAATGGGCAGTAAGCATGCCTGCCCTTTGCTCGGGAGAGAGACACTATCTCTGTCTTCCAAGGCTGTTCGTTATACAAACATCCTTTAGATAATCTGGAACAAAGGCAGTCAGTATCTGCTAGTAAGATGTAGAGAAACATGGCAGCCATGGAGAATGTTCTCCTAACAACTATCAATCCAAAAAAGATTCATTCTTCCATCCATTCATTCAACACACACTCATCCATACACAGCAACACGCCAACCACTACAGCACGACAAACCTACAGGTTGGTGAGGGAGGAGAAACAATAGAAATGTTAATTAAACTCTGACATGGGATCGTGCCAGGTACTGACTGGTGCTCTGAGGAAAAGAAGCAGAGGTTGTGAGAGGATGTGACAGAGAGTGACTGGAGACCAGGAATGCTTTAGATGGTGGCAAGGTAAGGGGCAGCCTGTCTGAGGAGGGAACCTTGGAGCTGAGACCCCAAGCAGGGGAAGGAGCAGCCTCATGAAGGGCTGGTGGAAGAGCATTCCAAGTGGTAGGCGCATAGGGAGTGGTCCCTCAAGACCTGGCAAAAGATGAAGCATGCTATAACACAAAAGGATGGGCCTGGGAGCTGAGGGACCCCCTCAGCCACTCACTTGCTGTGCAATCCCCACCTGACCCTTGCCCTCTCTGGGCTTCGTATCATCATCTGAACACCGAAAGAAGGGCTGACAACACAGTCTCTAAGAGATGCTCCAACTATGACGACCCAAGGGCATTTGACGGGACAACTGCAAAGCACAGGCCGTGGTATCTCGAGGTTTGGAAACCAGAAGGACAAATGGCTGAGGGACAGCACCCACCAAGGCAGTACCCTCCAGGGCAAAATAAAATGCATGTCAGGCCGAAGGGGAGGAGGGCTGAGGCTCTAGGGCTCTGACACTTTACTGCTGCAAAATGAAGGTATTCTTCTGTCTCCTGTCCACGTCTGCAGGAACAAAACAAGGTAGCACCAACCCAGAGCACTCCCCTTAGCTGTCGGCAGCCCTCCGACTGGCTGCAGCCTCAGAAACAAATGGTCCCTTCAGCTGCCGAGGAGGGTGAGCTCAGGATTTCAGATGAAAATGAAATAAGAGGGAACACAGCCCAGAAGCAATGTAAAGTAATGACAAGGGGACTGAAAATCTTCCACTGCAGCAAGCCGATGCTCAGAGTGACGCAACAGAGCACTGACCTCAGAAGTAGGGGCACTGGGGGACGGAGCTCATGCATGGGGGTGGGCTAGGGGGCCCTGCGCTCTGGGGGTCCCTAAGGTGTCCCAGGGGACCTGGCCTAGGCTGGTAGGACCACTGCTTTCTTGTCCCATCCCCACCCCCACCTCATCTGCCTCCTGCTAAAAGCTTTGCACTCCTGCATGTCTCCAGATCAAACAGCCTACAAGGAAAGAAAGGCTCCAACCCAACAGATTCCTGGCAGGAGAGAGACAGATTACAATCCCAGGGAAGAGAAAACAGAAATCATCCCTCCTTAATTTGGGATGTTGGGGAAGACAACAATAACAAAACCCATCATCTACTGGTATTTCAAAGGCGCCCTGGTGACACAGTGGTTAAGCATTCGGCTGCTACCCAGAGGTTGGTGGTTCGAATCCACCAGTAGCTCCACAGGAGAAAAGACCTAGCTATCTGCTCCCGTAAAGATTACAGCCTAGGAAACCCTATGGGACAGTTCTACTCTGTCACATGGGATCGCTATGAGTCAGAATTAACTCGACAGCATACAACAACAACAACAACGCTGTTTCTTCCAATCCTGCTAAAAATCCAGGTTCCAGAGAATTCTATCTGTGTTGGACTTGCAGCTTCGTGTTTTCTAGCTCTGTAATCCTGAACAAATTATTTACTGGGGTCTCAGTTCACTCCTCTCTAAAACGAGGAAAATCATAGTACTGCCATGTGCGGTTATTGTGATAATTAAATGTAAAATCGTTAGAAAGTACTTGACACATAGTAAGTGCTCTTAAGAAGTTAGCTTATTTTCATTTCATATATGTGCTATTTTATAGTCATATTAAATATAGCTCTCTACATACAGGGACCTCAGAAGAAAGGACTGGTGAACTGCTTCCATAAAGATTACAGCCAAGAAAACCCTATAGAACAGTTCTACGCTGTAGCACGTGGGGTTGCCATGGTCAGAACGGACTCGATGGCAACAGATTTTGGAGTCCCTGGGTGGGGCAAATAGTTAAGCCCTTGACTACTAGCAGAAAGGTTGGCGGTTCAAACCCACCCAGCGGTGCCTCAGAAGACAGGCCTGATGATCTTCTTCCAAAAGGTTACAGCCTTGAGAACCCTATGGAGCAGTTCTACTCTGTACACATGAGGTTGCCATGAGTCAGAATTGACTAGATGTCAACCAGCAACATGTACAGAGAAAGCAACAGAATACCAGAGAAGTTCAGACACTTGTTTATGTTCTTTGATACTTAAGTATCAATGGACTGGATTCATAGCAAGCACCCTCCTACCGGCCTCTCTCCTGCCCCCATCTACCCAACAATCTTCAGCAATCACACCCTTTTCTAGACCCAGCCTCCCTTTCAGCCTTGGTAACGCTGATGAACTCTGTTACCTCTTAAGAAGAGAGAAGTTAAAAGCAGGGGTCAAAAACAAATAGTTGTAAAACAGATGAGTAAAGCAAGTCCGGGGGTGACATTAAGGAGTAGCGGGGACTATGGCAAACTGGAAAGTTCATGCCCCAACTAAAAGGAAGAAGTTGCTACCAGCTCCAGCCAATTTTGGCCAGGCAGGAATGCAGGCGCAGGGTTGGCACATCTTCTAAGCTTTCAAGGGAAGCCAGAAATCCAGATTGTTATGTGAAATCTCCTGATTTTCAACTATTGGCACATTATTCATTATTTTAAAAACATGGAAGTCCTAGCAAAATGCATCTGTTTGCAATCTGTGAGTCGAGGGGACAGAGCCCTCCCAGCCATTCTGACTGTACTCAAGTGCCCTCTGTCTGCAAGAACCAGAACATTCTAGCTTGGGCTAAAGCAAACAGAAACTCTAGACAGATTTTAATTAAGCTCCAGGTGGAGCAGCCTATTAGTTGATAAAGCCTTTGGAGAAGGGTGGGGGAAAGTGTCCTGGAGGGCTGGAGTTGTTGAGGAAAGCTTAAGGAGGAGGTGGGCTTGGAAATGGCTTTGAGGGTTGTCAGGACTAGGAAAAGCTGGAAAGTAAACAATCCAAAGGAAGAACCAAGGGAGACAGGAGTTAGAAGGAACTGGAAAGCTCTAAGTCAGAACGTTGCCTGGGAAAATGTGGATCCAAAACATAACGCTGCAGCACTCTCTCGAGGAGGATGCTGTTAGGAAGGTGATCAGACATCTCTCTGGGCATTTTGAGACAACACCAAGGATGCCCAGGTCCTCCCAGGAGAAAAGTCAGCTGCACTGTTCTCTCGCTGTGGTCTCATCTTACCTTGAAGTCCTCTATCCCATGCAGATTTCTCTCAGCGTTTGGATCTACTTAAGTGCAGTCTGCCTTGCTAGACTCTTAGCTCCTTCAGGGCTGGAAATGTGTCTTTCATATCCTGCGTGCTTGCTTCGTGCTTAGCAAACAACCCGTTGCCATTGCATTGATTCTGACTCATGGCAAACCCATATGTTTCATAGTAGAACTCTGTTCCATAAGATTTTCAGTGGCTATGATCTTTTGGAAGTAGACTGCCAGGTCTTTCTTCCAAGGTGCCTTTGGGTAGATTTGAACCACCAACCTTTTGGTTAGTAGCCGAGCACTTTACTGTTTGGGCCACCAGGGACTACTGCTTGGCAAATAGAAGGTCTTTAATAAATGTTGTTCCATGACCCAGTGACTGAAACCAAAGAACAAGAGGCAGAACATCAAACCACAGCCACACTTCCAAAACTAAAGCTGAATTTCCCCCCCAAGGACAGGAAAAATGAGCCCAGGTATCAGTGCTCATTGCACGCAGCTGCCATGAAGATTTGATATTTGTACAGAGGAACATCTCGAATGGGGTGCCAGAAAAAGGACGGCGACTCCCCATTATGGCCATAGTATATGAGGCCTAAAACAGCCCCAAACCCCTAGGAGATGAACATGATGCACAAGCTGTCAGAGCTCTCCCGGGCATCTTGGGTTGTTCCTTGACTAGAGCCAAGTACGACCCCTTCCCTGGATAAACGGTGCATTCGAGGCTCAGGGCTCCACAGGACTCTGTCCAGTCACACAGCTAGTCTGTGGCACAGGCTGGACTAGAACCCAGGTCTCCCCACTCCCAGTCCACAGCTCTTTCCAAAGATCCTTGGACTAGGAGCAGGGCCAGGACTAGGGTGAGGCAGGTAAGGCACTCACCGGGGTAGCAAAATTCAAGGAGATGCCAAAACTCAGTTATCAAGATAAATCACATTTTGATACAATATTTTTTAAAAACCAAAATTAGTGCCAAAAAAAAATCTACAGGAAGCAGAATATCGCATTTTAAAATAAAGACTCTGAAATCAAGCCGGGCCCTTGAACACTGCATCCTCACTCCCCTCGCCCGGATCCCGGCGGGGACTAGGAATGGACGTGTGGACACCTAAGTTAGAGCACTGGAGGCAAAGGGACACAGCGTGGCGGGCCGCAAGAACAGAAGGGAGGACAGAGTGCCTGGAGCAGAGTGCTATGGGCAGATGGCGGGAGACTGCCCCCCCAGTCCTATCCCCACCCCGACTCCCAGAGCAGCCCTTTGCCTACAACAAGCTGCACCCAGGGACACCCAGTTAGATCCCCTGCCAGGAGAGCTAACTCTGAACATAGAAAAGCCCACTCCACCCACAGGCCGCCCCCGTCCACAGACTTCCCTCCTAACTCTAACCAGTGGTCTTGCAAATCTAAGTGCTTTACATCTCAAGGCAGGGATGGATGAGAAAGTTTAGACAGCTTGGGATAACCCTTCATGCCAAGGAAAAACAACCCAGGGCTTTATGACTTACTGACAGCTGTGTTATGAATGGGAAGGAAAGCATATTCTTAAACCGCTGACAGTAACTCCCTTTTAAGGTATTTCCTCGCAGCCAAGGACAACACATCCTCCTCCTGCCCCCAATATTAATAGCAGCTTGTTTTTCGTGACAAGCTTGAGCTTTTCGGCCAGGCAGGCCTGGATTCAGATACCAGCGTGGCCACTTACCATGTGACCCCAGACGATTCACCAAGAAAAGGGGTCATCCCCTCAGACCTTTCCAGGGACCAGGTGGTGACTTAAAAGAGATGATGTGGGTTGAGGATCAAACGATCATCCAAAAAGACCCTAAAAACTAAACCTGTTGGTGTCGAGTCGATTTCAACCCAGGGCGACCCATGTGTTACAGAGCAGAACGGCTCCAGAGGGTTTTCTTGGCCGTAATCTTTACAGAAGCACATTTCCAGGCCTTTCTTCCACAGTGCCACTGGGTGGGTTCGAGTTACTAACCTTTAGGTTAGTAGTCAAGTGCAAATTTTTGCACCCCTGGGGACTAACAGAAGGCAGGGGTGGGGGACATGACTTAGCATCAGCAGACTGCTTACAGGAGGGATAGTGAAGAGATCTTCCAATTTTTCAAAAGGAAAATTTTTGTGAAATCTCCTGATTTTTAAAGGTTGGCAACTAATTATTTGAAAAAAAAAATTAACTCTCTGGGGTCAAAACAAAACAAAATAAGTGTGTGGGTCAGAACCCACCTACTGGCCCAGTCTGTACCCCTGATGTCTACAAAGCCCTTCCCACCCCTAGCAACCCATCTGGCACCCACTATGTGCTCAGAAAGCACCATTCCCATTTTTCCACAGAGCTTTCAGCGGCAGCATCGACATGCATTTCCACACAACAGCTTGGGAAGGAACGCTTCTCAGGAGGGAAATGAAGACATGAAGAGAAGAGCTCAAAACCTGGAAGGCTCTCAGGGAAGGAGGAACTGCAAAGAGGGAATTCCTTAAAAGGATTTAAAAGAATTTTATTGGACATAGTTTAACACAAATCGGGGATAAGATCAAACCAAACCAAACCCATTGCTGTAGAGTCCATTCTGACTCATAGTGACCCTACAGGACAGAACAGAAGTGCCCCACAAGGGTTTCCAAGGCTGTAATCTTTACAGAAGCAGACTGCCACATCTGTCTCCCTTGAACAGGTTGGTGGGTTCGAACCGCCAAGCAGCCGAGAAGTTAACCACTTTGCCATGAGACCAGGTGGTAATTTAACTCCTGGACACAGCAAGTGAATCTGTGTATAGGAGGGAGGCAGGGGGAGAGAAGGAGATGTTGTCCTTACTGACCGTCTCCGCACAGTGTGCTGGGGGCTTCTGTTGGCAGGCCACCCCAACATTTGACTCAGGTGCACAGGTATTCTGAAATGAAAAGCCCAGCCCCCAGGGACAGTCCCTCTTGAGAGGTGGCCCAAGGGCCCAGCTGTTCCTACACAAAAGGAAGCAAGGCTGAGTCACTCATTGGATCTACTAGCTAATGTGGGCTTTGAAGTCAGAGCCAGCTAAGTTTGGGTTTCAAGTCCTCTCCATCAGCGGTTCTCAAAGTGTGAACCCCAAACCAGCAGCATCAGCATCACCTGGGAACTTGTTAGAAGGACCCCAACCCAGACCTACTGAATCAGAAGCTCTAGGGGTGGGGCCAGCCATCAGGGTTCCAACAAGCTCTGCAGGGGACTCGAATGCATAATAAAGTTTGAAATTACTGCTCTACCTCCTCGACCCACGATCTTCAGGGTTGTCATCCATGTCTCCGAGATCGTTAAAGCTGTTCCATTCGATTGTCCTGAGCCTTCCTTCAACGATGATTTCAGCGGCTGCTCAGTATGTGCCTGGCATGTGAAAGATCGGGGAGAGACAGCACATAGTCCCTGCCCCGGTGGAGCTTAAAGTCCAGTGGGGAGACTACAATAAACAAATAAAATCGGTAGAAATACCAACTTTCAGATGGAGAGCTAGGCAGGGGTCAGAGCCACCACATAGAGCTGTGGTTCTCAACATGTAATCCAAGGACCACCTGATCACCAAAGCCTCCTCTGCCCAGCCCTGGCCTATCTCCTGCCAACCCCTCCCATTACTCCTTCCTCAAACCCTCCTCTTTGCTGCCTCAGGGCCTTTGCTTGTGCTGCTCCATCCACCTGAACCACTCTCTTCCCAAATCTTCCAAAGATGGACTCATGGGAGCTGGTGGGGGCTCAGTTTAATGTCACCTCCTCAGAAAGGCCTCCCAGATCATTCTGCCTAAAGTGGTCTGTACTCCTTCCCCAGCTCTGTAGTCTTCCTTGCCCTCTCACCGGCAGCCGCAAACTTTTTGGGTCTCCCTCAGCGAAAGACAACTTCTTAGGGGCAGGTCCTTGTCCGTGTAGCCACCTCCACATCACCGGTGGGCCCACATTTGCTGAATGCATGAATGACTCAGTGCTTATTTCTCTTCATGAGATGGTCAGTAAGGACAACATCTCCTTCTCTCCCCCTGCCTCCCTCCCATACACAGATTCACTTGCTGTGCCCAGGAGTTAAATTACCACCTGGTCTCATGGCAAAGTGGTTAACTTCTCGGCTGCTTGGCGGTTCGAACCCACCAGCCTGTTCGGGGTAGACAGATGTGGCAATCTGCTTCTGTAAAGGTTACAGCCTTGGAACCCCTTTGGGGCACTTCTGTTCTGTCCTGTAGGGTCACTATGAGTCAGAATGGACTCTACAGCAATGGGTTTGGTTTGGTTTGATTTTATCCCGGACTTGTGTTTAACAGTGGGCACCCACACCTCCTCCCCAGCCTCAGCCAGAGGCCACCAGGCCGCTGACAGCAGGGTTTTCTCTGCGTCCCACCTTGATCTGATAGCAGGACAGGGCAGCAGAGACTAAAAGGAAACGAAAGGAGGGTGTGGAGCCAGCGGTCCCAGAGGCCAGCTCCACGGGTGGTCCCCTCGCAGGGAGACCTTCCTCCTCCACCCACGCCCACAACTCTGCAGCTGCTACCAATTCCCGAGCTAAGTGGCTTCCAGCCTGCTCATTGCCACACTCCGGGGAGACAAGTCCGTGCGCTGGCGGGACGACCCAGGCCCCGGGCCTAGTACCACCCGCCAGGGACGGGATGCGGGCGGTTCAGCCACTTGGACTCTGGGACGTGGCACATCTGGCGTTGGGAAGAAAGGCACGTAGCGCAGCAAGGACCCGCGAGGCCCGTGCAGCCTGGGGCCCGCAGTGGCTTGAGGGACCATGGGCAGCGGTGCGCGCGGACTTCGAGGCAAAAGGCACGTGTCATGGCCGTGTGCCCCCCACTTCCCGAGAATTGAAGCGCTTGGCACGTGCAGCCCCTTGACAGCAGGGCGCGCAGAGCCCGGGACAGTGGCGCTGGGGCCCAGGGACAGGTGCACTTAGAGCTCCAGGGAAGTTGTGTGGCGTGGCGCATTCGTCCCCGGAGGCTGGCGCGCGGCAGGGCGCGTGCAGCACACCCGTCAGCTGCGCGCAGGCCCGAGGCAGCGGCTCGGAGCGGGCCGTCCCGCTCGCAGCGCTCCCTGGCCGGCATGCAGGCGCCCGGGTCCGCGGTACAGACCCGCAGCTGGGCGGCCCCGACGCCGGGGGTCGGGGGGCTGGCGCCGCGGTTGCCACGGTCCCGGCAGCGGGCTAGGCAGGCGCCGCGTTCTCCCCGCCCCGCGCTCAGTCCCCTCCCTCCGTCCCGCCTCCTGCCCCGGTACCTCCCTTGGCGGCTGCCGCGCGACGCTCGCGGCGCACTCGGAGCCCGGCGGGCAGCCGGAGGCAGAGGCGGGCCGGGCCGAGTGCGGAGCCAAGCCGGGCCCCGGGGCCGAAGTTTGGCCGCGGCTCGGGAGGCGGCGCGGGCGGCCGGGGACTTCCAGCCCGCTCTCGCGTCTTCGCCTGGGCCCCTCAACCGCCGGGGGCGCGGTCGCCGCGGCTCGGCCAACTCCGAGGCGGGGACGCCAAGCCAGGAACTTGAGGTGGGAACTTTGCGCGCTAAACCTCGCGGGGCCACCGAGTCGCGGACAGGCCCCAGTGCCTGCAGACTCGGCCGCCGGGGACCGCACGTGGCCATGGCCCGGGGGCCCCTGCGGGGATCTCCCCACCCCGCGGAGGGTGGAGGCTGCAGCGACAGAGGACCCGGGAGCAGCCGCGGGTGGCGACGTGGAGCGCGCTCGCCACGGTCACGGTGCGGGGCTGGTTTCAGTTCGTCTCAAGGGGTCTCTGGGGTGCAAACTGGGGACGTTCTCAGCCACGATGCCCGGGGCAGGAGGGGACGCATCCTGGCTGCGGGCGGAGGTTTCTCGCCGAGTGAGGAAGGAGAGGGCGTTGGGGCACGTCTGCCACTCGTTGATTCGCTCTCCCCTTCAAAACGGAATGGAGCATCCCACCAGGAACTCAACAAGCGTTGATTGAGCGCCTACTGTGTGCTTGGCGCTGGGGACACAGGCACAGCTCTGTTCTCTGGAGGCCCCTTCCTGTGACCGGGGAGAGATCCCCCTCAGCCTCAGGGGCTCCTTACCGGGAGGTGGCTAGCCTGGGTGGGTTGGAGTCTTTGGGTGGGGAAGGAAAAGAGAGAAGTTCGTTCTTCATTCATGGACTGGACAAAGATGGATCGGGCATCTACTCCGCTCACCGAGCCAAGTGCTCGACATTCATTATTTCATTCACTCGTTCGTTCATTCAGCAAACATTCATTGAGGCACTGTACTGGGGCGAGGACAGTGAACAAGGCATGGGATGGGGCAGGATAGAATGGGGACAGCTTAGGAGGAAGTAGGGATTGAGAGGAAGCCCCTCCCTTGAAGAGGTCATCCTGGGGGGTGGCCGACTCAGCACCTGGCACACGGTAGGCAGAAAGAAGGTCACTGGACAGGTTGCAGGCTGGCCGTTCTTTGGTTCCCCTAGCACGTGCATTTGGGGGGAGAGGGAGGAGCTGGTTTTTGGATCCAACCAAAAAAACCAAACCTGTTGCTGTGGAGTCCATTCGGACCCATAGTGACCCCGTAGGACAGAGCAGAACTGCCCCATCGGGTTTCCAAGGAGCGGCTGGTGGATTCAAGCTGCTGACCTTTTGGTCAGCAGCCGAGCTCTTATCCACTGCGCCACCAGGCCTTTCATTTTTGGATAGGAAAAGAAAATGTCTAAAAAGGCTCCTTAGGGGAGGTGATACTGAAAAAAAAAAAAGGTTGAGAAACACTGAGTTGACATGACTGATGAACCCAGCCTGCCAGCAGTGGGGTTTGTTGGTTAAGTTGTAGGCATTTTCTTAAGCACTAACTATTCTTAGGCACCGAAAGGGTGCCAGGCCTTTTGTCAAGTGCCAGGGTCGCCCAGGTGGACAAAAAGAGGGAGACAGACCGACGGACAGCCTCTTCCCTGACACCCGTGATAAGTGCAGGGGGAGGTGTGAGGAGTGACAGGAACTGCTCTGATTCACGGTGGTGGGAGTGTTTCCTGCCTCTAAGGGTCTGAATATTTTACACTCACCCCCAACCCCTCCACACACACACACACACACACACACACACACACACACACACACGACTGCACAGAGTCACTGTGAGGAGCCTCACCGTCGGTTTGGTGCTCCTGGAGACCCAGGCACATGGGGTGGGGCACGTGGCCAGGGCAGGGCCATGTTTCTCAGGTGCATTGCTCAGGCTCTGTCGGACCGAGCTCGCACACACATCCTTTGGCTTTTGGAGCTCTGCAGAGGCACCTGCCAAGTGGCGAGGGAGGGGAGGTGTGTTTGAAAGACAGACCAGCAATGGCCCCTGGGGGTTGGCTTCATCATCCCTCTTCTAGGCCAGCCCATTCCGGCGGAAAGATGTCTGTCATGGGACTCCAACCCCGCAGGGAGCCCTGAGTGCGTTGGAAGCTACACAGCCTCGTTCCTCTCCTGGGGCTTGAGAACCGAGGCTGGGGCGCCCTGGAGTCGGATTTTGGGTAGATCTGGGAGCCAGGCTCAGGTTCGACTGCAACTTTGAATTCTCTGGGCTCTGGCAAGAGGTGAGGGTGACATCCTGGGAATAGGGGAGCAGAGAAGAGATGCGTCCTGGATGGTGGACTAGGGAGTTCCCCTGCCAGGCCCCTGAAGGGTGTCGGGTAGGCTGTCCCTTCTCCACATTCCAGATACGTGATGGCGAGTCAACATTTCCAGTTGCCAGAGGCCTGGGAGTCCACCCTTGGTTGGCTCACTAAGCCCGGAAATAGAGCCCCTAGGTGGGAAAAGGCAGCTGGAAAAGCCCTTCTGAATATAATTAATAGAGAGAGAGGCAAGGGAGCCGAGCTGCAAGTACTCACTCACTACTGGCCATTTTTATTACACAGCGGCTGTATTTGATTAACAGAATCAGAGCATAAGTGAATTTGCTGCAGAGCAGGATCTGAACTGAACTGTGAACCCCCACCCCCTGTGTGGTGACTTTTGGCCTCATACCTTTCCTCCCTAGGCAGGCAGGCCAGTCTCCCATGCTCTCTGTCCTTCCTTCATTGCCTCCCTGCCACAGCATACCCTAGAGACTGCAGCCTGAACGCTTACTACCGCAGAAGAGCTGGGGACGCATGTAAGCAGGTGTCCCGCTCTTGCTGCCCCGAGGTCCCACTGCTTCCCCAGCCCACTCCTCTGCTTCAGCCTGTACCACCACCATTGTGGCTGCAAGCAAGCAAACAGGAAAGGATCTCCTGGCTCCCGCCCCACAGCACCTGCTGGTAGAAGGCCAGTGTGCACTGAGTGTTATTTTGCCAGCAGCAGAGCCGGGAGGCTCCAGAGCTGCTGGGTCTTTTTTATAGGGAGGAGACTCTGGCACTTTCTCTCATTTTGCGGGGAGAGGGGGAAGAGGGAAGAGCCCAGCCCCCAGCTAAAATCCCTCCCCCGACCCTGGGACTTGGGCTCCATCTTGGAGAAAGCAAGGCTGAGGTCCAGCGTAGTTGGACTGCGGCGAGGGCAGCAGGTGGCTAAGACAGACAGACGCCCCACACTGGCGTAGCATCTCGTGGAGACGCAGCATGCCAGGACCTGGGCCAGGCTCATGGCTGGGTTTCTTTTGATGAGCATTTTAATCGGGAGTTAATGCAGCATAGCCCACCTCTGAGTCAGCCCAGCCAGGAATCCTAACCCTGACAGATGACCTGGTGCTGGCAGTGACATGCAGCAGGGCCCGAGAACGGCAGGGAGATGGATGGGGTCTCCTCGGCAGCTGCTCGGAGTTAGACAATGACACAGGTCGAAAACTGTGGTCAAGAGAAAGAAACCAACGCCCCGGGAGCTTGGGAAGGAAATGCTTTTCTTCTGGAAAGTTGCCTTGGAGGTTGTATGAGTTTCTATTGCTGCAGTAACATGACCACAGATGTAGTGGCTTAAGCAATACACACTTCTTATCTTACACTTCTGGAGGTCAGAAGTATGAGATGGATTTCACTAGACTAAAACCAAGGGGATGGCAGGGCTGCGTTCCTTCTGGAAGTTCTAGGGGAGAATCCGTTTTCTTAGCTTTCCCAGTTTCTGGAAGCCACCTGCATTCCTTGGCTCATGGCCCTACATCACTCCAACCTCTGCTTTCATTCTCGCATCTCCTTCTCTGACTCTGACCCTCCTGCCTCCCTCTTGTAAGAACCCTGTGGTTACACTGGGGCCACCCAGGTACTCAGGATAATCTCCTCATCTCAAGGGCCTTAACTCCACCACACCAGCCAAGTCCCGCTTGCCATCTAAGGTAGCGTATTCACAGATTCTGGGGATTAGGAAAGGAGCCCTGGTGGTGCAGTGGTTATGTACAAGGCTGCTAACCAAAAAGCTGGCGGTTCAAACCCACCAGCCGCTCCGCAGGAGAAAGACATGGCAGTCTGCTTCTGTAAAGATTACAGCCTTGGAAACTCTATGGGGCAGTTCTACTCTGTCCTACAGGGTCACTATGAGTCAGAATCAACTTGACTGGCAGCGAGTTTTTTTGGGATTAGGACATGGACATATTTGTGGGAGGGAGGCGTTACTCTGTTGACCACAGGGGTGTGCCTTATTTGTTAGTGCAAGTTACAGATAAGGAAACTGAGACTCGACTGAGATGAGTGGCTTGCTATCAGTCCAGATGAAAGGGAGAGGCAGACCTGAAGTCCAGCCCCCCAGGAGGTGTTTCCCCCTCACATTCCTCTAAGGAAGGGAACGTGCGGGGAGGGGAGGTGCCAAGCTTGCCATCATGGGACACAGAGGCCATTCTAAGCAAGCACTTACGTAGCCCTTATGATGTGCCCAGCACAACACCAACTACTTTATGTATTTCAGCAACCTTAGGGGGCGGTGCAATGATTGCCCTAGTTAAGAACTGAGGGCACTCAGGCACAGAGAGGGAAGGTCATTTGACTCAGGGTGCACAGCTGGTAAGTGGTGAGCCAGGCAGGCTGTCCCCGGGGTCCACACCCTTGGCCATAGCTGGTGCCCGACTACACCACAGGAGGGCCCTCTGTGCAGAGGCCACGTGGCGGCCCAGAGTTGGACAGAACCACGGGTTTGGTTGATTTCCTGCTCCACTCTTGTGCAGATACCAAATAGGAATAAAGATGCTTCCCCCCAACAATGGCAATTGTCTACTTCCCTCCCATCCCCCACAGACTTCCCAAAAGCTTGTCTGTAGAAAATAGAGACTGGAGACCCAGTTCCTGGCTCGCTGTAGGTGGCCAAGACCCCTCCACCCCACCCCCGACAAGGAACCAGTGACCCAGGGGGACAGTAAAACGCAGAGGTCGGAGTCTGGCTTGGAGTCCCACAGACCTAGCTTGAATTCTAGCTTCATCACTAATCGCCAGTCATGAGTTTTCACATGAGTTACTGCGAAGAACCTCAATGTTCTCATCCGTAAAATGGGGGTGTTAGTGGTAATGCCTGCCTCGTAGGAAGGGCGAGGGCTTGTGCATTTAAGGCCACTTTCACAGCACCTGGCACTTAGTGAGGGCGCCATTGAAGGAGGCTGTCATCCCTCTTTGCACACCGTGCTTGGCTGTCTCCGAATTCCCCCCTCCCACTTAGAAGATGACCCCGTTGTAGGGGATGGCTGTAGGACAGAAGAGCAGAGTCTGAGAGGTCAGCGACTTGTTGAAACCCTGGAGAGAGACCTGAGAGGTATTTTAGCAGCTGGATACTGGAGAGTTTATGGAACCCTTTCATGTCCTCGATGGATGTGCATGGGGACAGCGATCAGATATGTGGCTAAGACCTGGGCCTCCTCCGTCCACTGGGTCCTCACACCAGCCCTGGGAGGTGGGCACTGTTGTCACCATTTTGTAGGGTAGGACACAGAGTGGGTGAGTAACTCAGGAAGTGCACACAGCACGGGTTATTAGCACGAGCCACAGTGGTGGCCAGCCAAGCCTGACTGGAACCTTTGTCCCATCCTGTCCCCCCTGGATTCCTGCCTCCTGAGGCCCCGCACCCCCACCTTTAGTGGTGCACCAACCACAGAGCAGCCTCGCGGTGGGGATGCCTTGCAGAACTCCCTCCGGCTTAAGTGAGCTCCAGGTGATTCAAAAGCAGGCGTTTTTGTTGGTTTTGTGCTCTTCATTTTTTTTTTTTTTTTTGGTCTGGATTAAAACCCAGAGTCCTGTTAACCACACCCTTTACTTCACAGCACTCTTCATCACTGGCCTGTGCAAGACTCTTGTTTTATTCATTGCCCCCTCGTTCCACTCTCTGGCTTATTCCCCTCCAGGCACCCCACCCCTGCCATGTAGTTGATACAGGTCCTTGAACGTGCCTGAGTCCTTGTTCGATTATGTAATGTGTGTGAGTGTGTGTGGTAACTTATAGAAATAGCGTAGTGCTGTAAACTTCTGTTTCTTTTCCCACTCGGCATCACTTTTTAAAATCTAACTGTGTTGCTAAATGTACGTCTAGTTCATTGCTTGTAGTTCCTGCATAGGATTCCGCAGTCTGCACCTGCCCCAAGTGACTTGTCCATTCCTCTGGGGAGGACAGCCGGGGGCTCCAGCTCGCTAGTTTGCCAGACACACGTTCTTGCACGTTGTTCTCTGTTAGAGCTGACTCCCCAGAAGCCAATCCTGAGTCAGGGATTCGAGTACAGACAATTTACTACTGACGATGTCTGTCTCAAGCCTGGGTCTGCGAAATACACCCAGGAGTGGGATTGCTGGATCATAGGCCAAAAGCATCCTTCATTTCCCTCAGTACAGCCGATGGCTTTCCCGGGAGGCTGTACCAGGCTACACCCCTCCAGAACTGGGTTTTAGGGTTAGACAATGCTGGGTTCAAGTTTTGGTGGATCAGATCAAGAAAGGAGTCACCCTCGGTGGGGCAGAGTCCCCTCAGAGCTAATAATAATAACAGTAGGCGTCTGTTGAGGGTTCACTGTGTGTCAGGCATTGGACCAAGTATGTCACCTGCCTTATCTGCTTTAGTCCTCACAAAAACTCAAGGAGATGGGAGCTATTCTATCCCCATTTTACAGATGGGGACACTGAGTCTTAGAGGTAAGGAGTGACTTGCCCAAAGTCACAGAGCAACTGGCCATGAACTCAGGTCTCCTGATTTCAGAGCCACTGGGATCTTCTGCCTCCCCAGCTTGGGGTAGTCAGCAGGTTGCCCCCCATCCTGGAGTAGGACCAGCTTTTCCTCAGATCCCCTCTAGTTGTGTCCCATGGCCTCTGCAACAAACGACCACAAACTGAATGGCTTAAAACACCACATATTTATTGTCCTCCAGTTCTGGAGGTCAGAAGTCTGAAATGGGTCCCAAACAAACAAACAAAACCCATTGCCATGGAGTTGATTCTGACTTACAGTGACCCTATAGGACAGAGGAGAACTGCCCCATAGGGTTTCCAAGGCTGTAGTCTTTACAGAAGCAGGCGGCCACATCTTTCTCCTGCGGAGCTGCTGGTGGGTTTAAACCACCACCTTTTCAATTAGCAGCCTAGCACTTAACTACTGTACCACCAGGGCTCCTTGTAATGGGTCCCGCTGAGCTAAAATCAAGGTGTCGGCAGAGCTGGTTCCCTCTGGAGGCTCTAGGGGAGAGTCAGCTTCCTTGCCTTTTCCAGCTTCTAGAGGCTGCCTGTAGTCCTTGGCCCCTTCCTCCGTCTTCACAGCAGTGTGGCATCTTCAGAGCTCTCTCTGACCTCTGCTTCCTTCATCACATTGCCTTCTCTGACACAACCCTCCTACCCTTCTTTTATAAGGATCTTGTGATTACATTGGGCCCATGTGGATAATCCAGGATATTCTCAGCTCCAAATCCTTAATTTAATTACACTTGCAAACTCCCTTTTATCATGTAACATATTCCCAGGTTCCAGGGATTAACACATGGACATCTTGGGGTGGGGGGCATTATTCTACTACCACCCCCACCCCTAGTGATGCTTACCTGCACCAACCAGTCAGGCCTGATGTGGGGTGAAGCAGCCAGGAAGTGGGTGCTGGATGCTGGGGACAGGTATGGCCCCTGCCATTGGGCTTCACCCTGTCTCTGTGCCTTCCTGAGGTTTCCACATGGCTAGCCTAGCCCTCCTGCCCCTCTCCAGCCCAGCCAGGTCAGAGCTACCCAGCTGTGCCCCACTTCCACATGCTCATCAGATCAGTTTTGGTGGCCTAACACCATCTGTTATGAATTGAATTGTGTCCCCCAAAAAGATATGTTGAAGTCCTAACCCTAGGTACTTGTGATTATGACCTTATTTGGAAACAGGGTCTTTGAAGATGCTGTTAGTTAACGGGAGGTTGTACTGGAATAGGGTGGGCCCTCATCCAGTGTGACTGGGAGGAAGACAGCCTGTGACTATGGCGCCAGGGATTGAGTGATGCACCTCTAAGCCATGGAAAGTCAAGGATTGCCAGGAACCACTAGAAGCTGGAAGAGATAAGGAAGGGTTCTTCCTTAGAGTCATCAGGGAAAACACGGCCCAGCCAACACCCTGAATGTAGACTCCTGGCCCCCAGAACTGTGAGACAATAAACGTCTGTTGTTTTAAGCCACCCAGTTTGTGGTACTTTGTTACAGCAGCCTAGGAAACGAGCACTCCATCCATGCGAGACGCCCCCATTTTTGCTCTCTCTCCTTGAATTGCCCACATTCTCACCCATCCTCCCACAGCCAGGAAATGCTTCTGCTCACTCAGGGCTCATCATAGCGCCCCCTGTCTGCCACCTTAGAACATGGCACCACCAAGGGATTCTTGATTCCTCTCCTTTCCCTCTCACCAAACGCTCTGTCCCTCAGCAAGTCCTGTCAGCTCTTCCTCCAAAGTACACCCCGAATCCATCCAGTTCTCCCTGTTTCCTGCACCTCCAGCCTAGGGCAGGTCTCTGTTTGACTCTTTCCAGAATGACTGCAGTAGCATTCAGCCTGATATCCCCAGACCATCTACTCGCCACACAACCACCCATGACCTTCCTGTCCCACGTAGAATAAAATCCCAGCTCCTAATTGGGCCGCTAGGCCACTAGACCTCCCCAAGCACACCTTCTACCACCTTCCTTTCACTCCCTCTGCTGCAGCCACATTGGCCTTCTCTGTGGTCTTTACCATCCAAGCCCAGTCCAGCATCAGGGAGCATCCTCCTGCTGTTCCCTCTCCCTGAGATATCCTCCTCACATCATCACAAGCTGGCTCCTTCCCATCCATATGGCTCAGCCCCAATGCCACCTCCTCCAAGAGGCCCTCCCTGATCACTCCCACTAGTGTCACCCTACCCCACCCTCATCGTTCTCCATCCCTTGCCCTGTTCTTAACTCGGGCTCTGAGAGGGTGGTGCCCACAGCGTCCATTGTCACTCCGTGTCGGAGCCACCTGAACATGGTGTGCATTTTCCCCTCCCCTCTGTATTAAACGATCTTCTGAGACAGGACAACTCCCACACGGGATGCTGAGGCTTTAACTCACCACAGGGACGGCTGACGGAAAGAACCGAGGAATGGTTAATTAGGGAAGCTTTCTGCTGGAAGGAAGGCAGGGCAGCTTGCAAGGAGAACTTCTGGGAGGAAGAGGTGAATACAGCTGTGGGGATTTCACCATAGCCCCACAGGGCGTGCGGGAAGAGAGCAATGTTCGTTTGCCTCTATCACCATCCTTGCCAAACTGAATGTCGTTTTTTCTCGTCTTTGGTGGCAGAGATAAAGCATCAGAACTGAAAAGCGGCATCACTAATGTGAAGTGCCTAAAAGGGATTCTTCTCGCACCTCTGAGGGATCCTGGCAGGCTTCGCCTAAGGAGATGGGTTCCAATTTTATGTGAAGTTAAAAACGCCCTCAATACTCTAAAATCAAATCATTTTTATTTCAAACACAGGTGCACCCTAGTTTTCCAAAACCCAATCTATGAAACTGTAGATTTCCCCCCAAAGATCAATGAGTGGAGAAGTGATTTTTTTTTTAAGAATTCCTGTTAGAAGCCCATTTCGAAGGTGAACCCCTCCCCCGTGCTCCCTGCTTTTAAAACATTGTTTCTTATCCATTAGTGTGTGTGTGTGTGTGTGTGTGTGTGTGTGTGTGTGTGTGTGTGTGTGTGTGTGTATTTCCTGAACATGTCTGTAGCACAGATTGACACTCAGCTGTTGGAAATGGGTCTCCATCTGGAGTTCTGATGAACTTTGCTGGTAGCACTAACTTCCTTTGGGGATGGCAGGTACATGGATAAAAAGGCAACATATTGGACTCTTGTTACTTTTCTATGTATCGACTTACTTCTGGAGAGCATAAGCCAGGGTTCTCAAACTCAAATGCCTACAAGGGCCAGGAAGAAAACACATGTGAGTTGAAGTAGAGTGGATGTTAGGAAGACAATAGGGAGTGGTGGGGACTGTGGTGGCTTGGAGCATGCATGCCCCACTTAAAGGGGGCAGCCATTTCTCACTTGGAATTTGGTCCAAGTGCGGCCAGGCTTTAATATGATTTTTTACATGTACTTTCTCAATTTCAAAATCTTCTCCAAGCCACCCAGAATATTTGTGAACCAAATTCAGCCCGTGAGCATGTCTGAATAAACAGTGCCATTCTAGTCCACAGACCTTTAGCTTTGAAGGTCGGAAGGAAGGATTCCATGCAAGCTGATGTGGTGACCTCCTTTCTCGGCGGTGCCTTCACCTTGGCCTCACCAACAGGAAACTGGCTCATTCAATGAGTACTTCTCTGAGCTTTGACAGTGCTGGGCACCAGAGATGAGTAAAGCACAGGCCTTGCCCTCAGGGAGCAAGCGGTCTGATGAAGGAGCCAGCCTTGCACAGGAATGATTCTAAAGCCAGATGTTAGGTTAAGTGAGGACAAATGCACCAGGTATTTAAGGAAGGGGGCACTGGATTTAGTCAGAAGGTCCAAGGAAGGTTTCCTGGAGGAGCGAGTGTGCCCGCCTGGTTTGCCCCTATATCCTGAAGGTCATGTTTGTGATACATGAGCACATGTGGCCCTGTTCTGATAACTGTGTGTTTCTGTGTACATTGCCTTTATGACAGGTGATATTAGTCTTCCATTGAAGAACATACAAAGTGTCATGTTAGATAAATACTAATAGTAATAATAAACCACTTGCCATCAAGTTGATGCCAACTCATGACAACCCATGTGCATCAGAGCAGAACTGTGCTCTGTAGGTTTTTCAGTGGTTGATTTCTTGGAAGTAGATCGCCAGGCCTTTCTTCCCGGGCACAAATAGACGACAATTATTGAGTACCTACTTACTTTGTACCAGGCACTATATTACGTGCTCATATGTACGTAATTCATTGAATCCTCTCAATAATCCTGCGAAGTAGTTCAGATGTTGTAGATGAGGAATTGCAATGTATCAAGGTTGAATAATTTGCCCAGGCCACGTGGCTCCAGAGTTGATGCTTATAACCACTACCGCAGGGGTTCTCCACCTCGGCACTGTTGACATTGGAGTTGGATAATTCTCTGTTGTGGGGGCCGTCATCTGCACTCTAGGATGTTTAGCAGCATCCCTGGCCTCCACCCACTAGACGCCAGTAGCACTTCCCACCCAATCATGACAACCAATGTCTCAGACATTTTCCATGGTCCCCTGAGGGACAAAACTGTCCCATTGAAGACCAAGGCACTACATTAAACTGCCTCTCCAAGTTAAATTTTAAAACGTTGCGTTAATTTAAAATACCAAGTTAAGTAAATAACAGCATAGGCATGGCACGACAGTCCCCGAGGATGTCAGCTCCGGGGAAGGGGACCACACTGGTTCTGTGCACTGCTGAGTCCCCAGTGCTTAGCACAGTGCCAGGTACACAGTGGCGCTCAGTAAATTTTGTTGCATAAGCAAGGCATACATGGCCAAATTGTGAAGGTGGCCTGGGAACCCTGAGGGTCAGGAGATGCTGGGCTGTAGTATTGTATTCTTATTGCTAAGTGAGTCTCTGCGGAGGCAAAGCTTCAGCCCAGACTCAGGAGTCACTGCGGGTGTCTCCCCTTCTCCCCTCAGGCCCGAGAGGGATGTGAAGGCCCAAAATGACCCTCCTCCCTGGGGACAACTCTGACTACGACTACAGCGCCCTGAGCTGCACCTCCGACGCATCCTTCAACCCAGCCTTCCTCCAGCACAGCCAGGCCCTCAAGGGCGTGTTCTACCGCCGGGCCCAGAGGCTGCGGCCGCAGGACGAGCCCCGCCTGGGCGGCCAGCCCGAGGACCGCCGACGCCGGATCATCATCAACGTGGGCGGCATCAAGTACTCGCTGCCCTGGACCACGCTGGACGAGTTCCCGCTGACGCGCCTGGGTCAGCTCAAGGCCTGCACCAACTTTGACGACATCCTCAACGTGTGTGATGACTACGATGTGACCTGCAACGAGTTCTTCTTTGACCGCAACCCGGGCGCCTTCGGCACCATCCTGACCTTCCTGCGGGCGGGCAAGCTGCGGCTGCTGCGCGAGATGTGCGCCCTGTCCTTCCAGGAGGAGCTGCTCTACTGGGGCATCGCCGAGGACCACCTGGACGGCTGCTGCAAGCGCCGCTACCTGCAGAAGATCGAGGAGTTCGCGGAGATCGTAGAGCGGGAGGACGAGGACGAAGCGCCGGACAGCGAGGGCCACGGCAGCGAGGGCCCGGCGGAGGCCGAGGGCCGCCTGAGCCACTGCATGCGCAGACTTCGCGACATGGTGGAGCGGCCGCACTCGGGGCTGCCCGGCAAGGTGTTCGCCTGCCTCTCAGTGCTCTTTGTCACCGTCACCGCCGTCAACCTGTCCGTCAGCACCTTGCCCAGCCTGAGGGAAGAGGAGGAGCAGGTAAGAGCCCACAGCTCGTGGGGCAGTTGGGGACGGGTCCCTGAGGACAGGACAGTCTGTGGGACCACTCCTCTCCCAGGGGTCCACATCCGTCACACAAGCCCAATGTCACCTTCTCCAAAGAGTCCTCCCTGACTCTGCTGGCCGAATAGCATCCCCAGCCCCCCTGCATCATGCTACATGACGGCATGTTTACATGTGGGATGTCTGCCTCCCCTTTAAAATGAGACCTCCAGGAGACAGTGGCCATGTCTGTCCTCGTCTCTGCTGTGTCCCCAGCGCCTGGATGGCGTCTAGCACTGTCAAGGCATTCAGCAGTACAGTCGATCCTCCTTACTTGCGGTAGTTAATGTTCTCTAAAGTCCCCCGGATGAGCGAATACCGAGCCGGCACGTTCACCTCGGCTGGAACCGGAACCGCTCCTCTTGACACGTGCATGTCCGCGCATGATCACAGATAAAACAGCACCGCGAGCAGTTCTAGTGAGTGTGCGGGTTCGCGAATACAGAATCTGCGAATAATGAGGAGCGACTGAGTGTGTTGCGTGAGCAAATGAGCGAATCGGTGGATGCGATTTGTGATGTGCGTGATCTAAGCGCGTTATGTTTATCATCCAAAGTTCATTTCACTGACAAGAGTCCTTTCTCAGCCTTCCTCATTCTTTTGCATAAAAATATCCCAGAAAGATTTTCGGGGCCCTGAACGTAACTTCTATTGGTGTGTCTGTGTGTGTGTCCATGTCCTCAAATGGTGGGCATTTCTTTGTGTTAAATAAGACAGTCAAGTAAAGTATTGAATCCAGTGCCCGAGACAGGTTGTGTGCTCATGTAAGGGCTGCTCCCCACCCGCCAGGTCTTAGAGCTGGGAGCTGGGCTGCACACCCTACCTGCATCTTCCGGGTCCGTCCTCAGGCAGTCCCAGGAGGCAGCCGTTCACACCCACTTGACAGATGCAGACACTGAGGCTGAGCAGCTCGCACAAAGCCACGTGGCTCACGACCCAGGCTTGACTGAGTCCAAAGTCTGTGTCCTTACACATGGAAGTACGGTTTCTGCATGGCTGCCTGGAGACCTAGGACAGCCCCACGGAGGGGTGTGCTTGACCCCCAGTGTTTCCTAAAAATTTGACCAACATTTAAAAGTAGGGCGTTTTTCATATAAAAATTCAAACTCCCAGCTTCTCTTAAGTATAAGGTCAGATCCCCTGGGCCCACAGCCCCAGCCATCAGCTGTCAGCAGGAGCTGAGTACTCCCGGCTCGGCTTCCTCATTTATGAGACCTGTAAGCCTTTGAGTTGGTGGCCCCTTCTTTACACACAAGGAACCCTAGTGGGTTGCACAGTGGTTAAGCGCCCAGCAGTTCAAACCCACCAGCTGCTCCGTGGGAGAAAGATGTGGCAGTCTGCTTCTGTAAAGATTGCAGACTTGGAAACCCTATGGGGCGGTTCTACTCTGTCCTATAGGGTTGCTATGAGTCAGAATCGACTTGACAGCAACAGATTTGAAGCCCTTACACACAGGGGTTTCTGGGAGCAAGTTTCAAGAAAGACCAAAAGATCTCAGGCAGGCGTAGGCATTGCAGAAATAGGCATACACATAAATATCATGCTGGGCAATATTTACTGAGCTCCTGCTGGGTTCTGTGCTGTGCTAAGTGCTTTACGTGCATTCTCTGAGTTAACTTTAGAAATACCATGTGAAGATATTTCCACATATGTGTAGCCATAGTTGTTCTATTTATAATCCATGTAGGGTTTCTGGTACTTTCTTATACACTAAAAAAAACAGCACTCAACCAGTAAAATTAATGTTTGACAAGCACAAGGGGTTGAGAGGGCAGGCTGGAGCCAGACTGCCTAAATTCGAATCCCATTTCGTCCACCCTGGCTCTGTAACCATGGGTAAGTTACTTAAACTCTCTGTG
Organism: Trichechus manatus latirostris; assembly: GCF_000243295.1. NCBI lineage: Eukaryota > Metazoa > Chordata > Mammalia > Sirenia > Trichechidae > Trichechus > Trichechus manatus. The sequence goes on from NW_004443944.1 coordinate 13,524,407, forward strand.
CTTCCGCTTCCTCACCTGTCCAAGGGTACGATCAAGAGGCCCACCTTAAAGCTTTCAGTGAGTGAATCCACGTCAAGTGACTTGAATAGTACCTGGCACATAATGAGTGTGCAAAAAGTGCAACCCTAACTGTTACACTGCCCGCCAAAAAGAAAATGCTTACCATCTGAGACCTACCTGGAAGTATCTGTGCTTTGAATAGATTTCTTCTTAGCTCTGACATCTGCGATCCTGGTTTTATCAGGAAAACATCAATAAAGCCACTGTTTTATTTAACTTCGGATACTCGCTTTTTTTTTTTTTTAATACCTGGCATTTTTCACGAGTCAGTGAAAATGCTGTTCTTTAACTTCATTTTGGTGGCCCGTGGGATTCACTGTTTCATTCACTCCATCTGCACGCCTTTGAGTGCTTACAGTATGCAGGCACCACAGGGGAAATAAGGTGACCAGGACAAGTCTTCCAACCGCAAGAGCTTCAAGTCTAAGGGGGGATGGGGTGAGGTGGCATAGTGACATATGCACCCCCATGACCTTAAGCATGAGGTGCAAGACGGGGTGGGGGGGGCTCTGTGTGAGAGGCTTGTCAACAATGTAATCCAGGAAGACTTCCCAGAGAAGGTGGCTTCCTGCCCTAGCAGTCTGTGACCTTAAAAAGTCACACCAAAGATTAACTCATGTCTCCACTTCTAACCTCTTCCTGGGGAGAGGCCTCCTGGAGCAGGACTCTTAGAACCCACCTGTGCCCAAGAACCTACAAGCTTCCCCCAGGCTAAACCCACTTGTCCCTTCCCTCTCTGCTGATAATAAAGTCCAAAGTCACCATGGACTGTCCAGCCATCCAGGGATATTCCAGACCAGAGAGACAAGCTGGCCACCCACGTGCCCATTCCAGCACACAGAGGCCCAGGGAGTGCTATCTCTGTACTGAATTAGTCACCAACATTTAAAAAGCAGGAGCGTCTCTGTAAAAAGCCAGACTTCTAGCTTCTCTTGAAAATTTGGTGAGGCAGCCTTAAGCCAGAATTCTCGTGGGGCAGCAGTCAGGCAGCACTGGCAGGGAGGGCACAGGCTCTCCAGGGGCGCCAGCCCCCACCTGGCCCACTCCCCTTCCCTTTGCCTGCCTGACCCCGGTAGCTTTTGAGTTTGCAACCTCTGCCTAAACTCCAGTCCAGCTCCTCTGCTCCTTCCCATAACAAATGTGAACTGAGCACTTGTGTGCCAGGCCTGTTCCGGGCAACAGGGTCACAGCAGTGAACGACCCACACAAACTGCCTGTCTGTGGGGCACGTGCGGGGGGGTGGGGGCTATAGTCCGCTGGGGTGGGTGAGGTGGGGAGGTGGAGACAGACAATGAACATGGCAAATAAGTAAACAGTAAAGTTTATTAAAAGGTGCTGAGTGCTAGGAAGGGGGAACTGGGGCACAAGGAATGGGCGGCGGGGACATTTTTCAAGCTGGAGAGTCAGAAAACCTCAGTGGGGTGAGGTTTGAAGCAAAGGCCTGGGGGAAGGGAGGGGGAGCGATGTGGGGGTTTGGGGTAGAGCAGGCCAACCGCGGGACCGAAAATGAAGGCCTGGCACGTAGGGGAGCAGGGAGGAGGCCCAGGAGGCCAGAGCAGGGGAGCAAAAGGGGGGTGGGGGAAGGAAGTTGGGAGAGGGAGCAGATGGGTAGAGTAGAGGTGGAAAGTAGATGGTCAGGGGTGAGGGCAGAAGCAGAGAGCCCAGGCAGGAGAGGATGGGGCAGGGCCAAACCAAAAAACCAAACCCCTTGGGTCAATTCTGACTCATAGTGACTCTATAGGACAGAGTAGAACTGCCCCATAGAGTTTCTGAGGAGCGACTGGTGGATTCAAACTGCTGACCTTTTGGTTAGGAGGCATAGCTCACTGTAGCTCTTAACCACTGCACCACCAGGGCTCCAGGGTGGGGGCAGTGGATTTATCTTGAAGGAGCAGCCAACAGGATTTCCTGAGATTGTAGGGGAGGTGTGAGAGAGAGAGAGGGCTTCAGGATGAGGCCGGGGCTCTTGTCCTGAGTAACTAGAAGGTTGGAATTGGCAGTAGTGAAGAAAGGGAAGCCCCTGGGTGGTGCAAACGGTTAACACAGTCAGCTGCTAACTGAAAGGTTGGAGGTTCAAGTCCACCCAGAGGCACCGCGGAAGAAAGCCCTATCGATCTATTTCTGAAAGATCACAGTCACTGAAAATCCTATGGAGCACAGTTCTCCTCTGACATACACAGGGTTGCCAGGAGTCGGAATTGACTCAACCACAACTGTTTAAGATGGGGCAAGCCCCAGGCGAGGCAGTCAGGAGCCCAGTTTTGGATAGGATGAGTGTGAGACACCGCCACACCTGGGGGGCATGGCAAGGAGGCAGCTGGAGTCTGGGGTCAGGAGATCGGGGGCAAGTTCTGGGCTGGAGAGAGGTCAGGAGTGGTCAGTGTGGAGATGGCACTTGGAGCCCCAGGCCTGGGCACGGTCATCCAGGGAGTGGGCATAACTAGAGAGGACAGGCCATGTGACAGGAGAGGTGTCCAGATCACCCTTCACCCAGGGAGCCCAGCACCTGCTTCAGCATGCTGCTTCGCTGGTGGCACCTCTGGCCGGGGACGCCGCCGTGACCTCTCCCTCTTCCCCAGGGCCAGTGCTCCCAGATGTGCCACAACGTGTTCATCGTGGAGTCGGTGTGCGTGGGCTGGTTCTCCCTCGAGTTCCTCCTGCGGCTCGTCCAGGCACCCAGCAAGTTCGTCTTCCTGCGCAGCCCGCTGACGCTCATCGACTTGGTGGCCATCCTGCCCTACTACGTCACCCTGCTGGTGGATGGCGCCGCCGCGGGCCGCCACAAGCCCGGCGTGAGCAACAGCTACCTAGACAAGGTGGGGCTGGTGCTGCGCGTGCTGCGGGCGCTGCGCATCCTGTACGTGATGCGCCTGGCCCGCCACTCGCTGGGCCTGCAGACGCTGGGGCTCACGGCCCGCCGCTGTACCCGCGAGTTCGGCCTGCTGCTGCTCTTCCTGTGCGTGGCTATCGCCCTCTTCGCCCCCCTCCTCTATGTCATCGAGAACGAGATGGCCGAGAGCCCCGAGTTCACCAGCATCCCTGCCTGCTACTGGTGGGCCGTCATCACCATGACCACCGTGGGCTACGGAGACATGGTCCCCAGGAGCACCCCTGGCCAGGTGGTGGCGCTGAGCAGCATCCTCAGCGGCATCCTCCTCATGGCTTTTCCGGTGACCTCCATCTTCCACACCTTCTCCCGCTCCTACCTGGAGCTCAAGCAGGAGCAGGAGAGGCTGATGTTCCGGAGGACCCAGTTCCTCATCAAAACCAAGTCGCAGCTCAGCAACATGTCCCAGGACAGTGACATCTTGTTTGGAAGTGCCTCTTCGGACACCAGAGACAACAACTGAACCCAGAGGGCCGCCGCTGCCGCCAGGACACCCCCTCCCCCTCTGTGGCTTGAAGCAATTGCCAACCACAAACCTGCAAAGGGACGGACTGGCCCTGGGAGGACACCGCACGTCGGCGGGGGAGGGGGGGCCGGCCCCTCTGCGGCCGGAAGTGAGCCGGAGGCGGGGCCTGACCCCAGCACACAGCCTGTCCGCACAGCCCCGATGTGTGTTTCCCTTGGCGAGGAGATGGCTTGTTCTTTCCACCGTGTAAATAATATGCCCAGCAAAAACATGCTTTATGGAGCTTCCTGGAGAAAAAATACAAGCAACAGCAACATCATGTCTGTGTGTGGCTTGTATCCATTTAATTAATTGAAAGACAGCATTCCTTCCACCGGGCCCTCTTAAAGGAGGGGACTGTGTTTCCCAATCCCTCGGTGGTGCAAGCGGTTAACGCACTCGGCTGCTAACTGAAACTTTGGAGGTTGGAGCCCACTAAGAGACACCTCGGAAGAAAAGCCTGGCAAGCTACTTCCAAAAAATCAGCCACTGAAAATCCTCTGGAGCACAGTTCTACTCTGGCCCACATGGGGTCGCTAGGAGTCAGGATCTACTTGACGGCAACTGGCTTTTTGTTTGTCTGTTTGTTTCCCAGCAAAGCCAGCCAGTGTGGGCACCGGAAGTAAACGGGCCAGTTTCTGTGGGCCACTCAGGCCTGGTGGGGGCCTATGAGATTGGAGGAAAAGGAAGAGAACAGATACCTTTAGGAAAATTGCCGCTAAATACAATATTCCCTCTGTCTTGTTTCTTTTTGAGGAGCCCCTAGTCGCGCAGTGGTTAAAGCGCTCGGCTGCCAACCGAAAAGTTCAGCCGTTCAAACTCGCCAGTCGCTTTGAGGGAGAAAGACGTGGCGGTCAGCTTCTGTAAAGGTTTTACAGCCTTGGAAACCCTGTGGGGCAGTTCTACTCTGTCCTCTAGGTCCCTGTGAGTTGGAATCCTCTCAAGGGCAGCGGGTTTGGGTTTTTGTTTTTTTGGTTTGTTTCTTTTGGATTCACCGCCCTCCCCTCCTCCAGGCTGTTCTTGCTCTTTTTCCCTTCATCTTTTTTTTTCCTTCTCTCCCATCCCCTGTTCTCTTTGAAACCTCAAGGTATGTTTCTCAAACTTTTCCTTCAAGGTACCTATAACAGTTGAGAAGAGACCCAGAAAGCTGTCTTGGCGTTGCTGACTGCAAAGGTGAAATCACTTCCTTTCACCCTTTAAAAATAGTGTGAATCTTTCATTCTACTCCACATTTATTTTAATATTTTTAAAAATGCTTTAAATCATTTACCTGGATCTAAATCTGAACCTAGAGTGTGACTGTTACTTGGGTGAGGTGTGCATGCTTCCTTGGGGGTGCTCTGCGGCCCCCAGAGCGTTTGGAGCACCCCCACACCAGGACACTACCCAGGCCCCCTGCAGTGGGGGAGACTTGCAGTGGAGAGGAAACCCAGGCCTCCAGCCATTCCAATTCCGCCTGCAGGGATTAGCGGCCTCAGTACCAGGCCTGGGGTGGGGACTCCATGCAAGGTCATGGGCCACAGCTTGTCCTCACCTTCCCAGATACGCCACGGCCCCTCCTCCTCTGCCCAACAGCAGAGGGCACAGTTAAAACAAATCTGATTGCACCGCTCCCTGCCTAAATCCTCCAGTGGCTGTCCATTACCTGAGAGTAAAATCCAAATGCCTTGCAGATCTGGGCTCTGCCCTCCTCTGTCTAGCTCACTCACTCCAGCCAGCCACCCTGGCCTCCTTTCTGCTCTTCAGACACACCCAGTCCCTTCCCATCCTGGGGCCTTCACACCTGCAGGTCCCTCTGCCCGAGACACCCTCCCTGCAGAGCCCTGCATGGCTGGCCCCTTCCCCTCCCTTCCCCAGGGAGCCTTCACCGAAAAACCCGCACCAGCTTCTCCTTTCCGTGCCCAGTTGTCTTCCTGGGCTTAACTTCACATCGCCTTGTGTATTCCTGTTACCCTGCACGCGGAGCTCAGCGCCGCACTGGCTGGCATGTCCACCACCCACTTCCCGCACCAGCCCCGGGCCTGGCATCTGGGAGGGAAACAGGAGAGAAGGCCAGAAAGAGGGAAGGTGTTTCTTAACATTCGGCCTTGTGAGGCTTGGACGCAGGTGCTCCTACTCTCTCTCTCTCTTTCTCCCCTTCTCTCGCCCTCTTTCCCTCCCTCTCTCTCCCTCTCTCCC
>NW_004443944.1:13530372-13548306 GCF_000243295.1 Trichechus manatus latirostris
CCTCCCCCATCTTTCTCCCCCTCTTCCACACAGGGAGCTGTGGTTATCTCAGCATGGTATCCACCCGGTGATGCAGAGTGGAAATACCATCCGAGTCACGAGGGCCTCATTAAAAGCGCCCCTGACACCTGCTTCCAGTGACTCATGCCTGAAAAGTAAGTTTTCCAACTAATTATCTCTCCCTTCCCCAGCCCAGTGGGTGTCATAGCGTCAGGCGGGCATGGCCCTCGTCACAGTCATAACTTAGATTTGTGGAATGGCCTTTCCCCCCACAGTGACTCTCAGAGGCAGGAGGCAACTGAAAATGCTAAACGCACCGAAAGAAGTGTGAAGTGGAGCCCTTTAATACTCAGGGGAATGGGAAGAAAATTCCTTTTGGGGTGGAGGAGGGAGACAGGGAGGAGGGGGGAGCCTCGCGCCCCACCCACCATGCTGAGGACTGGGCTGGGGCTGTGCAGAGGAGAGAAGTCCCTAAGCGCCAGCAGGTTCTTGGCATCTTCATGGGCAGATTCTGACCTGTCCTGGCAGCTGAGGCAGAGACCTGGACTTGGGCACCTCGCAGACCTCACTGAAGGGGCAGAGGAGCTCCCGATACTGACCCTCACACCCTGAGTAGGACTGCTGGGCCCTTGCCCCTAATTAATAAGCAAGGAGTTGGCCCCAAAGTTTCCTTCCCCATAAATCAGCGTGGTTAAAAGGGCAGTAACCAAGTTACGTTAAGTCCTTCCAATGACAAGCCAGAAAAATCCCCCACCCCGTCCCCCGGTATCTGGGGGCTTCACAGGAAAGGTTAGACCGCCCTAGGTGATGTTCACCTTGGGAACTTCAGGAATGACCTTGAACTGCATATTTTTCCCTCTATTCTAATTGACTATGATTGTTAGATGTTCCATTAGCTGAAAAGTTTCTTGACGTCAATTATAAGATGCACTTCGCTTTCAGGAATGTAAAAAAGTGAGAAAAATACTTATTTTCAAAGTTAGAAAATATGGTATTAAAAGGTCTGATTAAAAAAGGAAAGAAAGAAGCAGCGAGGAGGCCTCAGAACACCTAACAAGCAGATTCTAGGACCATGAACAATTTTAAGATGGTGGCTAGTCCACCCTTTTTAGCAATGGAACCTATTTTTCACATGAAGTCTGATGCAGAAAGCCTGGCTATGAAGCAGACAGAAGAGGGGCTGTTCTGGGCGGGGGTGGGGGGGGGGGGGGGGGGCGAGTCCTTGCTCCCACCCTAATGGGACCTTCCTTTGACCCCTGTACGGGCCACTAACCCCATACAGCCAGGAGGCGGCGTGAGAGTGACTTCTCTAGGGGTACAGCAAACAGACTTCCACTTGGTTTTGTGATTTTGTTTGGAAGAGTGGTTATCCTCCATCTGATTTAGCTCAGTGCTTCTATTAGACTCAAAGGTGGAGGGGGTGGTTGGGAAGGCTAATTTCACAATATAGATCCCTAGGCCCCACCTCTGAGCAGGGGCGGGACTAGGGTGAGGCAAGTGAGGCACTCACCTTGGGTGCAGAATTTCAGGGAACACCAAAACATGCAGTAATCAAGATAAATCATATTTGAATGCAATATTTAAAAACTCAAAATTAATGCCAAAACATCTGTGATGACAAGGGGTCCAAATTTTAAATAAAGACTGGATCTGCCCCTGCATATGGACAACTCGGTCTCCCTCGCCTCCCCCTAGTCTGGCCCCAGCCCAGCACCACTGGCATATCCTTGAATTGGCCAAGTGCAAGTCTCCAAGGCCGTGCAGGTGGGCACCGAGGGGCTCAGGGTGAGCACCGCCAACACCTGCTGTCACAGGGAGCAACTCAGAGTAGGCCCCTGCCCTCATGGCCACTCTGTGATGGGGAGAGAGACGAGAAGGACTCTCCAGGGTGGTGACATTTAAAGGGAGACTGGGAGGATGAGGAGGAGCCAGCTGTGCAGGGCACTTGGAGAAGTAGCATTGCAGGTGGAGGGAACAGCCAGTGCAAAGGCCCTGAGGTGGGAAGACATGCTCATGCAACCAGCTGTGAGAAGCTCGTGGACACAGAGACACCCAACCACTCCCCAGCGCCTCCCAGGGAGAAAGTTCAGATGTGCAAAGTCAAGACTCTTGGAACAAGCATTTCCAGAGTCCCTGCTCTGAGCCAGACAAATTGTAGCCGCTGGGGACAAAAAACAGACTGTCAAACAACAGCACTGGACTCAGCCCCTGCCCTAGACTTGCTCACGATCTGGTGGAGGAAAAAGGCAAGTCAAAATGTTTCGGCACATGTGGACTGATGGGGATGCAGGCAGGGGGCCGTAGGAGCAAAGAGGAAAAGAAATTGTACCCTCCTCACACTAGTACTCAATACCCCCGCCCTCTCTCCCCTCCTCACCCAGTCCTGTTGGCTTTGTATCCCAATTCTGGCCACTTCTTGCTTCTTCCTCTCGTTCAGCCCCATCCTGTCTCACCTGGACTACTGCAGTTGCCTCCCATTGGTCTCCTTGCTCCTCTTCCTGCCCATTCTGCACACAGACACACACACACACACACACACACACACACACACACACACACCACACACACTCACCACGCACACACACGCACCACATACAAACCACACACACAGATACACACGCTAGCCAAGGGACCCTGTTAGAACCTGTCTTAGGCTCCTAGAGCTGCCATAACTAATTGCCGTAAACTAGCTGACTTGAAAACAGTAGACACTGATTCTCTCACAACGGTGGAGGCCTCCCGAAGTCAAGGTGTGGGTAGGGCTGGTTCCTTCCGGAGGCTTGGAGAGAGAATCCATTCCATGCCTCTCTCCTAGCTTCTGGTGGCTGCCGGCAATCCTTAGCATTTCTTGCATTTATGTTAAGGCTTCCCATGACAAACCGCAAAAGTCTCCACATGTCTGGGGGCTTCATGACACATTTTAGACTGCCTCAGGTGATGTTGACCTTGTGAGCTTCAGGGATGACCTTGAACTGCATCCTCCCAGTCTCTGCCTCTGTCTTCACATGGCTTTTTCCCGTGTCTCAAGTCTCCCTCTCCTTTTCCTTATAAGCACACTAGTCATTGGATTTAGGGCCCACCCTCGATCCAGAATGATTTCATCTCAAGCGCCATGCCTTACTTACATCTGCAAAGCCCCTTATTCCAAATAAGTTCACATTCTGAGGTTGAGAGTGGACATTATCTTTTGGGTGCCGCCATTCAACCCACTAGAGAACCAGGTCAGCTCATGCTTGTCTTCTGCTCAGGACCCCTCAATGACATCCCAGCCTCACTCACAGTCAAAGCAGGCAACCACACACAGAGCGGGGGGAGGTGGAGAGCAGCCACTGAGGATGATGTGGTCAGGGAAGGACTGTCCAAGGAGGTGACATTTAAACAGAGACCGGGAGGATAGGAAGGAGCCAGCCATGCAGAGCGCTCAGAGAAGCAGCATTGCAAGTGGAGGGAACAGCCAGTGCAAAGGCCCTGAGGTGGGGAAGAGGCGCCCATGCCTCCAGCTGTCAAGGCCCTCTAGGCCCTACCTCCCTGACCTGGTCTCCTCGCCGCCCCCCACCCCCCGCCTTTTCTCTTTTCTCCTGCTACATCAGCGGCTGCTCCATTCGTTAAACACACCGGGCACAGTCCCACCTCAGGGCCTCCTGCTACATCAGCAGCTGCTCTATTCATTAAACACACCAGGCACAATCCCACCTCAGGGCCTCCCTCTGCCTGGAACGCTCTTCCCTAGGATCCCCACATCACTTGCTCCCTCTCCTCACTCAGGCCCCTGCTCAAATGCCACCTTATCAGAGAAGCCTAGCTGACCACCCTCAATCCTGTATGAAGATCACACTCCCAGCTCTCAGCATCCCGCCCCCCTCACCCTGTTTTGTCCCTCCCTAAAACCCTTATCATCACCAGACACATTCTGTGTTTACTTGTTCATGGTCTTTCTGTCCCCACTAGGTGGTCAGCTCCATGGGGACAAGGAGTATGACAGCAGTATCCCCGGTCTAGGACAGCACCTGGCATATAGTAGGTGCTCAATAAATATTTGTTGACTGAATGAATCAGTGGCTCCCTTACATCTGTACAGAGCCCTACAAAAGACACACACACATTGTCCACAAAGGTCCTCAGTTTTTCAGATGTATCATAGCATGAATCTTACCAAGAACCTGTTGACAGAGACAGTTATGGTGGGCAAACCACCCCCCAGATCACCTAATAATTTCTGCTTGAAAACAACATCCACCATGTGAGGTTACCGCTCCATCAACATCCTTGTATTCTGAATTAAATGTATAAAAAGATACTATGGGCCTTGTGTTTGCAACCATAAACCAGAGCCCAAAGGATTCTTCTCTTTTCTTTTCTGAAAATGACCGATAAAAATCCAAGCTCACTTTGTTGAAATAAATTTAAAGCCATCTAATGGCCTTACTTTAAAAAAAAAAAATTTAATTAAAAATAAAAGAACCCAATAAGACTATATTCGGGGTCTTCGTTACTTGGTAGCTATTGAAATTCCCCAATGCTAGTTATATATATATATATATATATATATATATATATATATATGGGACCCAAATAAAGAAGTACTTAAAATCATTCTCTAAACGCCAAGTCCATTTACTAAGTGGCCAGAATTGCTTCTCTATAAAGATGATTAAATGGGAAATGCATCACTTTAGAAGCTCAGGGGTCTTTGGCAATGGCATAACAATTACGCAGCAGTGACATTCAGCCACAGCATCTGGAGAGGGTGGTGGGGAAGGGAGGGGGAGCCTGAGGAAATGAAGCAATACCTTTAGCCTCTTGTCCTCCTCCGCTGTTGAATTTATCCCATCCCGGGCTGCTGGGCTGTATTTTGCTTTCAATGGAGAATAAATTGGGAGGTCCAGCTGAACGTCAATCCCCAAAAGCTAAGATTTATGGTCTTCTAGCAAGGTGTGGAAGGAGCCCTGGTGGTGAAGTGGTTAAGCTCTCAGCTGCTAACTGAAAAGTCGCAGGTTCGAATCCACCAGCTCCCATAAAGATTACAGCCTAGGAAAACCTATAGGGTAGTTCTACCCTATCCTATAGGGACACTGTGAGTGGGAATCGACTCGAGGGCACACAACAACAACAGCAAGGACTGGGGAATCCCTGGCTGGCACAAATGGTTGAACACTGGGCTACTAACCAAAAGGTTGGCAGTTCGAACCCACCCAGAGATGCCTTGAAAGAAAGGCCTGGTGATCTGCTTACAAAAAGCCATAGTCTTGAAAATCTTATGGAGCGCAGTTCTACTCTGAAACAAATGGGGTAGCCAGGAGTCAGCAACTGGTCTGGTGTTTTCGGCAGCAAGGACTGAGTGTGGCCCCATTCAGCCTCCTCCATGTACCCATTGCCCCGAATTTCAGGGCAAGGTCTGGGAGTTATGAGGGTGGTCCTACAGCAGAACAATCCCATGTATATTAGGGAGTGTTAACATATTTGCCTGCAGGGAAAGATCTAGAGGGGAAGTAAGTAACCACTGTTTGTGTTCATAGAGCCCTGGTGGTGCAGTGGTTAAGTGCTCGGCTGCTAACCAAAAGGTCAGCAGTTGGAATCTACCAGCCGCTCCTTGGAAAGTCTACGGGGCAATTCTACTGTCTTATAGGGTTGCTGTGAGTTGGAATCGACTCTGTGGCAAGGGGTTTGGTTTTTTTCATTTTGGCTATGTTCACAGAGTTATAATCTGTTCTCAGATTTCACGACGCCCCTGGTGTTTGGGGTGGCAGGCACTGCTGGTTGGCCACATGAAAGCCACTGCCTATTCCCCACCAAGCCCCCTACCCCTCCCACCCAAAGTTTTCACGTGTTTCGATGTGCCCAGCCCCAGGGTTTACAGCAAATATGGCAATCCAGTTGCCCTTTACCAACGAGTCATGGAGGGGTAGGCAGGTGACCAGGCCTGGCCAATGAGACCAAGAGGAAGTCTGCCTGAGAGTTTCGGGGACATTTTGCCCCAATAAGAAAGCCCTTTCCTCCCCTTTCCTCCTTCCTGCTCTGTTGAGTGAGGAGAGGGAAGGAGATGCCGTGGGGGCCCGCCCGCCCAGTGCACCCGGCCCCCAGCTGCAGTGAGTTGTGGCGTTCACAACTCACTGCAGCCCCTCTCCAGGGGATTTTCTTCAGCTGATGGGAGCCATGGCAGCCAGAGATGCCTGGGGGTTACACCCCACCCCGCCAGACAGGACCACTCAGAGCGCTGTGAGTAGCGGAAAGTGCTGGGAGTCCCCCAGGACAAGCAGAAGGAACTTTAGGGTTTTGGAGCCCGAGAATCTCCAGTTTGATTCCCCAACAAGCTACTGCTTTGCTGTGTGACCCTGGGAAAGTTACTGAACCTCCCTGGGCCTCTAGTTCCTCCTCTGTTAAAAAAAAAAAAAAAAAAAAAAAACACTATAGAATTTCTGTGAGAGTAAAAAAAAAAAAAGGAACAATAATACTCACCCCTACTAGGGTGACAGAGCCCTGGTGGCACAGTGGTTAAGCACTGGGCTGCTAACCAAAAGATAGGCGGTTGGAACCCACCAGCTGCTCCATGGGTGTCATGGATTGAATTATGTCCCCCCAAAAATGTGTGTATCAGTTTGGCTGGGCCACGATTCCCAGTACTGTGTGGTTGTCCTCCATTTTGTAATTGTAATTTTATGTTAAAGAGGATTAGGATGGGATTGTATAACACCCTTATTAAGGTCACATCCCTGATCCAGTGTAAAGGGAGTTTCCCTGGGGTGTGGCCCGCACCACCTTTTATCTTACAAGAGATAAAAGGAAAGGGAAGTGAGCACAGAGGGGGACCTCATACCGCCAAGAAAGCAGTGCTGGGAGCAGAGCACATCCTTTGGACCCAGGGTCCTTGAGTGGAGAAGCTCCTAGTCCAGGGGAACATTGATGAGAAGGCCAACAGAGATAGAAAGCCTTCCTCTGGAGCTGACACCCTGAATTTGGACTTTCAGCCTACTTTACTGTGAGGAAATAAACTTCTCTTTGTTAAAGCTATCTATCCACTTGTGGTATTTCTGTCATAGCAGCACTAGATGACTACGACAGTGGGAGAAAGATGTGGCAGCCTGCTTTCATAAAGATTACAGCCTTGGAAACCCTATGGGGCACTTCTACTCTGTCCTATAGGGTTTCTATGAGTCGGAATTGACTCAAGGGTAACAGGTGCAGGTACTGGGGTGACATGAGGATGAAATGAAATAAAGCATAGAAAGCACCAAGGACAACATCTGGCACATAGTAAGTGTTCGGTAAATACTGGCGATTGTTACTATTGCTAATTATTCCAGAAGAACCAAACGGCAACAAGGGAAAGGGTCTGATAAATTAAAGCATGCACGAGGTAGCAGGGGGCATGCTTTAGCCTAATTTTTTTTTTTAACATTCCAAGCGACTCACACATTTCTCATTTACAAATGCATTTTCACAATTCGTTACAACAGACATGGCAGAACCACAATTTGCACGTCTTTTCATTAGCAGTTAGATAATGAATGTGGGCGGGGTGGGGTGGTGGACTGCTCTCCTGTACAATTACTCAGGGATCCAGATTGCGCCCCAGCCTGCCCCACATGGCCAGAATCACCGCGACCAGTGATAATTTCCTCTGCTGCCGTGCACCGCTCTGGCTAACTGAGAGACAGTTCTGCTGGCCTCCATACGCAGGGAGGCAGCATCATGGGTATAAAGGACTTGAGAACTGGTGCCTGAACAGACCCACGCTACATCCTGGCTGGGTGGCCTTGAGCAAGTGACTTAACTTCTCTGAGCATTCTTTTCCCTCATCTGGAAAATGGGGATGTTAAAAATAGAAGTTTCACAATATGAAATTTGTGTATGAACTCATAAGCTTTATTTTTCAGTTCATGAACTGGGGAATGGCTGGGCTGGAAGTCAGACAAGAGTTCTGAAGCATAGTGCAAAGTGGAAGGGTTTTGTAGTCACACACACACACAGCAACAAGGAAGCTTGTACTGGGCAGATTTGAGATCTGCTGGTGGGCATTTTCTTTCTTTATTTGGGAAAAAGGGAAATTTTGAACTAGGTAAACTGAGCACACAAGTCCTGACTGGCTGGCTTAGTTTCCATTTCCAGGAGAGCTGGTTGATTGACTTGGGTTTCCACCCCTGGAAGTTAGGTATTTACAAGAAATAGAAACTTAGGTTTCGGTTTGCTGACATGGGGCTCAGCACAAGTGTCTTAGTTCTCTAGTGCTGCTATAACATAAATACCACAAGTGGGTGGCTTTAACAAACAGAAGTTTACTTTCTCACAGTTTAGGAGGCTAGAAGTCTGAATTCAGAGCACCAGCTCTAGAGGAAGGTTTTCTTTTCTGTTGGCTCTGTGGGAAGGTCCTTGCCTCTTCAGCTTCTATTTCTTGGCTCCTTGGTGATCTTCATGTGGCATGGCATCTGTCTTCCCCCATCTCTGTTCTTTTGCTGCTTGTTTAATCTGTGGTTTCATATCTCGGAAGAGATTGACTTAAAACATACCATACACTAATAGTGCCTCATTACCATAACATAAGCCCATTCCCAAATGGGATCATAACCACAGGTATAAAAAAAAAGAAAAAAGCCTGTTGTGATGGGGAAGGTTGAGTGTCATCTTGGCTGGGCCATGATTCTCAGTGGTTTGGCAGTTATGATGTAGTTTGGCAGCTATGTAATGATGTAATCTCTTCCATAATGAGATCTGCTACAAGCAGCCAATCAGTTGAAAGGGAGTTTCCTTAGGGGTGCAGTCTGCATTTAATATGTGTGGACTTTCTGGCAAAACTCGCAGGCTTTTTGCTCACTCTGGATCCCGCATCTGACCTCAGGTTCTTGGGACTTGAGCTAGCAGCTTACCTGCTGATCTTGGGATCTGTCAATCTCTGCAGCCTGTGAGCCAGCAGCCTGCCATCTTACCTGCCAATCTTGGGATTCATTGGCCTCTACAGCCTGCGAGCCAGAGGCCTGCCATCTGACCTGCCAATCTTGAGTTCAGCAGCCCTGCAGCTACATGAGTCAGGAGAAGCCTCCAGCCTGACCCACAGACTTGGGACTTTCCAGCCTCTACAACAGAATGAGCCATTTCCTTGATATAAATCTCTCTCTCTCTCTCTCTCTCTCTCTCTCCCAAAAATACATGCATATACACATGCACTTCACTGGTTTTGCTTCTCTAGAGAACCCAGCCTAAGACACCCATTGCTGTCAAGTCATTTCTGACTCACAGCAACCCTGCAGGACAGAGTAGAACTGCCCCATAGGGTTTCTAAGGCTGTAAATCTTTACGGAAACAGACTGCCACATCTTTCTCCCACAGAGCAGCTGGTGGGTTCAATACTGCATAGGAATTAGGATTTACAACACTTATTTTAGGGGAACACAATTCAATCCATAATAGCAACCAACTCCATTTTAGGCCTAGTTTAGTCAGGTTCACAGGGGTAAAGATAATGCCTTCCTCCAAAGGCTGGGCGGGGATGGGGAGAGGATTCAATGAGATAGTATAGCACAGTCCCTGGCAAAGAGGAGATGTTCAGTAGTAGCCTGTTCCTAAAACCATTCAGAGCCATGGGAAGCTCAGGGCCTCCATGTGCACTCTTGCAGAGGAAACCAGGGCACCAGGGCAAAGGGTCACAGGAAGGTGATAACCAGGCCAGGCCAGGGCTGTGAGGTCTCCGAGGGACATTTCAGTGCTGTGGGCACATAGCTGGGGCAGAGCACTGCTGGACATCCCCACTCCCATGCCACAGCCCAAAACCCTCAGCGGAGCCTTTTCCTCCTGCAGTGCCCCTCCAGCGCCCTCTACTGAGAAGGCTTAATATTGCACTCCCTGAAAAGGAGAGATGCTGAAAGGAATCAGTCTGTTCCCCCAGAGCAGGTATTGAAGAGTTAATTTGGAGCTGAGAGGCAATAAATCAGTAAGTGTCACATACCCCCAGGCCTGGCATTATGGAGCTGGCTCTGTAGGGACGTCCACCTGGCAGGAGCTGGAGTCAGAGAGAAACGCACAGCTGCAGCCCAGAGCAGGGAAGAAAGTCCCTAACACCCCTCTTCTGCCGGCCTCCCTTTGTACCCCCAGCCAGAAGCCAGCGTGATGCAATCCATAATGGTCAGCCTCCTGGGCTCCCAGACAATGGACCTGGGGAGCAAACAGGGAGTGCCCAACTCATTAGGTACAGTCATTGCCCTATTTTACAGAGGAGACCTAGACAGGACAAGAAACTCGCCAGGGTCACACACTGCCCAGCTCCTCCACACTGAACCGACCCTCCTGGAGGCAGCTGACTCAAGCAGCAGAGGAGGGGGGTGGGGGGACTACAACAGACACCCCTGCTCTTCCAAAAAGCATCCCAAATGCCAATGTTGTCCCTTTGGGCAACTGCACAAACTTGCCTCTACTTGTTCAGGAGACGGGCAAGATTCTTCATTTCAGCCGCATTCCTGCAGGCAGCGCAGCAAGAGCTGTCATTTCCCCCATTTGCACACTGCCCAGCTGCTGTGGGGTGAGGAGTGAGTGAGATAAAGGGAGGAGAGAGATGCAAAACGCAGCCACACTGCTCAGAGCAGGAGGGACGGAATCACTGAAAAGCAAAGCAAATACACAGTGCTCGTGATGGGTGCTGCCTGCAGTGGGGTTGGGGGTGGGTGTGGATTTGAAGCAGAAACACATTCAGAAGCTGATTTTCACGGCAAACCTGGGGCCGGGCCAATCCCGAGGAGGGGGCGGGGCCATGTCTGCCTTAGGAAGTGTAGGTGTGCTTTCTGGGTGGACACAGCCTGCTCTGCTCTCTATGGCCCAGAAGCTGGTTTACAGGGAGCATGAGTGGCCTCTAACCCCTGCTCCTCAGTGTGGTCCCTGGAGGAGCAGCACCTGCGCCCCCTGGAGGCTGGTTAGAAATGAACTGTCAGGCCCCACCCAGACCTGGGGAGTCAGAGCCCCAGGTGATTCGTGTGCATGGTGGTTTGGGGAGCGCTGGTCTAACCGCACACCAGTGGGACCAGGAACAGGTTGGAAATAGGGTGGGACAAGCTGAAGCTACTACTAGGGTGACGCCCTGTCCCAGGTCGCCCAGGATTCTCCCAGTTTGAGCAATGAAAGGGTCTGTTCAAACTGGGACAGCCGGTCACCCTAGCTACTACTCCAACCACCTCTGCCAGCTTCCGGGGCCCAGATGCTAAAAAATCTCATAGAGAACATGACTGGCGCCCCAGTGCCCTCAAACTAAAATGTAAGAGATACAGGGAGTCCTGGCAGCTGCTCACCTCTCAGCCTCCTCCTTCCCCACATCTCCCTTCTCTCTTGGAAGCTCCAGGCTGCAACCAGGGCCATGGGCTTGCAGAAGGAGGGGAGGCCAGGGACAGGCAAGCCGCAGCTGACTGCTGGGTGCCTGGGCCTGCCGACATTCATGTCCAGACCTGCCTGGTTTTCTTGGCGCCAGCCTTTTGCACGTGCACACGCAGTTACCTCTGTCTGCTCTTCCCGCTCCCTTCTCGTCCCTCCCTGCCCCCCAGGGTAACCCCACTGTGAGCTGATGGGGCCCTCATTCACGGCTGCACCCTGAGCCTGGGCCCCACTCAGGACACATTTGCGCAGAGGCACAGCCAATCCAGAGAGGGGGCGGTGTGTAATGAGAGGGCTCCTCATACTTAGCTGGCCCAAGATTCTTTCCTAAGCTATCCAGAGGTTCTCAGCCCTGCTCACACTAGAATCTTCTGGGGGCTTCCATCCCCTCAAACAAAAGGTCTCATATGTTTATTACTGAATCAACCTATTAATGCAGAAGCATCAAAACAAAGGAAGAAGCCAGAAATTTCCCAATACAGCATGTTCAATTGTTCGGATCGCGGCGAAACTTTCAGCTTGGTATAGTAAAGATGCTAGTGGACTTGAGAGCATAAATCTGTGCACCATCATCACACATGCAGCTCCTTACAGACCCAGCTTGGTTCTTCTCAGTGGAGTCATGCCTGAGTTTATTACCAGTTTTCCTTCGCATCTGCCGGGGAATGGGACAATTCTGCTTTTGTTTCCCAGCCAGGAATCTCTTAATCCTGGAAGTGTTGTCAGAAGACACAGTGAGGATGGAAGTCAGCAGCACACACCACGATGACGGAGTGAGGGAGCGCTCTTCTGGGGGCTTTTAAAAACTTATGGCTGCCTGGGCCCTGATAACCAGGGCTTCGAACCAGTTCATTCCAGCTCAAACCTCTGCTGAGAATTTGCATTTTGCTACAGATATACTGAATCAGAATCAACATTTTAACACGATCCCTAGGTAATTCTTATGCATAATAAATTTTGAGAACTGCTCTACTAGTGGTTCTCAGAATTGGTCCCTAGCCAACAGCATTAGTATTGCCTGGGAACTGGGTTAGAAGTACAAATTCTCAGCAGGGGTTCCAACTGGAATGAACCCATTGGAAGCCCTGCTGATAACAGAGATTCTGGTCATGAATCACTGAGCTAAATCCTCTGAGCCTGCAAGACATAGGCCCTGCTGACCTCTCAGGGAACTGGGCAGGGCCAGAAATTCAAACATAGAGCTACAGGGCCCAGACAGGCAACCTGCATGTGTGAATTGGGAGGGGAATCAGATGCTAGAGGGTGGCAGGGCTTGGAGAGCACACAACCCACCCAAAGGCTATCAGCATGGTGGCCCAAGCAAAGGGCACTCAGTGGACAGCATTACAACTGGTTGAGAATGACTACTTCCCCTTTCTGAGCCTCAGTTTCCTCACCTGTAAAATGGGTATGCTACTGATAGTCCCTACCTCGTAGGGCTGCTGTGAGGAGAAAATAAGTTATCGCATGTAAAGAATTTAGAATATTACTTGGCACATAGTAAGCATTTAATCAGTATTGCTGTGATCGCTATTTCCACCAACCACACCCTGCAGTCTGCGGCTATTGGAAGTTTGCCGCATCCCCCCAAACCCCGCCCCCAGCCGCCAGAGTTGTACCTACGGTTTGTAGTGGACTTGGTTCTGTGTTTTGAGTTTGGTCCTTGGTTTCTGGGCTACCCAGCCTCTGAGCTTCCTTCCAGATTTAAGGAATTGACAACTTTATGGTGCAGGCCCGCCTCCCACTATAGGACTCACTTTCCCAGCCTCCCTTGCAGCCAGGGTACAGGCACATGGTACAGGATCCACCAATCAGAGGCAGGTATCCCAGGGACAAACCTGAAGCCGCAGGGACTCCACAAAATTCCTCCTGGTGCCTGCCTTGTGCCGGGGCTCCGTCTTTGAAGGCAGTGATGGGGAACTGACGGGTATCCTATTAGAACGTGAAGGCTGCAGAGCCTTTAAGGGGAATCCTAAAATCCTCAACCGTGGGTTCAGGTCTGCCATAGGCTCAGCCACTAATGTAAACACTTTTGTTACCATTGCTTGGACTAGAGCACAGTAGTTGGGCGCATAGCTCGTGATACCTAGTTCAAATCCAGGCTCTCACTTTCTAGGTACATGACCTTGGCCAGGTTACCTTTCTAAGCCTCAGTTTCCTCCTCTGCAAGCAGTGGGTGCTAATAACATCACTGGAGTCCCTGGGTGGTCTAAGAGTTAACCTGCTCAGCTGCTAACCAAAAGGTTGGAGGTTCAAGTCTGCCTCGGAAGAAAGGCCCGGCAATCTACTTCCAAAAAATCATCCATTGAAAACTCTACGCAGCACAGTTCTATTCTGCTACACATGGGGTTGCAATGAGTTGGAGCTGACTTGACAGCAGCAGGTGATTTAAAAATATCACCCACCTCAGAGATCTGTTTTGAAAAAGGTTGGGACAGGGCGGATGTATAAAAAGCACAGAGCTTAAAACAGGGGTGCTTAACCGTTTTGTGCCATAGACCCATGCTTGTAACAATGTTCTTAAATGCATAGGGTTGCAAAAGAAACCTGTTATATTGGAACACAATCACCAAAATATTTTTAAACCAATGGGTGGTTCAATAATAAATATGCTTCTTTATTAACCCATTCAACCAAGCTATAGGAATGATTCTGATTATCATAATTTTAGAATACTGACGGATATAAATAGTATTTCCAGATATCTGCAGCAAGTGTAATGTAATATGAAAATACCTGGAATTTTGCAGGCTGTGCGCTAATATTATAGAAGTTTGTTGCTAAACTCATCATGGACAGAACTGTGAAATTTTGGTTAGAGGTCAGTGAAATAAACATGTAATTTTTTCCCCATCCAAATTCAAGCATGCTCCAAATTCTAACCTGAACCCCCAGTTTAAAACCCTTGGCCTAACACAAACATTTAATGATCAGTCAGTACCTTAGCAAGGTCCCTGGGGTGGCGCAAAAGGTTTGCCCTCAGTTGCTAATCTAACAGTTGGGGGGTTCAAACTAACCCAGCAGCACCACAGAAGAAAGATCTGGCTATCTGCTTCCCTAAAGATTACAGCCAAGAAAACCGTATGGGGCAGTTCTACTCTAACACACGAGGTCACTGTGAGTCGGAATGGACTTGACGTCAACATGTTTGGTTTGGTAACATCTTAGCATCAATTAGTGGCCATTCTTTCATTCAACAAATATTTACTAAGCAGCCTCTCCTTCCCCTCCTTCCTGCTCACTGCCCCCCAGATGTGTAGTCGACTTCAAGTGAGTTAAAAGTGGAAGAGGATGTGATGGCTCACCAGCCTCATGTTGTGGGCTGTCGCGGGCCCGTCTACCCTGATCGGATTCCTGGCTTGGCTACTCAGGAGGCATAGGACTTAGGCCAAGTTACTTTGAATCTCTGTGCCTAACTTTACTCATCCTTCCTGGGGGTAGCAATGATCTAGCCTCCGTATTCAAAGTGTGGTCCTCAGACCAGCGACATAGGCATCACCTGAGAGCTTTTTGGAAATGCGGACGCTCAGGCCCCTCCCCAGACCTGCTGAGCCAGAGTCAGCATTTTAACAAGATGACCAGGGGCTTTGCGTGCACAGGGACGTTTGAGATGCACCACATACGCTTTCTGGTTTTGTTATGAGGCTGAAACGTGTTCATATCTGCAGAGCACATAGAATAGAGCCTGGCACGGCACAAAGTCGGTCTCAACACGAGGAGAGAGAGGGGTCTGCTGGCATAAAACTGACCATTAGTGACGTTTAGTACATTTGCAAGGTTATGCAACCATCACCACTGTCTAGTTCCACAGCATTCTCATCGCCCTAAAAGGAAACCCTGCACCATTAGCAGTCACGCCCCACACCAGCCCCTGGCAACCACCAATCCGCTTTCTGTCTCTGTTGGTTTGCCTCTTCTGGACATTTCGTATCAATGGAATCATACAGTACGTGGTGTTTTGGGTCTGACTTATTTCACTCAGCATAATGTTTTCAAGATTCATCCCACGTCGTAGCGTGTATCAGAACCTCATTCCTTTTTACGGCAGAATAATCCTCCGTTGTGTGAATACACCGCGACTGGTTTATCCGTTCGTCAGCGGATGGGCATTTGCGTTGTTTCCACTTTTTGCCTATTGTGAACAGTGCCGCTAAGAGGCAGACTGAACTCTGAGAGGTCAGTTTCCAGAGTTCCTGGTGGCCGACTTCTGAGGGGGGCAGTGTGGTCCAGCTTCAAGTTCTGCTTTGCCTCTGATTAGCTGAGTGCCCCCCGGGCATGGCTTGAGGCTGGGAGCCTTGGCTTCCTCGGAATGGGAACTTCTTAGGGTGGGAAGGCGAGTGAATGGTGACAGACATGAAATCTCTTCCCAGGCACATGGTGACACAGGAAGCACTTAGGGCTTCCTTCTCCCCCAAGTCAAGGGGCCAGTAACAACTCTTTCCAGAGATGGAAAACTGGTGGCCTGGAGGCTGCATCCAGACACGTCGCTGTCGTTAGCCGCCGTCAAGTCAGCCCCCGACTCATGGTGACCCCATGCACAACAGAACAAAACATTGCCCTGTCCTAAGCCATCCCCACAATGGGCTGCAGACTGGACTATTGTGATCCATACGGTTTTCATTGGCTGATTTTTGGAAATAGATTGCCAGGTCTTTCTTCCTAGCCCGTCTTAGTCTGGAAGCTCTTCTGAAAGCTGTTCAGCGTCATAGCAACACGCAAGTCTCCACTGACAGATGGGTGGTGGCGGTGCATGAGGTGCATTAGCCAGGAACCGAACCCGGGGCTCCTGCCTGCAAGGTGAGAATTCTACCACTGAACCACTCATGTCCCCACATCCAGGCACAGAAGTGTTTTATTTGGCCGGCACATCGTTTTGCAAGTTGCCAACATTTTAAAGCCTGGAGCTTTTACATAAATCCTAGATTTCTGGCTTCTCTGCAGCCCTGATGGAGCCCTGGTGGTGCAGCGGTTAGGAGCTCAGCTGCTAACCTAAAGGTCGGTAGTTCAAATCCACCAGCCGCTCCTTGAAAACCCTATGGGGCAGTTCTACTCGGACTTATAGGGGTCGCTATGAGTCGGAATAGACTCGACGGCACCCAACAACAACTGCAGCCCTAGGCCTGAATTCCCACCGAGCCACCACTGGCTGCAGCTGAGTATCAGCGACCACTGCAGAGGGACGAGTGCTGTCCCTGGCTCACAGTCCTACCAGCAGCAGGAAGCCCTGTCCGGCCTGACCTTGAGCAGAGTGTCTCTTGCTATATCTTGTGGCTGTTATGTTAACTGAACCAAAAACTAATGTTTATTTAGTTTATACTGGGAGATAGACTCAGGTAGTGACTGGAGCAACCTAAATTGCAAAGAAGCCCTGGTGGCACAGTATTTAAGTGCCTGGCTGCTAAGCAGAAGGTTGGCAGTTCAAACCCACCAGCCGCTCTGTGGGAGAAAGACCTGGCGATCTGCTCCTATAAAGATTACAGCCTTGGAATCCCTATGGAGCAATTCTACTCTGTCCTAAGAGTCGCTGTGAGTAGGAATCAACTTGACGGCAACAGGTTTGATTTTTGGGTTTTTGGATGTTGCAAGGGACGTCTTGTCTGTTGCTGGTCCTTCACCCCCACCTATCGGTTGTTTCAAGAACTACACCCTGAATCCAGCCTGATCTCCCTAATGGCATAGCTTGTGACTGAGGACAGTGTTGGTGGTTGTCAGGGCAGCAATGGTGCAGTTGACTCCCTCCCCTGCCCCCTCAGTGCTGGGTGGGGCTCCAAGGGCAGTCTCTTCCCCGGAGCCTCATCTGCACCCCCGGAGCAGACAGGGTGGGGCTCTTGCTCATCCTGACCCCTCCACCGGGGTCATTCACGCCAGTCTCTCGGCCCAAAACCCAGTGGCCCCTTCAGAGCTTCCAGCAGGGATTCTCTCCAGATTCTGCCTCCCGCCGCCCTCCCCCCTCCCCCCTGCGGGGACATGTCCGCCGCCCTTCCCAAACCAAGCCACTCTGCAGCGGGAGGGGAGCATCATTCTTGCCTAAGAATCCCGAGCCCCTGCCCCACCCCAGTCCTGGCTCCAAGCTCTGCAGCAGCAGGCACCTGAGAAATAAATGTCAGGTGCGCAGAGCAGAGCGTATGGAAGGATGGTAGTCCACACCTGGGGTCACAGCTGACCCTGCCTTTCCACCACTATAGAGGCAGCGGACGCAGCGCGGATTCCAGAGCCGGGGTTCAATGCCGGCTCTAACCCTCGCCACAGTGGGACACAGGACAAGTCCTCTAATCTCTGCCTCAGTTTCTTCATCTGTAAAACAGGGATGATAATCGTACTCCCGCATAAAGTTACTGTGTGAATTAAATGAGTCAATATTTGTAAAGCTGTTTGAACAGTATCTGGCTCACACCAAGTCCTGTATGAAGTTTTGTTCTTGTTAGGTATTTATTTTAACATATGAAAAAAAAACCGTTGCCATCAAGTTGATTCCAACTCATAGCGACCGTACAGGACAGAGTAGAACTGCCCCATAGGGTTTCCAAGGAGTGGCTGGTGGATTCGAACTGCCGACATTTGGTTAGCAGCCAAGCTCTTAACCACTGC
>NW_004443944.1:13548406-13598401 GCF_000243295.1 Trichechus manatus latirostris
TTCGAACTGCCGACATTTGGTTAGCAGCCAAGCTCTTAACCACTGCGCCACCAGGGCTCCATTTTAATGTGTAGTAGGGAAAAAACAAAACCAATATAGAAAATCAATTATTTCAAGAGTATTATTATGAAATACTCCCCCTGAAAAAAGAATTAATTTAAAGAATGTTACCTTTTTTAAAAAGTAGAACTGGTACATTATGACAAATTTTTTTTAAGTGATCTAGTGCCCCCTTCTGGTACTGGAACAGCAGCCAATGTGCGGGTCCTCTAATTCTGAGGCTGAAGAGCAAAAAATCAAATACTGAAGATGTTCAGTTCTGTAAGCTCACTTTCCTCATATCCTGTTTGTTATGAATTGAATTGTGTCCCGCCCCCCCCAAAAAAATATGTTGAAGTCCTCACCCTGATACCTGTGAATATGACCTTATTTGGAAATAGGGTCTTTGAAGATGTAACTAGTTAAACTAACATGAGATCATACTGGAATAAGGTGAGACCTAATCCAACATGAGTGGGGACCTAATTCTAAAAAAAAAAAAAGGAGAAGATACCTAGAAACAGACAGACACAGAGGGAGGACAGCTATTTGAAGACTGCAGCAGAAATTAGAGTGAAGCAGCTACAAGCCAAGGAACACCAAGGATTGCCGGCAACCACTGGAAGCCGAAGAAGCAAGGAAGGATCTTTCCCTAGAGCCCTCAGAGAGAGCACGGCCCTTTGCACACGTTGGTTTTGGATATCAAGCCTCCACATCCATGGGACACTACATGTCTGTTTTTAAGCCACCCAGTTTGTGGTCCCCTGTTCTGGCAGCCAAGGAAACTAACATGCTGACTTAGGTGTCGAGTTGTTCCAGTGTAAAGACTTATACTCCACATGGTCAACCCCGAGAAATGTAGTCCTGCAGTATGGAAGGACCTTCCTGGGGAGCCCACCCACCACGTTCCTCAATAGGAATTAAGGGCTCAGTGCAGCCCAGGCTGAAAGGCCACCCAGACGCAGCCCAGCCACCTGTAGCCACTCAGGGATTGTGCTCTGGTTTCCAGCACGGTCCTGCCCTGGGACAGCTGATAATTTCCTGGGAATGTCCACAAGCTTGAGGAACCCGAGGGAAAGCCCAGGAAGGGTCTCCCATGGGGTCCTGGCGGCCAAATCACCCCCTGGGGGCGGGGCGTAAGAGTTTGCCTTTCCTGTGCTTGGTACTCTGTATACATCGTGTCGTTTAGCCCCCAGCATGTCCTTAGAACACAACTCAAGTTTCTCACCGTCGCTGACCAGGTCTATATACTCCGACCCTGACCTTGACCCTGACCTTGTCCTGTGCCCACGCCGTTTTCTCACCCCAGTTCAACCAAACTGGCCTTTCTCTTCCTCAAACACATGGAGCTTTTGCCACTTCAGGGCCTTTGTCCTTGCTGGTCCCTCTGCCTGGGTTGCCCTCTACCCAGATTCCCACATGGACACTCCCTCCCACAGGTCCCTCCTGCTGACGCTGGCCCCCAACCAACCACTCTCTGTCGCACTGTCCTGTCTTATTTCCCTCATGACCCCTCTCAGTGGGGCAGTGATCTTCTTTATTCACCTGTTTATCATCTGTTTCTCTCACCAGCTGTAAGCTCCAAGGGAAAAGGCGCCTTGTCTGCTGGCCCACTCAGCGTCTCCAGCCCCTGGGCAATGTTCAGGAAGATTTGTTGAAGAAATGAGCATTATTGCCACTTACACACGGGGAACTCAGAGAAGTGGGGAGACTTGATAAGGTCAGGCAGTTACAAGTGTCCCTGAAGGTCATGTCTTTGAGAGCTGCTGCACTGCCAGGCCCAGCATGGTTGCCCCTGGGTGGGGCTGGGCTCTCCAGGGAAGCTGTGTCTTAGTTATCTCATGCCCCCGTAACAGAAATACCTCAAGTGGGTGGCTTTAAAGGACAGGAATTTATTGTCTCACGGTCCCGGAGGCTAAAAGTCCAAATCAGGGTCTCCGCTGTGTCGATCCTCCTGCGAGCCTCTCTCCTAGTTTCTGGTGTCTGCGGCGTTCCTTTGCTTGTAGACGATCGTCACATGGCATCTGTCTTCCTCCTGTGCGTGTGTGTGTGTGTGTCTGTGTTTATTCTGTTCTTTCTATAAGATACTGCTCAGAAGGTTTAGGCCCCGCTCTACTGCAGGATGACCTCACTGACATAACAAAACAAAGCCCCTATCTCCAAACAGGGTTGTATTTATAGGTACAGGCCATATATCCTTCTGAGGAACACAGCTCAGTGGTAACAGCTGCCTTTCCCTTACGGGGAGGTCACCCCTCATGCGTCCCTGACTCTGGTGACATCACATGGGGAAGTCTAGTCATCAGTTGCTTCCGTGGGCCAGCTCCTTGGTGAAATCCCTTTGCCCATGACTCATTCCACTGACATTTTCAAACAATGTGTAGACAGGATATCAATGGAACTTCTCACTCACAGTGGACAGTAACAGGTTACTCATTCCTTCAGCCACTGAATTGACAAGTAAACCTTTAGAGCTTCCAAGAGCTGTGGACAAAGTGGGGACCTATTCTAGATATGTCGATTACTGAAAAAAAACCAAACCCGTTGCCGTCAAGTCAATTCCAACTCACAGTGACCCTACAGGACAGAGTAGAACAGCCTCATAGGGTTCCCAAGGAGCAGCTGGTGGATTTGAACTGCCAACCTTTTGGGTAGCAGCTCTTAACCAGTTCGCCACCGACATGTCTATTAAGCTCACTCAAAACTCAGACTCATCACACAGGTTCTTTTCAAATATTCCAAAGCCTGATTCAGACCCTTCAGTAGCTGCCAGGGCAAAATGATCCAGTCATTCATTTGACAAATATTTATTGAGCACATACTGGAGTCCCTGGATGGCACAAATGGTTAAGCAGTCATCTACTGACTGAAAGATTGGCGATTTGAACCCACTCAGAGGTGCCTCGGAAGAAAGACCTGGCGATCAGCTTCCGAAAGGTCACAGCCATGAAAACCCTATGGAATGCAGTTCTACTCTGCACGCATGGGGTCGCCATGAGTCAGAATCAACTCGACGGCAATTGTCTGGTTGGTTAGTGAGTTCTAGGCACTAGGGATACAGCAGGGACCAAAACAGAGGAAGTCCCAGTCCACAGAGAGCTGACGTTCTCTTGGAGGAGACAGTAAATAAATAAACAAGGAAAACACGTGGAAAACCACGGAGAGAGCAGAGCGAGGAGGCAGGAGCAGAGGGGGAGTTTTAAGTTAGATGATTAGTGAAGGCCTCCCTCAGAAGGTATTATTTGGGTGAAGCAGAAGGAGTAGCAGGTGCAAAGGCCCTGAGGAGCACATCTGGTGTGTTGAAACACAGCAATGAGGCAGGTGGCTGGAGCAGAGTCAGCAGGGGAATGCACGCGAGATGAGGCCAGAGAGGGAGAAGAAGGGCAGATCATAGTCCTCGTTGACGATTTACTCTGAGTGAGATGGGAGCCTGGGGAGAGTCTGAGCACAAGGGTGACAGTACCCCACCTGGGTGTTAAGGGAAAGAGGAAGCGGTGGTTCAGTGGTGGAATTCTCCCCTTCCATGTTCCATTCCTAGCCAGCGCACCTCATGTGCAACCACCACGCATCAGTCAGTGGAGGCTTGCCTGTTGCTATGATGCTGAACAAGGAGCCCTGGTTAAGCACTGAGCTGCTAACCGAAAGGTTGGCAATTCAAACCCACTCAGCGGCTCCACAGGAGAAACACCTGGTGATTTGCTTCCATAAAGATTACAGCCTAGAAAACCCTATGGGGCAGTTCTACTCTGTCACATGGGGATGCTATGAGTCGAAAACCAACTTGATGGCACACAACAACAATGATGCTGAACAGGTTTCAGCAGAGCTTCCAGACTAAAACAGACTGGGAAGAAAGGCCTGGAGATCTACTTCTGAAAATCAGCCAGTGAAAACCTTATGGATCACAATGGTCTGATCCCCAACTGATCATGGGGATGACATGGGCCTAGGCAGCATTTGGTTCCGATGTGCATGGGGTCACCATGAGTTGGAGGCCAACTCGACAGTAGCTAACAACAATTGGCTGCTTTGGGAGAACAGAGTGTGGAGGTGAGGTCAGAGCAGGAAGACCAGTGAGAAGGTGTCTCAGTTATCTAGTGCTGCTGTAACAGAAATACCACAAGTGAATGGCTTTAACAAAGAGAAATTCTCTCAGTCCAGGAGGCTAGAAGTCCGAATTCAGAGTGCCGGCTACAAGGGAAGGCTTTCTCTCTCTGTCAGCTCTGGGGGAAGGTCCTTGTCATCAATCTTCCCTAGTTGAGGACCTTCTCAGCACAGGGACCCTGGGTCCAAAGGATGTGCTGTTCTCCTGGCTCTTGTTTCTTGGTGGTATGAGGTGCCCCTGTCTCTTTGCTCACTTCTCTCTTTTATATCTCAAAAGAGATTGACTTAAAACAAAACTTAATCTTATAGATTGAGTCCTGCCTCATTAACATAACTGCCTCTAAACCTGCCTCATTAACATTATAGAGGTAGTATTTATAACACATAGGAAAATCACATCAGATGACAAAATGGTGGACAATCACACAATACTGGGAATCATGGCCTAGCCAAGTTGACACATAATTTGGGGGGACACAATTCAGTCCATGACACGAGGTAACTGTACTAGTTCAGGCTGTGGTGCTGGTGGCCAGGGCCAGTGGAGGTGGAGAGAAGTGAGCAGATTCTGGATGCGTTTTGAAGGCAGAACCAACAGGGTTAGATGACAGATAGGATGTAGGACTAAGAGAAAGAGAGGTGTCAAGAATGATTCCAAGGTCTGTCTTGAGCATTTTGCTCATTTAAGAACTATCTATAGGGATCAAAGTGACAACAGCAACTCAAAAGATTAGATAGGAACCTTAGGGGGCGGTGAGTTTATGTTACTGGGGGAGGAACATCTCAGAAAAGGAGGGTGAGAATGGATGCACAATTTGAAGAATGTGCAATGTCACTGAATTGTACACGTAGAAATGGTTGAATTGGTGTATGCTTTGCTGTGTAATATTCTCAGCGATAATATCAAAACAAAATTTAAAAAAAAAAAAACCTCCCAAGGTTTGGGCCTCAGCACCTGGAAGGACGGAGGTGCCATTTTCAGAGGAGGAGACAGCTATAGAAAGAGTAGGTTTGAGAAGGAGGACTCGGAAAGATTGGCGTATCAAACCAAACTTGTCTGGATCCATAAAGATCAAGATGCTCCTAATGCGATCACTCTCAAATACTCAAACATAATTTTGGTGCTGAGGAAACAGCTCAGTTCAAGCAATTTGCAGGCAGCAGAGAAAACCTTTCAATGCGTACGCAGAAACTCCCGTTGCAATGAAATGAGCTGCTGGTGAAGAGAGAAGGCTGAGTCCCGAGGAACAAAGCATCCTGGTTGAGGAAGACGGCACATGGAGCCCCCCTCCCTGCACAGAACTGGGGGCCCAGGCCGCCTTGACTCTTCACCTCCCACCTCTCACACGCTGAAACCTCACAACCACAAAGGAGGTGCCTTTGAATCCGCAGCTTCTAATTAATGCGCCAGCTCTCTTGGGAGGGTTCGCAGTCAAGAAGGAGGTGGGGGGAAAGAGCAAACCCTTTAACAGCCCAAAGTGACTCAAAATCTGACAGTCTCCTCTCGGCTGAAACTGTCCAAGTGGCAGCTGCCCTGAATGGGCGTCTCTCACCTCGCCCGACGCTCGCGACTCTGAGGTGACTAACCGTCCTGTTTACGCCTAGAGACAAACGTTTTGAATGGCTTAGATCGCCCCCTGCTCCTGGCGACAGCAGGCACGGCTTCTGGACAATTTCAAATCACGCAGGAGGGCCTGGTGCCAGGGGAAGTGAGGGCGGCAGCCACCGTCAACTGTCAGTTTTCCCTGACTGTGATGCGGAATGAGTGACGTGGCAGATGTGGCCTCTCGGACCCTGTGACCTGGGACAGAGAAGCCTGGAGAAGACCTGGACGTTTTGTCAGGGGTCCCAGCATGAGACGAGCCAGGAGGCCTGTGGGTGCAGTAAATCCCAGTGACAAAGAAAGATGGTCCTTCTGGAGTGTGAGGATGAAAACTGGCCAAGTGAGCAGAGTCCTAGTTTGGGATCAGAAGCTGCTGGAATTGTATTTCTGTTGTGGACAGCTTTTGTTTCTGCCTGTCCAGTATCCATCTCCTGTTCTTCTGATCACAGAACTTGAATTTTTATTTGGAGAACCACCTCTCCCCAACATGCAGTTCATGGGGGCAGATGGGGATTACATCACCCCCAGCCCAGTTCCAGGGGTGGGCATGTGACCCAGGCCTGGCCAATCGGAGCATCCCATCCTTGCTTGTCTGAATGAACTGTCCAATGAGAATCAGCCCAGAGACTTTAGTGAGAACTATTGGGAAAGAATGGTTGATCTGGATGATCTCTCATTCCTGCTTTCCTCTCACTGCTTAATTCTCAAGCAGGCTGTCCCCAGTGTGCAGCGCCAAGGACCCTCTTGAATGAACACTAAAACCAGTCAGCATGGTGGTATTTTCTGCCTGGATTCAAATCCTATCTCCACTACTCTCTAGCTGTGTAGGCTTTGACAGTTGTTTCATTTCTCTGTACCTCTGCTTCGTTATCTGTAAAATGGGAATAATAATAGAATCTGGGTTCTTAGGAAGATTCAATAAGTGAGTAAGTATAAAGCACCTAAGACAGTGCTGATACATAGTGAACTGAACTGTATTACTGTTTGCTGTAGTTATTGTTCTGGATAGGAAGGAAAGGACCTCAGATAAGACCCTCACATTTTTGAACTTTGCAAAAAGAAACATCTCAACCACTACTCTCTGAGGAAGGAGACATGTGCAAAATGGATTTTTCCTTCAGATATGTCAAATGCCTAGTGCCAAAAGTAAACTTTCAGTGAGAGATTTCTCTCAATTCAGGTCTGCAAATTACAGCCCACCACCTATTTTTGTAAATAAAGTTTTATTGGAACACAGCCACACCCATTTCTCTACACATGGTCTATGACTGCTCTCATGCAACAACAGCAGAGTTGAGTAGTTGCAACAGAGACCGTATGGTTTGCAAAGCCAAAAATATTTACTATCTGGCCCTTTACAGAAAAAAGTTTGCAGACCTCTGTTCCAATTGGTTTATGTTCACTAGTTGTGGACTTCTGGACACCAGACACAGGCTGCCTGGCATCCTGCTGAAGCTGGTACCAGTGTTATTTCCTGCTGTTTTCTTTAGCAATAATAACACAGGCCTGGACTATAGCAGGAAGTGGGTTGTGAAAGCATCATTTTGCTTGGGGAGCTGCTCAGGGCTGGAGTTGGCTTCCTTATAAAATGCCATGGGCACGGGCCTGGTGCTGCTAACCTTTGTTGCACTATCCCTCTTTGAGGCTTTTAAAGAGGGGCTCCCAGGAGACTAACCCCACCTCTAAGATCCTGAAGGAACTACACTTGTTCCAGGGGGAACAGCCCGGGATGTAGCTGCTGAAGGACCCCCTACTCTACTTGGCATCCTAAAGAGATGCCACACAGCCAAGACTGGGCAGAAGAAGAAATTAGGGAAGATGAATTAGAACTCTAATTGCTTTGGACTTACAACTCATAAGGGCAAGGGGATTTGAGTTCAGCCTTTAATTCCTTTGGGCTTCAACTTACTTGCACTTTCAGTTACAAGAAATCTTTGGACATTAATCTGTCCCAGGAAATATAATAAAGAGAGACTTTATATTCAAATGTGGGGAAATGTACTGTTGGCTTTTGTTATTGGAGTATATTTAACCTCATTACTGAGGCCCTGGTGAGTCACACTGGACAATGAAACTGGACATAATTTAGGATGGGAAATGAAATAGGGAATTAATTTTCAGTGGGGAGTGCTGAGTAGCCTTTGTATTGATTTAATGAGTATGCTTTTCCCAACCCACTTCTGAGCCAGTCAGATCAGCGGCACTGGTTGATACTGGGGTTCAAGAAGGCAGCCAGGAGTGGGCGGAAAGACCATTATTCCCCCATGGGAGCAGCCCACCCTGGCTCTCCATAGGCTCAATCATTATGCCTAGTTCAAGAGAAGCAAAGGCAGTAGAATGTGGTAGGGGGACACTTATTTTCCACCCTTCAGGATGCCTTGAAGAGGCACTTTCATTAAATCAGTGGTTTTCAACCTTGGCTGCACATTGGAACCACCTGGGGTCATAGAGTGGACAGATTTAGCCAATAAAAATCCAGGATACTCAGTTAAATTTGCATTTCAGATAAGCAACGAATACTTTTTTTAGTATAAGTATGTCCTGTGCAATATTTGGGATATGTTGTGGTTAGTTGCCGAGTTGATTCCGACTCGTGGTGTGCAGAGTAGAACAGTTCTATGGGATTTTCTTTGGAAGCGTATCTCCAGGCCTGTCTTTCAAGGCACCTCTGGGTGAGTTTGAATAGCCAGGCTTTCATTTAGTTGTTCTTATTATTGTTAGTTGCTGTCGATTCCGACTTATGGTGACCCCATGTGTAGAGAGTAGAACTATGCTCAATAGAGCTTTCAAAGCTGTGACCTTCTGGAAGGAGATCACCAGCCCTATTTTCCAAGGCACCTCTGGGTGAGTTTGAACTGCCAACCTTTCAGCTAGTAGTCAAGCACTTAACCTTTTGTGTCATATCTGAAATGCAAATTTAACTGGGCATCCTGAGTTGATTTGGCACCTAGGGGTGGGGGGTAAAGAAAACACTAACCAGAAGCAGAACTAAGGTATGGCAGGTAGGGCACATGCCCTGGGTGCCGCTTGAGGGGCACTAACGAGCAGTTTCTATTGGCCATTGCGGTTTCCACTGTCAGCTGTGAGATCATTCAGCAATTTAAAGCCAATTGCCATAGGCACTGTTTTTCATGGATATCAACCAAACCAAACCCACTGCCACTGAGTTGGTTTGGTTTGCGATCTACAGGACAGAGTAGAACTGCCTCACAGGGTTTGCAAGGAGTGGCTGGTAGATTCGAACTGCCAACCTTTTGGTTAGCAGCCAATCTCTTAACCACTGCTCCACCAGGGCTCCATAGATAGTCCCCTGCTAATGCTGGGTCCCACCCCCAGATATTCTGGCTTAGTTGAGCTGGAGTGCTGCCTGGGTGGTGAGATTTTTCAAAGCTCCCAGGTGATTTTACTCTGCGTAAGTTAACAGCAGGAACCCCTGCTGAGAATTTGCATTTCTAACAAGTTCCTGGGAAGCTATAGGTAAGAATCACCTGTGGACATTGTTAAACTGTAGATTCTGATTCAGTGTATCTGGGGTGGAAATGCAAATTCTCAGCGGGGGTTCGAACCTGAATGAAACGGGTTTGAAGCCCTGGACTTAACAGTCCTAGCTGCTCTCAGCCCTCACTCTCATGCCTATTCACAGGAGGGTGACAGAGTTATCCAACTGGTGAATCTGGGAGAAGGGATAGGGCATGTGTGTTTCTGCCTCTCTTCTCTCCTCTTTTTGAGGTCGGCCTACAGGGTCAGGAGGGTGCATTCTGGTGAGGAGCAAGTGAGCTTTGTTCTTGGGGGTTGGCCTGCAGACCAGGGAGAGAGTTCATTACGGGAGAGGGGAGCAGCATCCTAGCAAAACCAAGGTCACCATGAGTGGGAATCGACTCGATGGCAATGGGTTTAAGCACAATCTCCAAGTAGCTTTGTTAGTTATCACCAGTTGCTGTCAAGTCAACTCTGACTCAAGGTGACCCCATGTGTGTCAGAGCAGAAATTGTGCTCCATAGGATTTTCAATGGCTGATATTTTGGAAGTCAATCACCAGCCCTTTCTTCTGAGGTGCTTCTAGGTGAATTCAAACCTCCAACCTTTCAGTTAGTAGCCGAGTGCACTAATCATTTGCACCACCCAGGGACTTCTTAGCTATAAAGGTGGTACTTTCACCTTCATTTCCCTCAGTAGGGAAGAGAAGCTTGTTCAGTATTGAGCCCCTAAAGCCCCAACATCTGCTATTTCTCTCCTCCTCCCTGGCTTGGCTAATCCATTCACATTTTTCTGTGTCTCAGGTCCAAGATCCTTTCCTCAAAGAAGCCTTCCCCAGACTAAGGCAGGTCCCCTGGCTGTAAGCATTCATAAAACCCTCTGAATTTTTTTCTTTCTGGCTCATATCAAAATTGTCATTAACTAAATCAGGGCTTCTCAACCTCAGCACTATTG
This sequence comes from Trichechus manatus latirostris, assembly GCF_000243295.1. Lineage (NCBI taxonomy): Eukaryota > Metazoa > Chordata > Mammalia > Sirenia > Trichechidae > Trichechus > Trichechus manatus. The sequence continues at coordinate 13,558,584 of NW_004443944.1, forward strand.
ACATTTGGGGCCAGGTCATTCTTTGTCACGAAGGCCCACACTATGCACTGAAGGATGTTTAGCAGCATCCCTGGCCTCTACCCACTAATGCCAGTAGCAACCCGCTCCCCCAGTTGTGACAACCAAAAATTGTCTCCAGATGTTGCCAACTGTCCCCTGGGGAGGCAAAATCACCTCTGGTTGGGAACTACCCAATGAAATAATTGTTTTCAGGCTGGCTTCATGGATATACGACCTAAACAGTCACACAGGGCCCCATGCTTGGTTTAACGATCTGCTGTCACCATCTTGGAAGTCTTAATAGTCTTTGAATGAGGGGCCCACAAATTATGTGGCTGGTCCTGATTGTGTGCCTTGTTTTTCCATGCTTCTCAGCTGTTACCACCTGGGCCGTGGGAGGGCAGAGTGTCCGTCTTATTCACTGCCGTATCCCCAGTGCTGGCACATAGGAGGTGCTCAAAAATACTAGCAGAAGCAGGAAGAGAGCAAGAGAGAGAAGCTGAATGTAGGTCCCGCGGCTCACCCCCAGCTCTGAGGAACAGAGGGAAGAATAACCTCGGTCAATGGAGTAAGCTGTTCCATTCAGTAGCTAAGCCTTCCTTCCCAAGGCTGCAGAAACATTGTCCCAAGCTCCTCATGCGTGTCGAGTATGCCCTGTGTGATCTGTGAGTCTTTCACGTGGCCTTCCATATGCCGTGTCAGCTGGACCGAGCAGTAATCCCCAGATGTAATAAGGCTGGAGGGAGAGTCTTCACAATGAATTTCCGAGCACTACCCATTCAAGAGGAGCCCTGGTGGTGCAGTGGTTAAGTGCTTGGCCGCTAACTGAAAGGTCTGCGGTTCAAGCCCACCAGCCGTTCCGTGGGAGAAAGACGTGGTGGTCTGCTTCCGTAAAGATCACAGTCTTCGAAACCTTATGGGGTAATTCTCCTCTGTCCTATAGGGAGATATGAGTCAGAATCAACTTGATAGCAACGGGTTTTTCTTTTTCTTTTGTTACCCATTCAAGGCAGTCCTTCACTTTGCGTTCATCCTGGGCATTTTGGCTTGTCCTCCAGCTCTGAAGTCTGAACGTCCAGGTTGCAATTCTCATAGTAGGATGAACCAAGGACGGCATGTCCTAGCTAGCCAAGTATAACTGGCACCAGAAAATGGCCATTTATCATAAATCCACTGAAAATGGGAATTGAAATTTCAAAGCAAATAGCTGTTGTTGTTGTTAGCTGCCATCAAGTCAGCCCCTGACGCAGCACAGTGGGATGGGACTGTTGTGATCCATATCTGTTGGCTGATTTTCAGAAGAAGATCGATCACCAGGCCTTTCTTCCTAGTTAGCATCATAGCAGCACACAAGCCTCCACTGACAGAAGGGTGGTGGCTGCACGTGAGGTACATTGGCCAGGAATCGAACCCAGGGCTCCCACCTGGAAAGCAAGAATTCTACCACTGAACCACCAATGCTCCCAAAGTAAATAGCAGAAGGGAAAAAAGTTTGGGACTTTATCCTGAAAAACGAAACAAAAATTTATTTTAAAAATAAGCATATTCATGTTCACAGCAGGCTTATTCATAATAGACAAAAACTGGAAACCACCCAGAGGTCTTTCAATGGGTGAACTGTTACGCTGTGGTACATCTGTACCATGGAATACCCACCCACCCATTGCCAGCAAATCTATTCCAACTCATAGCAACTGGGTAGGACAGAGTAGAACTGCCCCCACAGGGTTTCCAAGGCTGTAATCTCTACAGGGGAGCCATGGTGGTGCAGTGGTTAAGAGTTGTGCCTGCTAACCAAAAGGTCAGCAGTTTGAATCCACCAGCCATTCCTTGGAAACCCTATGGGGCAGTTATATTCTGTCCTATAGGGTCGCTATGAGTCGGAATTGACTCTTTGGCAATGGGTTTGGAATCTTTATGGAAACAGACTGCCACATGTTTCTCCAGCAGAGTGGCTGGTGGGTTACTATTCAGCATTTAAAAGAACAAACTATTGATACACACAACGACTTGGATGTACCTCGAGGGAATTATGCTGTGAAAAAAGCCAGTCTCTAAAGGTTTCATATGGTATGATTCCATTTATGTAACATTCTTGAAATAACAAAATTGTTAGTGGTCACCAGGGTTAGGGATGGGGAAGGGGTGGTGAGGCTATAAAGGGGTAGCATAAGCATTGTGGTGACAGAACAGTTTTGTTTTTTCACTGTGGTAGCAGTTACACAAATCTACACGTGGTAAAACTGCACAGAACTACACACGTGTGAGTGTGGGTGCATGCATGCACACACACACGAGTGCATGTATATCTGGTGAGATCTGAACAAGCTCTATGGACTACAGCAATGTCACAGTCCTGGTTTTGATATTGTAGCATAACTACGCACAATGTTACCATTGGTGGGAACTGGGTCACGAGTACATGCACCTTTCTACACATTTTTTTTTTTACAACTTCCTGTGACTCTATAATTATTTTAAAATAAAGTTTTTTAAAATGAGTTTATTTAGCTCTCTTCCTCCACGCTGCCATCTCCTACCTGGCAATGACCACACCTTCTACCCAAATCTTGGTCTCTAATACCATTCCCCACTGAAAGGGCTCATCAGAGAAATGGCTGGTTCTAGGGCTGAGACACGCAGGTTCCAGATGAACCTGGAACATCCTCTTATGCCAGAGAGTAAGAAAGTTGCGGTGTAATGGATCACTTTTGTGTGGCCTTTCTAACCAAGTGATTGGGTGGGACTGTAGAAATAATTGTGACCTACCAAGGGGATTGGTCAGTTTTGCAATCCCTCTGGGCTTGAAATGAGCCATCCCAGAGGCAGGAAGAAGATACCACCACCACCAAGGAAGAACAAGCAGGAGACAGCACATCCTTTGGACTCGAGATCTCTGTGCTGAGAAGCTCCTGGAACCAGGAGACAGAGAGAGACAGCTGTTAACACTGAAGGCAAGAAGCGGCAGCAAAGACCCAGCAGCAGGAGGCAGCATGATGGGCTTCCCCACCCATGGAGATAGCTGAGTGCCTTTGAGCTAGAGGCCGAGATCCAAGGAGAGGCATGCCTGTGAGCACGGCTGGGAAGAGGCTGTCCTGATGGAAGAACTGTATTCTGAGTGTTCCTGAGCCTGAATTGTAACTGTTACTTACCTAATAAACCCCATAATCGTGAGTATGGTCCGTGAGTTGTGTGTGGCCATTGCAATGAATTATTGAACCCAGCAGAGAAGTAGAGTGCTGTGGGAGGGATGGTTGGTGTCAGAATCGGTAAAGATGGCAGAGAGATGAGGCAGGTCTGATCTCCACCTCATAGTAATCAGCCCTGGCTGTTGATCTTGGTTCTCCTTTCCCCTTGTGAAGTTAAGAGGTCAGACACCGCCCCCATGCCATTTTTACAAACATGTTCCCCCAAAATGACGGTGGCATGTCGCAAGGACATAGAAGTCATCTTGAAGGGCCCTCCACTAGCTAGAACTGGCGCAATTTGAGCACCAGTTAATGACACACAGTAATGAGCTATAAACTATCGCTGAAAGAGAAAAGCATGAATCCACACTGATAATACAGACTTAATTGATTTATTGCTTAACTAATAAGGGAAAGAGAAGTATCTTGCTTATAGTAGAATGCCAAGGGCAGATTGGAAAATGGGGAGAGAGGGCAAATGGTAAACATTAAAGGGGCAAGAATCATCAATGGATGCTAAATCTAGGAAAGGAGTTTGATGAGGAGCAGGACATTTTCAGGGTCTTAAAGGATTTCCCCATCTGCTGCTTGCACCCTTAGATGTGACACAGTGAGAAGAACACCTCACCTCTGCAGGGCTCTGGCCTGGATGCTTCACTTCACTCTAATAACTATCACAAAATAAACACAAAATGAGGGACGTTCATCTTCAAAGGGGTAGAGTAGAACTGCCCCGTGAGGGTTCCAAGGAGCAGCTAGTGGATTCGAACTGCTGACCTTTTCGTTAGCGGCCGAGTTCTTAACCACTATGCCACCACGGCTCCACGAGCTAAGAATAAACAGTATTTTTTTAAAAACTGAAAAAGTTTTTAAGCATATAAACACTGCTCAAACTTACTCAAAAAATTCAGATTAACAATGAGTTGGTTTTTTGTTTTGTTTTTTTTTAAATTGTCAGATTAGCAAAGATCAAAATGTTAGAAGAATATGCTGGCAAAGGTGTTTGGAAATGGCCATTCGTAAGCATGTCGATAAACATTAATACATTCGCTCTGAAAGGGAATTTGTCACTGCCTATTCAAAATGAAAACAAGAGGGTTCTCAGAAACAGTATAACTCATCAGTAATAAAAGTCATCCAATACATTCCCATCAAAAAGCTCCTCTTAAAAAAGGATCTCATGTATTTACAGATATTGTAGAATCCCAGCCTCTTCCTCACATCATTCAAAAATGTAAATAATTATATCTTTTAGGTAATCTACATCTTTCAGAAGTCAGCCTACACCTGCCATCTCAGTACAGCGGAAATGTCTCATCAATTTTGGCAGCCCACGCCATTAGGCCCCCCATAACGTCCTGAACTGTTACAGAGTCTAACTCTTGGGCTGCTGTTAAGGACTGCAGGATCTTCACAGCCTTCTGGGAGTCATTTCCCAGTTTGCAAATCACATAAACAGGGAGAGCTGCCCCTTCCTGTGTGCCCTGCTTCCGCTCCCGGACTGCTTCTCCTAAGAGCTTCAGGCTCTCCGCATCCCTCTGTTCCAAATGTTTCAAGGGGATGTGTAAGGCATGAGGCAAACGACAGATGTCCACCTCCACTTGAGGCCTGACATCCAGCAACAGATGAGATGCCCCAGAATCCAGAAGTCGTTTATAGTCGGTGACAGAAACTCGCTCTTTTGGGCTCAGCAAATGCAAGGAGCGACACTTATCAGTGGCTGAGGAGCCACAGAAGGCTTCGTAGTCCTGCAGGTCAGTTACTGTGGGCCGCTCCCCGCAAACTGCACAGTCGGGTCTCCGCTTCCGCAGCTGAATGCAGCGGAAATGCCCTCTGAGGGCATCAAAGAGCAACAGGCTGCCACTGTAAGAGGGGCCCAGACCTGCAGCGATCTTCAGCACTTCCAGCGCCTGCAGGCAGCCCAACACCCCGGTTACGACACCGAGCACCCCGCCATCCGCGCAGTTGGTCACTGTCTCCGCTGGGGGTGGCTGGGGAAAGACACAGCGATAGCAAGGCCCGCCATCATAGTGGTAGACTGTAATTTGGCCCTCGAAGCGCAGGGCGCTGGCCGACACGAGAGGCCGGCCCGCCAACACACATGCGTCGTTAACCAGGTAGCGAGTAGGCACGTTGTCCGAGCAGTCGGCCACCACGTCATAGCGGCGGACCAGGTCTAACGCGGTGGCTGGTGTAAGTGCCTGAGCGTAGGGGACGCACTCCACGGCCGAGTTGAGGCGGCGCAGCGAGGCGGCCGCCGACAAGGCCTTGGCCCGCCCAGCCAGTGCCTCATCATGCAGCACTTGGCGGGCCAAGTTGCTCATCTCTATCACGTCGTAGTCCACCAGGCCAATGCGGCCCACGCCAGCCGCTGCTAGATACTGCGCCAGTGGGCAGCCGAGCCCACCACAGCCTACGACCAGCACTGACGCGGTCGCCAGGCGCAGCTGTCCGTGCACGCCCAATTCAGGCAGCACGAGCTGCCGGCTGTAACGCAGAATCTCGTCTCGGGACAGTGCGGCCTTCGGCGGAAGCGGTGACACCGGAACCAGCCGTTCTGGCTCAGATTCCTCCTCCGCCAAAAGAGCCGCCGCCAACCTCTGCTTCAGGGAACTCAGCTCCTCCTCACGCTGGGTAACTTCAGCCCTCAAAGCGAGTACCTCCTCGTTAGCAGCCATGGCTGTCTCTTCCGGAAGTTGTCGTGAAAGTCATTTCCGTTTCCGGCTTGCCGTCTCCTAGCGACTGGAATAAACTAAAATACTTTATGGAGCTTGCAAAATGACGATGAATATACATTTTTTGAAATAACCTAATATTTTACTTTAAATATTAATGATCCTTACCGCTTCCACTGGTATTATACAGAGAGCCTTAGAAGAGCGAGACCATTCCCCTCTTCTAGTATTTGGTACAGCCCGACGCGTCCTCTTCCCGCACCGCGTTTACGTCATTCCGCTTCCGACATTTCGCGCAGTTCCGTCATGGCCTCTACCGAAGCGAGCCGTAGCCTTCCCAAGTCTCGCCGGGATCCCGAGGGGCGAGCCTTGCGGCAGGACAAGTTTTCAGTGCTTTTACCCACCTACAACGAGCGCGAAAACCTGCCGCTCATCGTGTGGCTGCTGGTGAAAAGCTTCACTGAGAGGTAGCGCTCCCGGCCGCCCGCCCCGAGATGAGCTGAGCTGTGTGTCAGCTGTTGGCTGCGCGAGGCGGTCCTGCTCGGCCTCTCCTCGGTTCGTGCAGGAAGCCTCGGGGAGGAAAATAGGCGGATACATTTCTTGTTCTCTCCGTGCCCCCTGTCTCATATTTGCCCTGGGGTTTTGTGAGATACTCCTTTATTATAAACGGTCTCTCCTTATCCCCCGCCGTCGTTTTTTTTTTTTTTTTCTTTCTTCCCCTTAAATAAGCCGCCCATTCTTTAACTTGGGAGCAAAGCTGAAAGCCGGACCTCACTCCTCCCTCTAGGCCGTCAAATCTGCGGCCGGAATCTATACGAGGGCGCTCACTCCCCGCCTGGTGCTGAGCGCTTATGTAAGAATGAGGTTTGGTCTGTGTGGGTTGGGGAGGTGCTGCTGGGCAGGATAACCTTTCTGGAAAGGAGAGAACAGAATGGCTTTTGCGCACATCATATTACCTACATTGTGGGTGTTTGGTGTGGTTGATAGAAACTGGAGGGGCGTGGGGAGGTGTTGGAATTTGGGTTTGTAAGGTTATACAATTTTTAGAAAACTTTGGAAAATCCTTTATCAATACGAAGTAACTTGTTTTAAGGTTACACAAGTACGATCATGCAGTCTTTCCATATCAGCACATACAAACAGCAAATTAATTTGAAGGTTGGGTGATATTCCATATGGCTGTGTTATTAACTGGGTCATGTCAGTGAACACATTATTTCTGGAGTTTTTTGTTTATTTTGGGGGGAGGGGGTTTGCATTTCAAATAAGAACAGGGACTTTTTTCATACCTTATTTCCAGCATATAGAAAAGTGCTTGATACATAGTACTCCTTTACTAAAATGAATCTTGCAACAAACACACTCATGGTTTTGCTAGTATACCAAAAAGAAACAAACCCAACTCATAGTGACCCCGTAGGATTTCCAAGACTAAATCTTTACGGAAGCCAACTGCCACAGTTCATCTTTCTCCCTCGGAGTGGCTTGTGGTTTTGAACCACCGACCTTTCGGTTAGCAGTCAAGTGCTTTAACCACTGCGCCAGCAGGGCTCTTTTTTGCTCATATACCAAGGATAAAGTCCTTGCGGTGGATTTGCAGGGTCAACAGAGATGTGCTTAAAAGTGATAGTTACTGCCAAATTGCTGTCAAAAAAGCTCGTCCCGCTTTCCGACTCTCCAGCTGTCTTTTTAAGACAGTGTGTGTTTCCCCACCAAGCAGCCAATCTGAGCATTACTAAACTTACATTTTTGGAAATAACTAATTGGCGAGAAATATTGCTATTTTAATTTGCATTTCTTTGAGATAACTGTCTTCACATACATGACCCCTCAAAGTTTTCTTTTTAGTCATATAATTTCCATCTTTTTCTGTTTAGTTGTTTACCTTTTTCTTTTGTTTTCTACAAGCTCTTTCCAAATTGGGGAAAACAACTCATAGTTTGGAAAGATTTGGATTTCTTTCCAAAGCAGTGGGTGCTTTGAAATGGGGGGGAGGGTAGTTGTGCTTATAAATAACTTCATTTTGTTTATGAGTTCTATTTTCTGTAAAAGATACATCAGTTAGAATCATCATCTTACATATTTTGGCATGTAAAGTACTGTATCGAATTTTAAGGTTATAGTGGGAAGCTGAAGTCATTGTAGCTGTTGTCTTCCAGGTTTGCTGGGGCTGACTTTTTTAAGCCTGTAACAGTGGAATATGTTTTCTGGTTGAGTTTCTTGCATGTGTTTCTTAAAGCAGGACCAAGAGGAAACAGAATGTGAATTGTGGGGTTTAGCCGTGCCTCCTTTCTCTTTCCCCTCAAGTTCCCTGATAAAGTTAACTAAAAGAATGTCCCTTTTTTTTTAAAAAAAAAGGAAGATATGTTGTTGATCACTTGTACATCTGTGTAATATTAACGCTACCACCGGGTAGCATTTGCTTGGAGCTTTTAGAATAGAAACTGTCACATTAAGTTATTGGAAAGTAACATAAACCAAACCACAGTTGCCATCATGTCGATTCCTACTCATGGTGACCACGTATGTGCAGAGTAGAACTGTGCTCTGTAGGGTTTTCAGGATTGTGACCTTTCAGAAGCTTTTATTCCAAGGTGCCTCTAGGTGGCTTTGAACTGCCAGCCTTTCAGTAAATAGTGCGTAACAATTTGCACCATCTCCAGAAAGAGGCGTTAATTTTGTAGCTCTATGAAATCTTTTGTAATTCTGTGCTGACTTTTTCATCTGCTACTGTGGGATGATAGGTACAACTATGGAAATAGTGTCTTCGAAGATTGTTTTCAGAAACCATCCTAAACTGGGGTTTATTTAAGGGTGAAATTAAATCGGATTTTATTCCTGATAACTGAAATCTGTTTGGGATTAAACTTAAAAGAATAATCACTTAGAGCAACTCAGTCCATTTTGAGGTGCTTTTTATAGGTACTTTTGAAATATCTTAAATAACTAAGATTTGATATTAAAGTTTCACAATTCAACTCCATTTCCAGAGTTGGTAAATAAAATTTCATATGATATCATGTATTGGTATATGAAATATACATATATTTTAATTAAAGAACATGTTTTCTGCATGAGAATATTTTAATATCACAGCTCTTTAGTAAGTGCATTTTCTAGCAACAGGCTGAGTTTAGAGGTGAAGTACTAAATATTTGGCATTTCTTATTTAATAATCCAAGTTTTCTTTAGCAACTAATACAGCAATAAATTCCACTTATACTGGTGAAGAATGAGTAATTAAAATTTTTTTTAATTTTATTTATTTTGTTGTGAATATACACAGCAAAACATACACCAATTCAACAGTTTCTGTGTTTACTATTTAGTTACATTGATTACATTCTTCGAGTTGTGCAGCCATTCTCACCCTCCTTTTCTGAGTTGTTCCTCCCCCATTAGCATAAATTCACTGCCCCGTGAGGTTCCTATCTAATCTTTCAAGTTGCTGTTGTCACTTTGATCCCATATAGATGCTTCTTAAAAGAGCATAATGCTCAGGGCAGACATTTTTTACTAGTTAAGCTAAACTATTATTTGGTTTTAAGAAGACTTCAGGGGATATTTTTGGCTTAAGGTTTAAAGATTATCTCAGGGCAGTGGTTTCAGGGGTTCGTCCAACCTCCATGGCTTCAGGAAGTCTAGAGTCCATGAGAATTTGAAATTCTGTTCTGCATAAAATTGTTATTTTTAAAATTGAAAACGCTGTCTCCAAATGCTAATGCAAATTTAATTTTTAATTTTCAATTTTAGTGTAATCAACTATGAAATTATAATCATAGACGATGGAAGCCCAGATGGAACAAGGGAAGTTGCTGAACAGCTAGAGAAGATTTATGGGTCAGACAAAATTGTAAGTTATATCAGCATTTTTGTATCTCATGGATTGTGTTTATTTACAGGAAATACAAGAAATGAATAATGCTTAAACTTAATTTTTTTGTCTAGGAACTGAAAAGATAAAGAGCAGCTTATAAATTTAGTTTAGATGCATTTTCATTGTGCTTGAGGTTTTACATATTTTTGGTATATTGGGTCAGTGGTAATTTATGGCAAAATAGTGAACCTTTGTATAAAGTCTGTTTTTATAATTGATTCTGCAGATAAATTTTCTGAAAGGGCACAATTAAAGCATGTTACTGAATTGACTAGGAATACTATGGAACCAGATTGCAATTAGTAGTGTGTGTCTTTGTTAATTTTCCTTGGTCCCTTTCTCCAAGCAACTAACAGCTTGTAGCTGGATAGGGCTACTATTTGCTTTCACATGATGTTTGAGAGATACCACATCAAAATGTGTTGTAACCCAAAACTCAGATTCAAGTCTGATACCTCTTTTGGGTAAATGTTTTGGAACTTTGTTTGTCCTCCTGTTGTTCATAACTTTTCAGAGCACTTAGTATTTTCCTTTTCATTTTTATCTGTGTAACAGTTTTGTGGGGGTAGATTGACTTTCTGACTGTTCTGACTCCTGAACGTTAGATTTTCCCGCTGTACCTTCAAGCCTGTTGTTCTCATACAGAAGTAATGTAGGCAAATGTAGAGTTAATTTTATAATGGCTTTGTAAATTTTATTTTTGATCACTGGTTTGGATTTATCAAAAACATAGAGGCTTACCCCAGTTTAATTCATAAATGTTTGAATATACTTGTGAGTTCTACTTTGGATAATTCTTGGGCCAAAAACTTACAATTAAGTACAGATTTGATTAGAAAACATTCTAGGCATTGAGTATTTATTCGTAGTATGTATAGACCAGGGTTTCTCAACGTCAGAACTACTGACATTTTAGGCCATAGAATTCTATGTTGTGGGAGAGGTCCTGTGCATTGTAGGATGTTTAGTAGCATCCCTGGTTCCTACCTGGTAGCAACCCCTGTCCCTAGTGTGGCAGCCAAAAATGTCTCCAGATGTTGCCAGGTGTTCTCTGGGAGGCAAGATACCCCCCACCCCAATAGAGAACACTGGTATAGAGAAATCAAGAAAAAAGTCTCTTAAAAAAAAAAAAACAAAAAACCATTGCCATTGAGTCGATTCTGACTCATAGCAACCTGATAGGACAGAGTAGAACTGCCCCATTGAGTTTCCAAGGAGCGCCTGGTGGATTCGAACTACCAACCTTTTGGTTAGCAGCCGTAGCATTTAACCACTATGCCACCAGGGTTTCCAAAAGTCTCTTGGAGAACTTTTTTGATATTTGTGTTTCAAGAGATGTTAATTAAGCATCATAAAAAATAGTCACCGGGTCCAAATATTCTTGACTAATCCCAGTAATAGAAATAACTTCTGTTATTAATATTCTTAGAGGTAAATGTTGGTTGGAGGAAATCTTGGTTAGTGGGAGGAACTTAAGAGAAATGTGTTACTTGTATATTTAGTAAGTCTATCCTGTACTATAGATTATTTCAGTCTGTCTCACTGATAAGCAACTCACAGATACATCACACCTCACATCCTCTCGGAAAATCTTCTGACATATAGGAGTACCCACCTACTTGCCATCAAGTTGATTCTGACTCATGGCTGATTTTTCAGTAGATCACCAGGCCTTTCTTCTTAGGATCTCTGGGTGGACTCAAACCTCCAACCTTTTGGTTAGGAACTGCACATGTTAACCGTTTGCACCACCCAGGGACTCTTACAGGAATACAGAAGCAGACAAAAAGCTGACAAATTTTCAGCATTCTAGTGGTGGCTTCCAGTAATACAAGGTTCATGTTTTTGGCCATTTCCTGAGTTTTTCTTATAAAAGCCCCAGGCCGAGACCACTGATTTACATTGGTTAAATATAGGATACTCTTGAGTTATGGGCTACTGTTTAATCTGGGAACATCAAACTGACAATATTTTGAATAATTTTGTCATGGAACCTAAGTCTTGAGGTATGATTGATTGATTCATTGATTTTAGGGAATGCCTTCTTCTAGATTGACTTTCCCAAATTCTAAAACAACACTGTCCTTGGGTTCCATTTTTCCCATCAACCTGATGAAGTTCAAAATTATAATAAAAGATTAACATTCACCATCATGATTTCCCTTTAGTAGCAAACAAAAATTCCTTATTTATTCATCATTTTACATAAGTCTTCAGCTAAGAAAGGCTAATTGTACTCCTATTTTGCAGCTGTTCACTCATCAGTGAGGCTCAATTTTTTTAATGTTTACCTTTTAATCATTGAAACTAGAAAATGCCTTTTTTTTTTTTTTTTAAAGCAGTGCCAGGAATGCAACTTATGTGCTTGTAAGTGACATGTGTGTTTAGTTGAGGGGAAGGATAGAGAAAAATGACTGTGAAAACCATCTTAGAATAACTTAAAGTATTAAGTGCAGATGCTTTGTCAGCTGGCCTTTAATCTGGCCAAAATGAATGTTTCAGGAAAAAGCCATAGTAAAAGATACACACATAACTTTTTTTAAATCTTTGTAGAGGAGGAAACTGAGGCAATAAGTTAAATCACTTTTGAAGGTTGTAACTGTTGTTATTAAGTACTGTTGAGTTGGTTTCGACTCATTGGGACCCCATGTCCAACAGAAAGAAACACTGCCTGTTCTTCTGCCATCCTCACAATCTTTGCTATGTTTGAGCCCATTGTTGCAGCCACTGTGTCAGTCCATCTTGTTAAGGGTCTTCCTCTCTTTCACTGACCCTCTGCTTTACCAAGCATGATGTCCTTCTCCAGGGACTGCTCCCTCCTGATAACATGTCCGAAGTTTGTGAGATGAAGTTTTGCCATCCTAGCTTCTAAGGAGCATTCTGGCTGTACTTCTTCCAAGACAGATTGGTTCGTTCTTCTGGCAGTGCATGGTATATTCAATATTCTTCGCCAGCACCATAGTTCAAAGGTGTCAGTTCTTTTTCGGTCTTCCTTATTGATTGTCCAGCTTTTGCATGCATATGAGGCAATAGAAAATACCATGGCTTGGGTCAGGCACATCTTAGTCCTCAAGGTGACGTCTTTACTTCTTAACACTTTAAAGAGGTCTTCTGCAATAGATTTGCCTAGTGTAGTATCACGTTTGATTTCTGGACTGCTGTTTCCATGGGCATTGTTTCCAAGTAAAATTAAATCCTTGACAACTTCAGTATTTTCTTCGTTTATCATGATGTTGCTCACTGGTCCAGTTGTGAAGATTTTTGTTTTCTTTATGTTGAGGTGTAATCCATACTGAAGGCTGTAGTCTTTGATCTTCATCAGTAAATGCTTCAAGTTCTCTTCATTTTCAGCAAGCAAGATTGTATCATCTGCATATCACAGGTGACAGAGCTAATAAATAAGTGGTAGAAGTGGGACCAAAATAAAACTGGAGGCACATATTCTGAGCTGTTAATAGTGGTTATAGTGCGGGAGGATCCGAGATTGTGGAAGACTTCAACTTTTGCGTGTTGAATGCTTCTGTTGTGTTTGATTTAGTGGTTTGTGTCATCTCCCAAACTAAGATCAGATTAAATCACCTACATTTTGTCATAATTTTATAGTTGAGTATTTTAAAAAATTGTTCTGATGATAAAAAGTAATACATGTTCATTATTTTTAAAACATAACAACTCTAAGGTAGATTTGACTACATAAAAGCATTAAACTTCTGTCCATCCTAAAAAATAAAAGTAGTGTCTGTAACAAAAAATGTGTACCCCCAAGGAAATAAACAGATAATTCATAAAAGAACTAAAAACGGCCAAAAACCATTGCTGACTCATAGCGACCCTATAGGACAGAGTAGAGCTGCCCTATAGGGTTTCCAAGGAGTGGCTTGGTGAATTCAAACTGCCAACCTTTTGATTAGCAGGCGAGCTCTTAACCACTGTGCCACCAAGGCTGGGGGCGGGGGGGGGGATGAACCTCACTGATAAGTGAACAGTTGCAAAATAGAGGAGTATGATTAGTCTTTCTTAGCTGAAGGTTTATTTTTACTATCTTCTCTTCTTTTTTCTTTTCAAGCAAAAATACCCAGTGGTTTTGAAGAGTATAGTAAAATGGGTCCATTCGAATACTATTGTTGATCATAGCATAAATTGTACCAGTTTTCTGAGATGTCATCTACCAGTATTCTCATGACCTTCAAAAATGTTCATACCTTTGATGTAATAAGTGTAAAAAGCAGGCTATAAAACTCTATATGTAGTACAGTCTCCATTCTGTTAAGTACATTCAGGAATATTTTTTGTTAGTTATGTCTTTTTTCAAGATTTTCTATGATAAAATTTTTTTACAAAATAAATTTCTTGTCAAACATTATCGTATAATCACATGAAGTACTTTATATGCAGTTGTGGTAAGCATGCTGGAAGAGTATGTGCCAGGCACTCTTCCAAGCACTTTACTGCTTATTCTTCATGACAGCGCTATGAGGTCAACTTTGTTGTACCTTTGACATGATCAGGATCCCACAGCACAAAGCAGTGTGGCTCCCAAGCCCGTGCTCCTACCTACTGTGCTGTCCTGCTTCACATAGAAAAGGGCAATCAGATTGATATGAGGAGGGAAAAGAGGGGAGGGGAGGGATGAGACTAAGGATCTAAAAGTAAAGGATGTTAGAAATTTGAACTTTTTTGTACCTAAGAAGTAAACAGGTATGGCGCAGTGGTTAAAAGCTATGGCTGCTAACCAAAAGGTCAGCAGTTCGAATCCACCAGCTGCTCCTTGGAAACCCTCTGGGGCAGTTCTGCTCTGTCCTGTAGAGTCTCTATGAATCAGAATCGACTCAATGGCAACGGTTTTTTTAATTCTTGTTATAAAATGTATATATTACCAGTATAGCTGAAGTTGCCTTTGATGAGCATTTCCTGATCCTCATCCTAGTCCCTTCCCTGGTGGAGACCCTGGTCAACAGTGTGGTGTGTTCCCTCAGACCTTCTCTGTGCATATGTATGTGTCTACATCTGTAGAACTCTAGGTAGTGTGGTGGTGGTTTTTGTTTTTAAACATAAATGCAGTCTTACTGTGTCATTCTCTTTTTAACCATATCTTGGAGAGCTTGTTTATCACCAAATTACCTCATTTTTTTCACTGTTCTATAGTAGTCTATCATTTGCAATATTGTTTAATACTTTTATGTAAATGAGCATTCTGTAAGTTGCAAATAACAAAGTTATGCTTTATTTTTTAAAAAAGAAAGATTTTCCAGTTTAAACATAGGGTTATAGAAAAGTCTCAGATGAAATTTAAAGGTTTTACTTTTTTAGGTCAGATAGCAGATGTGATATTTTATCAGTAACTATCAGTAACTTGATGATCTTTAGCCATAAAACCTGGCTATCATCTGACATTGTTTGACTTTGTCTAGCCAATGGTAACTATTATAGATAATTGTGTGAATGTCTGTTTCTTCTCTATATAAATCCCTATAGGGCAGGAATGCATTTTATCCATTTTTGTTCCTTCCCAAGATCTACAGCAACTTGCATGTAGTAGAAAATTAATCCATCCTGATAGAATTGAGTGGAGATTTATTATCTGGGGCAACCTGCTTATATGTAGACAAATGCAGAGGGGGACAAGATATGGTCACTAGTGAGTCTGCCTGAGCCCCATATCTAAAAAACTTGAAGAGTCACAGTCTCAGCATTGTATTTTTCTAAAGTATCTGGCCACTCACACCAATGCTACTCAAACTTCCAAACTCATTCTATGAACCCAGCATGACCCTGATACCAAAGCCAGGCAAAGACACCACCAAAAGTAAAATTCCAGATCAATATCCCTCATGAATATAGATGCAAAAATTCTTAACAAAATTCTAGCCAATAGAATTCAACAACATATCAAAAAAAAAATACATCGTAACCGAATGGGATTCATACACCACATATGCAAGGATGATTCAGCATTAGAAAATCAATAAATGTAATCTACTACCTAACTAAAACAAAAGAACAACATGATCAGCTCAGTCAATGCAGAAAAGGCATTTTATGATGAAGTCCAACACTCATTCCTGATAAAAACTCAGCAAAATAGGAGTAGAAGGGAAATGCCTCGGTATAATAAACAGCATTTACGTAAAAGCAGCAGCCAACATTCTTCTCAACAGAGAGACTGAAAAAATTCCCTTTGAAAATGGGAACTAGACAAGAATACCCTTTTATCTTCACTCCTATTCAACATTGTACTGAAAGGCCTAACTAGAGCAATTAGGAAAGAAAAGGAAATAAACAACCTTCAAACTGGCAAGGAAGAAGTAAAACTATCTCTATTTGCAGATGATATGATCTATACATAGAAAATCCCAAAGACTTCACAAGAAAGCTACTGGAACTAATAGAAGGATTCATCAAAGTAGCAGGATATAAGATCAGCATACAAAAATCGGTCAGATTCCTCTACACCAACAAAGAGAACTTCGGAAGGGAAATCAGCAAAACAATACCATTTACAATAGTCCCCCGAAAGATAAAATACTTAGTAATAAATCAAACCATGGACATAAAAGACTTATATAAAGAAAGCTATAAAATGCTACTGCAAGAAACCAAAAAAGACCTATATAAATGGAAAAACATACCAAGCTCATGGATAGGAAGACTTAATATTGTAAAAATGTCAGTACTACCCAAAGCTATCTGTAGATACAATGCAGTCCCAATCCAAATTCAAACAACATTTTTTAACGAGATGGAAAAACTAATCCCAAACTTTATACAGAAAGGAAAGAGGCAACAGATAAGTAAACCATTACTGAAGAACAAGAACAGAGTAGAAGGCCTCACAGTTCCTGATCTCACAATCTGCTACACAGCCACAGTAGTAAAAACAGCCTGGTACTAGAACAATGACAGACACATAGACCAATAGAACACAGTTGAGAACCCAAAAGTAAATCCATCCACCTGTGGACATCTGGTCTTCAGCAAAGGGCCAAAGTGCATTAAATGGGGAAGAGAGAGTCTCTTTAACAGATGGTGCTGGCAGAACTGGATATCTGTCCATAGAAAAATGAAACAGGACCCAGACCTTACAACATACATGAAAACAAACTCAAAATGAATGAAAGAGACTTGGCGGCAGCCACTGCACACACAGACTCCACTCGTTCACTTCCTGACAAACCCGATATGGCTGAGATTGAGAAATTCGGTAAGTTGAAATTGAAGAAGACAGAAATGCAGGAGAAAAATCCACTACCTTCAAAAGAAACGATCGAATAGGAGAAGCAAGCAGGCGAATTGTAATGAGGTGGTGCCGCCAATATGCACTGTACATTCCACAAGCATTGCCTTATTTTCCTTCTTTTAGCTGTTTCACTTTGTAAGATGCAAAGAGGTTGGATCAAGTTTAAATGACTATGCTGCCCCTTTTCACATCAAAGAATCAATAACTACTGACAAGAAGGTTGCACCTGCCACACCCATCAGCCTGTCTGGCTGGCAGGGAAGGAAAAGAATTTGCATGTTGGTGAAGGAAGGAACTGGGTGAGACAACAGTGAATAAATATGTTGAGTAAAAGCAAAGCTGTTCCAAGGCGTCCTACAGGTGTAAAATGCAGTTTAATCAGGGTGCCTTTTTTTTGTTTAAACGATTTTAATTATTGGAATGCACGGTTTTTTAAATATGCAAATAAAAAGTTTTAAAACGTGAAAAAAAAAAATGGATCAAAGACCTAAATATACTCAACCTACAGCTATAAAGATCATGGAAGAAAAAATAGGGACAGCCCTAGGGACATTAATACATGGCATAAATGGTATACCAGCCATCACTAAAAATGCCCAAACAGCACAAGATAAGCTAGATGAATGGAACCTCCTAAAAATTAAACAGTTAAGCTTATTGAAAGATTTCTCCAAAAGAGTAAAACAAAAAACCTACAGACAGAAAAAATTTTCAGCTACGACATATCCAGCAAGCGGTTAATCTGTAAAATCTATAGAAAACTTCACTACCTCAATAACAAAAAGACAAACAATCCAATTGAAAAATGGGCAAAGGACACAAACAGACACTTCTCCGAAGAAGACATTCAGGTGGCTACCAAACACATGACAAAGTGCTCGCCATCATTAGCCATTAGAGGGATGCATATTAAAACTACAGTGAGATACCATCTCACCCTGACATAAGTGGCACTGATCAAAAAAATAAAACAACAGATGTTGGAGAGGTTGTGGGGAGACTGCAACTCTTATTCACTGCTGGTGGGAATGTAAAATGGTACAACCACTACGGAAAACAATATCCCATTCCTAGGTATATACCCTAGAGAAATAAGAGCCGTGACGCAAACAGACATATGCACCCGTGTTCATTGCAGCTTTATTCACAATAGCAAAAAGATAGAAACAACCTAAGTACCTATCGCCAGACGAATGGATAAACAAACAGTAGTATATACACACCGTGGAATATTATACAACAATAAAGATTAACAATCAATCTGCAAAACATCTCACAACATGGATGAATTAGGAAGGCATTATGCTGAATGAAATAAGCCAGTCACAAAAGGACATTGTATGAAACCACTATTGTAAAAAAATACAAGAAAAGGTTTACACACAGAAAAAAAAAAATCTTTGATGGTTACCAGGGAAGAGAGGGGGAGGAAGAGTAAATTACTAAATAGGTAAAGACACATGGTAGTATTGGTGAAGGGAAAGGCAATACACTGTATGGGGAGAATCAGCACAACATGGCAAAGGCAAAGGAAGACACTAAAAGGAACACAAGAACAAAGTGCAACTATGGCAGCTACTGCAACAACAGTACTAACAAACAGTAATTTACAAAGGGATACATAGGTATGCTAAATAGGTGTGGGAAGGTGTAAGGGAGTATACCCACCTGTAGATATAAATTAGGTTGTGGCTCTCTCTACATACATATTTGTAGATGTTGCATGTATACCAGTATAGACAATAGAACACACAAGGGACACAGTCATGGAAACTTCTTATGCATAACCAAATACCTCCCAGGATGAGAATACTAGGCTTAAAGGCTGAGGACCATAGACTCAAGGAACATCTACTTCAATTGGCATAACAGTGTATAAAAACAGTGTTCTACATCCTACTTTGGTGAGTAGCATCTGGAGTCTTAAAAGTTTGTGAGCAGCCATCTAAGATCCAACTAGTGGTCTCTTCCTATCTGGAGTAAAGTGAAGAAAACCAAAGACTCCGGGGAGCAATTCGTCCATAGTACTAATGGACCTCATGCACCACAGCCTACCCCACCCTGAGACCAGAAGAACTAGATGGTGCCCAGCTACCACTACCAACCACTCTGACCAAGATCACAGTAGAAGGTCCCAGGCAGAGTGGAAGAAAAATGTAGAACAAAAAATCAAATTCATAAAAAAAAGACTAGACTTAACTGGCCTGGTAGAGACTGGAGAAGCCCATGAGGCTATGGCCCTAAGACACCTCTCTGACTTGGAACTGCAGCCATTCCCAGAAACTACCTTCTAGCCAAACATTAGACAGGTCTATAAAATAAACAGTAACACCCAAAAAGAACATGCTCCATAGAACAAACAATTATACGAGACCAAAAGCGCAACATTTGCCCAAAAGTAAAGATGAGAAGGCAGGAAATGGGTAGGAAAACCAGACAAAAGGAAACAGGGAACCCAGGTCAGAAATGGGGAGAGTGTTGACATAGTGTGGGGATTGCAACCAATGTCATGGAACATTTCGTCTACAGTTTGTTGAATGGTAAACTAATTTGCTCTGTAAACTTTCACCTAAAACACAGGAAAATATTTAAAAAAATAAAAGTTTTCACTTTAAAAGTAAAATGCTAAACGATAAAGTCAGGGTCCAGATATGAATCAGAAAGACTGAGTAATTGACAGACTGTAAGAAAATAGAACAAATTAAACCTTCATACTAGTAATATTCCCCTAAAGTCGTATCATTCGACCAGGAGAAAATGAAATGAGGTCATCTAAGCATAAAATTAAGATACTAAGTGAATGAAAGGAGAGTGGTCTACACATTACAGTCACAAAGGGAGTTGAAGAAAGTATAGGATAAGTGAGTTATTCAGTTTTCATAAGAAGGAATCAGTAGATACTGTTTAAGTTGCTTTTCTCTTTTTAAGGTGTAATAAGTAAATTATATTTCTATTAATATGAATAGGCACTTATGAATGAGATAAAATTAAAACTAGTCATATATTTGTTTACTTGGGTTAAAATGTTTTTTATTCTTACAGCTTCTAAGACCACGGGAGAAAAAGTTGGGACTAGGTAAGTAGAACCTCTACGTCGCTCATACCTGCTACTTGCCTTGGTAAGATTATCCAATGGGTATTTTCCCAGTTTGGAACAAGGCCAAAATATAGTAACCTTCTATGATGTTTTTTAATAACATTTTAGTGGTTTTAATAACATTTAAGTGGTTTGAGTTAGGCTGCCTGTATCAGTCGGGCCCACTCAGGAAAACAGAAACCACTGTAAGTCTTTCAGTATACGGAATTTAATACCAGGAATCTGGTTGCACAGGTGAAGGAATTACTGAGAAGCCAAATTAAACAGTGAGGCTACTCAGATTAGTAACAGCTGGAGGCAGCTACCACCTCTAGGGATGGAGCAACAATGGAAGGAGATGGTGTTTTCAGAGCCCAGAAACCAGGGCTACCCTGTGGGAGTTAGAACCATGGCATGAGGGATACCTGGCAGGAACTGGAGCCATGGAAGATACCCAGCTGCTGCTGGGAGGCAGAGTAAGAGAGGTAGAGCACTTAGATTTTGCCCCTTCTCCCTTCCTGTAGTCTTCCCCCTGAACCCTCCCATTGGCCAAAGCTGTTGGGAAGCAGTTGACAGAGAACCTGGGCAATGTAGTTCCCTGCAATAGGGAAGGGCCAGAGACATTCTGGATCTGAAGGCAGACATTTTGGACCAGCACACCACCTTAGCTAGTAATTCTGAGATGAAAATCTGGATACCTTTTTTTCTGTTGTTGGTCACAGTTGCTTATGTTGAGAATTGGTATAATTTTAATGAAAAATTTTGGAGCTTGGAGGAAGCACTTTTTTTAATTGTAGTTTAAGTGAAAGTTTACAATTCAAGTTAGCCTCTCAAATAAAAATTTATCCATACATTGTTATATGACCCTAATTGCTCTCCCTATACTGTGACAGCACACTCCTTTCCACCCGATTTCCCGTGTCCATTCACCTAGCTCCTGACCCTCGCTGCCTTCTCATCTCACCTCTGGACAGGAGCGGAAGCACAGTTCTTAAGAGTTGAATACCAGCTATCCTGCAGACCACCAACTTATCAAATGGTTAAGAAATCTGAATCTACAAGGCTCTTTAGAATTGAAATAATCTGGGAACTGCCACAAAGGCAGCCAAGAATTATCAGTGATAAACCCAAAAAGTTGTAGATAATCACTACTTCACAAAAGAAGACAAAAGAGTTTAGCTTGCTAGTAAGATCTATGATGGTTTGGGGCTAGGGAATGCAAGTGACCCCAAATGCTGTTACTGACCAGTTACCCTTACCTGCCAGGTCCCTGAGGGACCTACAGGCATAAGGTGGCAGAGTAGCTGTTAGGTGTGTCTTTGGTCCCAAATATCAGAGCAGGACCCTGGTGTACCAAGCTTGCAGTGTAGAAGATGCTTTCTGGGTAGTTTTTGTGGATGTGGGCTTGGCATGTTGGGAAGCAGGAGCAGGGAGACTTGTTAGGTAGTGGTCTTAAGCATCAGAAGATGGTGCCTAGGACTAAGGTGAAGAAAAAGAATGGAATTGAGAGGTTTTGGATATAGAATGAATAGGACTTAATTTTAGTTTACAAATACGTGGTGAAGTCAGGAAATCAGGGATCATCCTAGACTTGTGGATGGAGGGACCAGATAGTTGGTGGTACCATTTCCTGAGAGGTAGCCTGCTTAGGGGTGAGGAATATAGAGTTGGTTTTAGAACATGTTATATTTGAGATTTCTGAATATCCAAGTGGAGCTGTGTACATGTGGAGTTCTGAAAAGAGGCTGGCCAGCTATATGGTATCAGAGTGACAACAGCAACTCAAAAGATTAGATAGGAAACTTAGGGGTCAGTGAGTTTATGTTAATGATAGAGGAACAGCTCAAAAAAGGAGGTGAGAATGGTTGTACAACTCAAAGAATGTAATCCATGTCACTGAACTGTACATGTAGAAACGGTTGAATTAGTGTATGTTTTGTTGTATGTTGTTGCTCAACAACAAAATAAAAGTAAAAAATAAATTTAAAAAAAAGAAGAAAAGACAGGTAGACACCAGGAAGCCCCAACATAAAGATGTTTTTTAAACCATGAGATTGTGATAATTTTTATATACTCTAAGACTTCTGCATTATTTCCTTGCTAAACTGAAACATAGGTTTAATCTTTTAAATCGGCATCTGAATTAGAGGCGGGAGGCCAGCTACCTTCTTGGCTCTCTGTCTAGTGTATGTGATCTGTATATTTTGGTGGAATAGTTACCAATTTATTAGTGTCACCTTTAGAGCACTAGCTTAGGCTGTTCAGGTGCTTAACAGTTTCCATCTTATTTAAATGTATACTTAAACATGTCTGTGATTCTGTTTTCATGGGTGTAAATACTTTTATTTTTAGGAACTGCATATATTCATGGGATGAAACATGCCACAGGAAATTACATAATTATTATGGATGCTGATCTTTCACACCACGTAAGTAGTTTATTTCTTTATTAGCTACTTATGGTAGTTTTTGCCTATTTTACTGACTTACTGTTTATTCTTTCTAAATTTCAGCCAAAATTTATTCCTGAATTCATTAGGTAGGTATTATTTCTAGTATTTGAAGGAATTATGATCCAAGCCATTTATTTTATATTGGTTTGGATTTATTTGCATTTTTCATTATTTATTAAAAATACACATGGTATTTTATATTTTCTATCAAAAATATAACCAGTAATATAGATTTGAGATTAATGTATTTAGAGATGTGACTAAATGATGTAGTTTAAGAGCCCTGAGGGACAGATCAACAGATAATTCCATTGTTACCTAAATTCTTCGAGACCACAGAAAAAGATGTAAGACTCGCTTGTGAAATGGAATTAAGCCCTGCATCATAAGAGTAAAACACCATGAACAAGTAGAATTTATTCCAGGAATGCCAGAATGGTTCATCCTCAGGAATCTGTCAACATAATTCATTTATCACATTAACCGAGAAAGCAGTTAATACTGTAGATGCTAAAATATATTTGATGAAATTCAGTAGCCATTTCTAATAAAAACTTTAAAGTAGAAATAGAAAACACTTAAACATGATACAGATGGCCCAGTCCTAACACAAAACATCTTACTAAATGGTGAAATGCTGAAGCATTTCCAGTAAGTTCATTGAGACAGGAATGCCAGCCATCATTCAACATGAGATTTTAAGTAATGCAGTAAAACAAGATCTAGTAAAATGTTGGTAAAGGATACCAAATTATAGTTATTTGCAGGTACGTAAAATGGGAGTAGTAATAGTAGTAGCATCAGAACCTGTCTAACTTCAGGGGGGATAATGAGAATCAAGATCAGCCCAAGGCTGGTCCCCGTGAGGTGGAGGTCAGACATACCTCCACTTTCCGCTCTTTTTACCAATTCTGACACCAGCTATCCCTCGCATGGCACTTTACTTCTCTTCTGGGTTCGATAATCTATTGCACTGGCCACACAGAACTCACAGACCATACTTACAGTTAAGTGGTTTATTAAGGAAGCAACAGGCTACAACTCAGGATCAGGATCAGGAAGCACGTAGGCAAAATCTCTCTTCTTCAGTGCAGGACAGCTCTCTCATCTTCTCTCAGCAGGACAGGCCTCCTCTTGGTGCTGCCGTATCTCACCATCTGACTTTGCCACAGGGCCCCTTCCAGGCCTGTCACTGCCAGCTCTGCCACTGGGCCCATTCTGGGCTTCTCACTGTCTTCAGCGTTACAGCCCTTAACCCATGTTACAGCTCTTTTAGGAGGTTCCTTGCCTTCTCTCTCTGCTTCTTCTCTTTCTTCCTGCTGCTTCTCTTTCTGCTTCTTTCTGTCTCAAAAATCTCTGTGGTGTTGGCTGCATATATACACAACCCCATGTCGATTTCAAGACATGACTTCCCCCACCAGTGGCGGCCTACGAACTGACCAGTCCCTTCTTGGTAAGCCACAGACACTTCATTTTGCATAGTATGTTATAGTCATCTCATTTGTATAGTCTATTGACCAATCCTTACAGGGTATATCCCAGTCAGAGGTCAGGCTGCAGCTCAGGGCCCACAAAATGTATCAAACCACAAGTTGTTTACAGCTTACCCAGGAAATGTCAGTCAACCTGGACAAAAGTAACAAACCCTCTGGAGTAGAAAACTAGGGCAGCGGTAACTCCTCAGGGCTTAGAGGAAAAATCTCTCAAACTATTTTTCCAGAGAACCAAGGCAAAAAGCCACATAAAGGAAGTCGTTTCCCCATAAGGTGATAAAACTAAATTCTTAGAAATCTCAAGAAACCACAAAACATCTCTCAGAATAAAAACTTGGAAGTTGTTCTGAATGTAAGCTAAATATACAAAACCAAAATCAGATCATGTCAGAACACTGCTGGAAATTTCTGTTATACATCGGGGGATAAAGTCCAGACTCCTTCCCTTGCCCTTCTGGGCCCTATGTGATCCGGCTCCTTTGTCCCTTTCTGAGCTCATCTTGTGCTCCCTCCCCCTTTGCGTACTATGCCACAGGCGTATTCTTTTTGTTTCTGTGTTAGTGCAGAGCTCTCTGTCCCCTTTGCCTGAAATGCTCTTTTCTTGCTTCTTAATGGCTAACTACTTCTTATCTTTGATCTCTGCGTAAAGTCACCTCACAGGCCTTCCCTGACCACCATATTTTTACCATAATCAGAGTTAAAGATCAACCAACTGAGACAAATACTTGCAGTCCACAATACAAAGGACTTATATCTCTAATACACAAAAGGCCCTTTAACTTGATAAGGAAATGGAACCAGTGGAATAGAAAATGGGTAAAATATTACAAACAGACTATATGTAGAAGTGCAAATGGCTTATGAACGTAAGAGAAGATGTTCAACCTGGGATGTAAGCAGAGAAATGCAAATTAAAGTAACTGCATGTTAACTATTTTATTACTCATTAGTTTGTCAAAAAACTTTGAGAGCAGTAACATCCAGTGCCAATGAAGACGGTCAGAAAATGGGCACACTCATTGCTGGAAGTGTGAGTTGCCATAACCTTTTTGGAAAGTAATTTCTGGTGCTATCTGTTAAAATTAAAAATACTCACAAGCTTTGTTTTAGCAATCCTATTACATTCCATCTTGTGGGGACTAAGCACTACGATATATAAGAATGCTGATTGTAGCACTATTCACATACTCCAGAAATAACCATCAAGGGTATGTGGGTTGAATATTTTCTGGACTGTTTTGCAGGCGTTAAAAAGAATAGGAAGGATCTCTACTGACTTGTATGCATGTCTGTGATGTGTATTGTGAACTGATGAAAAGTAAGTTGCAAAATGTGCTTTTTTGGATTCCAGTTTCAAAATGCAACCACTCTACGAGTCTGTATGTCTTTGAGTTACCTTTCCTAAGCAACGGGAAAGGTCTGGAGGAATATCAGGATGTTAACACGGGAGCAGGAACAGAGTGTGGCCCCAGGGGAGGGAGTTAATAATTTCATTAATACATTTTTGGATGGTTTCATGTGGTACAGTCAGCAGATACTATTATTTTGTAGTTTTAAAAATCAATAAAGAAAAAAAAATCAGACATTTAAAAACCCTGCTTTGAAAGAAGGTTTTTCAGTAGTATAGTCCATCTGTTGTCTTGGCTTTATGGTTTTTCTGTGCTGATTTTAAAAGCTCTCTGTGTTGCCAATGAACATAACCATTGAAAGCTCAATGGCTTTTTGTAATAGCTAATTTTTCCTACAGGAAGCAAAAGGAGGGTAATTTTGACATTGTCTCTGGAACTCGATACAGAGGAAATGGAGGTGTATATGGCTGGGATTTGAAAAGAAAAATAATCAGGTATATGTTTATGTGTGCTTTAATTTCTTTATCTTTTCGTGTGACTATTGCAAATAAATTCCTAACAAGTATTTGGGTTACATTGCCATGCTGTGTTGGGATTTGTGAGACTAGATGATAACTTCTGACAAAATATTCCCAGATAGTTTCTTCCCTACCATTTTTCCTATGGCTGGAGTATTTTATTAAGGGAACTATTTATATTTTTGGACTAAATAAGTATTTTTTCTGTATTTATATTTTTATCATTTTAAGTAAATAAGACACTTCAGGGTTTCAACTACTATTAAGCAGCATAAAGTAGTGAGGCTTTGGAGTCAAACAGACCTGGGTTCATACCCTGGTTATGTCGCTTATCTATGTCATGTTGCGTATTTTGCCTTTTTTAAGCATCATTTCAATTAGAAAATTTTTTTAAAATCCATAAGAGCCAAAATAAAACCTTGAGTATATCCTTGAGCATCAAAAGAAGATGGAAGGAATACACAGAGTCACTGTACCAGAAAGAATTTAGAGACCTGAATTTAGAGACTATCTCAAGAATAGATTTGACGCATCAAACACTGTTGACTAAAGGCCAGACAAGTTGCAAGTTGTGGAATGACATCAAGGACATCATACGTGAAGACAGCAAGAGGTCATTAGAAAGACAGGAAGGAAAGAAAAGACCAAAATGGGTGTCAGAAGAGACTCTGAAACTTCCTGTTGAACATAGAGTAGCTAAAACAAAAGTAAGAAGTAATGGAGTAAAAGAGCTGAACAAAAGATTTTAAAGGGCAACTTGAGAAGACAAAGTAAAGTATTATAATGAAACGCACAAAGACCCAAAGTTAGAAGACCAAAAGTAGAGAACATGCTGGGCATTTCTCAAGCTAAAACCACTGAAGAAAAAATTCAAGCCTCAAGTTGCAGTATTGAAGGATCCTATGGGGAGAATATTGAACAACGCAGGAAGCATCAAAAGGAATACACAGAGTCATTGTACCAAAAAGAATTGGTCGACATTCAACCATTTCAAGAGGTAGCATATGATCAAGAACTAATAGTACTGAAGGAAGAAGGCCAAGCTGCACTGAAGCATTGGTTAAAAACAAGGCTTCAGGAATTGATGGAATACTAATTGAGATGTTTCAACAAACAGATGCAGAGCTGGAGGTACTCATTCATCTCTGCCAAGAAATTTGGAGGACAGCTGCCTGGCTAACCTGTTGGAAGAGATCTATATTTGTGCTCATTCCAAAAGAGGTGATCCAACAGAATGCAGAAATTATCTAACGATATTACTATCACAGACAAGTAAAATTATGCTGAAAATCATTCAAAAGCAGTTGTAGCAGTACATCAACAGGCAACTGCCAGAAATTCAAGCCAGATTCAGAAGAGGATGTGGAACAAGGGATATCATTGCTGGTGTCAAATGGATCATGGCTGAAAGCAGAGAATACCAGAAAGTTGTTCACCTGTTGTCATGGATTGAATTGTTTCCCCCCAAAATATGTGTCAACTTGGCTGGGCCAGTATTCCCAGTATTGTGTGATTGTCCACCATTTTGTCGTCTGATGTGATTTTCCTTTGTGTTGTAAATCCTGCCTCTGTGATGTTACTGAAGCAGGATTGGAGACAGTTACGTTAATGAGGCAGGACTCAATCTACAAGGTTAGGTTGTGTCTTAAGTTGATCTCTTTTGAGATATAAAAGAATTGAGCAGAGAGACATGGGGGACCTCATACCACCAAGAAAATAGTGCCAGGAACAGAGTGTGTCCTTTGGACCCAGGGTCCCTGCGCTGAGAAGGTCCTAGTCCAGGGGAAGATTGATGACAAGGACCTTCCTATAGAACCGACAGGGAGAGAAAGCCTTCCCCTGGAGCTGGCACCCTGAATTTGGACCTCTAGCCTCCTAGACTGTGAGAGAATAAATTTATCTTTGTTAAAGCCATCTACTTGTGGTATTTCTGTTATAGCAGCAATAAATAACTAAGACACTTGTATGTTATTGACTGTGCAAAGGCATTTGGCTGTATGGATCATAAGAAATTATGGATAACATTACAAAGAATAGGAGTCCCAGAAACACTTAATCGTGCTTATGTGTAACCTGTACATAGTCTAAGAAGCAGTCGTTCAAACAGAACAAGGGGATACTGCGTGGCTTAAAGTCAGGAAACGTGTGTGTCAGGGTTGTATCCTCTCACCATACTTATTCAGTCTGTATGTTGAGCAAATAATCTGAGAAGCGCTGGACCATATGAAGAATAATGCACATCAGGATTGGAGGAAGACTCATTAACAGCTTATATGACTACATGACTATATGAAGAAGAACGCAACATCAGGATTGGAGGAAGACTTAACAACCTAAGATATGCAGATGACACAACCTTGCTTTCTGAAAGTGAAGAAGGGTTGAAGCACTTACTGATGAAGATCAAAGACTGTACAGCCTTCAGTACGGACTGTACCTCAACATAAAACAAAAAATCCTCACAACTGGACCAATAACATCATGATAAATGGAGAAAATATTTAAGTTGTCAGTGACTTCATTTTACTTGGATCCACAATCAGTGCCCATGGAAGCCAGTCAAGAAATCAAAGGACATATTGCGTTGGGCAAATCTGCTGCAAAAGACCTCTTTAAAGTGTTAAAAAGCAAAGATGTCACTTTGAAGACTAACGTGCGCCTGACCCAAGCCATGGTATTTTCAGTTGCCTCATATGCATGCAAAAGCTGGACAATGAATAAGGAAGACTGAAGAATAATTGATGCCTCTGAATTATGGTTTTGGCAGAGAATATTGAATATACCATGCACTGCCAAAAGAATAAACAAATCTGTCTTGGAAGAAGTACAGCCAGAATGCTCCTTCATCTCACGTACTTTGGGCATGTTATCAGGAGGGACCAGTCCCTGGAGAAGGACATCATGCTTGGTAAAGTAGAGGGTCAGCAAAAAAGAGGAAGCCCCTCAGCGAGATGGATTGACACAGTGGCTGCAGCAGTAGGCTCAAGCATAACAATGATTGTGAGAATAGCACAGTACCAGGCAGTGTTGTGTTGTTGTACATAGGGTCACTATGAGTTGGACCGACTCAACGGCACCTAACAACAACAAGCTTCACTTTTCTCACAATGTGGAAATAAAACGTATCTGTGCATAACAAGCCACACGAAAGCTTAGTGGCGTCAAACAACGTTGATTTATTATATCTCACAGTGCTGTGGGTTGGCCGGTCATTCCTCTGCTGGTTTCACCTGGGTTCATTCACGCAGCTTCCTTCAGTGGGAGAGTCAGCTGTGCTGGAAGCGCCAGAATGGCCTCACCTATAGTCCAGCAGTTGGTGCTGGCCGTTGGCCTGGGGCATCTCAGTTCTGCACGTGGCCTCTTGTCAACCTGAAAGCTAGACTGGCTTCTTTACAAGCCATTCTCAGGGCAGCATCCAAGAGTACAGAGGTGGAAAGCTGCCTCTAGAGGCCTAGGCTCTGGGGCTTGCATAGCGTCAATTTTTGGTCAGAGGAAGCCCATAATCAAGGGGTAGGGAAATAGAATCCACGTCTTGATAGGAAGACCTGCAGAACATTTTTGACATCATAGCTTATCAAACTTTCAGAGTTGTTGGGAAGATGAGATGAGTTTCTGTCTATAAAGGGTCTATATACCCATTGCTGTGAAGTTGATTCTGACTCATAGTGACCCTGTGGGACCGAGTGGAACTGCCCCATAGGTTTTCCAAGGCTATAAATCTTCACGGAAGCAGATCGCCAGGTCTTTCCTCTGCAGAGCCAGTGGATGGGTTTGAACCTCTAACCTTTTGGTTAACAGCCAAGTGCTTAACCACTGCACCATCAGGACTCCTAAAAAGTCTACATGTAGCTTTTTTCTTTTTATATAATAATAGATAACATTTATAGAAATCCTTACTAATGTTGATATTTTTTATCACCCACTTCAATCCTATTGAAAATTTCATTAAGTTAATCTCAGTTCTGTCCCTTGACTAACTGTAGAACTTTGGGCAAGTCATTTAAAACATTTAAGAGCTTCAACAGCTTTCTCAGTGAAATGAAGAGGTTGGATTAAGACAGTGGTTTTCAACCCCAGTTAAACATTGGAATCATGTAGGGATAAAAACATACACAACTGCTCCCTTTTCCTTGTTGCATTTTAATGAAGAGATCTTCATTTAAAAATCCATTAACTGTAAGCACACACATATATGCACACACACACACACTCTCACACTCGTTTGCTTAAACCCATTTGTGGGGGTGAACTGCACCCTGGAATTTTTTTTGTAGCTGTTAGAAGCAAACTGAGGGGGGAGAATGTGTTTTTTAGCCATTAGCCCTATGATATCTGCTTAAAGAAATAGTTACTGTCGAGGCAATTCCAACTCATGGTGACCCCATGTGTGTCGGAGTAGAACTGTGCTCTGTAGGGTTTTCACTGGCTTGATTTTTCAAAAGTAGATTACCAGGCCTTTCTTCTAAGGTGCCTTCGGGTGGACTCAAACCACCAACCTTCTAGTTAGCATCTGAACACTTAACTGTTTGTGTCACCCAGGGACTCCATGACATCTGCCTAACCTCATGCTTACTTATATAATCTTTCCATGGAGGGCCTTGGTGGTTTCCTTGGCTTTGGAGAGGAACTTTTCTCTCTGGGCTGCCCCTGAAAGCCCTGAGGACACTCAAACAGCTGCAGTACAAAAGTCACTTTCTCCAGGCACTTTGACATCTTTTGAAATGTTGGTATTCACTGTTAGTCACTAATAGCTTGTCATTGACTGATACTCAGTTGTGTTTGAAGCACATTCCCTAACGTCGTGGAATGAGCCTAAGGTCAATTTCCAGGGATTGCCAAACACCAAAACTCTTTCCCACTTAGGCACCTTCTTTGGAAGAAAGAAAACCATTTTTATGGAGACTGACTTGTTACCTTGGTGGAAACACAATCACATTGTGCTCATTGGCATCTGAAAAGGAAACTCAGTGCCAAATCCCTGCTGTCTTGCTGACAGATGTTCATATTTCTAAATAATAACTGTTGGTAGATACTATCAGAGCTTATTTAAAAATCTGTTTCAGTTCTTAGAGTTTGGAAGGATGGTTCATTGTGAGTCCCTTCAAAATTTCATTTTTCCAAAGAAGAAACATCCCTGAGTTCTGTAAAAAAAAAAAAAAAAAAAATGAGAAGTATCAGATCTCCTTTCATTGACTAAAAGATTCTCTTTTTTCGAGTGAATTAACATTTTTGTGGAGTTAGTAAGGCATTTTTAGCACTCTACTATTGGATGTGTTTCTCCAGAATAAACTGTATTTTATAAAGAAAATTTGATTGTTTTTCTCTGGCAGCCGTGGAGCCAATTTTATAACACAGATTCTGCTGAGACCAGGAGCATCTGATTTAACAGGAAGTTTCAGGTACAGTGAAAACTCTTAATTTTGTATTATTTACTCTTTATAACTTCTTGCCTAAACTTCTTGCTTTATAATGCCTGATTTCAAAGAAATGCTTTGTATTTTTAACCCCGTTTTTGTTATGAAAAGTTAAAAAAGCAGACTGAAGCTCCTGAGAAGCCGATAATGAATTCTAAGCTCCTTTTTAAAGGGAGAAATATTGTGCTATTTAAAGCACATCAGTGGCAGGGCTTAGGTTACTGTGCTTGTTACCACTGGTATCAATACTCAGCCCCTAGGAGGACCATCAAGGGCCCGAGGTCGCCACTCACTGCTCGTTCAGAACAGAACTGTTACTGATAATGTGCTCCAAAGAACCACACACAGTCCAGTGATCTTCTGCAGTTTATGAGTATAGCATTCTCTGCAGAAAAGTTTAAAAGCTTTAACATTTGTGTACAGCTTTTTTAATTATCTTGTTCTCCAGATGTCCAAAAAATTCCTTGTTTAATTGGACCAAACCTTCCTGCTGTTCTAGGTCCCTCATGTTTTTGCATGTTTGTTTTGGGGTTTTTTGGTTGGTTGTTTTATAATTTTAGACTTGTTACAGTAGCTGAACTGCTTTCTATGACCATGCCAAGTGACTAAAGACTGCCACATTTTTTATCTAAAAACATAAAATACCTGTTCATCTCTTCTGAGATCCAAACCCCATCCCTTAGTTAATGATTTATATTACCTGCTTTTTCTTTTCCATTAAATGAGGTTAATTCTTAGGTCCTTCGTTAAATACAGGAAAATCTAGGTCCTTAAGTGTCACAGTTGACAAAAATAAATAAATAAATTAGGAGCTAGCTGTTGAAAGTAACTAGTACCTCTAGTGCAACTGCAGGTGTGTTGAATAGCAGTTCAAATAGTGAGATGGTGTTTCAAAAGCAAAGACAGAAGCCATCACAAATTAGAGGTCAAATGAAAATGAAGCCTCTAGAATTAAAATCAATTAGAAAGCAGAATTTGGTATACAAAAGACAGATAAACCAAAACCCAAACCGGTTGCCATTGAGGTCATTCCAACTTTTGGCGATCCCATGTGTGTCAAAGTAGAACTGTGCACCATAGGGTTTTCAATGGCTGATTTTCAGAAGTAGATCACCAGGCTTTTCTCCCGAGGCACCTCTGGGTGGACTCGAACATCTAACCTTTCAGTTAGCAGCTGAGCGCATTAACTGTTTACACCACCAGGGACTCCAAAAGATAGATAACTCATTGCCATCGAGTTGATTTCAACTCATAGCAACCCCGTAGAACAGAGTGAAATGCCCCACAGGGTTTCCAAGGCTGTAATCTTTATGGAAGCAGACTGCCACATCTTTCTCCTGCAGAGTGGCTAGTGGGTTCAAACTGCCAACCTTTCTGTTAGCAGCTGAGTGCTTAACCACTACGGAACCAGGGCTCCTTCAAAAGATGGATAAAAACCAAAAAAAAACAAACCCATCGTCATCAAGTTGATTTCGACTCATAGTGACCCTGTAAGACAGAGTAGAACTACCCCATAGGGTTTGCATGGAGCACCTGGTGGATTCGAACTGCTGACCTTTTGGTTAGCAGCTGTAGCTCTTAACCACACCACCACCAGGGTTTCCAAAAAGATAGGGGCCCTATAAAAACATCACTTCAGTTCTACACTTCAAGGCAAAAGAGTAATGCATTATCTAATTAAGGTTTCTGACTGCACGTGGCAACAATGCAAAGAGTAGTGGTGCTCCCAAAATCTCTGTAAAGAGGGACTGGCCAGTGTGGATTTCACAGGCCCTGGTGTGATTGTTTTACAGTGAAGAGCTAGGGAACTTCCATGGGCTGTGGAGATGGGGGCTTTGCTTTTCAGCCTAGTTCCCCTAGTCACTTCATCAAAGGGCCGCTCACCTCCAGAAAGCTCTGCACACAGGAAATATTTTTGATCGTCTTCTGTGTGCCAGAAGAGTAAAAATTCCCTGTCCTCATGGACTTTACACATTTTAATGGGGTTAGACCCACACTTGGGTAAAATATATGCAGTGTCATATGTGGATTATGCTGTGGGAAAAAACAGCAAGGAGAGTAGCAGAACCATCTGGGGATGGGGGAAGGGGAGGGAGAAAAATGACCTGGAGTTCTGGATTCCATGTAGTGAGAGCCATGGTGAGGTATGCTCTCTGCAAATGACAGAGAAAAGTGAGCTGGATAAAAACATGCTTAAAAAAAAAATACTTGAAAACTCTTATCTCCTCAAAAGAGTAGTGATTTATTAAAAACATGCATTTATTATTATTTATTAAATATATGCATCAAAGTACAAATTGTCATTAGAAGGCGTGTGTCTTTTATAAAACAAGAAAAGGAATCTGAAAAACACTGCAATCTGCCCTAAAGCCATTTAATAGCAAAGACCACCTAGATCCTAATTATCCTATTTATTGGGTTATATGGCTTCGTGTATGTGATTTTACTTCATTAGCCATCATCTTAAAGGTATGTGGTGGGAGAAGGGGTAATGAGGAGAAACAAATGTCTTAGAAAGTGATTCTTAAGGAGAATAAAATAACAAAGGAAAGAATTCCTAGTCAAATCCCAAATTTAAAGATTGTGTTATAAAATACTGTTCTGTCGCCAGATAGTCCTCCCCACCCCATGATTCCATCCTTCTTCCCCCACTTAACACCATCTGATGTATTACATATCTTTATTTAGTTTCTAGTTCACTGCATGAAAACCTGCTAACCTGTTGCCATCGAGTCGATTCCGACTCATAGCAACCCTATAGCACAGAGTAGAACTGCCCCCATAGGGTTTCCAAGGAGCAGCTGGTGGATTTGAATTGTCAATCTTTTGGTTAGCAGCCAAGCTCTTAACCACTACACCACCAGGGCCACAAAGCATGAAAAGGTGCCTGAAATACAGTAGGTTGGTCGATAAACATGTTTTTGAATATATATTACCACCATCAGATTCTCCTCCTTCAGACTTCTTCCAAACTTACTCTTTTGAATGCTTCTGGAACCTGTGCACACACCAAGTTCTCAGTTTTTCTCAGGACCATGCTGTCTGGTGTCACTTACCCACTTAAGAGCCTTAGAGGAAGCATGAGGGAAAAAAACGAGGGTTCCAGTTAAAATCCTTCAGCATTGTAGATGCAGGTGACCTTAACAGTCATGCCAAACTCTTCTCCTGGCCTTCTCAAAAAATGTAGAGGAGGTAGAAATTGCTGCCTCTACCCACTGGGACTCTAATCTTTTTCTGACCTTCTTCTCCCTCTTCCATTCAAAGAATGACTGGAGAAGTGATTGGGTTGCCCATAGGCCTTAGACTTCCCAGGTCCTCTGTCTTAGGTTGTAAATTTGGGGACCTCTGTGTTTGGTTTGCAGTCCATCTCAAGTTAGGCCATACATTCACCCTTTATGAAAGTTTAACAGGTTGTAGCTGAAACTGGTTGTGGGGCCTAGTTCCTGTCTTAACCTAACTGACAACCAAGCTCATCCTAGAGGGACTCAAGAAGATCTTTCTCAATTACTGGGTTCTTTCTTTCCATCTAGTTTATATGGTCATTTTACCAATTTCTGTCAACTCTATTGTTCCAATATTTTGGAACAGGTTCTCCTCTTTCACTTTAAAAGTAAATTTTAAGAAAATTTAAAACCTAAAAATAATGGGAGGTTCTGCTTCAAATGATTCACTTTACCATATTTTAATAATTTCTGATAGTATGATAATTCTCTAAAAGAATTCATTTTCAAAATGATTTAGCAAATTATGACAAATATAATCATCAATTATGAAAACTTTCTATATACAAATTGGTAGTGAAAGTTTTAGGCTCTACAAATACCAACAAACATTTTCAATGGTCAAGATACGTAGGCAAGTGCATTTATCCAGGTGTTCATATATAATTTTAATTCCTTACAGATTATACCGCAAAGAAGTTCTACAGAAATTAATAGAGAAATGTGTTTCTAAGGGCTATGTTTTCCAAATGGAGATGATTGTCCGGGCAAGACAGTTGAATTATACTATTGGTGAGGTATGGGATGAAAATTCTTCATAAATTCTTCATAAGGAAACAGTAAGATTTAGACTTTTTATAATAAATTATTTTAATTTTCATACAACTAAATTAACGTGGAAGGCTTCTAGTTGTTTAGACTGTCCGTGTACTCAAGAATAAAAATTCAAATCCCTTTTAAATGTGCCTGACCAGCCAAGGTTTAACACATTAACAGAAGGGAGCACTCACATTAAATAATTAAATGTTGCTGGTACCTTCTCCATCCTGGCCCTTTCTTCTGACCATCACTATTGGTGGAATGAGTCTCTTATTGTTTTTCCTCTTGCCGTAGCCAACAGCCACCCTACTTTAAAGTGAATGGTGCATCCTATGTGCCCATTTCTGTGAGTAGATGAAAATTACTAGGGATTACCGAGCAAGACAGAGAAATATCTGAATATTTAGGGTGAGCCAGTGAGCTCTTTGGGAAGGTGGCCCTCATTTAACACTGATATTCTTAATCAGAGGAAGAAAATGGCCAACCTGAAATGTCACTTCTCTTGTGGTAGTTATAATAAGCCTTTTCACATAATGCTAAAACATAGTGATAGCTAAATTTGACACATAACGAAAAAAATTCAGTGAAAGGCCATTTTACTTGTGGAGTATAGTTTTTCCTTGAATTGCAGCAAGACTGACTTTAATGTATTTTTTTTTTTTAACAAGGTTCCAATATCATTTGTGGATCGTGTTTATGGTGAATCCAAGTTGGGAGGAAATGAAATCATCTCTTTCTTGAAAGGATTATTGACTCTCTTTGCTACTACATAAAAGAAAATTATTCATGTATATTTATCATGTTCATTTCCATTAAAGCATAAAAGAAGCCTGGTTGATGATTTTTATAAAATGTACTCTTAGAGCCTAAATCATAAGGTAAGGTAAATTTCATGTAAATTTTTTTTTTCTGAAGAAACTCCTCCATTTAATATTTCAAATTAAATTAGGAAAAATGAGTTTTCTCAATTTTCATTTACATTTTACCATATTATGAGTTATAAATAAATGTACATGATTTTATTTTGCATAAAATATTGCTACTTTCATTAGAATATGTGAATGCAGAATTTGTTATATGGGGAAGAGTTTAAAATATTTTTTATAAAAACTAAATTCATAGCTCTTTGTACTTAACATATGTCAGAAGAGGAATGTTAATTATTCTCATGAGATGTAAATGGCTGTTCCTGTATGAACGGGGGAAAAAAAATACACACCTTTGCCCTTTCCTCAAAAATGTATCCCAAATTTCTTAAACCAGCTAAAACAATACATTTAGGACAAAATTTTAAGGTTTTGGTTCTTTGCAGCTATTGAATTGATGAAATATTTCATCTACTAAAGCAAATCTACTTAAAGTATGTATTATGAATTGGAAACGGCATGGTGGCAGTTGACTGCATAGCTGGTTTGGTTTTTTTTGTTTTTTTCCTCTTCTAAGCAATAACCTCTATCAGTAACGAAAAATATTGAAAACACTGAGGCACAAATTAAGCTGCTATAGTAATTTTTAAATATAAAGATTTTTTTCCTCAAAATATTTGTTTTCATATTATTTCAAAACCCTCACCAAAGCACACATTTTTACTAATATGATAAAAATCCCTTCCCTGTAGCTCTTCTCTCCATTCAGAAAGTCATTCTGACAGTTAAAATACAGGTTGTTTAATAAAACCCAGTGCAAATATTCTGTTTACTTACCTTCTCTAAAGGTAGGGCTATTTGAAAAAGGTCAGTTAATTTCTAATGGTACCATAGATTTTGGATCATGCTGTATCTTTTAAAGTTTAGATAAGACATATTTTGAGCAAATAAGATCAAGTTGATTTGACTTTGCAAGTGAAAGGAAGAAGCGTGTGTAAGTTATTTAATAATCCTATCTAGTGAACAATGTGCCTGATTACTATGTTTTCCAGGTTTAATTTGGCTGCCAAAGCAATTTAAAGTCTGACTGGTCATCTGCATTTCTGTCAAACAGATCCTACCAGAAATGAATGCCAGAGTATAAATTCTTTGGTGGTGTTTTGAACATTAAAATCCCCTCCCCTCCCCATAGTTGATTGCATAGTACACATTCCAGTAAGGGCCACTATTTCCCTTTTGCCTAGAGCTATTCAACTGACCCACCAGGGACCCACCTTTATTTCAGAAATGGTTTCTCTCATGAGGATCTCATTAATAACTAGAAAATTCATCAGTGTTTGATGTAAACTATAGTTTTAAGATAACATAATAGAAATGTAAATATTCTCAATGTTTTTGAGTGTTATTCTGTTCCAAATATACTCTTTCTAACCTAAATCCAAAGTTTTCAGTATCAAGTGTGTGGAGCAGAGACTAACTACCTCAGAGAACCCACAATAAAGTGTTGCCTTTCAGACCTCACTAGAGTAGGCAATTTTTGTCTTTTTAATCTTTTCAGTTCTTATTCCCACAATTATTACTACATTACCACTATTGGAATTTATTGTAAAGAAAGTTTTTGAGCAGTCATTTAGAAAAGAATCTAGACTATATAGATGTAATTTTGTAGTAAATCTGATGACTTAAATACTGTAAATCTCTTTAAACATTTACATCTGAATCCAGCATCCCTTTTTGCTTTACAAGGAGGTCAAGGATGAAATCAAATGTTTTCCCTTTGTATTTTTATGACCATAGAATGAAATCTAAGCATATCTAAGAAAAACTAAAGATAAAATTTGCGATTTTATATTAGCTTTTGCCTGTCTTCTGCTATGTGTAATGGAATCCTCTGAATCAAATGCTTTGCCCCACCCTTAAAAAAAAAAATTTTTTTTTTCAGCCATTGTTTTCTCTTGAGGTACTGATTTGGTTTTTATAGATAGGTTTTTATCACAATTTCAGAAATTAACGGAATACTATGTTAAATAAAAGTTTGTTAAACTAGCTAACCATAGTCTTAGACCTTTAGCTGTATATAACCACAATTTATACTATTTTCAGTTTAGTCAGATTCTTCTGAGATGTTAAGTATGGCTTGAAAAATAGCAAAATACAAGTGTAAACAGCACATGTTTAGAAAACAGGCTAAGTGAATCCTTCCCTGTTGGTAATTTTTTACTTTTCAATATGCGTAACCAAAGATACTCTCAGATGTACTCTACTATAAAAGGTGGGTTCAAAAATGTTGATGTGTATTGGTTGGGGTTGGCCTAAATTTACATAGGCAAAAACTCTGCGCTGTTTCAAGCTATCCAGATGGAGAGCGCGAAACGTCATTGTGCCCAGGAGCACAAAGTGTAGTTTTCAAGGATCTTGTGGAGGCCCACTGGCAACGGCTTCACTAGTCCAGTGGCCTCAAAACACTAGGGATTCTATTTGTTTTCTTCAGGCCAAAAAGAGGAGTTCATCCCCGACTTGGAAGGAATGGCAAGTCCCAGGACAACAGCCAACTTATGTAAAAATAAGCCCCATTCACCAAATACCCAGCAGGAAGTGGTCGGGTCATCCATGGGGTTGTGGCTCATCTCAAGTCGCGTGAACCAGGCCCTCACACCTCATTTAAGGCAGGAGGCGTCAGGCACCACGAGCCAGGTGCCCTGCCTCTTCCCGCCCCTGTCCATCCTGTAGGCGTGGGGCCTCGGAGCACGTGGAGCCGCCCCAGGCCTGCCCCGCACACCCCCTCCCGCCAGATGTAGTCCAGGCCCAGCTGGGTCCGCGCAGGGATTTCCAGCACGGCCACCTGACTGAGTGCTGGGCGTGCTGCGGCCGATGCTTCTGCCTCCGCCACCAGCCCTGCGACCAGAGGAAGGCGCCCGCCTTGCACACGGGCCCTGGAAGCGCACTGCGGCCATTATCCGCGGCGCCTCCTAGTGGGTCAATGGCAAATCCTCGTGGTTCTCGCGAGAGCTCCCTCTCAGTGGGATTATATAATTCCCCTCAGGCAGAGTGGGGAAGTGGTGGTGGCACCCTCCCTCAGAAAAAGTTAGGAGCAAGAATAGTGGGGAGTAAGAAAGGGATCCCTGGGGTTTTGGGGTAAAGGGGGTACTGTTCCCCCACTGCCCCCCCCCCGGCTGGACAATGAGTCCTCTTATGCTAATGAGGCACTTACGTCATTTCCGCTCTTTCTCGGCCGCCATTTTGGCTAGGGCAGGTTCGGGGACTCGCTCTCAGGCGCTTGTATTGTCTGCTGAGGGGAGACGCGGGATCAGCCCCCTCCCCCGCCCGTTGCCGCCGCCGCCTCCGCCGGCCCGGTCTCCCCTCCGCCGCCCGCCGGGATCCATGAGCTGAACTCCCGCCCCCGTCGCCGCCATCTTGTGCCCCCTCCCCCTCCCGCAGGCAGCGCTAAGGGGGATTTTGGCGTCTCCTCAGGCACAGCTCCCTCTCTCGGTCCCCGCTGCTGAGGAGCGAGAGGAGCGCGGCCGCCGCCAGCCTGCCTGCGCCGGTGAAGCCGCCTCTCCCCACACCCTCCGTCTCCTCCCTCCGCCCCTCCTTTGTCTGCACCGCTCGACGACGCTGCCGCCGCCGCCGCC